>NW_026916159.1:648240-1296480 GCF_034315485.1 Pezoporus occidentalis | reverse complement strand
ACACCACACGAGATGCAAATGTCTGTGTGCATCACCCTGAGCAAGGACAAAAAATAGCAATTCCTGAACTAGAACATCTTCTTTTTGGATGCATCTTGGGCAGTGTAACAGGAACAGGCATATGCCCCAGTACTATATCCTGGGCAATTCTAAAATCTCCCTTACACTTTATAAAAATTACAATAAATCTATCTATACAAATTCATAGACCAGAATTTTCTGCACTAACAGAACAAATAGCCCCTACAAATGTAAGCAAAAACTAAGAAGCCAAATATACCTCTCTAATTTCAATTTTTGGGGTAAATCTGAGGCATGCCAAGAAAGTGTAGCTATCTTCAAAAACACACAAGTCCCAAGGGTCTTTAAAAGAAAGGCTAAGAGTAAGTCATAGTACCTGCAGCTTGCTGAGAGAGCTGAAAGAGGGGAGAAAAGAAGAACAAGCATGGAATACTACGTCCTGAACTATCCCCATGCATTAGGAAACAAAAGATGCTGCTGATATTGTGCTTCCTAATGACAGTTTTGTACAGAGAGTTTGGGAAAACATCTGATCACAGCTTGCATCAGGATTTGTCCTGTCTTGGACTTTTATCATGGCCTTTTGTGATAGAAGAAGGGATGAGATGGTTTTAAACTAAAAGAGGGGAGATTCAGGCTGGATGTGAAGAAAATTTCTTTACAATGACAGTGGTAAAATACTGGCACAGGTTGCCCAGGGAGGTGGAGGATGTGTCATCCCTGGAGACATTCAAGGCCAGGCTGGATGTGGTTCTGGGCAACCTGATCTAGCTGGAGATGGCCCTGCTCACTGCAGGGGGGTTGGACCAGATGAACTTTGAAGGTCCATTCCAACACAAACTATTCTATGTATCTATGATTCCTGTGTACACATCCCCCAAGATAATTTGGGAAAGAAAGGCATCAACTCCAACCACAAAGACAGCAATCTTCCCTATATATTTGTAATACCAACACGTGAACCCTTCTGGTGCTGTAGAACATGAATTTGGCACGCAACACTTACATTTACTTTATCCTACATGCGGTTTATATTACTAATTATTAAATTCATTTTTACACAAAATCGAGTATATTTTTAACCTTACCAAAACGTGGTCATATTCCCAACCTTACTCTTAGCACTATCTCCCAGATAAAAAGGAAGGTTAAGTCCATTCTCTGGTCTTGGTGGTCTTTAGTCCAGAAAATGCAGTGGCTAGGCTATTGTGTGGACAGCATCATTGGCCACCAAGCTCTAACCAGATTAGGAACACCTACGGCTCACTGAGAAATGGTTTAGAGGGAGGTGCCCCTGCCCATGGCAGGGAGGTTGGAACTAGATGATCTTAAGGTCCTTTCCAACCCTAACTATTCTATGATTCTATGAAATACCAGTGGTGTGGTCAGTGTCATGGCCTATTTCTTGAAAGACTGTCCTGATTATAACATAAGCAGGGCCTACTTTGGCTAAGATATGTAATAGGTTCACAGTTAGCCATCTCAACTACCCAACTGACATGTTCACCTAAGAGGATAATAAAAATTAAATGTTATTTTCAAGATTTCTCCACCTTTTCTGGATACTGTATATGGTCATCCAGAGGGAAAAATGCCTCATAGCAAAAACTGACCTGCAAAATTTGTTCTACCACACACTT
Organism: Pezoporus occidentalis; assembly: GCF_034315485.1. NCBI lineage: Eukaryota > Metazoa > Chordata > Aves > Psittaciformes > Psittacidae > Pezoporus > Pezoporus occidentalis. Next base: position 1,294,819 of record NW_026916159.1, on the reverse strand, counting down.
TCTTTAGAATTCTGTAAAATGGGATTAATTGCATGTCTCCTGCATCCTGGGGTGTTTGGAGATCAAATGCATCCAAGACTGTGAGGCACTCTGGTACTGCAGTGATACAGCCATGGAGGAATTCAAGATAGGCAGATAATCCTCTTTATGCCAGATGGGGAAACACTGAAGCAGAGAGAAGTTAAGCAACCTGTCACTCAAAAAAAACCCAAAACACGTGGAAAGTGCCACAAAGAGAATCTCATCCCCCCCTCCCCAGTACTTCAGACATTTTGAACAAGCTTCAACATGAAGAATATTACTGGAAATAACAACATGGGAGACAAGTGACTAGCGGATTCCCAACTACACAGCCCAATGAATATAAAACACCATCTCCTCTATCTCATCACTGGTGTTAGCATATATTACCGCACAAGATTGCTGAATGCAGCATAACTATAGTCATTTTGATAGTAACTGTTTAAGTCAGTCAAGGGAAAAGTTGGCTGTCACTTCTCCAATCCTTTACTCTGAAAGGTGGCAGCACCAGCTGCAACCTTTTTCTTTCTGCAGGATCTTACACCTGCGAGCACCAAGGGGCTCACTACTACCAAACAAGTTTCATGGCAATGTAGTAACTAATTACATTGGAAGAATGACTCTTGATTTCCACTGGCGATACCTCTGCCTGGGTGGTTTCAGGAAAAGAGTTATCAGTCAAGGAATAGCAATTTAGAAGCTGTAAAAGTGGGGACAGAGATGCCTGTGGGACTTCTGTGTGTTAGCTTTGCTTGCAACAATAGATTAGGAAATCAGATCAAGAGTTACAAAGTAAAAAAGGAGGAGGGAGAAACTAAAGTTAGACAGATAGGAACTGCTGCAAACTGCACTTTTGATAAGATAGGTCTGATAAGCAGATACTCATAGGTTAACAGGGTTTATACCTCCTATATTCAATCACAACAGCAATACGGCTACACTGTTTCCCATGTGCAAAACAACCATGTGTGGTGATGTAAATCACCCAGAAAATCAACACTTTAAAGAATGATTGTTTTTGATGCCAAATGTTCAAAGGAAAACTCAATATTATTCACCTGTAAATGAATAAGCAACAGTATTTCACTAGAAGGATTATTAGAGATTTCTTCAAGCTCAGCCCTCCAGAAATGTCCAGTTAAAAACAACAATTTTTCTTTAAAAAATTAAGGAAGCAGTAAAAATCATGTATTTATAGTATTAATACTTTATAGCAATTTGCTATGACAACACTATTTCAGAGCTCAATGATATGCTTAGGTAAAAAAGCAGCCTACTTACATATCAAGATATCAAGTTGTATGCACGTTCTTAGATTATGTATACATATAGGTAAAATTTACGCATTCCAGTCAATCATTTAAAAGGAAACACAGTTGTCTGAATGTTTTCATCTGTCAAAAACCCATCATTATGTAACATTTCACTGGGCAGTTCATCTTATTCTCTATAAAAAACAAAATGCTGAGCTCATCGAGCTCAAGTTTAAAACAGCAAAGTACCATGACCAGGCTCCTGACGGCAAATGCTAATGGAGTACTTTGCTCTCCCCAAGACTAAAGTGTCTCATGCAAACCTAAATGGTACTTTTCATGAACACTGGCAGCAATGTAGCTCACTGCATACACATATTAATGGAGAATCACCACAAAGATGTATGGCTACAAAAAAAACTCATTATCAATTTAAAAGGATATGGGTGCAAACATGACTTTGAGTGTTTATCCAGCCCTACTACTACATTTTTATTTACCTCAGTCACTGCAGCTATTATCTGCAAGAAAGGCACTGCTGCACAGTTTTAGTAGATAAATTTGGAATTTTTATAGTAGTTTCTAGTAGCCTGCATGGCCAGAAATCTGTGCATTTCCTACAATTTTGCAACACAAAAACCATGGAATTAAAGAGGCCACCTTCATATTTAAACTCGGGTTTACTGCATGGGATTCTAAAATGCAGACTATGTCTTTATTATTCAGTGATTATATTTAACTTGTTAACCTCCATGTTTCAGTTTTCTTAATCACACCAATCAATGCAGTCTTTTTCTGATCTAAATGGTTTTTATGCATTCTTTAGCCCCTAGAGACACTTACAAACAGTTTTGAGAGACACATACGAGACAGCAAAGAAAACTCAGAAGGTTTAATCCTAGTTTTGCCAATACTTCCCTCTGTGACTGTGAATAAAAGACAATTTCTTGCTCCCTTCCTCCTGTACCTTCAGTTTCCATGAGAGGATCTCAAAATAAACTAATAGGCCTCCTATGAGGAGATCTTAAAATCATTCAACTATTTTAAGTAATGAAAGTTCTGACTATTAATAATTTTGTCCTATTGTTAATCCATTTAAATACAGACACTGCAACATCGCTTCACATGCCTATCAACTATAACCTCTCGAGCTAACAGTAGTTAATTTTTTGTGACAGTTCTCTAGTTTAAGCTTACTAGTTGCTCCTGCTGCATGAATTAGGAGTCCTTCATCATCTTTAAGGTAAGGACTGAAAACACGAGTATCCTTTTGGAGTACTCCTTAACTTTCCTACTTAGCTTTTGTTATTGGTGTACAGCAATTTTTCTCAGGCCAAGTAGTATCATCACTGTTTTTACACACCTTGGCCCTTCCTCCTAATCAATCTTCCATGGAAACATGGTCCAGAGAGGATTTCCAGTTTGCCAGGTGACAGAAAACCACTGGTAATATTTTAGTAGAATGATTAAGATAAAATAAAGCCCTGTAGAACTTTCAAATGATAATTTGCAGGACTTTTTGCAGAAGGAGTTAGCCAATGAATCCTAACAGACACGGTCTCTAATAAGGAGTTTGTTTTTACCAGGCAAAGCTTAAATCATTCCTACTTCTGTAGGACTATTTGCCAGGTGACAAGGATGTGCACTTTCCAGCCTTTATTTTCTCATCAGCTGGGACTTGCGCTTGAATTATTGTTTGGCATTTTTTTGTTTATTTTTAAGATGAATGGTAATATAAAATGGTACTATGCTCCCTTTGTAACTAGAGGGCAAGCTTTTACATGGAAAAATTATCCTAGATAAACCTTTGGAAGAAGGAAGAGAAAAAATGATGACTTGACCTAGATTCAGATGAATAATGACAGATTAAGCATTTATTTCATTATTGACTTGTTGAAGTTTACCTTCAAGAAAGAGGGAAGGCAGATGTGATAGCTGTCTACAATTACATGAAAGAATTTTATTAACTAACAGAGCTGCTGATTGTTGGTACTTCCAACAATCTACAAAAGGGTAGAATTGGAAAGAATGTTTTTCACAATGTCCAGAATTCACTCTGGGAATATGTTCCTATAAAAGAAAACATGTGCAAACCAAGACTTTTGAAAGGTTCATGCAAGGTCACCCACATATAAAACACATTTCAAAAATCAGCAACTTACTAAAATCACCTATGCCCTAAATATTTATTAAATAGGACCTCCTAAGCACATTTAAGAAGTGTCAGCTTCTGGTTTGATTTCAAATCTAATCATAAAAATACAATAAATCTTCCTCCAGAAAAAATAATAAAAAGGCCCAATAGAAAGCAAAAGAAAATGGTTTAAGGGCACTAATATATAAATTCCCAGATTAAATATCACTCACTCACTTACCTGGGGTAATGCATCCTGTTCTGATCACTTTCGTACCAGCAATTTGTAAGCAAACCAGAGGGTTTGTTCACTGATGAACAGTAACATTGAATAGAGGTTGTCAGGAACAGTTTTATAAGGAAATATTGTTGAAGCTAAATTTTATCTGTTGGGTTGAAGCTAAGATTTATCTGTTTTGCTGAGTAAATACAAGAAAAGAGGAATGCATTTTAATATTGAACTATAATATTAAAGGGTAAAAAGTGAAAACCTAAGAGGGAGATGAACTAATTAGTGTGGTGCCTAGAGGTAGGGGAGGAAGGATAATGAAGAGCAGTGGGATTAAATCAGGAAGAGCAAAATTTAGGCTGAGTATAAAGAAAAAACCCTTACTAATAATAAGTTTTATTATTTCTAGAATTAGTCTCTCAGGTAAAATGATGGAAACACCTGTCTAAGATACAGGACTTTTAAATTTAGGTTGCACAAAGACATTAATGCATGATACATACACAAAAGGCATATACTCTTTAGGGAATAAAACAGGGCTGGTGAGGACAGAAAGAGCAGATGAGACAACATCCTGTCACACCTCTATGAATGAGATACACTTAACATCCTCTTCAAGATGCCCAAAACACAGCCTACACCCACATCAGACAAGCCCTGCTTTGAAGCACTGCCCACATGGAAAAAGAGACTGGCATGTGCACAAGGGGATGGGCACATGGGTGGATGGCAGAAGCGGCCGGCCCAACATAGTCCCAAGCACAGCAGAGTGAGTACACACCAGCACACCTGGACTTTGCTCCACATTCCCAGCATCAACTCTCTCTAGCACTCTTACAGACCTTCCTCAGCATGCTCTTACCTACCATAGCAGAACAGTTTGAAGGCAACGAGGAAATGAATCCTAAGCAAAAATAGGGAATTTAAGTTTTCTAATTGTTCACTGTGAGGAAGGTGAGACAGGCTGGCTAAGGAAGTTGTGGATGCCCTATACCTGGAAATGTTCAAGGCCAGGTTGGACAGGGCTTTGAGCAGCCTGCTCTAGTGGAAGGCGTCCCTGCCTATGGCCGGGTGGTTGGAACTATGATGGTCTTTAAGTTGGAACATAAAGATGATCTTCAAGGTCCCTTCCAACCCAAACCACTCTATGATTCTGTGATAATTCAAATATTTTGTTACTTTGGAGATTAGCTACCCCATGCCAAGGCACTAGAGACCAGGCTTGCTGCTGTAGTTAAAGCATGCTTGCTTTTAACACTTTCTGAAGTAAACAGGGAAGTTCAGAGGCACGACTGCTATTGCTGTTGCCTCTTCATTTAGTTCACATAAAGGCCAAGCAAGCCTGCTAACCTCATTGTAAAACAAAACAAAGCATTCCTTCAAAATGGCTGCAAGACAAAAATGCCACAGTGTAGTTGGCAAGCTGGTTTCTTGTTTATAGCAGTTTTCCTGCTATTTTAAGTGGGAAACATTACCTGAACCTGCTCTAACATATTCCTGGGGTTTGCTCTGCCTATCTCGCTTAAAAGTAAAAATCAGCAAACGCTTTGCAGGCAATTCTGAGAGCACTGCAGGGACCACAACTGGATAAACAGTTTGTGCCTAATAATGGGAAAGTTGTTCACCCAACTGAAAAAAAAAATAAAAAGGAAGGGTTAAAAGCTGTAGCTTTATCAGGAAATGTGAGGCTTTAAACTGGAAGCAATTTGTTCAATGGCTATTTTGACCATAGAACTTCCTAATCTCAGTTCCCATAAGGTCTGGCTTGGAGCCAGCCAGAATGGTTCATTTCAGCTGCATAGATATCTTCCACAGAGGAAATAAAAGGATTTCAAACCCTGGAGTCATTTCCTTTGGTTCTCGGCTCATTCAGAAAAAATGTCCTTTTGGTCAGTGATATCTCCAACTTAATTCCTGCAGCATGACTTTAAAAAAAAACCTCCTTGTGGGAAACTTTTTCTCAAGGTTTGGAAGTGCGCCCTGTAAGCTCTTTGCCAGTTGCTGTAAAATACCTTCTTTCCTCCCATAAGCTTGCGCATTTAAAGGTCCTCTTCTCTTAATGCATTAACGCTGAGCTTTCCAGAAGCTCTTACTCATCTTGGAGTCCCACTGAATAATTAAAGGAGATACTTACACTCATGCACATAGACATAAGAGTCTGCAGAAGTGCACATCAAAATAATTCACCAAATGTACTTGAATCACACCGAGCGATGTGTACATCTTCAGATGTAGTAGTGCAAGCAGAATAAGTAAGCATTTATCAAGAAGAACCATATATTGTTTTCCTAAAAGTACCACAGGTTTGGGGGCACCTAAGCACACTACATTGCACGCTTCTGTGTATCATAGATACACAGTTGAGAAATACTTGAAGATTCAGTCTCAATTAAGAAAAGTAACCTAAAAGATCCAAATAGGCTATATTTAAGACAAGCATGCAGGCCAGTCAAAGTAAATATCAGAAATGACAGGAGGGTAATGTTCTCTCCAAGTGAGTGCTATAGCCCTTGAGGCTACCATGTTAAACACGTAGTCAGGGTTTCACTGAAATAATGGAGATAACATTTTTGACACACAGTCTAGCTGTAATGACCAAACTCATTCCAAGCACGTCAGACCTGGGAACACTGGCTTTTTACATCATCACAAAAGAGAGAGGAAGCTTTTCAAATATATCCTCAGGCCTGTGATATTTCTAACAGTACTATAAAACAAAATACGTACTGAGGTGTAAGGTTCAACACAAAGGGTAGCATTTGTGGGTTCCCTAATAGGAAGCTTATGCATCCTTTGTCCTAAAATGAACTTTGAAGCACCAGGATGCATCAGAGCCAACACGTTTTATCAAGAAGATTGATTCTAGTGAAACTCAAGGCCTTCTGCAGTACTGTGCTTCATCATGCATCTAATGTTAGGTATACACATTGTAAGGAAGCCAATTTTATATTCAGAGAATTCAGAAAGCAGTGCAAATGACACATGCAAAATGGAAACAGTAATGAGCTGAACCCTACTGTCAATTTCAAATGTCAGTGCCGATCTTGTGACTGATAATTACATTACTCTTTCTAGGAAAGTTTAGCACTAGACCAAAATTATATGTTTAGTTATTATTTATAGATTGTGACTTGTATAACTGACATGTTCATGACTATCAATTCTTGATTTGAATAATGCAGGGTATTATATAAGATGGACCGATACATCTGATGGGCTCTTTTCAGTAGTGCCCAGCAACAGGATGAGGACAAATGGCCATAAACTAAAACACAAGAAGTTTTACCTCAACGTGAGGAAGAACTTCTTTACACTGGGGGTGCAGAGCACTGGAACAGGCTGCCCAGGGAGATCATGGAGTCTCCCTCTCTGGAAACATTCAAAAGCCACACGCTCCTGTGTAACATGCTCTGGGTGGCCCTGCCTTTGGCAAGGGTGTTGGATTAGATGACCTCCAGAGGTCTTTTCCAACCCTAATGATATTGTGACCAAATTCTAAAGAAGTACTTCAAGACATACATACCTACCTTTTTGTAGGTAGGTAGCTAGGTAGCTAGGTAGATAGCACTGCTTGACAGCACTGCTCAGCACAGGGCAACCGAGGTCAGTTTTAACTGAAAGCCTTTACCCTAGCTCAGAGATTTTCTTACAATGCTTTGAACAACACAGAATGCACCTGCAATCTACAGCGCGGACCTCTACTAGAGAGGAGATAAGGTATAATATTCAATCTTACTTCTGTTTTCTGAAGGAATGTGGGAAGCTATCTGATTTATAAAATAAATGAGTACAATAAAGAAGCACATTTTCTATATGTCAATCCAAACATTTCTGTATTGCAGTTTTCTCCATTTAAATATTTATTTCCCAGCATAAAATAACACTGCAGAGACATTGATGCAGCATATAGAATGAAAGGCAAATGGGAGGTTTACAGAACAGCTAGTGTTTCTGAGGTTAAAGTGGACCTACACTGAAATTATAATGGCACTTTTTTTCTTTCTGCCTTCCCTTTTTAAAATTGTATGTAAATTCAAACCAAATGTTGACTGGAAAGTTTCTCCCTTTTTATATTCCACTTCTCTCTTCCAGGAATGCCAAACTCAGGAGTAGAGTGTCAGTAAAGACCGTCTAAACTGAAATGAAATTTCTGGTTTCACTTAGTCCCCTAGGCAAAATGTGCTTCCACTCTTCCCTAAAACATAGCAGGGAACATGGGGCTTTAAAACTCATAATATGAAAATCGCATTTTCTTATGAGACTTATTAATATGAAATGACTGAGTGATAGTCTCAACTTCCACTTAAATTAATAGTGGAGCATTTCATAGCCATTCCTCTGCCTTACCCTCACTAAACCATGGCGAGCTCACCTTGCTGGGCTTTTGAAACTAAGCCCATTTTGCAATTATTTTCTTTAATGTGTAAACCTACCGACATTTCCTATGCCTCAAAATGGCAACACATACATAATCTGCAAGGAGATGAACCATAACAGAGACATACTTCACTCCTCCAGCTCCTGCTCCCCAGCACTTCAGCAAACCATCGCAATCCCCTGTGTCCACTGCCATACATCCCAAGGCAGCCAGTCAGCCTGTCTATGGGGAAGCAAGACTGCTGCCCTCCACTCTAGCCCAAGAACTGGGCCATGCTCTTGAAGGAGCTGCCCTAGAAGGTATCCTCCAGGGGGCAGGTTTGTCTAAAAAGTGGCAGAGACCATGGAAGATAGCCCATCATCACTACAGCTCCACGTGCTCTGAGTCAGCATCCACCAGAGCCTAACTCCCATATCGCCTGCTGTAGCCCCAAGGAGAGCAGCCCTAGGGAGAGCACATTTCCTGTCTCCTTCCCCAGTGCTCCTTGCACAGGTTTGGCTATTTACATTATTGTAGCAGTCGAATTAAATGATGACCTAAAAAAACCCACATCTTACAATATCTGCCTGACTCCAAACTCAGAATATTTGAGGAACTCTATGAAATGAGTGCATGCATTTGGACAAGAAGTTGGTAACTGAACACTCTCTCCACTCTCAAATAGCCTCATGCCACAGATCCTGTTATAAAACCTAGGCTTGCTCCACCTCAAAACTTCACTGCTCTGATAGTTAGAAACTCTCACCCACATTTCACCTGTAATTTAATCATAGCTGTTTACCCTCACTTATTCTTGCTGCCAGTTCTGTGCACACATTTTTTTCCCTTGCCTAATACCAGACACTGATTTCTTCATAGACAGTGACTTTCCTATTTCTTTCTGGTATTGTAAATATTCCTTTAAATTCTATGTTGTGCATTCCCCACCAACCCCTCTCTACACTTTTCTGAGTAAGAGCCCAAACATTTCCAATAACTAAGCTGAAACCACAGGAGCATGAGTTTAACTGCATGGAAGGAGGAGAAAACTCAGATTTTTGTCCTTAGGACAGCAACTGGAGATGAGGTCAAACAGGTTACCTGGATAGAAAGAATTTGATAAAGCAAACCTATTAATTACTCAGGAAGAAGAAATCAAGGGTAGGAATTAACCAATTTACTATGCCAACTATCATTTCTACATCTTCCCCATGGGAAAGCTGTACACTAGTGTGCTGTGCAGACAACTTATGGTCTTCAGCAGTAGATTCTGGCTCCAGAAAGCAGAGCAGAAAAATGGCAGAGAGTTGATGAAACAGAGACATTCAAGCAGCTGCACCTTCAGGGATATCATTTTAAGCAATCGAGCCAAATCCTGATAAAGGAGAGGAGAGAAAGATTCACACAGGTTATTTCAGCAGCATCATACAGCAGGCTCAAGTCCAGTAGGGCAGCTGCCAGCTCAAGGCAGCATTGAGGTGGTGAAGCAGGACGTGACCCAGTGCCAGATCTTCCCTGCTGAGAGCTGCTGACTTTACATCTTCTAGAACTAAAAGTATCCCTCTAGAACATGGAGCTAACCAGAAGGAAAGAGCAGGCTGGAGTGATGGCAATCACTCTCACCAGGCAAACAGATGGGGAATTGGTAACTGAAGTAAATCAAAGAGTGATCACTACATCTGTTCCTCTTGCAAGCAAAAGCAGGCCAGAGAATGTAAGTGGACATACTGGGATGGAAAGTAACCACAGAATCACTCAAATACGGTTCTGGCAATGCAACCGAAACACTAGCAGCTCCCTAAATGTTTTAAGCCTAAGAAATAAGATGGGTGAATGGGAATATGTACTACAGTAAGAAAACACTCATGTTAGTAAGTGTGAGAGCAAGGCAATGTGACACTGTGACGTTAAGATATAACATGCATAGCACAGATAGAGTAGGCTGATGGAGAAATGATCAGGCTAAGCATGACAGTGAGCGACAGAGAACCTGTAAGAACTGAAATCCTAGCCCTAAACATGCAGAACAGTGGTTCTGCATTACTGGAGACTGGCTACCTTTACTCCTGGTTGCCCTGCCAGGCTGGCAACACCAACTGTAACATGCAGAGGAAGATGCAGAAAAGCAGGAAAGACAGGAAGCAGAACACTTGTAGAGGACTTTAATTATCCCTACACAGACTGGGGCAAAAATGGAATATAATGCAACATTTGTAGGTGCAGCACATTTGTAGGTGCTGTCTCAGAAAGCAGCTGCTTAGAACACATACAACTCTTAATTTGAAATGAACACAGATAAGGTAATGGGACAAACTGACAAAAGTGAACACTAACAAATTACAACAACAGATGGCATTCACCCTCCCCATTTGAACACAGCTCCAGGATGCAATAGCTGACTATGCATGCTAATAAGTGGTGTAAAGCTTCTTTTCTAAAACTAAATCCATATCTGAGGACCAGGAGGTGTTCTGAAAAGATCCCAGGTATGATCTGGGTACCTACAGGTCTTTACACCTGGTGTCAAATTCACAGAAATTACAGAAACAATCAATGGAAATACAATATGCGGAAACATTTCATATGGCTTTTGTAGGTTTCTCTCACAGACCTATTGGAGTTTATTTGAAAAGGTCAACAAGCCTGTGGATAAGGGTGATCTGCCTAATATAGTGTGCTTGAATCTCCAAAAGGCATTTGACATGGTACTCACAAAAGATTTCTTAGGAAACTAAGCAGCCGTGGCTTTAGAGGGAAAGTTCTTGGGTAAACAATTGGCTAAAAGATAAAAACAGAGGGTAAAGGGCATGGTCTTTCTTACAAAAGGGGAAACGGCACTGACAGACTTCCACATAGAGCTTTGCCAGAACCCATACTCTACAACCTGTTTCTAAATGACAAGAAGAGGCTAAGCAGTGAGGTGACAAAATTATTCTGAAAACAGGAGGGGCATTTGTGAAGAACTGCAGAAGGACCTTATTAAACAAAGCAACCAGGTAATAAGCCAATATAAGAAATTGGACGCAGACAAATACAGTCATGCACATGGGAGAAAATTCTAGTTTCATATGATAAAATTATGCCCTGCCCTTGGAAATGTCCATAGAAATGTCAGCTCCATATTTGCTCAAAAAGGCAAACTGAATTCTAGGACACATTACAAAAGGAGTAAAAAAAGCGAGGCAAAGAATATACTGCAGAAATATCTACATATATTTTCCTGTTAGCCTTTTCTTCCCCACAACTTCTGAAGCAACTGACACTATTCAAGCAAATTTAACAGAGGTAGCAATCTCAAATACTTCAGTTCCAAAACCTCAAACTTATTACTAGACGCTATAGAAAACAGAGACTTACTAATCTCCGCAACCTCAGAAGGATTTGATGCACAGCATACACCCCTCTCTTTTAATTTTAACTATTTTAACACTCCTACAGTAGCAGCCCAAGAAAATAAGAGTATGGCAAGCAGTAGCTATGCAATTCTTTCTGATCTAAGAACTGAAATTCACCCAACCTGACAGATATATATCTGTCTCCAAAACTCAAGGCATATTTAATGTCTGTCTGTGACTTTCTTCTCTAATTACTATCTATACTTTCTTCTCTATAACTATCTATACTTCTCTAATAACTATAACTAACTATACTATATAACTAGCAATAAAATCTGGTTTTATAAAAATAAATAGGTACTAAGATAAAGTACAACACCCCAAACAAAAATTAAACACTAAAATTTTGAACATAGATTTTCCCTCAGTTTTGGAGCATTTTTAAAGATATGTTCCATCAATTATGTGGAATTTACCCTGCAATTTACTGTAAGCTGAACTGACTGACAGCAGCAACCAAGATACCTCAGGCAAGCCAGGTCACTCAGACTTTTTGTTGTTGTTTCATGATTCAAGGTTGACCACACAAACTTTCACTTTCTGCAGAATGTTATGCTTGGTTGGTTAAATATGCAGGCAATTAACACAGAGATAACATGCCTTTAAATGGAGGTCCCATTGACCCCTATCTCCTGGCTGCAATCCTTTCTCTGAAAGTAGACAGCTTTGCAAAAATACTCAATTAATAAAAAGCCATGAATGGCAACAAGTCCATTTTAATTAATTTAAAAATAAATAGTGTTTACTGCTCTATATTTAGCAGGTTAATGAACAACACCACCATGATAAATACCACAAGCAACAAAGGAATGTGGCTGAAAGATCTTCACAGAGATTATATTAAAACCCAAAATAATTAAATTTCTGGGTTTCTCCTGCTCAGAATAAAACAGAATATTCTGTGAGCAATGAAGTAAACAATGCCTGACGTCATGCACATTTGAGCCCCATCTTTCTTGTCTCTTCCCATGTCCTATCCCAAGTGTGACACTACAACTTGCCACAGTAGGAGGTACTGTGCTCCATGACAAGTGTGCTCCTTACTGCTTCCACCCTCTCCTCCAACACTGGTACCTCCCTCCCAAACGCCGCGTTGGACAAAACCAGCTTAAGCGTGGCACTACCATAGATGAGCAAGTGGTGATTTACTGTGGTTACTTTAGGTGGAGTAAACCTACACCCACCCTGCACTTCCTGCAGCAGGAGCAATGAGTTTCCACCCCACATTAGATGCCTGCTTTCTGGAAATATTCAACTTGGTTGTATGAAAATAACAGTTCTCTGACATGTTTTCTTAAAACTGTAAAATTCCATGCAAATAAAAAGATAACAGCTTGGAGGCTCTGAAAATATAAACCAAACTAAAGGGGTTTTAGTTTGGATTTTTTTTTTTTTTAATAAAAGAAAAAATGAAACCATTTGTTGTTTTTCTTTCAAATCAAACTTCTAGTTTGGGGGTCCAGAGGAACCACATATCACACCACTGCCATCTAATGGATCACTGGTCCCAAGGAAGACCCAGTCAGACAAAAACTATTTCATCAAGTAGGAGAGTGGTTTTTACCACCCAAAACATGGCCTCTTCCTTTTCTCATATATAAATTTAGCTCTTCTCTAAACATTCTGGGTTAAAAAATCTCACTAAATGTTATCCAAATGTATGACTATTCTCAGGAGAGCTGAAAGACTTTTTTGGGGTTTTCTTTTTGTGAGAATTTAGTATTTCACAAAAATGTTATTTAACTCCATTTAAAGTCATAAGATCACTCACAGAACCTAAATTAATTGTGGACCTGCTCTTTTTCAAAGCCCTGGGCTGCAAAGTCCACAGGACAAGGTTGGGTTTTTAATTCATTTTTACGGAGCACAACTGTTTTCTCTACTGTTGCTCAGCACCCAGAGCTTTACTGCTGTACAGCTACCAAAACCTAAAGAGACAGAGTAATATTAATAATGCACTCCACTTCCTTGTGCAGCACTGGTGTGGGTGGGTTTTTTGGTCAGCACTGACAGAGGTACATCTTTATTGCCAGAGGTTATGATTTTTCTCCTGTGTTGCACATATATACCTGCTCTAGTGGTCCTACACCATCTCCAGACATGCAGCCCTCAAATACCCAGAAATACAGGTTTAATAAAAATGATGGCAAGGTCTATTAGTGTTTTACTTCCACAGTGTATTATCTACCAAGAAAGAAAATATTTACTTTAATTCACTTGGGTCAGAGTTCTACTCTTCCAAACAAAATTTTCCCCACTATTAGGGGAGAATGAGAATAGTGAATTCTCTGATTGCTGGCATACCACAAAAGTGAAGTCAGGCTATAATTAACAGATCTGATTCAGAACAGTTCCTGCTGAATGACGGTCTGTCAATTGGATTTATTATCAGATTATCACTATATCAAGTAAGGATTTATTTTGCATATGCTATATATTCTGAGAGCATGCAATGAAGTTGGCTCTAGCAAAAATTAAGAGCTGGGCACTGTCCTCCTCTGCATCTGCCTGGGGGTTTCCACAGGTTAGCTGTGCACTGAAGGTCTTGAAACTCTTGAGAAACCAGCTTCTCAGCAGAGTAACCCTGCTTTTAGAAGAGATGAACTGCCTTCAAGCAACCTGAGACTAAGCAGATTTACTGGTACATATGAGATGCTGTATCATGGCATCAGAGAAAAAATTTAAGCAAAGTGATTCTGCGAGACAGTTGAAAAAGCCAATACACTGCAAATAGGCATTCAAAGCTGGTTATGAGCCGCTGTTCAAAGAGAAAAATTTCTCTTCTGCTCACTTCTGAGATATGAAATAGATATTTCCAAGTCTGCTGAGACCATTAAGAGCCTACTAACGTTACCCAGTCCCAAAATGTACTTCAAACGCATGCCAAGCTATTGGCAAAGTTTTATACAGACCAATAAATCAAAACATTAATCACTGTGTATAAATGGAAATTTTACTTTTTTTATTTCTCTGGAAGGAAACAAAATTAAACCAATTATTTGTCAGTGATATGGGCCTGCAAATTCTGGAAGCAGTAAATTAAGAATAATCACAGATCAGATATGTCACTGAATATTTGAGCATCTTGGGTCTCCTTACAGAAAATATTTGCTAGGCCATCAGTTCATTTATGAAAAGATAATGACCAGGAAATATTTCCCTTAATTGCAAAGAAGCCGCTTAAGAAAGTGTCTGGGGAACTAATTAGAAAGGAGCTTCTTCTGTAGAGGACCTGGCCTTAAACTCTATAAGCAGTTTTTAGAGGACTTAAGATGAAGCACTGCTCAGATGCAGTCAAGAATGTTTGCTGATGTGCAGCAACACTTTGCAGACATGAAGATTGGTACATCTCTGAGTTCTCACCAAGGCAGGGCAGTGGTCAGTGCTGGCACACTCCAGCTATGATGACTTGCTTAGTACGACTCATCAAATCCTCTCTTATTTCACTTCAGCAAATGTGAAAAGCATACAAAAACATACAAACAGGAGAATCTCTACCTTCAAGATGAAGTGGGAGTTTGCAAAACGTTTGCATGTTTGCCAAGACATGTAACGCCTGCTGGCCAACTCAAGAAGTACCAGAAAAATAGTTCACCCAACAGCATCACATGCTCCACCCGAGTACCACTGCTTCTTTATAGAATCACAGAATCAGCTGGGTTGGAAAAGACCTTCAAGATTATCAAGCCCAACCGCTACCTCAGGACTGCCAAGTCCACCACCAAACCCTGTCACTAAGGGCATCTACATGGGTTTTGAACACTTCTAGGGATGGTGATTCCACCACTGTAAGTTCCAGGGGATAGTTACATATATATATATATATATATATATATATGTGTGTGTGTGTGTGTGTGCGTGTGCATATATATACACATATATATATGATGATATAAAACAAGAGTAGATTAAAAAAACACACAAACAGAAATGCAAACAAACAAACTAATGCACAAAATAATCACCACATCTATTGTCTATCCCAGCATCAAAAATAGGACTGATTTGTTACACAGGTCTAGAGTTTCAAAAATAAATAAGTCTGGTTTACAAATTATTTACTTTCTACAAGACTCACTTCCCCTTGAAGCACACTGCGTATGCCCTCCTAGTGTGAACAGTTTACAGTCTGTGATCAGGCACAGACCTACTTGGCTGGATTTTTTTTCTCCCTCAAAATGGCAATTCTGAGAATCATAAATAACACAGCACAGTTATTGCAATTTGAGCTTATTCCCAATAAATAAAATTTATTAACTAAATAGCTTTCTATGCAGCTTAGCTCTTTCTTCACTAGCTTATTATTTTACATAGACTTGCTTCATATTGCTAGTCACAACCAAATTGCGCCATCTCGAGTATAATAAAAACAGGAATTAATAATGTGAAAATGCATAACTCATATGATCACAAATAACCTTCATAGATTACATGCAAAAAAATACTTTCTAAAATTTAAAATTATCAAAGTATCTTGTTTAACATACCCACCCAGGTATATCTACTATATGCTCATAAGCTTTGTTTATCAGAATACTAGAGCAGAAGCTACCAGCTCATTAGCTCCAGTGCATTAGGGTACTTAGGGATGCTGTGAACTTAAGCAGATGAGTAACACCCCTGACACAAGGCAGCACAGACTCCTTTTGGGAGATATGAAACACTACCATGCTGTTCCAATTATCTCCAACATTTACAGTAAACCTCCAGTTATCCCATTTTTGTTACACAAATAAACTCTGAATTTATAAGACAGGTCATGGTAAATTTTAAGTACTGGTCTAAAAATAGTAAGGCAACTGGAGAAATAAAATTGCATGTGATATATGGTGGGTTAACACAGATGACCTCACAGCACTTTTTTTTTACCATAAACCCACCACAAGCCTAATGATTGCATATCTGCATCCCCAATTTTCATATTTTAAAAATGAATAGATCATTGTTAACATTTCTCAACAGGAAAAATGCCATAATGAAATATTAAAATCATAAACAGAGTCTCTATAGTTCCCCTCATCACATTAGGCACATTTCTCTCCTAAGACAAACACTGCTATTTAACACATTGAGTAATGCAAGGTTTGAAAAAACATACATAAAATGAAGAATATGCAGTTGAGGTGTTTGTCTCCTACACATTACTTGATTCACAGGTTTTAGTTATTAAAAAAATTCCCACAGGTGGGATTTCAGACTTTCAGTCATTCTTTTGTGCTCATCTTCTAAGGTCCTAGCAAAATGCTCAAAATCATATAAGCTCCTGATTAAACCAGGAAGTAAGTCTGCATGCATGCAATTAAAGTGTCTGCAAGGGCAGATGCAGATGACAGTAATTCATATGCTAAGAAACGGGCTTGTGTATTTGGCAGATTAACTGTTCTGTATTCCATTGCTATGAGGTATGGAAACTGTACTGTGAAACAACCATTACTCATTCCCCTGGCTCTAAGCACACAGGTCTATCAAAGGCAAGCCAGTCTGGAAAGGGTGGGAGGCAAGGGCTGGAAAGAGAAGAGTCTACACGTTTCAGATTAACGCTTCTCTTGAATGGTTTCTTTTATTTCATTTCCCTACTTTTTAGATTATCAAATATGGTAGACCCAGAAGGGAAATGCACAGGGGGAGAGGGAAAGAGGGGAGGGAAAGGGAAAAAACAAAAGCAGCCAAAACTCTGACTTGTTCATTAGGGGTTTTGTGTTTGAACATCTGAATGAATCATGTGTCTGTTTTTCATTATTCTCCATATGTGATTGTTCCTGCTTTGTTCAGTGGTTTCTGGCCATTTTGTCATGACTGTGCTTATTTTGTTCTATATATTATTCTATTACTATTCTGCTTCTCCTCTGCCTCACTTAGCAGTTATGCCACCAGCAAAGAGCAATCTGAAAATTAGAGGTTATGTCAAAAGGTTTCCCTAGTGAGTTCCCTTGCAGCATATATGATTACTTTAGACTGGACTGCTTAATTCATAACAGGGAGAAATCCTCATATAGCACTATTCCTTAGCATGAAAGGAATGTAGTGGGTATCCTTTTAAAAATCTGAGGAATACTGGAGAATGACTTAAAGCCCAATGAAGAATGTTTTCCTCATTTTTTCAAAAGGAAACCTAACACTTCATGCTAAGCAATAACTTATTTTAACACATCTGCTGTTACATGGGCTATTTAAAATAATTTCTTTGTTATATTAACTATTTTCCACATTCTCCAAAGTATAGAGCTCTACTCTGTTCTTTGGTCAACACACAAATGACCCTGAAATATAATCCAAAATCTCCAATCATGTGATAACTTCTTCTACGATCTCCTTGAATTTAGTCCACACTACTGCCTTGGATACACATCACAGGATGATGTGTTCATTTAATAACACATACTTTGCAGAAGGTGAGCAAGACCCAGAAGACTGGAGAGGAATAAACAAGTTACCTGGGTTTTGTTTTTTTGTTGTTGAAGATAATTTTATTTTAGGGTGTTTTTGGTTTTTTTTTAGTATTTGTTTTATTTTTAGGGAATGGATGTAGACTCCTGTGTATTAGAAACACATTCAACTTCTGGAAACATCTTATAGCAAATAGTCATATAAATCCATTCACAGACCCTCAAAGGTAACACATGATTAATACCATGCAGCATGGATTTAGCAAGAATAAATGTCACATCATGCTTCTGTCTAGTAGAGGTAACTAGCCTTATGGATAGGAAAATACTGCAGTTTTTAGTTAATCCTTGGTTGTCACTCATAACTTGAGCAAATGGCAGAAATATGATCTAGCTAAAACTGCTGTTATGTAAGTGCCAAACTATTTGGAAAATACAATCTAAAAAGAAGTTGTCAACAGCTCAGTGTTGTACTACCCAGTATACTTGAGAGGGTTTCCTCAAAAATTATCCTCAGGTCTGTTATTATTCAGTCTTTTCCAAATTATCTTGTCCAGTGGATTAGAGAAATCATTTATTAACTGTGAAGAGGATACTAGAGAGGTAAGTGCTACAACTACTCTGAAGATTTAAGATTAGAGAATAATTTTAGCAAATTAAGGAGTAGCCAGGAAAAAATAGGATAAAATTCAATGCAGACAATTGAAAAGTACTAGCTTTAAGAGGGAATAATCAACAGCACAAGCAGAGTACACAATAAGGAATGCCTGGCTGGCAGCAGCACTGGAGAAAACAATAACAGAACCAGAGGCTGCAGCAAATCTCTTTGCATAAATCGGCACTATTGTTCGCATGCAACAGCCCATGCCTCAGTAAAGGTATCTATATCTTAAATACATATAGCTATCTACATGGATGCATCAGCAAAGAGAACAGTCATGTGATCACAAAGATGACAAATTAAATTATCTCTCCACACTATTTTAAATGGTAGGATTTAGGTCATCTGATATCCCATGCCTGGCTCTAAGGTCTTCATGAAGTGAGATAATTGCAGAGAGACCTGCAAAGTGCTATAAACCAGAAACTTGAAACAAATTGGCTCTAAGGAAAAAGTGTAAGGACCAGTGATAAAATCTAAGGAAAATATATGGCAGACACATAGCAGTCTTCGTTTGCTGCAAAGAGGAAAGGAATAAACTGTTTTGCATCTCCACAAGGGAAAAGCAAAGAAGCAACAGGCTTAAATTGCATCAAGGAAGATTAGGATTAGACATTAGGAAACACTTCATTATAGTGAAGAGAGGGAGTACTATCAGGAGCTTGAATCTCCGTTGCTGGAGGCATTTGAGCTAAGGTTACAGAAACAACCCTCTGCAGTGGGTTAGAGCTGATCCTGCCCCAAGGCAGGTCCTGACCTCTTCAACCTTTTCAGGTCCCTTCCACTTCTGATTCCTGGGAAGCCTGCTTTTTGGTTTTTTTTGGTAGCCTTACTGAAGAAGGAAATTGTCGCTAGCATTTAAAGCAGCAAAACATCTACTTTTTTTTTTTTATGCCACAAAGCATACTGTTAATAAATCCAATTATGTTTATGATCTTTTAATGGTACCACTTAAGACATAAAGATCCATCTTTGAAAATACAAATAAATATCTCTGCCCTACAGTGTAATACAACAGCGTGAAAGCAAACTTTTACAAAGTTCCAACTCACTGTTACATAACCTCTACTACAATAATTTCAAATCTAACTGCAATATGAAGAACACCAAACCCAGATGTTTCTCTTTCTTGAAACTCTTAACATTCATATTTTTGACAGTCCTTTCATTTTACACTTTGTGTTTCACAAATAGATCCATTCCTTTCCTTGTTTACCACTGGCAATGGGAACAGGACGTTCTGATCACACGGCACATTTGTGGAGTCACACATACACTTAAAAATACCCCAAAAAGTTTAGAACAATCATTGAGCACGCTTACCCCAAATTCTCTCCACCACCCTTCAAGCACCCAGTTGAAGCATCTGCACCAACATCACAGAGGTTTCAGACAACCAAGCAGAAACAAATACATTTCCCTCTCCCACAGGCTTCATCCCATTATTCAACATACAGTCCCGTTCAAATTCAACTCCATCTGCTTGATTTGTGCTGCCATTCCAGAGGGACAAATTTCAGAAAAGAGATAGAGTTGACACATGAGTTAACAGAGAACATGTCAGTCTTGTATAGTAGTGGGAAGGGAGACAAGGACCTACATGTCTTTGTCCCCAAGGGAAGTTCTTAGCTGGAGTGTAAGACAGCGAAGTGTGGCCCCAGGATAACCCCAGCCTACCTGATCATGTAGTTTCTATTTCTCATTCCCCACGAGACCCCTCCAGATCTCCTAGGCCTATGGTCTAACACCTTCCCACCCCAGAACCTCATCCTCAAGCCCTCCTACCCTAAAACCCTTCCTGTCCCACCACAGAACTCTTTCCTCCTTGCTAAACCACTTAAGAACCCACTTGATCCACTCAGCCCTTTGTAGTTCTATCATGCTCCAAGTCCCCCTCTCCTTACAGCACTTCATGCTGCATCTTGTCTCCACAACACAAACCTTCCAGCCATGCAGCAGCCAGCAGCAGGCATGTCTATCTCCTCCCAGCTCCAAAACTGCAAGGCTCACCTCTGTGCCCAGCTGGCCACCCTGCCAGGGCTTTCTGCACTTGGCCTAGCGTGTCTTCCCACAAGGGTATTCCTTCATAATACAATAAAAATGCCAACAAAACCAAAGCAAAATACCCCAACCTATCACCCAAACACAAAAAAAACAACAAAACAAACCAAGTCTTGATCCTGGTGTGGTAATGTCCTGGGTTCAGCAGTAGCAGTCATTTTTCTCCTCCTTGGTAGCTGGTGCAGTGCTGTGTTTTGACTTTCAGCTCGGGAACAGTGCTGATAACAATGATGTTTTGGTTTGGCCAAGGACTTTGTGAGCCTCATGCTCTGCCAGGGAGGAGGGGAAGCCAGGAGGAAGCAGAGACAGGACACCTGACCCAAGCTAGCCAAAGATGAATTCCATACCATAGCACGTCATGCCCAGGATGTAACTGGGAGTCAGAAGGGCTGGGACTGCAGAGTTGGAGGAGGTATGGGTTGGGCGAGTTATCGGTCGGCTGGTGGTGAGGTGATGTATTCTCTCCCTTTGTTATTTCCTTTATCATTGTTATTATTGGTGGTAGCAGTAGTGATTTGTGTTATACCTTAGTTACTAAACTGTTCTTATCTCAACCTGTGGGAGTTGCATTCTTTTCAATTCTCCTCTCCTTCCCTCCGGGAGTAGGGGGAGGGAAAGCGGGGGGGAGTGAGTGAACGAGTTACCTGACTGGGTTTAAACCACGACAGGTAATCAAAGAAATAGAGAGTAATGTTATCAGAAGAGGTCCCAGGAAAGAAAACGCACAATCAGGCGAAAGTAAATGCATGGTAGTGCCACAGAGATGGGCCATGACTGATGGGATTGTTGACAGTTTCTAGGACTAAAATTGCAGTCTTCTAACTTATTTTTCCCTTCAGTCACTAATGGATGCTGTTGCTGGCAGGCAATAAAGGCACACACTTCTAGAGGTTTCAAGAACACCTCTGGTACAGATGGCAGGATTTTGCCTCATCTCATAATTTCCTCAAATGCCTTTGCTGCTTCTCTTCACAGCCTTATCTGGTCACTCATTAAATGTATTCCTGTACGGCAATGGTTTGGTTTTTTTTTCACTAATTCACATAGAAATGCTGTCCAGAATCTGCTTCTTATCAGAAGAACACACTCCAGTAGTTCTTACTACTGCAAAAGGATCCTGTATACTACTAGCATAAAGTTACAGAGTCTTTTCAAAGCACAGCTTCTCCCCCATAGGGTTCATGGCTCTTCAGACTGGTAAATGAACAACAACTCTAGTCCTGAGATGCTACTAGACATACTAGTCAATATTTATCTAGGCAAATATAGCTATACACATGCACAAAACATACTTCACTAAAAAAGGCTTTCATAAATTAGTAAGAAAATTAAGAACAAAACTGGAAGAGGAATCATTTTTGTATCACCGTACTACAACCTGTGGATCTGTGTGTGTCATAAAGAATATATTCTTGCAATAGTATAGCCCAAGACTTCACAAAAATAGGAAAAAATAAACCAGGTTTTGCTTGGGAAACTTTTCCCAAAGGTTTCACAGTTTTATATGGGAAATCAATTTGCATCACTGATAATATCATTCAAATCAGACAACACTATGTGGTTAGAAGGTGATTTACTTTTCTGCCGAAGCAATTTGATACTTGTTCTGATTTGTGATTTTCATTTTGTTTGTTAATGAAAAAAATTAATGAGCAATGTTACTGGAAACACAACTCAAAGCTGTGGCATTATTAAATATGCTTGTAATATACTGTACATTATGTTGATTGCACAGTTGGAGCAAAAGCCTTGGCAGGCAAGCTACCAGTCAATCATTCAAACAGACAATGAACTCAGAGGGCGGACGCTTTGCACATACCTTTGCACTGATTTGTGTTTTTGTCAAGAATTGCCTTTGTGGATACAATTTTCCCATACCTGTAGAGAATACAAAAAACAGAAACACATGTTACTGTATCTTAACAACATACATAGCTATTTTTGCGCACATGTAACACACATACTAGGAAGAGATCTAGTGCTCCTGAAAACATGTTTGCCTGATACTCCTGGAGAGATTCCTTCTCTGCAGTTCAACAAACACTTTTAGGGTTCACTTTAAAAGCAGCACTGGTCATTTACCACACCCTGTCCATCCCTGGTCACTACACAGCACTGCCAGCATAAATTACAATAATAGCAACGAATTTAGGGCATCAGCAGGAGGAAAAGAGAATTCTTTGGTTAAATTACTTAGGTTTCCTTATTTTTTTTAATTTTCTTTTACTATTGTTTTTCTTTTTAACTGCCAAACAAGGCTTGTTTTAACAGAGATGGACCAGATACCTAGAGGATTAACAAAACTGTAGGAATTTTTGTCATTTGTGTTCATGTGTGCATCCATGCCTGCACATACACACTCTAAATTTCTGGTTTGGATAAACAGAAGCTTTAAGGTTTATGTGCACCTAGCTCTTTCCAAGATGAATGCTGATACTTAGTTGAATTTATATTACTTCCCATAGATAGCATGGCACTGCACTGCATTTTGATAGACTTAGCATGATTAATATGGATTTTGGGCAGCTACAACTTGTTGCATGAAGCAACTAGACCATAAAATAGATATCTATCTTTGCCTCACAGAGTTTAAAACAACAGACTTAATAGTAAGTATACAAAACCTTGGTAAAAGGTGACAGAAGACAGCATTTATAGAATCATAGAATTGTTAGGGTTGGAAAGGACCTTAAGATCATCTAGCTCCAACCCCCCTACCGTGGGCAGGGACACCTTACGCTAAATCATATCACCCAAGGCCTCGTCCGACCTGGCCCTGAACACTGCCAGGGATGGAGCATTCACAACCTCCCTGGGCAACCCATTCCAGTGCCTCACCACCCGCACAGGAAAGAGGCAAAGAAGTCATCATTCAGAACCTCGGCCTTCTCCAAATCCAGGGTAGCCAGTTCTCCTGAGAGCTTCCTGAGGGGGTCTACATTCTCCCTACTCTGTTTTTTATTTGCTATGTACTTGTAGAATCCCTTCCTGTTATCTTTAATACCTCTAGCTAAGTTTAATTCTAACTGGGCCTTAGCTTTCCTAACCTGCTCCCTAGCTTCCCGGACAACATCCCTGTACTCTTCCCAGGCCACCTGTCCTTGCTTCCACTTTTTATAAGCCTCTTTTTTCATTTCAATTTTCCTCTGCAGCTTCTTATCCATCCAAGGAGGTCTCCTGTCCCTCCTGCTGCACTTCCTTCTGGTTGGGATGCAACGCTCCTGAGCTTGTAGCAGGTGATCCTCGAATATCAACCAGCAGTCTTGGGCCCCTCTGCCCTCTAGGGCTGTATCCCATGGAACCTTCCTAAGCAGGTTCCTGAAGAGGCCAAAGTCTGCTCTCTTGCAGTCCAGGGCAGTGAGCTTGCTGCACGCTCTTCTCACTGTCCTGAGGATCTCAAATTTGAGCATCTCCTGATCGCTGCATCCAAGGCTGCCCTGGAGAGTCACATTTCCAACGAGCCCTTCCCTGTTGGTGAGCACGAGGTCAAGCATGGCACCTCTCCTTGTCGTATCCTCTATTACTTGCAGAAGGAAGTTGTCTTCTACACAATCGAGGAACCTCCTGGATTGCTTGTGCCGGGCCGTACCGTCCTTCCAACAGATGTCAGGGTGGTTGAAGTCACCCATGAGAACAAGGGCCTGTGAGCGTGAGGCTTTTCCCATCTGTCTATGGAGTGCTTCATCCGCAGGTTCTCCTTGATCAGGCGGTCTGTAACAGATCCCCACAGTAATGTCTCCCATAGCTATATTCCCTTTAACCCTGACCCACAAACTCTCTGTGGACTGCTCACCTGTCCCCAGACAGAGTTCCATACTCTCCAGCCTATCCCTAACATAAAGGGCAACCCCCCTTCCCTGCATGCCGGGCCTGTCATTTCTAAAGAGCCTGTAACCTTCCATTCTAACACTCCAGTCATAGGAGCCATCCCACCATGTTTCTGTGATGTCTATTATATGATACCCCCATAGACGTGCCCACATCTCTAATTCCTCTTGTTTGTTCCCCATGCTACGGGCATTTGCATAGAGGCATCTGAGCTGAGCTCCAACTGAAGCCGGCTCATTGGCTGGAGCGGCTGGGATATCTCTACATTGCTGCGAGCATTTATTATTATATATGCTGGCAACTGACTGGGTGTGTTGGGGTGGAATGATGCCCCCCTCCCCCAGCACATCTAGTTTAAAGCCTCCTTGACCAGCCTGGCAAGCCTCCTACCAAAACTGCTCTTTCCCTTCTTTATCAGACCAGCTCCACCAGCCCCCACTAGACCTGGCCTACAAACTTGGGTCCCGTGTTCAAGACACCCAAACCCCTGACTATGACACCACCCTTTTAACCATTTATTAACCTGGCCAATCCTCCTAGCTTTTTTTAGGTCCTCCCCTGTATCCCTGTATTATGGCTGAATATAAGACTTCAGGAGAATAAGGAAAATCATTTTATTTCTCAAGTCACTGGTATATCTTGGTCCCTGTTTCACTGAAGAGAACTTCCTCTAAAATGTCCTTTCCCAGTTTTTTTTTAAAGAGCATTACTAGTACTCTGATGGGTTGGGCTTTCATTTGGAAGAGTTGTCCATGAAACGCAACGTTCACCATCAATGAAAGATGTATTATTATAAAAGATTATGATAAAATTAAACATTCTAATGACAAAGCAACACTCATGGAAAATAACCAACAGTTCACCAATTATAAAACCCTGAAATGTATGGCAGACCAATTTTTTTATTTGGTTAATCTTTATTAACAGCAGTATAAATTTAGTGTTAGTGACTTTTATTTGAAATCCAGAAACCAGGATGTGGAAGATCTTGCTGCAATTCCCTTCTCTGCCTCAGGAGGAAACCTGTGTCTCTTGCTATAGAGAAAAGGACTCGGAACAGTCAGAGCACTGTACTACATCTTCAAGTCATGATCTTTTCTGCCCTACCAGTTTGCAAACATACCCAGTAAACCAGGAAAAACACACACACACACAAAAAGAAAGGGACAGGGAGCCAAACAGGGAATGGTACCATCACTCCCAGCAAATACTTTCTCATGAGCAGGAAGCAGCAGCAATGGGGAAAAGACTGAGAAAAGCCTCCCTGCACATACTCTTTGGTACCAGCAAAGAAGATTTAGAGCAATTTTGTGCCTGCAAAAGTTCTCATCTCAAATTTCCACACTGCAAGTGACATGTAACCACTTAGCTTTAGATAAAAGACTGTCCCTCCATCTCTCTTCACTCTGTTTTTGTGACTGATGCAAAGTGAGACTTTCCATTTCACTGTTTTTCCTTTCCCTAAGAACCCACAAAGGCATTTGTTTCCATTTGACTTTCATTTTGGGGAGGAAAAACATGCTTTGCTTTATTTCAGACTGAAACCAGTCAAGAGGAGGGTGAACTGACCTAATGGCATTAAGAGTTTGTACAATCTAAGTTGAGCCCTAATTCAGCCATCTTTTAGGAACAACAACAACAAAAATAATCATATAAGCCTTCCTCTCCTTCACACCCTCTCCTTTTTTGATGGCTCTGTAGAGAGGCAGGATTTTGTGCTCTGAAAGCAGACGTAATTGACTGTATACTCCACCATAATGGGTATATGCGCAGCTAGCTGTGGGGTCTATTTTTGCCATAGCTGCCTCCACTCCAAACACATTTAATGTTAACCATGAGATCACATGCTTTTCTAACCTCAGATGTCTTTATACTCACTTATGTTCCACTTAATTTTATAATTATTCATGGTAACACCTGAAGTTGACTTTGGCCCCAAAGACATTAGAGTCTTCACATATCTTAAGAAGGCAAAGTCAAATTCTCCACCAGAGTGGGCCAACCTACCCAGCAGGAAATTTGGCCTGTGTGGTGCATCTTCATTTATTTAAATAATTTAGGTTTAAAATCAAATCTACGAAAAACATGCAAAAACATGACTATCTTGTGCAGTAAATGCCTCTGACAGATATATGGAAAAAGAATCCAGCAAAAATCAGCGGCTAACCCACAACAACCTCAAATAAAACACAACCCCTACCTAAACTTCCGCCAACAAAAACTAACACCCAGCCTCCCTTTCAGGCCAGCCACTCCTAATGAATTGATACGTTGTTTCATCCAAGTCAAGTGAGAGCTAAACCTTAACACATCTTGCCCGCAGAGGCAGGCATTTGTGGTTCCACTGCTTTTATTACAGATTTCCCAGAGTTATTTGCTACATACTGTGATTCTGCAAATACTTAGTTACACTAGAAATTCTACTCACAGAACTAATTCTGTTCTGTTCAGAAGAGGTTTCCTCCTGCATGTAAAGTTACATGCAGACATTCACGTTTGCAGAAACAGACATCAGTGGTAAGAGGCACCACAGTAACAAACATTATTATAGGCAATTAGCCATATGCAGCCAATTTAATCTACTGCTATAAACCTTGAGTGCTACCACAAGAAAGTAATTGGAATTAATTTGGACACTGTTTGCCTAAATATTTTAAGTAATTATTTTACAGTAATCAGAACATCAGTTCTGATGAAGAACGTTAGTGTGCTTCATGAAATCAGGAAGGTACTTTGTTCCTACAAATGGAGTCATACTTCTTTCCTGCATGTGTGGAGAGTGGTATTAAGTTATGTCTTCCCTCCAAAGTTGTTTGGCTTTCTGTTTGCTTGACCTTTAATTGTGATTTTATTTCCCCAGAAGTAACAAAAATATACAGCTCAATAGGAACACGCACAAAGATAAAGTACATCACAAGAGCTGGACTCTTGTTTTCTTACATTTAAATGGGAAGTGTTGTAAAATTCAACAGCCTGCCCATCTCTGCAAATTACTGATATCACTAATGTAAAAAACACCACGTATAGTTTTCTTGTCATGAGAAAACATGAGCACTGTTTAATTTCCTCCTGACTTATGGTGCATGGAGGTATTGTTTCAAAGATTTTGAATCAACAATTCTGGTCAGAAAAAGGTAATTGTGGAACTGAGTTAATCTCAATGCCTTATTGCCAACCCTTCAACATAACAACTGCATCATCAAGGATAACCTACTAAAGGAAATAGATGCAATGAACCTGTGAGATAGCTACCCCAAGAACATGTCTACTGAACATTGAACTGAAACTGCTATTCAGATTTCCAGACAGACAGCATGTGTTGGTTTTAATTACATTGTTCCAAAAATGTTTTCTAAATGCATAGTAAGCACAAATAAAATTGTTTACATGCTTTTAAAAAAAAAAAAATTAAACCCTTATATTCAATTATGCTTTCAATGTTCTTCTAAGTAACAATTTTCATTTAAAATCAGGTGGTCAGACATTTGAAAGAGCTTCCACATCACAAGCAACTACACAGGCTAGGACTTCAGCTCATTAAAGAAGCATCCATACAGTGAGATGATGACTGGTTGTCTCCATTGCTTCTCATAATACATAAGGACTGCCAAGAAAATTATAAAGTTTAAAACGGCAGAAGACGTACTTCCCCAGAATGGAAAGTTGCATGTGGAACTCAATGCCACAGCCTGTGTTGATACCCCACAGAGGCTCATATCTACATAAAGCTACCAGACAGCTTCTAGGATGGAAAATCTGTCATGAAATTAAAAGCAAAGACACATTTGTGGCCCTGGAAGTCACATACGGCTAGAAGATAGGAGAGGATAGCACAGAAGTATCATCACATGTTGTCCCTGTTTTAACATCAGGCACCTCCACAGATGCTGAAACAAATTCCTGTCTGACCCAGCCCAATCAATCTTACATTCCAAGAGAACATTAACTTGGGGACAGAAATACCTTCATACAAACATAAACATTTTTATCTTTCCTTGTATATATCAATTTGGGTGATATGGCTCAAGTGACCTGAAATCCACTACTAAAATCACAAGGAAAACTTAAAAACATTTCACTTACAAATGGCAGTAACACACAGTGTCACATAGAGGGTACAACTAAGGGAAGACCCCACAGAGACACAACCTCTACACTTGGTCCTGGCTACAGAGCCAAAAACCACTCAAGAGCCCCATCCCATTGCACCCCACATTTTCTGACTACTCAGCAGATGGGAAAGATGCAAGCAATACAGAATAAGCCCTTAACGTACATCAAAGTTGCAGTTTCAATAGATCATTTCATGAGCTTGCAGGCAGGTGGTCAATCAGCATTTACACTGACTTCCCCGGTTGCTCCTGGGAAGCTATTTGATAACTGCTGTTAAAATGGAGATAGTTCCTGAAAGAAGCACTTCAACTGCAAGTGATACCACTTGCAAGATGTGGCAATCTTACCCACTGCCCACGCTGATCCCAACCCAATAGGAATTTGCTGCCAAATGACACAAAGTTCTCAAGCCATTTCTGTTTCTGCTGGCAGAAAGCCAAGGGTGCAGGGAAGACAAGTGGGCAACCAGGATCAGGAGGCAAGTGAGATTCATCTGGGGACTAGCTCAAGACAGGGGAAAACTGGGTGCCACTCATCCCCCTACTAAGGGAGAGCTGCCACCAGGAGCTGCTGGGTCAAAAAAGGGATTGCCTGGGAGGCCAGACTGGTTGGGGCCATTCACACTGAAATTCAGCTTTTCCATGTGGTTATGGAAAAAGAAAGCCTCTGAGACAGGTATGTCTTACTCTGTCCTCCAAGCCAGCCTTTTGGAGCGGCCTCTCCCAGTCCTGTAACACAAAATGGCCTTTGGAGTAGACAGGCTGATTCTCTCACCACCACCCGACTCAGTGCTATGTACACTGCTGTCCTCATCTACAAGGTGGTAGGTGCACAGGTGTGTACAAAACAAAGCTTTTGCCCAATTCTGGTTACTGCTTTTATGTTTTAAATGAATGTGAGTCTTGGAATTTAAACCCAAGTAACCAGTATAAAGAATTCCTTGCTTAGGTAAACCAGTGGAATGACCATGTAATTTCCAAGTTCAGAGCTTAATAATTATGTCTCCAGAATCAAGGTTTACTCAAGGCCTCACGTATTGCACTGGGAGCACAATTCACCCAACTGAAAACAGTTGACATTTCTGGGCATTTAGGTAACATATGCTTTTGTCTTGGGAACTTCTGTACTGGGATGAATTTGACCAGCAGTAATTGGATTTAGATAAGCAACTCTGAAGCTCTTTCATTCTTGTGAATTAATATGTAAATAGCATAACTGGGTTTATTTTGTTTAAAGCAGGCTCTGTTAAGAAAATCATGGATTTGGGGAGAGAAAAAAAGGCCACATTATAAGGTTTAAAGTACAGAAGAAACTGCTGCTGGATTTCTCAGAGATGATATTCCAACAATACGCTGCCAGATGAACTTAAAACATTCAAATACCCACAAAAGGGAAATTCATCCAGAAAGAAAATTCTGATTTGCATCATCATTTCTGGACATTTCATCTACTACATGGCATTTTCAATGCTAGTTTTTTTTTCTCAAAAAATACAACACATTACTCTTCTATCCATTAACAGAGATTGAGCTGCTTCATTGTTCTTTCTCTGTATATTATGTTTTAATTTTAAAAAATGAAAAATTAAGATTAAGCTCTTTTATTCACACAAAAAATACAGCTACAAAATTCAGGCTGTTCAGAGCACCATTTATTTGCACACACCAACGCCTGGCTTGGCGAACCAACAGAAACAGGTAGGTGCAGGGAACCTATGGTATACTGGATCAACAAGACAGTACTTCTGTAAGACCTTAACATTCATCTGCTCTGTCTTCTCTACTTACTTCAGTCTGGCTGTCAAGTTCACAAAAGCATTCCTTTACTAGATATAATACAAGCAATTCAGAGTAACAACTTGTCCCAGAGTTTCAAAAACAACACAGAAAAGGGGAGAAGGGCCTCTTAAATCCTTTGGTTGTGTATCTAAACCACCCCTGGACCAAGAGAGAGCATGACGTATTTCCTGTTCAAACTAATCTCCATTCATACACTTAAACATTATATGCACATTCACCTCTGGAAAAATGGTCCCAAATGAAAGTGTACAGGCTCTGGAGACTTGCTGTAAGTGTTTTAAGTACTTAGGAAATAAAGCCAGGTAAAACAGAAGTTAAAGCAAATGAAATTTAAACAGATACTGCATTTCTGGGAATAGAAAGAATTTGACCTTTCACAGCTTTAAGAAGTATATCCCTTTAGTAGTTTTAAGGTAACTTTTTCTTTAGCCATGTTCCTTTCCTTGCTAAAATAAAATAAAATAAAACAAAACAAAATAAAAGTAAACTAAATAAATAAAATAAAATATTTTTTGTCTGCATGTAAATGAAATTAAGTGGCCTGATGCAACACTTGCAGAAATCAAAGGCAGTTTTTTCATTGCCTTCAGCAGCTCAAATCCTATTCAAAGCGCTTATAATAAGGCTACAGATCATCACACTCTTGATAACCCAAGACAGAATAAAATGTCACTCACTAAAGTGGCACAAGCCACACAACCCTGACATTTTTAGAGTGTTTTTCCCCAGTTTGTTGCAAGACACTTGACTCTTCACTGCAGTTTTTGCTTAAAATGTTTATTCTGAATTAGTGCTATTATATTCATATTACATTGGTATGTTTGAATATTTATGCTATTTAAGGCTTGTAAAATATGATTACATTATTGTACATCACATTTAAATTAAAATTCTGACATTAATATTTTTCCTTTGATAGAAAGCTATATTTTCCCCTCATATTTCTGCCATGACAAATAACCAGTGTTAATAATCAATTAGCAAAATATTCTACAGTTGCTAAACTAAGTATGGAAAATGAAATCCATGCACAAATTAATAACTATGATTTTATGCAGAACACTTCAGTCCTTCTTCTGGGCCATCATTAAATCTTCAACTACTAATTACTCTGTATTAGCAAGAATTCAAATGTTTAAAAAAAAAATGCAACTTTTGTTTGTAGACATTTAACAGTGCTGCTAAATTTTCTGTATAATGATAGGATGCATTACTGGGAAGACAGCTTAAGGAACTGAAACCCTTCAAAGAATGACATGTGGTTTACCGTAGAATGTCACAAATGATAATGGCAGGCGTACCCTGATTTTCAAAGAATAGGAGGGAAAAAAGTTAAAATCAAAACCCTATCTTTTCTACTATAAAGACATTGCTCATTCGCATCTATACAACATTATTTCAGGTATTGTGGAAACACCCCCCCCAACTCCTGTAACGTAGAATTTATTTACTTTGTATGTTCTTGCATGCTGTGCTGCCTTCTATCCAACTTCTCATTCACAGTCTTGCTTACTTATGGAGGATTCATTGTGAAATTACAGTTGGTATGAACCAGCATGTCAGCATACCATGATATTAGTCTCTAAAGTATTCAATCATTTAACAATAGCCTCATTATTCAAGGGAACTCTGAGCATTCAGTTTGCACAGATTTTCTGACATTTCACTAAAACAATTTACTCTTAAAACAATTCAATGACTGCAACATCTTGTAAAATATACATATAAATACATATGTCTCAAACAGATGGTTCCTTTCCAAAAATAGACAAGAAATGAAAAAGAATTAAAAAGGAATTAAAGAAAAAAGAAAGAACTCCAGCTACCACCAGGGACCATGAATTCAAACTGATAATTTAAAGCTAAAGCATTTTATAGAGTTC
The DNA here is from genome assembly GCF_034315485.1 of Pezoporus occidentalis. Taxonomy (NCBI): domain Eukaryota; kingdom Metazoa; phylum Chordata; class Aves; order Psittaciformes; family Psittacidae; genus Pezoporus; species Pezoporus occidentalis. The sequence continues at coordinate 1,262,699 of NW_026916159.1, read as the reverse complement.
ACACAGAGGCCATTTGAATCAAATGTGTGAGTGAGACTTCTTGAGTTCACAGAGCTCCAATTTCATTATTTACAAATTAGAAAAATCCAGGTACCTGGGACGTCTTTGGAAACAATGTAGTTTTGAGAGGAACTGCTGTTTAGGATTTCTACTTTGCAAAATACATACTTCAGGAACTATATCACACATCTTTTTTTTTTTAATATATATATTTTTAATCTTTTTTTACTTCCAGAGCTGGAATGTCACAGTTGTATTCCTTTCCCAAAGGCCAGACTTTGACAAAAGTGGTTCAGAGAAGCACATTTTTCTCTGCCAGAATTTTCCAAGGGGTAACAAGAAGAATCTGGGTTTGGATTTTTATAACGACATGGACAGAAGTTCACACTGCTTGCCCAGGACTGAAATGGAATAACTCTCGTTTTGAGTTTCTTTGATTTTTATGTAGCTCCAGGAAGCATATTTTTAAAAGCAAAGTTTTTTTAGACCGTTTATTTGGACAACTCTGTAGCGTAAAGACAGCCTCAAGAGACGGTGTGAAAATGCATTCAATAAGCTATTTGTCCACAATATTTTTAAATACTCATGCATATCTACAACTTCAGGCATGTAAGAAGCACAGTTGAACTTAAACACAACAATCCACATTTCCCAAGTTTAAAGTATGTTTGTAAGCTCATAAATTAATGTGCTTGCTTGGTGTGGAAAGTCCTCCCTGCAGCTCCGGTACAGTAAACAGACTTACACAGGACATGCAAGTGCATGTTTCCAGTCAGCGAGTGCTTTGTTTTCCTCAGTGCAATGCCTATAACTGCTACAGTATTTGGTTTTAACGGGACAAATCTGATCTTGCTGGTAAGTCACCACAACTCTCAAGCCAGGGTTCCAAAGCAGGTATTCTCAAAAGCTTTTTCAACAGCAAAATTCGGATTAAGTGAAGTCACCCATCATGCAATATAGGTACATAATTTATCAATAGTGTATTAATTTTTGTGTCTTCAAAATGCTTTAAAAACTTGCAAGTAAATACAGCATTAAATTCTGACTCATTTGTTATTAAAAAAAAAAATAATAAAAAAACAAAAAACCAAAACATTTACAGGTTTGAAAAGATACTTGGTTTAGAGCCCTTGTCTGTATACAAATAATATGTCATTCTCTATTGTCACTGTCCGAAGAGAGATGGACATAACTGAACCTATTAGCCTTACTGTGTCAGGCTGGTAAATATCTTTGGAGACGAAAACCTTATTAAAAACAGTGCTTTGGATCAGGCTTTTGGTTTCCAGAACCATGGTGTCCTCCTTTCTGTCTCCAATGGGCTGCCACGGTTTACACCAATGGAGCTACTGCCTCATTATTTTCTGTCTCTGAGTGCTGAAATTACACTTTCAGGTAACATCAAGGGGCAGGGAATACAGCATAATTAGCACATCTTGTAGCTCTCTGCTCATCACTCAGCACTTCTGAGCCTAAGACAAAGAAAGTCTTAGTCAACCAAAACCTCTCTCAGGCTTTGTGCCAGATGCTCTCACTGGACACCTCAGCCAAGAGTCTCCTACAGAAGAAAAACCAATACTGGCAACTGCTGTGCTCGGCTGTGGTTCGGCTTGCACTCAGAAACAGCCAGCACGGACAAGGAAGGGGTTAGATAAGCCATGGTATCCACTAAATAAATACACTCTTTATATACTCGGTATCTTCTGTCCTTAAAAGGAAACTTGTTTGGTTCTGCCAGGCAGAACCCTGGATAAAGAGCTATGAAAAAATATGTGCTATGTAGCCCATCCGTTCTGAAATATACATGAGCAGATCTGGAGAAAGGAGCAAGAATTTAAATATTTTACGTTTCTGCTGAGAAATTTTACCCCAGGAACAAAAGACTCACTGAAAACCTTAGTGAGCACATCTTGAAATCAAGCAGTAACACTGGATTTGGAAGTAAATTTGCTTCAGCTGCTTGTGAGCCTTCAAGACATGACTTTTGTATGCTACTGGCTTCAGGTGCCTTCAAATAAACTAATTAAATCAGCTACAATCCTCAAACATATAAAGACACACATGGAAAAACTGAGAGAGAACTGTGATTCACTGGGATAAACCCATAATTCTTCCTGTAACTGGCAAAGTAGCATAGTACTGACAATTCCTGCTGTTCTCAAACACGCAAAGTTATGAAGTTATCTTTCAGTATCAAAAAATAACTAAGAAATAAACATATTTGAAATATTTTATTTTGGTTATGTATTTCAAGCCTTTGTGATAAACTCAGGTTGTGTTTCATGACTGTCTTTACAGCCATGAAAGAAAGAAACCTACTTTTTTCAAAAACTGAAAGCTGAGATTCCCATCTTATCACAAGCCTCGGGATCTAAGGCTTTAAGAAACAAATAATGCAAACCTCGCAATAAACTTCTGAGAGTTGGCAACACCAAGGGCAATGTCTTCATCAAATAGTAGTGAACATCCTCAGCTAGGGAAGAAACACTGCTTGGCAGTTGCATGTTTTGGGTCCCAGAAAACACACTTCCAAATGAAAAAAATAATAACAACAACAACGAACAAATCCGCCCTGTGTTCTATTCCCTGCTTTATAAAAAGAGCTGGATTTAAAGATTTATGAAAACCCCAGTGTTGATACCCGTCACTTTACTACTGCTATCACACACATAAATGGTAAATATATCCTATACAGATAAATCATGTTCCACCAGTCAAAATATAATCTACCAAATGTGCTGGGTTTAAAAATTAATAGCACAAAGTTTACAGTGATCACCTCTAGTGGCAGGCTGACTACTTTTTGAATACCCCATCAGAAATAGCGAAAGCACAATGTAAGAAGTATATAATCTGTCTTCATGGATTCAAAGACACATTCCAAACAAAACAGACTTGCAGTCTGCAAATATTTACAACTATGAACTACTGAATTCATACTCTGGACAGTCCTGAATACACCCAATAGCCAACTCTCATAAATCAAGCACTTGCAATATCAGGCCATGTATTTACACATTCCTGAAACATCTTATTCATCAACAACATTTGCACCCCTTGCTCCCACTTACTCAGACCATGGGAGTTTCTATTTCCCTTTTTGCTTAAGGGAAGGAAGTTCTCAGAAGACCAATATCTTGAATAAGAAGCCAAAGCAAAAGAAAAGGTCTGTTCCAGCTATTCACTTCCTATATGCCTCAGCCCTTCATTTTCTTTGGGCTTGCTCCGCAGACCACTGAGATCAAGAGGAAGGCTTACAGATTTGTCCTGTTCTGCAGTTGCTGAGGGCCATTAAAGGTTACTCTGCATGCAACATTCCATTTGGTAAGACAATTTCCTAAGTTCAGAATTCAGTTTCTTTTTGATTCCCACATTCACAAGACAACAGCTTCTTTGTTCAAGCTTCATGTTTATGAGAATGTTATCTTATCTCTGGTTTAGCCTTTAATATTGAGCAGAGTCAGAACATAATCATGCTCTTGTTTGAGATATAAAGATTTATGTCTGTCTACATTTTTAAGATACATAAACATACAAACATACTTAAAATGTCTAAGCAAATTTACTTTGTTAGAGCTGTTATCTGAATGATGATATTTAACACCAGTCACAGTTTAGTTCCTTTATCTCCCCTGTAAAATATTTTTTCAAGATCCGTTACAAGAGTAAAATGACAGCATCCTAGAAGAAACAGGTTTCCTACAGCCTGTCTGCAAGGGAGCAGCAAGGTTGGAGCAACAAGTTTTAAGCAGCAGGAAATCTGCAGAAAACAAGAGAGTGAAGCAAATCATTACAGTCTGGAGGAAGACTTCCACAGCCATGAGGTCACCCAAAGTTGAAAGACGCACTTGGTGCTGCAGTGAAACTGTGATTGAGAGACACAAACATGCAAGAGTGGAGAATGGCAGAAGAATATTACCCTATTCTGAGTTCCCAGCTACACCTATACATTGTGAGGAATACAAGGACCCCTCCATGCCAGAGCCATGCTGGTCCTGCGGGAAAACATGGAGCTACTTCAGATGGCTTTAACCTAATCGCGGGTTTCCCTGCATGGCCCTAAATCCCCAGAGCATCTGCAATACAGATGCTCCTTCAGAAAGTTAATACACAGCACTGATTCAGTTCTCCATGTCTGTCCTACATCTAAAAGGAAAACACACTTAAAAAAAAAAATCACTAAATGTCTAAACCTCTCTCCAACCTCCCCATGTCCCCCATCCCAGAGCTTCTTCAGAAGGCCAGTCTTTCTTTCATCTCTGAGACCTGCTTAATTCTGACAAGGGGAAAAAAAAAAAGACAAAACCCAAACAACCAAATCTACCTTGAACAGAAACCCTTTCAAGTCTTCCCTCAGTTTTGAAGCCTTCGCAAATTTTAATCCCTGCCCTGCCAATATTGTCTCCCCTTCCCCCTTCAGTGGAAATTTTCTACTTTTCACAAGCCCAGACCTCTGCAGAAAACTGATTTCCCCTAGGATACAGCAATCCTACTGTTCTACGCATCGCCATTAAAGACCACCCTGTTCACCACAGAGACAGACATGGCAGCATTCCTCCCCAGCTCCTTAGCATAGAAAGTGCACATGGAGGAAATAAGAACAACCTCAGAGCTTAACCATACCAGGAGTTCATCTTCTCCAGAAAATACCACATAAAATCGCTGAACGTATTATTATGAGAACAAAATAATTCTTGCAGGTTTGTGTAACTCTCTACTTCCACTTCACCAGATTAAATTTTTTTATATCTCCCCCAAATAACAACTATCATGTAGTTCCCTCTCTGCCAGAGCCACGTGGGAATGAACCTGAAATCAGATGTGACTTGAGCTCATGTTGGTTTTACTTGAGCCCTGACCTGAGGGTATCCAAGGGCAGAATGCATTTTAGCCTAGCCTGCAAAATCTGTTTGAGAAGGTGAGAAAATACCTGGGTGCTCTACTGTTTGCAGGTTTAGCTGCCTTGCAAGCAGTGTACTTGCTGGTTTCACTATCTCTAGGAGATCCACAGCCTCATGTTTGATTGCAGTGTCACTCCATCCTTGGAGTGACAATTTTCCCCTTAGCTCTTGGTGACTCTGATGACAATGTGAAATAAAATGACTGTGCTCACAAAAGAGCTTAAACCTTCTCTATAAACATTGTGTGTATAGACTCTAAATTGACCATCCTGCCTCCTCTTTGACACATGAAATAGCTTCCCCTTGTCCCTGCTGGTACAGGAGTGTACAATGGAGAACTGGAAGCCACAAGGAAGAAGATAGGGTAGTTACACCCTTTCTTCCATTTCTAACAAAGCATTTTTATGTGATGAAGTTAATTTTGCTTACTGAGTTGCACTGCTAGTTTGCAGCACCAAAATGAGGAAAAATATGAATAAGGCCTGAAGATGGGTACAGAGCTTTCTTTTCCTTTCTTCTATTTTTTTAAACTATAATTCAGTTTAGTTCCAGTGAATTTACCCCAAATAAATAGGAGCAGTGTCTTTAAATCCAAAGGTAAATTTAAACCAAAATAAAATCTTTTTAGTGACTGTTGAACAAAAAAAAAAGAAAAAAAACAAAACAAACAAACAAAAAAAACAACCAACAACCCAAACAAACAAAAAGAAAGCCAGACCTAAAAATTAGTTCTGAAATTGGGAAAAGGGCTTAGCTACTGAACTGCAGCTTGGTCTGAAAAAAGTCTACACAGCTAATGCCTAATTCAGCACTTCAGAAGTTCTGCCCAAGCCAAGAAACTAGTATTTAAAGCTCACATTGTCCAGCTACACTCTCTAAATTGTGCCAGGATTTCTTTATATAATTCTCACTAACGCTGGCTGATGTTAGCTGAGGAAATCCTCTGCAGACAAACAGGACAATCCACCCCACTGTAGGTTCCATAAAATCACACACTCTATGGAAATTTCCAAATACCTCAGCACAATATGGGTGAGTTAAGGATAAAGTTTCAAGCCTGAACTCCATAATTTCCTGTCTTTTGCTAGTCTACACAGCTCTTTAACATTATGTTAATATCATTTTTGTGGGTGTGATTGAATTACCCGCCACTCTTGATGCCAGCATTAGTGGATTCCTTTGTAACAGGAGAGCATGCTTTACTGCACATACTGTTACTAAATACTGTTAAGCAGACCAGCTGCAGACCTCCTGATACCAGGACTGGAGGGCTACCTCGTTAGGAGGTGATGAGCACTTCACTGCTGGCACACAGCCCAAATCCCATGAACCCTCAGCATGTCGAACTTACCTGCACGTCCCCACCAGACAGCCTGCCACATCCCAGCCCCGGGACTCTGCTGAGAGCACAGGGATCCTTCTCCCAGGCTTAACATCCCAAGACCTACACAGTGCTGCCGTGACTTGGCAGTCTGAAAAAATAGAGATGTATTTACTTGGCAACATTTCAACTCCAGGTGCAACAGAGGGCTGCTAAATTCTCCACCGAGAGCGTGCCTCACACACTGGTGACAGCTACTAACTAGTGGCACAGTGCTTTAAAAATTCTTTGCAGAGAGATTAAAATGCCACATGTACGTGAGCTGTAACAATTCTAGGGCAGCCTCCGAAGGGAGATTTAACACATGCTTTCTCATCAATACCCTTGCACTGCTAACCAGCACCCACCTAGCAAATGATGAGCCTGACTACTACTATGTGCAGAAATATCCCTTTTTAGAGGAAGACTGCATTATAGGAGGGAGTGAGGGCAGATCATGGAAAAAAAGAATGAGGGAGGACAAGGAATTTAAGTCTATTCCACGTAGCCAGCTCAGTACACACTAAACTTTCCTGACAGACATCATCATATAAGGAGTTGCAATGTATTCTAGTCACTCTTGCCACTCTGACCCACCTATTCCTCACACCAAAACACCTCACACACTGGCTAGTAAAGCTCTACTTACCCAGTAGCAGTGGGAAATTCAGCTGCTAGTGCTCACCTAACAGCAGCCCCATGTCCCCGACACCATGGGAACAGCACAGGAGAAACAAGTGATGAGGTTTTGTAATTAAGAGAAATTTCTTGTCTCTTGATATGTAAGTGTAGTAAGAACTAACAAACAAATACAGGAACCTAAGAAGAACTAAAAAGTGCAAATCCATGTTACAACAAAGCCATTTTTTTCTTACAACTTGATGAAAATAGAGATTAAACAATCAGAAGTCCTAAAAGTTCTGACAGTATTTAATAGCTGTATCATTATAGACTGCCTCCTATGCCTCTCAGACCTGCAATCAATCACGTCTTTAGTCTAATTCTTATGTTAGGCAATGAGCAAAATCATGGTATGAACATACTGCCATGCTTTGATTTAAACCCCACCAGTGACTTGGTCATATTCCATTATGTTTCACCATAGCCACTAGTTTTTCTTTCCGTTTAGAAGAAATTGCTTTATGTTCATTTTATTCTGAGAATCAAAAGACTGCCCTATATGAATTCTTCAACGGGCTGTACGTTTGTATATGTGATAGGAATTCATTTGTTATGCAGTTCATAAGACACTTCATAAACTTAAAATCAAAATATTTGTGCTAAATTATTGCACAGTAATTGAAAAATTACATAGCCATATTCCATTCAACTGAAAATCCTAAATTTAGTGTTGATTTAGGTAAAACAGATAGGACAAGAAACATTAAAGATCAGTAGAGAAATTAAGGTCTACAAAATTAACTATAGCTTAGATCCAAAATCCTTACTTTTTAAAATAAACCTTCAACACTGCTGCAGTTTTCCCTTTCTGTGGATTTTTGTTACTCAAAGCTGGCAATGGACAGACACCTGGTTTACAATTAAAGGTAATCAAAACCTTCGAGGTGAAAAAATGAGCTTCTTCTTCTGACATAATACCAGTACCAGCGTACTGTGATCTCAACAGAGTGCATATTGCAGCTTACAGTCCCGCTGGGATACCACAGCAGCTTTTGAGCATCATTTCTCCTGTTTAGGAACACAGATGTTTCAGTGATATGTTTCATCCACTTAAGGATGTATACAAACAGATATGGCTACATAAACTACACATAATAACACATCTCCATAAATATGAAAAGGGAAATTATTTTTAACCACAAATAGTAAGTTTTAAAAACATTTAAATGACCCTCTCAGTCCTTGATGAAATTATCTAAAGGCTGTCTTATAATCAGAGAGTTAAACAGCTCCATCTATTTTGATTATTAAAGGAAAAAGCCTGAAAGTGACTTGATTATATTAGTTCTGGGAGGAGGACAAAGGAAGAGGGAAAGGACCTGAAAGGTGTTTAATTTTGATTACACCAGAACCGACAGGTAAAAACACCAGAAAGTTGACTTGGAAGTGGATCTGAAATTCTGACCAGGTAATGCGGTTAACAGGAACAAACTGTCAGTAACAGCACATTTGCTGTTGCTTTCGTATCTTCAGATTCAGAGTGGGTGCCTTTCTGGCAGATTTTCTTTACATCAAAATAAATTGCTATATTAATTCCAGCAGAAAATAAGGGAAATTTAAGGACCTGAATCAAGCACGTAATAATAGTAGACCATCCCTTGGTCTCTTCTGGATCTTAAATTCTATGAATCTGTGGATTATTTTATCCCTTTTAATTACTAGTTACCCACTAGAAAGAAGCTAAAAAGTTAATATTCTTCTTGAATCAGTGAATTACAGAAAATAATTGAAGTTTTATAATTGGATTATAACCTCAGGAGTATATGGAAATGCTGAACTGGAAAGCTGAAGTAAAGAAAGTGTGCCTGTTTGGGATTTTTTTATGTGATCACCAGGCAGTAATAGTCATAAATGCTGCACTTATTACCTGTATTACATTGAAACAATAACATGGCTGTGATCCTGCAATAACTGATACTTAAACAGACTTAAGTGTTTCCATGAAGCTTATATGATTCTGGGTATCTGTTGGCAGCAAACTTATTTCAGAGTACAACCTGTATTTCCACACAGCTCTGACCTTCATTAGTTTATCAGGGGTCGCCCCCAGAGCTGTGGCTAGGTACTTTCCAAAAGAACCAGAATCCAGAGGTCTTTGCTTTCCCCAAAGTTTGTGATAAGGACACAGAAAATACACACCCAAACAAAGTGAAAAATCTCTTCTGATCTCTGTCAGATCAACATCTTTTAAAAATTAGGCTGAAAACGTTCCCTCTTGCCTGTCTCCATTTTATAACGAGACAGACATAAAATCTCTGACATAGCTGCAAAAATTCTAAGAAATTCCTTTTCTAGCAATCATCTTTTAAAATAATTAAAGACTTTTCAGTGTTTAACACAAATCTAATGCAGTGCTTCTCACAGAAATCATTCCAGGAAGTTACCACATACTTGGAATGAAGGACATTGTACGCTGCATAGCACAGAGCTCTTGTCGATGCTTGTTTGGAACGGTATGGGAAAGTCTAGCAGCTGAAGACAATGACATTTTTGTTTTTGTGCTGATAATATTCAATAGCTTTGCCACCAAAGCTGGCCTGCCACTTGTCCTCACACAGAAATACAAGCACGCTCTGAGGTTCTTGCCATTAGCTGAAAGCAGTGTCCAGGTTATTCCTGTCTGGGGGCATAGGAGGGTGTATATTATTAAGTTGGTATTGTTTCCTTCCAGCAAAGCTTTAGGACAATGTATTTCTTAAACAGATCTTAACATAATCTGCATCATACCTTCTAGAGAAAGGTTACAGAAACAATTCTGCTACACAAATGTCAGAACATGAACAGTGTGTCTACATCCTCTCCCAAAAGTCCGTGACTCCTAAGGAATATAAACCACATTCCAGTCAGAGAACTTCCACTTTCTTCTCCACATTCTGCACATGTAATACAGCTATCAGTTCTCAAAGGACACCAGATCAGAAAGACCCACTGAACCTGACACCGCAGAATTCAGGAGAAGAAATACCAAAAATGCAGTCATATCTAAAAGTCATGGATGAAATTTGAAACAGAAGAACCAAGAGTGACTTGAACTTTCATTGCCACTACTTCCATTTGAAAAAGCAAAAAACCACCCAAACTAACAAAAAAAAAAAAAAACCACAAAAAAACCAAGGAAAAAAATACCAAAAAAACCCAACAAATCAAAAGCACCAGAAGGACTCAAAAGGACAGCACTGAAAGATTCTTTGTGAAACCATCAGCACATAGCACTGGAAAGCAGAAACTGAGCATCGGAGTTTTACAGAATGCCTTGAGGGTCTGGAAAATTCAGACTCTCAACAGTCTCATGGTCTTGAAGGCTCTTCTACAGAGCAACACTCACATTACAAAACCAGGCATTTGTGACAGACATGCATGGGCAGGACCTCTCTGTCCTTTGGACAGTTTTTGGCCATGAGCATTTTCAGACTCTTAAATGCTTCCATCAGTAAGAAAACAGCCTTATGGCTGGCTGCATACAAAACATGCTGAAGAAGTGAGGAAAGGAGATATGGAAAAACTAGAAACACACTCATGTCAGAACAGGTCAGCAGTTCATTAAGTGTGTTTACCCTCTCTTTCTATCTCAATACCTCTCGTGCACAGTAAGCAAACCAAGAAGCTGTTAACGGTCATGCCCTTCACACTGCTTTACAGAAGACAATATTCCTGTTACAAGCTCTCTGATTTGTTGTGCTTTAGTGTGGGTTTTGGGTTTTTTTTCAGTGGTGGTGGTTTCTTCCCCCACCCACCCCCCCCCCACCACCATCAGACGAAATGTTTTCAACAGCAGTGTCTGAGAATGCTGCCTCCTCCCCTATCTTCCATTACATCAGGTTCATCCAACTTGAGATGAGAAACTCTCACTGGCACTCTGTCATACTCCAGTGGAAAGATGGGCACATTCAAAACAGAAGAGTGCAGGTGATGATTTATTACTTTACACAATTATTTTTCTGCTTTTCTTCCTAACAATGGGAATGTTCACATCCCAGTTGGAGCTCTCTCTAGCGCTGTGGGCATCTGCTGACCTGGTTTTGTTTTCCCTGACAAAAAGGCTAGGCAAGAAGACCAGTTCCTTGCCTACTGAGGCAACTTCAATGCTTGTTTTTAACAATGAAAGACATTTGGAGATTGTTTTAATGGAGAATAAATATACAAATAATTTTTTAATGCTTGATAGCATTACCTGATGGTAAAGGAGGAAAAATCTGTGCATGCCCATATTTACACACAGCAAAGGTGCAATTTTTATATATCTGAGTACAAAACTGCAAATCATCTGATTTGAGAAAGCAAGATGTTGCTCAGAATAAATACAAGTTCATTGTACCATTTCAGACCCAGAGAGCGATCTCATAATGTTTCTAACAGCATTAATAAGCATCATCACTGTGAAGATGTCTTCAGTGCAAGAATTAACAAATCATGCCCCATAGCATTACGTTCCTCTGCTTTTATGTCTACTTCCCGCATCCTCAATGTTCACTGTTTAGTCCCTGATCAAAGGCATTTTGACTTTAAAGTATTAACTTGAAATTTATTTCTTTACCCTTTCTTATCCCTCTCAATAAACTTTTAGGAACAGTCCATAATAAAAAAAACTTTTTTCCCCTCGGTCTTCACTCGCAAGAGCTACAGACACTCTGCCCAAGTTGCAGGGACTGCAAGAATGAAGAACCACCTAAGATGAAGACCACGTAAGGAACTTGAAGGTGCATAAGCCCATGGGACTTCACAAGACACGTCCACAGGGCCAACATGGCTTTTGGTGGCCTTCTATGATGGGGCCACAGCATTGGTGTATAAGGGAAGAATAACTGACATCATGTATCTGGACTTGTACAAGGCACACTGTTCTGCACAACATCCTTGTCTCTAACCTGGAGAGACATGGATATGATGGATGGACCACTCAGTGGATAAAGAAATTGGCTGGATGGTCACACTCCAAGAGCTGTGGTCAACAGCTCGATGTCCAAGTGGAAACCAGAAAAACGAGTGTTCCTCAGGGGTCAGTATTGGGACCGGTGCTGTTTAGCATCTTGCGGGATTGATGCACCCTCAGTAAGTTTGCCAAAAACACCAAACTGTGTGGTGTGGTCAACACACTGGAGGGAAAGGATGCCATCCAGAGGGACCTGGACAGACTCAAGAGGTGGGCCAATGCCAACACCAAGGCATGAACACAGGCATTAACAAGTGAGAGGAACAAACACATGTAGTTCCCTCATGGCTTTGAATCAGCAGATTTATTCCAGCAGGGCACTTTTGCTGTGCTTGGCCTGACAGTACACCCTTCCTGGGACTTTGCTTTCCCCATTTTATTTGAAATCTGGGGCTGTTGGAGTTTTTCTTTTTTACCCTCAAATGTGAACATTTCTTTGATTCCCACAAAGACTGATCTCTTCACCAGATTTCAGAGCCATTTGCAGTTCTCGTATTACCAGGATACATAGAACCAAAACACCCACTAAGATTTAAGCAGGAACTACTCTATATGATGCCACATGGTTCTTATATGAGCTAATCCCACTGAATGAGCACTCCCACCTTCATGCCCTTTCAGTCTTTGCTATATCACAGAACAGTGTCACCTGGTATTAATTACAAGAGAGACATAGATTATGTGGTTCTGTTTGAATGATTACTGAAGCCACAGTGCACCTTGCTTTAACATACACAAGGTTACAGAACACAGTAAATTCCCTTAAGTCTCCAGAGATTACTTAAAAATGCAGAAGCAGACACAAGCTAACACGCCACTGCTATGTACATCTCAGATAGTTCGGGTTTTGTCTTCACCAGGGCCAGGATAACAACACCAGTTTACACTGGGTACAAATTTGGTCTATTTTTGAACAAAGGATTTACTCCAGGGATTCTTTTGGTCTTTTCAGTTTTGAGCTCACTATGGGGATCTTATTTTTTGTTAACCTTTAATTTATTTATAAAGGTTTATTTATAGTTCACACTAATTACTTTTTATTAGCATTATAATGCAGGGGAAAAAAAAAAAAAGGAAAAGAAGGGAATTTACTTTCCCCACACCTTCATTTCATCTGCTCTCACATAATATGGACTTCTTGTTATTTTCACAAAAGGAATATAAAAATAGCTAGGAATGTGAAACTCTTGCTGCCTTAACACGTGGCAGAAACAGCCATCACAAACTTACTATAAAGCTCAGTCAAATTGAAAATGTTGTACTTATTGCAGCTATTAACAAGACCCTGTCCTGAAAGGCACCTTGAATGCCTCTGAAACCTCAATGAACTCAGCAGTTCTCTATGGGGGCTCACAGTTCATTTCAAAAATAGTCTAGTATTTAAGTAATATGTGTATTTTCAATTAATAACCTCAGTTACATTATCCTTGAGGCCAGCCCTTCAGTAGAATCCAAACAGTAGCAGCCTGAATATTTATTCAGATGTTCCATGGGACAAAACCAAGGACATTTAGAATGAAATGACAGGCTAAAATCTCACACTTGATGACCTGTCAAGGAGACAATCAGGATACCATCAAGAGGGAAAAGAAAAAAGAAAAAGGGCCAAAAAAACCCACAACTAAAAAGCAAAACACACACCCCCCCCCCCCCCCGAAAAAAGGAAACAATCCCAGAACATTGAATAATCTGCACAAAATATGGATCTAGAAGCTATTTAGAGAAAGCAACACTCATGACAAGCATGATTCAGTAGGTATTTCCCATACTTGGAAAACTATTTGTCTGGGAGATTCTGTCTCATCTTCTTCACTAGTCAGCCTAAGCAGCATACTTATGGCTTTTTAGGTTTAGATGTTTTTACTGTTTGTTGCTCTAATTCATCCTTTAATTTTACCCTGGACCACAAAGAAGTCAAAACTTGAATGGTGACAAGTTAACTAATCCAAACAGGAATGAAGTTTATGGAAATAGATTTCTGAAGGTACATGAAAGATGCAAGGGGAGACAACCAAGTCAGGACAAACATATAAGTAAGTTTAAACTATCAGATGTTTGAAGTTTGAAGTAGCTTTCTTTCAGACTACAGACTGAAAATTTCAATCATGAAAAATTCATGACTAAATCGAGATGAACAAGGAAATGAACAAGGCTTTTTAGTCAAATGTTGGGGGATTTAAGCTACTTTTCCCAAATTCTCTTCTTCAAAAATTACTTTATCCTCTAAAAAACACTGGGTCAAAGTCATCCTCAGTGCAAACATGTAAAGAAATACAGACAGAAAGACCAAAATCTTGAGAGACATACTATGAGTTTTTGAAATTAAAATGAAAGCTCAAATGCTTAATATATACATGAGATTTCGTTCAATCTGCACTGGAGTGTAGTTAGTAAGAATGGGATCTGTCCAGTATACCAATAGGGGACATCACCATCTGTGTATGTGTGTGGAATTCTTCTGGATGAAATATAAAGCCATGCATGAAAATTAGAGTGACAGGCTATGAATATTTCAAAAATAATAACTTCTATTTTGGTTGTACAGTGACAGATCATGCACATTTTCCTGTTTATAATCTGTAATTTTACATTTTAAGGTTGATTATCTTTCCTTTTGATGAAAAGCATATTTTGACTGGGAAGATACATGTATAATGGTGTGTAACACTGCACCAGCAGACTGTGTATGTCAGAAAAAGAAATGCTAATGATGTGATATTAACTAATCTTTTCATGAAATATTTAATAATCACAGCCTTGTCACATTTAATAATCACAATTTTAGACCTGCAAGTTCCAGTGATCAATAAACAGAATAAATAGAAAACCTCAAGACAGGTTAAAAAAGGCCAAGGTCCATTTTTATAAGTTCCTTTACTCAGTGCTTTTGAAAATCCAGGAAATGATACACACATAAAAGAACAACAGATTCTTGCTTGCTAAACAGTCCTATTCACTCTTTTTCGATGTAACCTTTGACAAGAGTCTATAGGGTCCCAAATGATGCAGTGCAAGCTAACAGCTTCCTGCTGCAAAAAAAAAAAAGAGTTTAATGCTGGACACTGTTTAAACCAAATGCTGAGGATCAGAAACACACCAAAATAAATTTTTCCAATAGCAATTTTTATATTTTATTTACTCAGCTACTGTACAGCCTATGATGACTTGTTTTCCTTTAGCTGTATGAACAGTTTGACAGATCACTGTGACAAGGTTATTCTTAAATTGATAGAAGGTTTGATAGTGTCAGAACATTCGTCAGAAACATCTGACATCACGTGTAATGGACTCCGCACTTCTAGCATCAATGGTACTCCAGTCTGCTGTTTCCTGCTTAGTGTGTGAAACACACCACCCAAAACCACACAGATGAAATACAGAAAAGGCAGGATTCACCAGAACAGCCTCATGCTTTAAAAAACAATACTGATTAAAGGGTTTCTCATCCATAACCTACAGGGCAACAGGCAATAAAATAAGAAATGTTACACGTCACTTAAAGGATGGCCCCTCTTCTGGAGTAAATCTGGAAATGGGACGGATTATGACAAGTGTACATAACCAGAAGCATTTCAAGCACTTTCTGTACTTCTGAGAGAGTGTCCTGGGTTCAGCAGTAGCAGTCATTTTTCTCCATCTTAGTAGCTGGTGCAGGGCCGTGTTTTTTACTTTCAGCCTGAGAACAATGCTGATAACACCGATGTTTTTAGTTGCTGCTAAGTCATGTTTACTCTGACCAAGGACTTTCTGAGTCTCATGCTCTGCCAGGGAGGAGGGGAAGCTGGGAGGAAGCAGAGACAGGACACCTGACCCAAACTAGCCAAAGGGGTATTCCATACCACAGCACGTCATGCCCAGTATATAAACTGGGGGCAGTTACTTGGAAGGGCAAGATCACTGGTCGGTCGGGCTGGGTATCGGTCGGTGAGTGGTGAGCGGTTGTATTCTCTTCCCTTGTTATTTCCTTTATCATTATTATCATTGGTGGCAGCAGTAGTGATTTGTGTTATACCTTAGTTACTAAACTGTTCTTATCTCAACCCGTGGGAGTTACATTCTTTCGATTCTCCTCTCCATTCCTCCAGGAGCTGGGGGAAAGGGGGAGCGAGCAAGCGGCTGTGTGGTTCTGGGTTGCTGGCTGGGCTTAAACCATGACAGAGAGAAATATTGTGGGTTTAGAACATTATTCCCCAGACCTGCCAAATGTCAGACAATATAAGTGACAGTTGTACTGCTGGCAGCCTTGCCACATTCTAGAACAGAGGAAATGGGTTCAGAAGGGCTCATTTTAGGCACTGGCAGCTAGCCTAGGGGAACCAGTGTCCTGGACATAAGCTAGCTTTGGTGAATAGCTCTCTTAAATGCAACTCTCCAAAAATCTTGCGCTGCAAAATAGTAATAAGTTTTATGGACTGGTATTTAGGTTTTCACCTCACATCTTGCAGCAAATTAGACTAACACTTTGATGCAGGAAGCCTAGGAGCCAGCACCTTCTGCTGTTTTGTGAAAACCTGTTACATAAAGTCTTTCACACATAGTGAGACCCCAGACTTGTAAGCTACGAGATCTCTACAGAAGACAACCATTTCTGAACAAATATAAGTCTTGCTTATATAGCAGCAGATTGCTGCTATACATACTGCAGTGGCAGGGGGAGAAGGGATTTGGACCTTTATCCACCTCTACTATGTAACCATCTGCAAAGTTAAAGAAAATGTCTTTCAATATATTGCTTCTAAAATCTACATGCTACCATGATAAATTTTTGTCTTTTCAGATATTTAAGTTTTGCTCTACCATCTTTCCTTTTGCTTTGACAAATACCTCTAATATTCTGAAAAAAAAGACAGAACAACGATCTGGTTTCTCCTCACTTCCATACAGAGAAAGGATAGAAAAATCAGCAAAATGAATGTCAGCATTTTTCCTAAAGAGCATCTGTTCACACAGGAACTCCATGATACCTAGATAAAGGTCTCTAATCACAGAGCAGATTAAGTTTAGTAGAGTGCATTAAAAATTTTGCCACAGTGCTGAAAGGAAGCTCTGAGATAATCAATGTGCACTTCCCATACACAGGGATATATGTAAGGGGTCTGAACTTTGTGATTCAAGTAGCACTGCTCATACCAGAGACTCACATCATGACTGCAGCACTAAGTGCCAAAGCCATGAGGCTCTTCTAGGAATAGTTAGCTCATTCCTTATTGGTTGAAAGCATTTGTCTGAACTTGGAAAGGGTCAGACTATAACAAGACGTATGACAAACTAGCTTTCTGAACATCAGCAGACTAGAGTCAATTTATACCTACTGAGGATCTGGCCCTTAAACAGGAATTATCTGTGGCTGTCACAAGCAGGAAGTGTCAATGAATATAACTTGTACAAATGTCAGACAGATACACTCGCAATTCAGCTTCCATGAAATACAAAAAATCACCAGCATACTATACTCCTGTGAGCAGTTGGCCCGTTTACCTGTAGCAGCTTTAATAGGAGAAAGTCACAGCGAAGAGATTCAAGCTCACATAATTCTGTTAAAGTTCATATATCAACTGCAGTAAGAAGGCTAGTTCCAATCCTAGGCAGCCATGTCCACATAAAGAATACTCAGGGAAGTCTTTCAGGACATTTCATCAAAATCAGGAAAGACAGAATCACATAAAATTGTAGCATACCATTAAATTGTTAATCCTACAGCAAGATTCAAAGCAATATGTTGATTCAAGCCATTAGATCAACCATAGACTGCTCCTTACTTTACCAAACTTCATTTATTTGTTTAACTTATTTGCAATCTATTTGAAAGGCTGATTTGTGATGAAAGATGCCAGAAATACTGTTGTCTTTTGCAATAGACAACTCTGTGGCAAAGCATTATCGTTCTGCATCATAACAAGAATGGATTTTTATTTTTCAAATCTCTCAATGTTCTTATTTCAACACAAAAAATAATGTGTTATCCTAAATTCCACCCAGGTGATCCTAGTTTGGAATCTCAAACTGTATTATTCTCCTCCCTCATCACAGAACCAACTAAGTTGGAAAAGACCACCCTTAAGATCATCAAGTCTAATCATTACACCACGACTGCCAAGTTCACCAAAAACTACATGAATAATAATCTAGACTTTGGAAATCCACTCAGGTTCTCATTTCTACTCTCATTACGCACTACTTTCAGTCAAGTGAGGAGGGGTAAGAGGATGCAGCGTTTTAGGAAACAGTTCTTTCGATGATGCATGAGGAGCAAAGAGCTCCTTTCTGTTGCCTCTCCAGTTTCAACAGGAATAAAACAACAAAACTGACATTTTTCAGCACAATGTACAAACGTGACGCAAGATAAACAGTGCTGCTTTCTACATCATCATTTTTCAGTGGAACTGCAGATGCAGACGCAATTATATGTTAATTAGATGGTTATCAGGCCACCCTCAGTGGGTTTCATACTTCTCAGTCTTTGAGCCCAGCAATATGTGACACAGCAATCACAAAGTGTGACAAATAACCGAAGTGGGATCACCCACGTTCTGTTGTACACCAGGCTGTGATTCACAGATCACTGTAACTAAAACCTGTCATTAGGGAGGTTTTCTTGCCATGCAAATTCTTCTTTTAACATAAGAAATAAACCCCACACATTAAAATAAACAGAAGTCAATGTGAAGGCCCTCACGTCTCCATCCCCTAAAGTTCATTACCAGAAGATTTTCCAACAGACATTAATTAGATGTTCAAACTAAGGACTAACACTTGGCCTTCAAGTGCAGAAGGCTTCTGATGTCTTTTTGTGGACATCATAAGTCCACATAAGTCCTTCCAGTAAACTGAAAGGCCAGCTTTGACAATTTCCTACCCAAAGACACAGAGTATATTAAGTGCACTTACGGCTGGCACAGCTTGATAAGGTCCTGATCAGTGGTGCCGGGTGGAAGGCCTCGAATGTACAGGTTGGTTTTACTCAACTGCTCTCCACTGCTGTTGTTGCTGCTGTTGTTGCTGCTGTTTGTGCTGGGGCTGGGAGGAGCCATGGGGTGGGGAGCTGGTGCATAGGACTGCTGGAAACAGAACAAAACAAAGTGGCTGTTACTGGAAAACAAAAGCATGGGGTGGACTCATGTGCTTTACCCAGGTAGTTCTAGAGTTGTGTACTGAGGGCACGCTTGTCCTGATCGCCTCAGGCTGCCCACTCCTATAAGGCGTGCACCCACCCAGACCCAGGAACATCCTACAAAAATGCCAAACTGAGCTGAGATTTGGGGTTTAGCCATGACTATGAAGTGAATTATGTTACCTTTTTTAAAAAAATCTTGATCAAAGTAGCTCATTTATAAGCCTATTTTATCTAGATCACAAAATAAAGCTCAGAAATAACAGATACTCGGGAGCGACAAGTATTAAAGGAAGAATTTAAACTTAAGCTGCTTTAAGAATACTCCAAGACACAAATAAGAATATCTAGGCAAAGGTTTAGAAGCTGATGCCAGAAGCCTAGATAGTCTTTTCTAAACATGAGGAGCATCCAGTACATGCAGTCAGGTGGCAGAGTCTTGACTAGCCTGAGTGCGGGAAAAAAAAACAAACATCCAAACAGCCTGAAATGACTCTGTCTTTACAGGTGACTTTCACAATAGAGAAAAAGGGGCTGCAAAAGATGATCCAGCTAAGACCTCGTACCCTCAAAACCTTACCACTTCTGAACAGCTACAAAGCACACACAGCAACTGAGAAACACCACTTAAAAAGGGAGGAATTCTCACAGGGAAAACACCACTCTCTCCTAACTCCCTGGTAAATACATGCTGCGAAAGGAGGCGCACACATGCTATATAAATTACTTCAGTGCCTCTGATCCGGCACAACAGGGAATTTAAGCTGCTGCAACCATCCCTGCCTCTCTGACCATCAGAGTATTTACTCGCAGCACAGAGCTCCTGTCAGAACGGAGGAGTGGCTGGAAGGAGAAGGCCATGTCCTGCCATCACTGTGACCTATGCAGGAAAGCTGAGATCTTAAGAGAGGAGTTGGAGAAGCTAAGGATTGCTGTGGGCCAAGGTTCCGGCTGGCAGTGAGAGAACTGGAGGCAGAGCTCCAGGAACACAGCTGCCTGCCGAGACATGGGAAATCCTATTTTCACAAGCTGATCAGTGTATTCTGCTAGCAGTATGCATGGTTACAACAGCAGGTAAATATTGGGCCAATGCTAAGTTAACCACAATGTGCTAATGGACTAATAAAAGCAAAACACCTGCAATTTTCATTATAGTAGTAGCAATGACACTTCAGTAACATCTAATAGGTTTGTTCTGCATTTAAGCCTTGCAGAGAGAAAAATATTTAAGTCCCTGAGTAATTTTGAGCACACTGATCAACTGCCCCTTTACTTTCAGCGGTACTACTTTAGTGCTTATAATTGTGCCCACACAAAATCAGAGCCTCAGTAGATGGACATTTTTACCTCTTTCAAACAAGTCCCTTCACTTAGAAGAATCAAAAAAAGTTGGAGAACATAAGGGGAGCATCAGTGATAAGTGAAGCTGAGAGGCTTTGATTAAATACATAAAATACCACACTTGCACTAATGCCTCTCCTGTTGCCTTCTCTTTCCTGCTTCCCAGTTTCTCCTATTTAAACCAGGAGAGCTGGAACACACAATCAGATGTCAGGACATCAGAATTTCTCTGCCTGCTTGTAATGTGACTCAAGTAGGAACGATTAAAAGGAAAAAAAAGTTTCACAGACAGTGCAATGGCAACACTAGTAAGTAATGACACTACCTCTCTATCTAGAGTAAAAAGAGACAGGGCAACAAGCTTCCTTCCCCAAGTATCTGTGTAGATACTTTTGCTGACAATCAAAAGCACTTAATGCATACGGATCATATTTCTCTGCACACACATTTTATCACTGGGTAATCCTCGCCCACCCAAGCTTCAATGTCATTCCCAGAAATAGACTGCTGAAGCAGCAGTCCCAGATACCAGTCCCAGGGAACCATCTTGACTGAACTCCAATGCTGTAGGCAAGTCCTCGAAATCAGCTCCACGCTATGGCCATGGCACAGGCAAAACTGCAGGCAACAGTAACCTCCAACAAATACATAACATGGGCATCTTAAAACATCCTGGCTGAAAGCATATTTAAATCTCTGGGCACTCCATGGCCATGGTAAAGGTAGATGTGACTGCATATAGCACATGTTTGGCTTTAGGATACTGAGAACTCGGGAAATACCCTGTGGTAATCTTACACATTTTGCTTATTGGTAAGATAAAATATAAATAATGTCAATATGACATTCTTACTGCTTTACCCGACAACTCCATGTTTACCATACACACTGAATGCACATAAATGATGTAAAGCAAAGACAGAATTTTCTGTAAGCCAATAAAGTGCTATGTGCCTTAACTATTAATTGTTATAATTAGGTATGTCTTAGGAAGGGAAAATGAGTAAATGGCCTACTGTCACACCAACCTAATAAGCAAGAAAAAAGAGTGGAAATATACCTTTGAAACACAAAAAGCAATTTTCATTCTATTATAAGATCTTTATCCTCACACAGAGGAAAGCATTGGGGGCCTAATTCTAATTTAAGCTTAAGACATTTTATCCCTCTCGGCCAGCCGAAAGGGGACCTAGAAACGAACATGAATTACATTTACACTGATTTTAAGGCCACAGCTATAAAAAGACAGTCCTTGGTGCACCCAGAGAATTAGGCCATGGGATAAGTGGTCTCTCAAGCAAGACCTGCTACGACTATACACACACACAGATGCCCAGGCTCATGACAGCATCCTGGGAGATGCTCTAAGGGTGGGTACAGAGGCAGACATATTCCACTTTGGAGGATGCTGATCTCCTTAGACTGGAAAGCACCACTGTACTCCAAACCCTCTTCACTAATAAATCTCAGCCACTGCAGCCCACAGTAATTGCCATGCATATCTAATACCCCAGAAAGACTACAAAATTCCTGTACTAGGGTTGATGACATCTTCTGGTCAGTTGCCAGAATAAAATCTTTGGGTCAGAAGAAAGCTTTGAATTCTTGTTTCCTGAGCTGATGAGTGTATGACTGATGGCAGAAGTATGCGATTTGCCTCCACATGAGCAAAGGGTCTGGTTCGTTAATCTCTACGTAATAACTGGAGTGAAAGAAATTAATGGCAACCTGATGATGATCCCAGATATGGACCACTTGCTACAGGATCCTGGATGATGCCAAAGTGGGGCATTGTCTGGGAAGCTGTGTGCACACCTTACAGCAGGGAATTCGTGCCTTGTTCTGATGTTGGTCCCTTCCATGTCTGGAGCCAAAGTGCTTAACTTCTCTGCCACAAGAGCTATAAGGAACACTGCTTTCCAGATTGGCTCAAAACACCCTGACACCAGCTGTTGAAATAATGCGAAAGACATTCTGCCAACACAGCCAAGCACAGGACCTGCAGTGTTAGAAAAAGAGCGTTAGGCAAAATTTACAAGTTTTACTTCAAAAGGAAGCTGGAATTCAGAGCTGGCTTTGTCATTAATTTTTCAAATAACCAATGCAACCAACTCATTTTCCAGTTCTCATGCTTCAGAGGGGAGTATGTGGAGAATGAAATGTTTAGTAGATCATTCCAAGCAGCTTATTAATTTAGCATGGCTGGCTAATAGGATTTGTTTTCATCTGCAAAAAATGAATGAAATTTCTCCCTCTTTACTATTTAAAAGCAAGAAATCAATGTGCTTAATTCTTATCCAGCCTCATGAACACACTCTTGTGCTTAAACCCTACCACTGAGCTTTCTGAAGCTAAGTGTCCCATGCCAGTACACACAGCTAAGCATGAATAATGAGATACCTTGGTCTTTCTTACTAAATGAGCCAGAAATGCTGAACCAGAAACCTCTTGGTTACTAAATTAACATCCCTCCTCCTTTCCAAATCCAACCTCCTTTCATAAGAATGGTATTTATCTTCCCATGGCAACCACAATACTCTTACATAGTTTTTCACTTGTTGCAAGTTTAGTCTAATGCATTTCTCTTCCAAAGCAAAACACTACTTAAAAAAGACAAATTTCAACTATTTTTCACGTACAATTCCTTTTGGATAGGAGTCACAGGCCCCAGATGCCAAGTTGTAGAGTCTGCTTTATTAGCAGCAGCTGGCTCCTTGGCAGGCTTCTGAGGCAGTCAGGCTTGTGGTTTTGGAGTGGCCTCAGAGCCTAGCATGCAGCTGGACAGCTATGCTAGCAGACTAGCCAATTTGTTTGTATTCACCTTTGACTATCCCAAATTTGTACTCTTTAATCCACTTGAAAGAAAGATCTTGGAAAGATTCCCCAGTACCACTGACGCACTGACTTTTCCTATCATAGTGCATAATTTGTATTTAAAAAAAATGAGCATAACACATAGACCTGCATTAAAACATGTGTTATTTAAGCAATTGTGAACACACACTATCCATTTCACTCTGAATGGAGTGTTTTCCAGGTGCTACATTCATCTCACTTAGAGCCCAATTGCCACAAAATTCCCTTAGCTCCTGATAGAGAGAATAAAATAAGGCAAAGTAAATATAAATAAATTGTGCAAATATTAGTTTACCGCTCACAGTAGCAGAACACAGCTCTCTTTACACCCTACTGTAGAAAGGAGTAATTTTTGAGCTGGAGGGTTCTTACTGGCCAATTACAGTAATGATGAGAGGATGCCACCGACTTAACGGCCCATTGATGGGAATTTGGAGCTGACTGAACAGAAAACCTCATACTAAGCAGAAGACAATCACAGTTGAAGAGAACACAGACAGTTAGGGCAAATATACTAAGAAGAGTTGGACAGAAGCAGCTCTACTGCCTTTGGCTGGTTCCCTCAGTGAGGAGTAGCACCAAAAGACAAGCTGTATTTCTCATTCATAGCCAGGTGGAACAGAAAAGTGGATAAAAGATGAGCACTGAAACATGCACACACAAACATCCTGTATTTTAGAAATGCTGTGATCAAGGGAGCTCAAGGCATAATTTTCTTTCTGAGTTTGTAAGGCATTCACTGTTCTTGCAGAATCAACCCATGATTGTTGTCTAGGTCAGCCAATGAAGGCCTGGAAGACAGAGCTTCTCTTGGACACTTCCCCATATAGCCAAGTCCTTCCTTAGACACCCAACAGAAAACACACAGATATAATAGTGCACATTTTCTAACCCCTCTGCACAGTGACAAAGCTTACTGAACTGTTTCCATAGAAGTACATACATCCCACCACCTGGCAATGGTTTCCATTTGGAAAAGAACGGCATGTGGAAATGCAAGTAAATTCAGAAGAGGAATACAGACAGTAAGCTTCAAAGTCTGTTCTATCACAGTTTCTTCAATCAAAGAAACCAGAACACACCTCAAGAGGATTTTGATTTCTCTGAATCCCTTGCAAGGCCTTTAAATGTGATTTGTGGGATACAAGGCTGGTGTTAAGCTCTCTGTGCTGCCACTGCACCACCAATTCCTTATGTCCCAGTTTACCACTCTGTCATGATTCTTTCTTATCTTTTCAAAGCTTATAAGATGCTATGTGATTACTGGATGAAAGATGTTACTGAGGACTGCAATATTACATTATTATAAGATGAGGCAAATAATACTAAAATGTAACTTAACAACTAAAGTTATCCCTAATTATTTTGCAGATAAATTTTTTTTTTTTTCTGCATAAAATTATTTAGCTACCCTGTAGCCAAACTGAATGAATGAAATCATTTTAAAGCTTAAATAAAATTCCAATCCAATCAGATATCGAAATAAAAATGATTATTTTTATTTTATTTAAAAACAAACTTGGAATTATTCGGTCACTGTGCTATCTTGCTTCTTGTATACATTGAATTTATGGTGGTTTTTTTTCATTCTATTCCAAACAATATCTTTAGTCCACAGGAAAAAGTTGTCATTGTTTTTGCTTAAAAATCACTTGTGAAAAATTACAATGATTAAAAAAAAAAGAAACCACAAAAAAAATTAGTCTTTCAGTAGGCACATTAGTTATTCAACAGTCAGATAGGTTAGTAGATACTTTGAGATCTTTGTTTCACAGACAAAGCTATTGGAATTAGTAGACTAAATGCTTCTGGGGCTTACAGTTCCCTTGAACCTGGCACAAAGCACTACAGGTCCGTAAGGCAGAAGCTCAGGCAAAATTTGGCTCAATTTTCTTTGTTCTAAAATACTTCTCTTCCAAATCATGACTGCCCAGCTTTTAGCATTTTATAAACACTTACAAGTAGACAATATATAGGAAGCAAGGCATCCACAGGAGGAGGATGAAGTCCTTTATTGGATAGTACCTGCAAAGTAGGTCTCATTTTATACAGTTTTTTTGCATTAAAAACAAAGCAACGACAAAACAAAAGCAATTCACTCTTCTTGGCTATCTTTTAGAGCACTGAGAGTTTAGCAATCATTACCTAAGGTGACACACACAAGAAGCCTGAAAATTTTCTCACTGATCACAGCATCTTCTAAGAGGCTGAAATACATCAAACTATACATCACTCCATTTCCCACCATTACTAACAGGAAACTTGAAAAGTAAATTGGTCAGGTGGAAAGAGGCTTATTTTGAAGTACAATTAAGCTTAAATAATAAAGTGGATTAGAGTACATATCAACAGGGGAAACTTATGATCATCTTGCCTGGGGCTGAACAGGCCCCAGCAAAACCCAATCCAAGACAAGGGAACAGGGGAGAGATAAAGAACATTGTCTGCAGACTGAGAGTGTCTCAGTCATTGCTGTCCCACTGGGTTTAGGTCACTAAATAAATACAAGCTGCCAACTTCAGCCCTTCACCCTCTTCCCCCCTACATGTTGCTAAACCAAAGATAAAACTGCTTATCCCTCATAAGCAATATTCCATTTATCTGTGGACCGCCTGCCATTCTGGACTAAACTATGGTAGCTTCCCTGAATTTAGGGCTTCTCACATCCAGACAGGAGGGTAACAGTTTAGACCTTAGCACTAAAAAGCCAAAGACTAGGAATGAGAGCTGTGTCACCAAATAAATATTTTCCATAGCAGAAAATAACCTTCAGTCTTGTGTCCTCTCATTTATTTGATTGCAGGAGGCTCCCATGACAGATCATTCCTGTGGCATTATTTCTCAGAAAGGGAGAAGAATTTTTTCTATAAAGTATTCTGGCAGTTTGGCAAACTCATATACAATACTCTATATTATTTGACATAAATTAGTGTTATTGCTTCATTATCCAGTCTAGCATATTTTATTGATGTACTGAGACTAAATATGAACAGAATCTAAACCTTAAAAACACTAAATCGGAGCAATCGGGATGATAACACATTGCAATTCCCTAATAAGAATATTTTAGAGCACAAATTGAAAAACGACAGCAATTACTGCCTGTGATACAAACACCACGTGGTTAAAAAAAAGGGGAGAAACTACAGATTTAAGCAGAAATTATTGTTTGTGTTTATATTTCCATATAGCCAGTTTTGGGGCTACAATGATGAGTTCTCAGGCCATGCAAAGAATAAAAATGCAGTTTAAAAGGCATAATTTTGATACTTTTCAAACGTTTACGAAAACAAACATTTCTGTTTCTGAGAAACTACATGTACTCTCTGGGCATTTGTTTACATGTGGCAGACTAAAAGTATCTTGGAAATGAGATGCAGGAGGCACATGCTTCATTGTGTATCTTTTCTTCACACAGTCCACATGTACCACAGCATCAACACTGGTGCAAGGACCTTAGAGTAAAAGCCCATCACATAAAACTGAACTTAAAGCACAGGAAAAAAAGCCAAAACATCAGTATCATCTCTTTCCTTTCCACATGAGGATTTGACAAGCAGAGATCAAAACCAGATGTGTTTTCATTCTGCAAAAATAAAGCCCAACCAAAAAGGTTTTTCAAAATCCAGCCCAAGTTTCCTCAGTTTGTCTTTCTTATGGAAGAATGAAGCAGGAAGTCTGCCACTGTCGGGATAAGCATTGATGGGATGGAGGATCAGGGTGGCAGAGCTCCCCAGGAACAGCTCCCATCATCATCCAGTGTTACCGCAACGCTTTGTAGGTGTTTATGGGGAATCTCTGCCCCCTCTACCCAGTTCTATATAAAGATGAGTTGTGCCTCCCGCCTGCAGCCAAAGGAATCCACAGAACACAGAGTCTGGGAAAGGTGTGTCCCAAAGATAACAGTGTGACACCATCAGGACAGAATTTGGGGCATTCCACAATAGCGGGAGTTCATGTTTTCTTTGCGACTCCTTGGGCTACAGCAATGCACTGCTCCCAGGCTGGGGGCCAGAGGATGCCCACAGAAGATACAAGCCACCACAAACCTCTCTACATTCTTGCTTCTGGTGCAAACTCCTGTAACAAGTACATAATAGCAAATACTTTTTAAAAAAATTGTCCATAAAGTCATTACAATTCATACTGAACTAGGAAGGAGACAATCAACCTCTTAAGACTGATGTATGTAATGTCATTTAAAGGACCTCTAGAAAGACTTTCAACAGTAAGCTGATACAGCAGGGATAAGAATCTAATGGTAGCAGTTAGGACTTAGAAATCAGCCTATGGACATAGTTGGCCAAGGTAGTGCTGGGCACCTTCACACTTCTGACAGTCCTGAGCACTGTACCATGAAAAGCTAAGGGACATAGGGAAGCTGGGGTGGCCATGCATAGGGCTCATAACAGGCAGCTGGTCTGAAACCCCATGTTAAGAACTTCTCTATCCCATTCCAGGTACTTCTCTTCATTCTTAAAACAAGTTGTCTGTGTAAGAGAGTGAACGTTATAACTGAAGTCACCATTATAAATGAGCTAGAACACTGTTTGGTCCCACATAAAGAGTGAGGTGAAGGAATGGGTCTCTGCAAGACCCTGAAGAAACTTGGTAATGAGGTGAATTACAGACCTTCGTCAGGCCAAAGGCAGTTTTGAGCATGACATTACCAACAACCATGGAACACATAAAACATTAAGTACCCGGGAAGGTGAGCAAGATTTGCCATGATACATTTTGGGATTTAAGCACTTACATTTTCAGCTAGTGTCACTATGTGCTCGAACTCACATGCTAAGGAAGTTGAATGCAGATAAACATGCTCTACTGTAGACTCTGGGCCCTTATAAAATCTCCATTTCCTCCAGATTTCATGTGGCAGAAATGAGAGGTAGTGTGGGAAACACTATTTAATTTCCTTTGATTTAACAAACATCTATTATAATTTACATTTCAATTTTCTTCCAGGCATCAATCAAATCCACTTGAGGTAAAACTTACTAAAACTAAATAATCAATGCAAAAATAGAGAACATGTTTATTTTTTGAATTTGCAGAATTACACTCACTTTATTTACAGGCAATTCTATTTTATTTCCTTAAAGTCCAATTTCTGTAAATGATACTGGTTTTGAGGATTAATTAAGCATTCCGTGAGCGTGCAAAAACCCCAACACTCCTGTCTTTTTGTATACATGCAATAACACCCTATTTTTGTTTCCATTCATACTCTTATTAGAAAATCATCTCTACCTTAGGATGAATTGAAGCCTAAACAATAAACCCTCAAGATACATCCCGTATTCATACCAAATGCAGACCGAGATTATTGGACCATGTGTGTAACTAAATGCCACAGCAGCTACTGCCCACTGTGAACTGGGAATGCCCACAGGACTACTAAATGATGAAAATCTCCTCCTAAATTTTGTAATACTTGAAGCCACTAGAAGATGACAACTCTTTCTTAGCAGCTACTGAGATTCTGACATCTGTTTTTGATAGAAGGTAAATAAAGATCTTGAACTTCTTTGAAAAGTAAAAATAACTTTATAATGTCCATTTTGCTTCAAAATCAGTGAATCTGAATATGCATAAATCTGCTGTGCTAGTTAGACAAAAGACCCGTAATTTCTTACACTGTAATCCTGTATTATTCAGCAAGTCCCTTCCATTCTAATACCTTCTTCTTCCTTCAATGTTTCCACCATCTCTGTTTTTTAGCACTTTACCAGGAGATGGTGGAGAAGGGGGGGAGAAGAGGTCTAAATTTACTAAGGTTGACAAAGCAACAGATTGTCCTTCTGCGTTTGTCCAAAGTTTCAAATGTCATTTGACTCACACACTCAAAAATGTTGACTCAAAATATCCATACAAAACTAACTTACAGATCCGCAAAAGTAACCTACCCTCTTCCCCCCCCCCCGCCCCCATATGCACAGAATGGGTCATAACAAGAGCAAAAACTCCATTTCATCATGACAACTTTCTTTTCTCATTTCCCTAAAATCATCATTATTTTCTGCTAATTGTTGTGGGATGATGAGCTAACACACAGAGATTTAGCAGAAGTTGTTTCGCCTAAACCATTTTGGGCTTTGTGCCACGGACTTTTTCCATACTGTGCGTAACAATACGAAGAACCTGAACTATGCTCAGAAGTGAAGAGCCTTGCAACCTGGGGACTCAGCTGCTTTATTATGCATCCATGTAAAATCCAACAGAACACTAATTTGGATAATGAGGTGCTCCTCTTGCAGGCTATAGGAATTCAGAGAAATAAGATACATGTGTTAAAATTCCTGAAACAAACCAGAAAAGGTTCTTCTGAAAAACAAGAGATTCTAACACATTTATCTGTATTTATTATGATTTTTTTTTTTGGCCCAAATTACACATTTCTTGATAAACAAGAGCTTAACTTTCTTTCTGCACTGCAACACTGCCTCCAGTCTCTTTTGTTAAGTTTCTGGCTTTTTGACCTTTTAGTATTCTTCATTCACGATTTATTTTTTAAGTCTGCATTTTTTCTGTGCAAATAATATGTATTTGAAGTAATTTCAAATGTTAAATCAGGATCAGCAAAATAAGAAAACCTTCTTAATACATTTCCTTAATCAATGTTGTACCAAGCCTTAGAATAAAAGCTTGAAAAATGTCAGCATGTAACAATAAGGTTTATATCTCAAATTGGACACATAAAAATATTCTAAAAGTCTTAATATCACTTAAAACCACTGTCATAGACTCATACGCACAAGATGTTGAGCAAAAAAAGGAATTCAAGTCTAAAATGGAAAATAATTTACACACAAAACCAGAATGGGGAGAGTGACAACAATACTTCTAATAAAACAATAAGCAGAATGTAACAAATACACACCGTGTTACCAGCTGGAGCAGATATTGGTTACAAATACCAGGGCAATAAGGTTGTCCATGGGCATGCTGACAGTAAAAGGAACACTAAAGAAAACATTTGCTCACTGCTGGATAGGGCAGGGGACTAGTGGCAAAGGGTACGGAACAGATGGAGGTACTTGGCGCTTTCTTTTCCTCAGTATCCACCGGCAAGGTCTTCTCCAGTCTCTCTGCCTAGCAGTAGGGCCTGGGGTGAGAGGTGCTCCCCCAGAAGAGAAGTATTAACTTAGAAAGTACTCCAGGAAACCAGTTACATGCTACTTGCTACTCAATAACGACTGCAAAGGAGCCAATGCCACCGAGAGGTTGCTCTGTCCTAACTCTGAAAGGCCATGGCAAATGGAGGCCATCAGGATGTTCCTCGTGACTGGATAAAGGCAAACATTACACTTGTCTTCAAAAGAGGGAGGATACAGGGTACAGCAGGCTGGCCACAGCCTGCCAAAACTAAAGAGGAAAGCCTCATAGAAGCTGTGCCTAAGCACATGAGGGCCACTGAGAGCAGCCACCATGGATGACCTAGGGCAAATAACACTTGGCCACTTGCTCGTCTTCCGTGTTGAGACAACCAGCTCTACAAACTGGGGGAGAGGACTGGAAATTGTTTATCATGACTTTAGCAAGTCCTGCAATATGGCAGCTTCACAAGCTGGAAGACAGGAGGAAGTACACTCTCACCGAGATCGCAGGTAACACCAACTTGGGGAGAACAGCTGACTGACTAGGCAAAAGGATGTGCTGGTCTTGCCTGGTGTAGAGTTAATTTTCTCCTGGTGTAGAGTTAATTTTCTCCTGCCTCAAAATATTAGTATTCCGTATATCCAATGCTATATAAGAAAGAATTACTCAACACAAAACTCCTTCACCTCAGACATTAGGTATGTTAAAAACCCTCCAAGTTTACTTACAGAACAAATGACTACTAAGTGATTTCTGCAGGCGCAGATACATCCTTTAATCAAATTCAGCTGCACAGAAAGGATTTACTAAAACTGACACATCTGAACTTTATTCCTTCGCTATGCTTTGACCTCAAGTTTAGTTCATTTGCTGAAATCATTATTAAACAACGTTCTACGCAGATTTCAGCAGCAGTAATATTTACATTAATGCAATATCTTTGGGTTAAAGGAATTAGAAATGCTGAAAATCCTATTCTTCAGCTTCTTTGAAGATGTAGTCTAAGGAAACACTGTCTAAGAGAAAACAGTACCATTTTAAAGGCAGTCTGGTTTTCGATTATTTTAAATAAAATCAACTGGCAGATCTTTACAAATCTCCGAGACTGGTTTACGTGTGTGGTGTCCCTGCCCATGGCAGGTGAGTTGGAACTAGATGATCTTAAGGTGCTTTCCAACTCTATTCTATGATTCTATGATAAAGTTACACAATTAATGCCACTGCCAGCTGCCATCTGATAGTCAAAGTACAATTTTGGTAAGATTTAAAATTAAATGCACCCCTAGATATCACAAATACCTTCTTAAAATAGGGAAGGCAGTCTGACTCCCCCAGTCATATAAAGGCATAACTCCCAAAGGGCAGTGTATTCAGACCAGGTAGTCAGAGTATCTACGCTCAATATCAGACATAAAATGTCACATACAGTAGATCTAAAGTGATAATTACAACTTAAGCCTCAACTTTGGGGACTCTGGCCCAAGAAAACTTGAAAAATAACTTCTTCAGTGATCTTAAAACTGCAACAGTACACTCAAGGACATGAGCATCAACATTGCTAGTCTCCAAGGTGTGTTTGAGGACACTGCAGGACTGAATCCTACTTACAACCCAAGGCACTAAACTACCATTAAATACCTCTGCAAATGCTGGGGTCTTGTGAAAAACAGAACATATCTAATAAGGCATTTAAATGACCACGTGGTAACGACTACTCACATGGGATCCAAATTCAGATTGCACGGGCTCATGAAGAAGTCCAACATTTCCTAACTTCCTGACTGCATAACCTTAAAATAAATAATAGAGTCTAATAGCAGAAGCTGACAGATACTTTTGTAAGAAACACCACATTTGGGAAAACAAAAAGCCCACCCAGCAGAGTGCTTTACATTTGGGAGTTGCTAATAACAGGTCTTTTGGGAAATGGTGTAAGAAATGCAAGCAGAGAGTAATTATTCCCAGTACACCTTCTACTTTGCGACTTCCCAAACAGAAGCCGTACATGGACCATCAACCTAACACATACCAAATGTTCTACCTCTTCAGTGATCTGACCAGTTTAGCCTTTAGCCCTCTAAAAACCTCTTTGTGGGAATCAGTTTTAGAATTTAATATTATGTTAAAGAAAACATTAAAAAAAAAAATCTATTTATTTTAAATCTGCCACAAAAAAAAAAAATAAATTGTGCTGCTTCCCCCTATTCTTGTTTACATGAAAAATTTTGCTGTGGTTCTTTTTTCACCATTCTCCCAATCAGTACATTTTACCTGAAATTGCCATACTGTATCCCATGTCTTACATAGACAATCCTCAAAAAACATGAGGAAGGGCAAGCCACCCAGTCAGAACTCTTTTCACTCTAGTGGTGTTAATTCTCATATGCCTAATATTTTGTTTGTAATAGCTTGCCACTAAATTTCCTTTCTTGAGCCTAGGGCTAACATAGTCCCTGCAGGGCAAAAAGTCTTTCCATGAAGTAAACAACCTGTTATCAGGCTATCATATATTTCACTGAGGTCCATTTAGAATTACAATTCTCTCATCCTACCAGCCCAAACAGACAAAACTCTGCTGCAGAGGAAGGAATCTACGCAGCAATATGGCTTTGCTTCAAGAGACCCTGCCATAGCTTTCTGCTGCCAAACAGAGCCTGGCTCTCTCTGTCCCTGTCTCTGTCTCCCCAAACTCAAGACCTCTGGAAGAGCCTTTGTTACCAGCAGACCTTTGACAATCCACTGGTCTGCCAGGGATGATCACAGTTTAAAAGTTCCTTTACAGGCTGTATACTGAGGGTTTCTGAGCCGCAAGTGGCCTCGTGGCATCCTCCTCTCTTTCCCTCCCTCCCCGCTTCTAAACAGCAGCAGCTACATAAAAATGCTTCAGAGCATCTGGAAGGACAGGAACTGTTCGGGCTCTGATAGCAAATCGGGCAAGTAATAGGTAAGGGTCAATATGCAGAGTGATTCCTGCAATTAATACCATAGCTCCAAAAAATACAGCCACAGCTATGAAGTCACACATGTGCATTCATTACATTTCTCAGCCTAAATATCATACATTTATTCAGCAAAGAAACAGTTTTTCTTTTTTCATTCATGTTTTTTACAGTCTTTGGTAATTCGTCTCCAGTAAACTAACTACTACATCAACACAAGCCAGGAAATCAAGACTTTGAAACACCCTTTCTCCCAATCCCACCACGTACAATGACACACAGAATGGTTTTCCTTAAAGCACTACCCTCCAGAAGCGTTAACTGCCAGATTTCTGCAGTGACAGTCTGCAAGGCTAAAATTAGCAAGCGACACCTTCCCGTGCACCTCATCACATGATAGGAAACAAACATAAATAGGGAAATACAATACGTTCCTAAAGGCAAAGCTGAATACTTTCATCTCCACAAGAGTTTAGAATTAAAGGACACTTACACAAGTGAGTCCTCATGATACATCATCTGTTACTAGTGTTATAAGTCACTTTCTGCATAGTTAAAAAAATGACCACCTCTAAATATGCTTCTTCACGACTCAGTCTGGCCTTAGTCAAATTACTTTATGTCTATGCTAAAGATAAATTGTTTTATTAGGCACGAGTATGTTACCAGATGTCTATTTATTCCAGCACCCTTCTATATTTCACCCAAGAGTATCAAAAACTCCTTCATGGGCCATATTCCTCCCTCCTGCACCACTGAGGTGCAGCTGATTGCAGGCTGGATGGCAGACGTGGAAGATAAAACACCAGGTCATATTTCTCTTCTCTCGCCCCTAAAAAAGTACTGTGCAGTCCTTAACAGCCATGTAAAGCAGCCACATCCCTTCTTTTTCAAAACTTTTCCAGAGGACACATAAAATCTGGAGTATCTAAACCCATTTGTTAATTCAAACACAACAAATGGTAGACTAGATCTACTGACGTTGCATCACAGTCCAAGCGCAGACAAATTATCAACTCATTTAGGACCTTTATTTCTCCTGCTTAAGGGAAGCAGGAGCAGTCCTTCTCACACAAACAAAACCACAGACATATGTCACAGTGTTGCATAACACTGCACAGCATACAACAGGAGTGCATATAGCTAATGTGTTTCAACTTACACAATGCTCTGACAACCTGCTTCTAAGCTTATCATCACCTCGCTGGCTCAGTTGAAGCTCAGCTCGACTATCATCTACTCTTCTTGATGCAGTGGCATGCCTGTGGCTGAGGAAAAGGGATAATGCCTTCCTGAAGCAAGGCTCTGGCTTGGCCACAGATTCCCAAAGCAGCACCTTCGATGCACTGAAGCCACTGCATTTCAGCAGACCTGAGGTAGGGAGAGGCAGAGATTTTTCTGCAAATCCCCAGGGATCTTACTGATTCTATTTTAGTATCCCTAATTACAAACATCGCTATTTTTGGTCTTAAAACTGTCAGAGCTTCTATAAAATCAGCCACAGCATTTCACTCGAAGACATCCTAGCAGCGGGCAGCTCCACAGGCTAGCAGCCTACTTGTGAAAATTACGTTTATCAGCTACTCACTTGATCACAACAACATTTCTGACAGTTTAAAGTTGAGCCCCACTTAAAAGAAATCTTAAAAAAAAAAAAAAGAGAGAAAAAAGCCTCTGGATTAGAAGTTCTCACCCAGCATCCCAAATTTGTGAACTGACCTTGATCTTTAATAAGAACTGTTTATGCCAACAAAAGGGAATTAAAACCAAACAAACACAAAACCCCCTCCCCTGACACAACATCTAAAGAGCAAACAAGGCCATTGCCATTGATTCCTTTCAAGCCATTCATCAAACTACTGGCAACAAAAATAAGGCCCAGCTTCATTACAAACAGAACAATAAAGAAAAAGGAGTTTGAAAATTTAGAAAGAAATGCTCACAGACAATAGACGGATTTAAGATTTTTCTTCTTTTTTTTTTTTTCTGTCAACAATCCAGGCACCAGGGTTTTCTTTGCTGTGCTGAAAATTGCTAACATGAGCACTAACAAAATTATGTGGCTGTTTCCTATTAGTTCCATGACTTCAAATTTCAAGTGGTTCTTGAAATATTTCATTATTTATCAGAGCTTTTAAAAATATATACAACATTCATGAATGAAATCAGGACAGGAAAAAACACTTTCATCTTCATACGCAGGAGTTGATCTTACTCAAATATTCAAGATCGATTACTTTTGCTGCCTGTGAACCTAGCCTACCATTTCTATTCAGAGATTTTTCAAATGAAGTCAGCTTTCTTAACAAACAAAAGAAAAAAAAAATACACTACAAAAGACAAATCCACCACCAATAAAAAAAACTCTCAACACTTTCTCCAACCTAAGCCCACAACATTTGCCTTCAGCAGCCAAAGGCTCAGAAATGCCCTAGCTGTATTTATTAGCTATACAGTGGCATCAGTTGGGAAGAAGACACAAGAACAGCTCTGTTCTCCATCCCATGCACTCTAAAGACAGACACCCCTGCCATAGCATTATGGTCCATGACCTTGGTCATGCTTTTGCCATCACCAAGGAAGGACAGCACTAACACACAAGGACCAACACACTCACCCAGGGCAGGCAAAGGCCAGTAAGCAGCGGTGAGATGCTAGGCAGAGATGAACAGAAGTGCCCAGTCAAGAAGAAGACACAGACAACCAGCATCTCAGTATGGCATCACTCAGCAATGCCCAACGCCTTGCAGCATCACCCGACCACTTTTTCACATTCATCACGTTGCACTGGAGTGGAAACTCTCAGAAATTAATGTGGATGGTAGGCCTGGCACTTTGTATCAATTAATACATTGTAAAATAAATACCAGTGATGTGACAAGGCTGGTAAGTGATTACCATGATGCCTCATAAATCGGTATCGACTTGCCATGTTTTGAATTTAATGCAATTAAGGATATGAAAGGAGAAGCTTTCTTCAGGGGAAGTAAAGGTGGCAGGATAGAAGGTCTCTTGGTATCTAGTACCAATGTTAACAGTTGCATGCGAAGTGAGGCAGCAAGGTCATTATCCTTCCTGAAGATATGGTGGCACTGCTTATGCTAGCAGGTTATTTTTCCTCTATTTTCTAAGCTCCCTTGCAGTTATCACTGATGGCTGGTCTCCCTCTCTAAGCTGACAGTTTATCCAGTTGTTACTAAAATCGCTTCCATTCAAGCTGCCATTGTTTAATAGCCATGGTCTGTGTATATAAAAAGAAAACCCTTTAAAACACATTTCAAACACCTCTATTAGTCAAGGAAATATTTAACAGCAGCAGTAGCTAGGCAACGAGAGGTTAAGCTAGTTAGTGTTCGTAACAATTGCACTTAGCTATTCTATCCAATGGCAAGAACATCTTTGCATTTATCAAGGGAACAGATTTAGTAAGAAACTGCACACAGCAAGAAATAAATGAGAGATGCAGGGAAAACTTGCATTATTGTGGCATCTGCTAGAGCTATTTTAGAACAGTGTCCCCCTGTGCTGCTTCACTGACGGGCTTGTGAGTATTGACTAAAATTAAAATCCATTTCTCAGGCATTTGTAAATAGGCCACAAAAACTTAGCAAGTCTAAGGTGTTTGGGGCTTTTTATGGTCCCATCATTTTCTCCATCCATTTAGAATATGTTACAGCCTATGCTTTGCAGTGGCCCTTGTGCCCTGGACCTGCTAAGAGAAAGGCTCTGCACTTTTTCACCATTCCAAATGGCACATCCTCACCCCTCTTGCATATAGGATCAGTCTCAGGAAGAGCTTGTCCTGAGGGACTATTCACTCTTCAAACTAGACTTTAGTATTAAACCCAAATTTTTTGTAAAGACAAAGCAGGCTCTTTGCTCCCAATGGTTTTGGCATCCAATTTCCTTGGGTGCATGGGAAAACTCCGGTTTATCTTCTGCTTTACCAGTGCACAGAAACCCCCTGCACAGGCAAGGCCAAATATTTATATCCCGTAATATTTAGGTGCTTTTTAAAGGGCTAATTCACTGTCATATGAAGCAGAGTCCACCTTTTTTTGAGGCAAGATGTTCAACTCACCAACATTTAATTACTTTTTTTTCTCCCATTAGGATGTGGCAGTCTGATCAGACAGCCAGAAAAATATAAATGCAGAATGGCTTTGAGCAAGACTGCAAGCCCTCTGCTCCCCTTGGCAAATCTGAGCTACTCACACATGCACTGAAATAATTGAGGCAGTGTGAGAATGTACTCATCTGTGTGAGCAAAGTTTGTGTAAATCCAGACACAACTAACCTCTAGAAAAATGCATATACTATCTTTTACCCTGATTTTAAATTCTTCAGTTGGTGTTACATGCTAAAGCAGTGTCTATGTTACCTCAAGAGACAAAGAGAAAAAAGAAGTACTGGGAACGTAAGACAGAACTAAAATGGTACGTCTGAAATTTAAACTAATATGCTAATCTAAAAGCCTCCATATTACGTGACTGGGTTTGGAACACAAAAAGCAGAATATATCATGATTTGAATAAGTTGTACTTAGCAATATGAAGGATAACTGCTGAGTTGCTGACTTTATTTCTGGAAAGTTAAAGTTTATTCTGATCCCAGCTATACCAACACATTAACTCTTACTGTTACCAGCTTCCACACAGTAGTATCAAAAGGGCTTTTCTTCTTCTTCAATGGGATGATAAAGAAAAATACCACTCTCTTAGCTATAGAAGTATTCCCATAAAACACAAATTGCTGACTTTGTATCATCAAAAGGGCCATCAGCTTAGGTAGTGAAAATTATTTGCACGCTGAAGGAGGAAAGTGCCAAACTGGAGAACAGAACATCTGCTATGGAGAAGGCTATAATTATCTCACACATCTGAACACCACTGGGCATTAAAGCTACACTAGCTATTTTGCCAGATACTCTATGTTCAGGGCTTTTACTTGACACCAGCAGGAAATAAGCAAGAGTTTGCAAGGCCTGTCAATACAGAACTTACACACTTCAAAAGGCTCTACTTTCGATGGCATATGCTTAGTCTTCTTGCTCTAATGCGATGAAAATCTGAACTATTTTGCTGTCACTGTCTTGTATTACAAAATGCTGTAACATTGCTAACTGTAGTGCTCACAGGCTAACAACTGCTTCTGTGCTATCCATCCTGGCGTGCTCTGCTGGCTAAGCATTTTAATGGGGGTCCTGGAGATTTCAGAGAGAAAGCAGGAAACAGCAAAATTGCCACTCTTTAGCCTTAACTCCATCCAGCAGAAAAAGCAGGTTAAGTGGCTTCCCTCAGTGGATATACAGTAAGTGCTGCTGCAGGAACTTCTCCCTGGGGATGCCAAGCTAAGAAGGCTCAAGCTTGGTCCCAGCCTATATGCAGGGAGAGCTGTGCTTCTCTGCTTCTGCAGGGACAAATCTCAGTCCCAGGCTGCACATTCAAGTCCTCTCAATGAAAGCCTTTTATGGGAGCATTCTTTGGTATTTTGTTAGTTTATCACACACTTCTGGGTCCACTCACTGAGAACATATCAACCACGGCTGATCCCAGCAAGTCTTTTTTAAATACCCACCTCATGCCTGTCATCAGCAGATCACACAGGCAAATACAGAAAGAGTTATAAAGCTGTTCTTCTTTTAGGACAACAAATAGCTACTGTTCCTATTTCCCCACAAGTAATATGCATAATTGTTCACTTCTGGAAAAACAACTGAAAAAAAAAAGTAAACCACATTTTCCCCTGTTATATCTCAGTTTATGTGTGTGCTTTTCCAAGAAGGAATCAGTGGAGAAAAGGAATGATAAAAATACAAACTGCAGCAAGAAGAATAGTGTACAACAATTTCCTTTGATTCTGGGAACACTAGAGGCAAGGCGGCACTCAGCTGCCTGGGTATCTCAAGGACAGATTCCCACGTGAGACTCCAGCCCGGCTGTGTCACAGACACTGACAGATGGGTTTCCCCAGCCTTGAACAACCTAATGGAGCTTTTAGCCAATTTGCATACTGGCTGTCACTGGGTGAAACGGGTATGTGTCAAGGACATTAAACAGGCCAAGACAAAAGCGTAATAGCCTTGTATACACTATCACTTCTTACTGCTCGCTATTCTTCCAACCCCAGGGGGGAAAAAAAAAAAACAAACAAAAAAAGAAGAGAAAAAGAAACAGCCTCGCTGGAAGCTGGTTCTGAGGCAGCAAGTTCCTGCTGTTGGGAATGGGCTGAAGCAGCAAGGCAGTTTTCTTGCAAAACGAAGAACAAAAACACTGCCCAGATAATTATTAGCCAGTTTATTTTCTTTTTTTAAATCAAACCATTATTGGAGTCTCCCAAAGTCTGCCTACATTAGTGATCTATTTTGGTCCCAGTTCCTCAAAGAGAAGCATGAGGAGCCACTTCCTGTGCCTGAAGGTAGTCCAAAGTAACACCACTAGAGCCCCGCACAAGTATAAGAACCCAGCTGCTCCTGTTCTCTACAAGAGCTAAGCCTTTCTCAGGCCTGAGTCCAGATTTTCTTTCACATCTCTCAGCACCTCACACATGGCTGTCTCTTAATAAATTAATAAGAACAAAAAAAAATTCAAATTGGACTTGCAATAAAAACCTACTGCCTGATGTGAAATATAAGGTCAAGCCCACAGGGTGGCTGAATTACCTGCTGAGTTATTGCAACTCTCAATCGCTCCAGGGAAAAAAAAACACACGTACTTCACATTTGCATAGCAATCACTAAAACCCAGGGGCTAGATTCTGCTCTCAGTAACATCAGAATAATTCAGCTACCAGACAAGGAGGTGTGACTGAAAAGTGGGGTTAACAGCAACTTGTACAAAACCGGCTCCTTTAAATCACTTGGAATTTTATTGCCATGCCTTCTTCTCCAGAAGAAAGCCGTTTCTTTCAGCTTGCTTGTAACGCATGTTGGAGGGTCTGCTGTTGTTTAAACTCATTTTTTAACATTTACTAGAGATCAGATTAAAATTTAAGCATATGAAAAGAGGCTTCCCTAAGGAAAGCTTCAGCTCTGGCAACCAAACTCTGCACCCAGCAGTATAAAATGTCAAAGATACTGCTTGACAATTTCCAGCGTACAACAAAGAAAACCATGCCTAAAAGCCTCAGAATTTAACTCAGTTGAGCCGTACTACTTCAACACTGAATGAATACATTCATAAGTGATGCTGCTAGGCACTAGAGAGCTTTGGCAAAGAAGTGTGTGCAGATCCGTGAACTGCTTATGATCCTCTTGCTCATTCTGAGTGAACATCTATCACGAGAATATAGAGAGGACCAAGATGGTAGGTCCTGGTGTGAAGCGCAGCTATGGAGGTGCTATTTCTGATTTTGTTGTTAGTTGGTTGGATGATTTCGACTAAGCTGTCACTAGGGATTTCCATTTCTTCTAAGAAAAATTAGAATAACAACTTGGGTTAAAGCACTTCTGAAATCTTTCACTAGAAGAGCTCTATAAATGAACAGTATTTTTGTCACTGATACTGTTCTACCACTTATATGATTATTCAAAATCAGACCCAAGAGTAGTGCACAGAAGAGCTACATATAATAGTTATCTGCAAATCTAGGTCAAAGATAGAGGTCAACACTTTAGTGTCAAAAAGCTGCAGGACTTCCAGATGAGCATTTGCAAGTCATCATAATATCACAGGCCCAATTCTGAAGTCTGTTTACTTACAGGGGGTGAAGAGGGATAAAGCCCAGAGGGTGTTTTCACTTGGGTTATGTGTATACCTCTCTGTTTATTTAGTGTTACAAAAAATGTGATGAGCTTAAGTGTAAATTATTTCAGCCTTTGGCACTCTTCAATTATATATGCTAATTTTAGCTGGAGTAGATTGTACTTGAAATCACGTGACCAAAACCTTCTGTGGCAAAACCTCTTCTGATGCTCCGTCAAATCTTCTCACTTGCCAAGAGTCACCCTTTCTGCCAGTCGATTTTAATCTACTGGACTTTTATTGTGAAAAGAGGTTTCACACTCAGTGTGACAAATAAGCATTTCAATTTAAAATTCCTCATTCAGTTCAATTAATTACATAGGGGTATGCATGTATCATCAGGAGCTAATGACAGCGTTTCTAAATACTCTCACATAATTTGATTTTAAGAATTTCAAGGATATTAGAAATTAAGTGATTCACACCTTAAGCAGATAATATATTTCTACAAATGAGGTCAAAATCTTGTGGTCAGATTATAATAAATATATTCAACAACTTGTTTTTCAAAAAACATGTTAACCAATTCAATACAGCATTTCAACCCTGCCTCATTACATCTCTTCTAGATGCAGAATGGACAGCCAGCAGTAAAAAAGCCAGTATAGCAGAGCCAGTAGTAAGGCTAAACTTCATAGTAGACTTAAACTGCTTTTTGCCCCTTTGGCTGCTCGGCAGTAGCAAGCACACATCCAGCAGCTCATTCAAAGTGAGGTGAAGTAATTTAATTTAAGGTTGCATTATGCCAAGGCAACAGTTCCTCAGACAATTTGAAAAAGTATACAGAGTATTAATAAAGCTTTTTATATGTAGAAAGAATATACAGCCCAATAATATCCAATCTGAAGCCCATGGAGAAACATATCTATCTTCCTAATGGAAACACCAGAATAACACTCAACAATGTCAGCATTATTTTATAAGTGACATTTGAACAAGGGAGATTTCCTGTTCCTTCTATTTTGCCCTGAAACTAGAAGAAATTAAAGTCATATAAGTAAAAAATTATTCAGAGATTGACTTTGGTAGGTTTAGGACTGGGGTTTGGGTTTTTTTTTGTTTGTTTGTTGTGGGGTTTCTGTTGCTGTTGTGGTGTTGCCTTTTTTGTGTGTGTGTGGTTTGTGTCAATTTGTTTTAACTCAATTGCACTTACTTGATGATACAGATCTCAATCAGATAATTTTGGAATAGTATTATTATTATTAACCATACTTCCTTCACTAAGAAAGGTTTAAGAGTTTTAGCACAGCAGCAGTCTAAAATGCTGACCTCCTTTAAATCTCAGGTTCACACCTTAACACAGCAAGGAAGGTCCAAGATTTACAGCTTAGTGACAAGTCTGCCAATTCATCACCACTAAACCATCTCAAGCTCTCTTTGGAAGCAGCACAGGTCAAAAGAGGAAACCACCAGCTGCTGAAGAGATCCCTTTCCAAATAAATTAATTCCACAAGTAGCCAGCCTGGCACACTCTCCACAAATATCTGTGCTGCAGTGGGGGCATACAAATCTTGACTTTTCCACTTAGCTTCCAAAACTGTAAATTCTAAAAACTGTTATCAAACTTTGAGTTAATACAGAGTCAAGAAGAGAATCAACCACTAAAGTCCAGCCCTCCAGATGATTCAGTTTTCTTTAATGACAAAAGTGACTGTGTTCTCTGTTATCTTAATGTGTGTCTAGGCCTAATGGCTGGACTCCTAAAGTTAAAGGTAAAGGAAAGACAAAATATACTTCCATCATTTTTTAAAGGAAACTACAAAAATCAGCTTGTGGAAGCATCCAAATAGAGGATTTTCTATGGAACTAACTCTGTTCTGGCAAAGAAAACACATGCAATTTAGGCTAGTCTGACCAGGAAATACAGACCTGTTCCTATGCACCTACAGTATGTCCACCTGCATTAAATTTTACCAAATATACTGACAGTTCAGTATAAGAGTGACTTACTTTACCTCAGTTTAAACCTTTGTCCTAATTAATTTAAACTGAACTGCTACAAAGCCAAGAGAATATTTACTTAAGCTTATACATATAGGCTTTCACATCAGTTAAACTACATCAGTTTGAAATCACACCATTAGTCAGACTAGTGTCATTCTACATAAGCTTATCGCATGCAGCATCAGACACCCAAACCCCACTGAAATGCAGTGACAGACCTGTGCTTAATTCCCTCAAATTCCTTAGGAAATCCTAGTCTAAACCATGAGCAGGAAGCAGTCACACCAAAACCCCTCAGAGATGAACTGAGCAGCTCACATCTCTACCACAGCTACTGCTGCTTTCTAACTGGCTCTCATTTAACACAATACTTTAACCATATCCTTAATATTTTGTAGAGGGGCACTAGGGTTACTCAGGTAGTTATGGGTAAGTTATGCTCACTCATGAGCTTTGCTGGGATCACAGAAATTAGTGGTTTGTGTACCTCTGCACCAGGTTTAGTACCTCTGTGCATCAAGCACCAAGGTAGGCTGAAGATTGATGGGTTGGGAACTGTCATCTTCCTATCCAGCACCCACTGAGAATTACAACAGGGAGGGCTGGGGTGCTGCAGAGCTTATCTCCCCTAAAAAAAACTCCCACCAGGAGCTACCAGAAGCAACACACAAACCCACTGCACACCCTGACCAAAGAGGCACTCCCATTTTGCCTCTCCATCACTGCACTCACCCTGAGCTGGCTGAAGAATTGGATCTGATAGCTGTTGGCTTGTAATCTTGCATACTTCATGGCTGCTGTCTCAGGAACTGTTTTCAGATGAGTAGTTTGGCAGGATTCACTGTTTGCAAAGTGCATCCTTAGTCTAAAGAGCACTTACAGGGATGTCTACAGCACTAATGTCCAGGGCATAGGACTGAACCTGCTTCCCAGCCCATGCACCCTGCCTGCTTCCATACAATATTATTACTTACTCTTATAAAAGTTTAGCTAATGACTGTTCTGATACATGGACTATTTTTGTTGGTAGAAATAAAGGCAAGAAAGAGAGTAATGTTAAAAATAAAGTCAGCCTAAACTTAAGAAGTTAATGTCCTGTCATTCACCATCTAGGAGAGCTGCGAGGAGCAGTGGGATATAAAAGACAAGTTCTCTAACTGGCAAGTCTCCA
Source organism: Pezoporus occidentalis (assembly GCF_034315485.1). NCBI lineage: Eukaryota > Metazoa > Chordata > Aves > Psittaciformes > Psittacidae > Pezoporus > Pezoporus occidentalis. The sequence goes on along the minus strand of NW_026916159.1, from coordinate 1,218,622 downwards.
CCAGCCTTTACAATTAACAAGCTAGCTCATTGTCTGGGTTGTTATCTAAATGACAGTCTAGGCATTTTCTGCTAAAATATTCTCTGCTTTTTAAACACTATACTGTACAGTACCTAGTACAAAAGTGTCTTTCTCTAATTCTAATTAATTCACTATTTTCCTGTTTTAAAAATTAACTACTGTAACCATAGCCTTAAGCAAAGAAAGGGAGAAGCAGGAAAGGAAAAGAGAAAATGCTTTTAGCAAGGAGGAAAGGGAGCTGAAGTTCAGGTGCTGGGATTTTCTTTGAGACAGAGGCAACAAACACGATTTAAAAAAAACAAAACAAAACAAAAAAACAACAAAACAAAACAAAAAAACAACCAAGAAAACCCTTGAAATCACATTAAACCAGATCTAAATCCTTAAGTTTCATTAAAATTGAAGATTCACATGTTTCCAGTTTTGGTCTCATCGTTTTTGTTTTATCAGCATTCAACAACATGTCAGCTAGTGGGGGACGCAAGATCAGTCTTGTCTTACGAAGTTTCTGTACCACTTTTTCAATGTCTTTATAATTAGCTTCATTAGAAAAATAAAGTTTAAAAAATAAAAAGGAATCATATATTAGGGGATCCAAACTAAATGATAAGTATCATTACAAAAATATATCCCATTATATCCATTTTGGATGGGGCAAATAAAAGATAAAATACACAAAACATAGGAAAAGTATAATACAGATTCCACTAACACACAGAAACAGGCACCTCTGGACCAGCCCTCAGTAACAGGTACTTTTGCTGGTTCTGTTTAACTGCTTTTGCTTCTTGAGATTCCCCTCCTAAGTCATCCTTTATACATGTCATCTTGTGCATACAGGCAGGTAATGCTTTTTAGCAGTTATTTTTATTTCAGTTATTACATATCTGGTTACAACCACTGTATAAAACATTTTGACCAAAATTACACAGTTCCCATTATACAGGGAATGGATAAAAATGGCACTTGCTTCATCAGTTGTCTATTCATTTTGCTTTTGTAGACTTACTAATGTTTCACTGCAAGCTAAGAAAACATCATGTTCTCCCATTCCTGAAACCAGCAAAGCAGCAAGGCTTTTTTCACCATGCATGTTAACAATAATATTACTTATGTGACTGAAGGCAAGCTAGAAAAAAAAATAAAATTAAAATCAGTAATAATTAAAAAACATTGAAAAAAAAACATAAAAAGGATTCCCACAGTACCTTTTATGTTTGGTTTTCAGCCCAGAGTTTTACCAGTGCCACTTGTCAAATCTGGCCACTGTTCTTTAAAGTGGAGAGAAACAGAAGTAAAGTTTTCTTTGACCCAGACATTCTAAAGATATGGAAAACCTTTCAAAATTTACTTTGCCCTTTTACTTCATGGTTGGCCTGACACACTAAATCATTATGCTATGAGAAGACACACTGACGTCTGAAAACCTCCTTTAGAAGATTTCTAACAGCAAGTCGGTGTTTGAAAAGGAGCCTGTTTTAAGGGAAAACATACACATCTTTTGATTATACAGATTAATTCAGATACCAGTAAAAAACATGGATTTGGTTTTACTGAGTTCTTTACATTTTGTATGGGATATGGCACCGTGCTGTGATGAAAGTCTTTCCCCTAAAGGCACAGAGATACTTAATCTGACATCATTATGCACTGGGACATTTTTCTCATGCGAGAGCTAGGGTTTCAGAATACATGGAGATGTCGGTAATTCTATATATGGAGTTAAGACAAACCCTCTTGATACTGTATATATTCTGGTGGTTCTTACTGGCTTTGAGAATTCTTTGACTTTTCCCAAGTAGCATTTGTTACAAGGACACATTACTATCCCTTGGTTATGACTCCCCACAGCCAGACAGCACAGATACCTTATAGCAAACCCAGAGCATCAGCAGCAGGATAACACCAGTGAAGTATAAATTGCAACAACTTTTAGCCTGCTCCATCTGGCACCTGGAACCAAACCAGTCCTCTGATGGAAAGCTGTCGTGATGTCAAGCTAATTCTGACCCATCCTTTCAGCTCAACACCAGCAAAAGCAGAGCTGCTGTGTGATCAATAACTTAAGAAGCTGTTCGCTCTGACTTATAATCCAAACAAGTACATGGGAGGCAAAGAACTGCAGGACTGAGCCCAGACTAATTTCTTCTGATTTTATACTTCAGACAATTTGCCTTAGCCATGCATTTCACCAATTAGTCTAAAAAATACTCAGATTTTGAAGGTTAAACATATATAAATTGTAAACAGAGCGCAGCATATACTAGCAGAGAGTTTTGAACATGAAGGATTAATATTTGTCCAAAGTGTAAGGCTTTTATGTGAGAAAATAATACCTTTTCTTAGCTGAAAGATTTTTTTAAAGGTTCATCTTCTCTGAGGAAAGCAGTAAAACGCAGTGTGACAGTTAAAAAAATCAAGCACATACCATGCCCACATTCACATCTAAAAAGACATTTTCAACATTTCAATTCAAAGACCAGCAACAACAACAACAACAACAAAAAAAAAAAACAAAAAAAAAAAACAAAAACAAAAACCAAACCCAACCCTCTCATATCCTTAGGATGCCAAATAATCATTTCATCCATGTCTCAGTATTGACTTACAAAGACATGACTTGCCTTTGCTGTCTAGTTTTCATATACAAACGAACTGAGGATAACCCATTGTTATGGAAGTCAGTGGGATTGTCAGCTACTTCACAGAAAGAGAGCCAGCTAGATGCAGCTGGCTCAGAACTCTGGAAAAAATATTAAAGGCGACAGAAAGAGCATGATGTTTTGGCTCTTCTGCAGCCATTATGATATTGAGCAATATGCTGCAAAGAGCTATTGCAGTAAAGTGATGCAAGACCACCTCCTTGCTGAATAAAGGTCATGTAAGGACTCTGCTGAATACCCTAAGCTGTACGGCTAAGTCTGCATCTACTGAGGTTGGTTGGGAGCTTTTTGATTTTGTATCTAGAGGGGGGTTTTGATTGTTTTTTACATCTTTACACCACAAGTTTTGGGTTCATCACATACCAACAGAAATGCTGTGGTGTTGAATAAAACCTTCCAATTCAAAACATTACCAAAAAATCTACATTAAAATTTGTTTCATCTTCACCATCAAAACCGTAGTAGTTTTTCCTGCTTAAAATAGCCAGAAAAGCTCTCCACAATCCCCACTACAGAGTGGAGAGATAGAGGGGTTGTTCTTGCCTCAAGGAGAGACGAGAGGATACCGCCAAGAGCTCTTCTCCAGGGAGCGTACTGGTTATCAGAAATGTCCCAACCCATCCCCACCGCAGCCTGCAGTGACAGCCAGCCATATAGAGAGCAGCATGCTGGGACACTCACCCTGCCCATCAGGCCAGTCCTAACAGCCACACAGCACCTGCCCTGTTCACATGCTGCTGCCCAGCACCCATCACTAGTTTGAGACCCAATGAAGTTTACTTGACCTGAACAGGCTTCTTGGTTTCCCTCTCCTCTGTTATTCTCACTATGCTATGTTACAGCACATTATATAAAAATATATTGTATACATATATAGATACGGACATGTATATTTCTGCCTACATAATGCATACAACATGCATATATGCACACAGTAAGGAACACACGTCAGCAAAAGGCCTCTTCATAATAACATAGAAATTGCATCAGTCCCATTAATAGCTTACATGGTAAAACAATTTTGCAATTTGTACTGCCTTCCATACTTAATATTTTCAGAAGAGGAAAGCAAAGAGAGACTGGAATCTAGTTACTCAGACCATAGAACCAATGTAATTCTGCTGTCTTCATTACATTATTTTTCCCCAGAAACAGTAACAGTCTAAAAAGATTAAATTAAGTAATACTTTAAGAAACCCAAGCAGTTCTTTAATTTCATTTCAATACCATCTTGCTCTTCCAACAACCTCTTAGATGTGCAGGAAATGGCTTAATGATGTGCCTTTATTAAAGGGAAGTGCTGAGGTATCTCTGTAGGTTGATCCCATGCCCCAAAAGTTTGCATAGCCACAGCTCAGAGAATACATGTACCTGCCATCAAAAATGTCTTCACCAGAGCCTCCTTTTTATCACAGAAGCTGCAACAAAAACAGCACTTAAAGGACAATCATCTCTACTCACAGTACCCCCTGAACTGTAAACACAGGTTAAAAACAGCAGCCATGGAGCTCAGGCATGTTATCTAATCCTTTAGAAACTATATCCTACTACAAACACAGGGAGCTGCAATGCCAGCCAGCACCACGTGCTTCCACTTACTGACCCATTGGCTTTCTGCAAGCACACACCATCCCTCAGCCCTCACCACCCACCACAGAAATGCTAACACAGCTCTCATGGCCAAAACAATCAGGGCCTCACCTGGGAAGAAGCCCTGCTCTGCCTGTTACCCCCTAATGCTCCAAGAGTTAAAAGCAAGTGCAACTGTGCATGATATAGCCTTATATACGCTGCCTTCTAGAGCCCAAAGAGCCATATTCCTCCCTCTTGTTTGGACCCCTCCAGTGCTACAGCTGGAAAAATCACACAATCATAGAATGGTTTGGGTTGGAACGGACCTTAAAGCTCATGCAGTTCCAACCCCCTGCCACAGGCAGGGACACCTTCCACTAGAGCAGGTTGCTCCAAGCCCCATCCAACCTGCCCTTGAACACTGCCAGGGATGGGGCAGCCACAACTTCTCTGGGCACCCTGTGCCAGTGCCTCACCACCCTCAGAGTAAAGAATAAAAAAAAAAAAATAATGATATATAAATAGTGAACAAATAATGAAATATGTATATACACACATATAAAAGGGTATCATACGAGTGTTTTTTTTAGCATAGTATTTGAGGCTGTTGTCCCTGTTCCTCACTAGTGGCCTGTTTGAAACAGTATTTACCTGAGCAAGTGTTGCAAGGCTTCTCACAACGCTCATTTTGTTAGCAAAGCAGCCAACCAACCAGGGTGACTTTGCAGCTGCCTTGCAGGGCAGCACTGCAACAGAACGGCTTTGACAGCCAGACCTGTTGTAACAAGGACACAGTCTTTTTTCTTTCTTGTTCTTTTATTTTATTTTTTTTTAATCTCCATTTACTCAGAACAAGGTAATTTGAGCTAAGTACAAAGCCATTCCTTCCTCCTTTTAATACTTTTTTTTCCCTAAAAGTGCTGACAACTCCTGACAACACGAGCAGCATAAGCTTCACTCATAGTGGCCTTCGGATCAGCAAGAAGTATTTGATCTAAGCTTCAGAGCTCAGAGTGGCTGGAGCAGGTGCAGTCCTTCACAAGTCCTCCTTCCAGCCACCAGTACAGACCCAGAATACCGCTCAGAGCATCAATACAGCTGCTGACTGCAGTGATGCTATCATAACTTGCAATGGGATGTGGCTACTCCACAATAAAAAACAACACTGGCTATCAGGTGAATAAATCTAGGCAAGGTGAGAGTACAACCAAAGGGTGTAGGTTTTAGTACCTGCCCCATAACCTGCCAGATCAAACTCTGCCTGAACAAACTCTATCTTTGGTAAATCTAACTGGTGTGAAAAGCTATTGCCATTTACAAAGCAGCAGCACAGCTGCTTTTCTCCTCCCCTCTACTTCCCATCACTCTTATATTTACCAGTAGGTTCACTGAAGGACTATATCACATTTTCTGCAAGTTTTTTACCCATTCCCACCTCTGTCAGTCTCTGTACCCACTCTCTACATCTCACTTGAAGTGCTGAACCTGAGAGCATTTAAGTTGTAACCTGCATTGATTTTTAAAATCTGCCCGTAGAGAAAGAGGAATCCTCCTTTACAGATCAATTTACAAGACCGTTATGGCAGTAAGGTCACACATACAGGAACAACCTTCTGCTGCCCTGTTGCCCTGTAGGACCTGATCTGGCTCTCACAGTGAAATCAGCTTTGTCATTAAGAACATACAGGACCCAGGTTAGAGTGACCTGAGACTCAAAAACTACGTTTCAAAAAATCACACACAGAAGAGGAATGCACTTGAAGGTTTATAGAATCATAGAATAGTTAGGGTTGGAAAGGACCTTAAGATCATCTAGTTCCAACCCCCCTGCCATGGGCAGGGACATCTCACACTAAAGCATCTCACCTACGGCTCTGTCCAACCTGGCCTTGAATACCACTGGGGACGGAGCATTCACAACTTCCCTCAGCAACCCATTCCAGTGCCTCACCACCCTTACAGGAAAGAATTTCCTCCTTATATCCAATCTAAACTTCCCCTGTTTAAGTTTTAACCCGTTACCCCTTGACCCGTCACTACAGTCCCTAATGAAGAGTCCCTCCCCAGCATACCTACAGGCCCCCTTCAGATACTGGAAGGCTGCTATGAGGTCTCCACGCAGCCTTCTCTTCTCCAGGCTGAACAGCCCCAACTTTCTCAGCCTATCTGCATACAGGAGGTGCTCCAGCCCCCTGAACATACTCGTGGACCTCCTCTGGACCTGTTCCAACATTTTCATGTCCTTTTTATGTTAAGGACACCAGAACTGCACACAATACTCCAGGTGAGGTCTCACAAGAGCACAGTAGAGGGGCAGGATCACCTCCTTTGACCTGCTGGTCACGCTCCTTTTGATGCAGCCCAGGATACGGTTGGCTTTCTGGACTGCAAGTGCACACTGAGGCTGGCTCATGTTAAGTTTCTCATCAACCAACACCCCCAAGTCCTTCTCTGCAGGGCTGCTCTGAATCTCTTCTCTGCCCAACCTGTAGCTGTGCCTGGGATTGCTCTGACCCAGGTGTAGGACCTTGCACTTGGCATGGTTAAACTTCATGAGGTTGGCATCAGCCCACCTCACAAGCGTGTCAAGGTCTCTCTGGATGGCATTCCTTCCCTCCAGGGTATCAACCAAACCACACAGCTTGGTGTCATCGGCAAACTCCCACTGTCCATGTCAGCAACAAAGATGTTGAACAGGATCTGCCCCAACACCAATCCCTGAGGGACACCACTCGTTACTGGTCTCCAGCCGGACATTGACCCATTGACCACAACTCTTTGTGTGCGGCCATCCAGCCAGTTCTTTATCCACCGAGTGGTCCATCCATCAAATTGATGTCTCTTCAATTTAGAGACAAGGATGTCGTGTGGGACAGTGTCAAACGCTTTGCACAAGTCCAGGTAGATGACATCAACTGCTCTACCCCTGTCCATCACTTCCGTAGCCCCATCATAGAAGGCCACCAAATTGGTCAGGCAGGATTTCCCCTTAGTGAAGCCATGCTGGCTGTCACCAAGCACCTTGTTGTTTTGCATGTGCCTTAGCATGCCTTCCAGGAGAATCTGCTCCAAGATTTTGCCAGGCACAGAGGTGAGACTGACTGGTCTGCAATTCCCCGGGTCATCCATTTTCCCCTTCGTGAAAATGGGGGTTATATTTCCCTTTTTCCAGTCATCAGGAACTTCACCTGACTGCCACAATTTCTCAAATATGATGGCCAATGGCTTAACAACTTCATTTGCCAGCTCCTTCAGGACCCACAGATGGATTTCATCAGGTCCCATGGACTTGTGCACGTTCAGGTTCTTAAGATGGTCTCGAACCAGATCCTCTCCTACAGTGGGCCCAAGGTCTTCATTCTCACAGTCCCTGAGTCTGCCTTCCAAGACTTGGGTGATGGGGTCAGAGCCTTTGCCAGTGAAGACCGAGGCAAAGAAGTCATTCAGAACCTCAGCCTTCTCCAAATCCTGTGTAGCCAGTTCTCCTGAGAGCTTCCTGAGGGGGCCTACGTTATCCCTAGTCCGTCTTTTATTCGCAATGTACCTATAGAATCCCTTCCTGTTATGCTTTACATGCCTAGCCAAGTTTAATTCTAACTGGGCCTTAGCTTTCCTAACCTGGTCCCTAGCTTCCCGGACAACATCCCTGTACTCTTCCCAGGCTGCCTGTCCTTGCTTCCACTTATTATAAGCCTCTTTTTTCATTCGAATTTTCCTCAGGAGCTCCTTATCCATCCAAGGAGGTCTCCTGGCCCTTCTGCTGCACTTCCTTCTGGTTGGGATGCAACGCTCCTGAGCTTGTAGCAGGTGATCCTTGAATATCAACCAAGAGTCTTGGGACCCCTGCCCTCTAGGGCTGTATCCCATGGAACCTTCCTAAGCAGGTTCCTGAAGAGGCCAAAGTCTGCTCTCTTGAAATCCAGGGCAGTGAGCTTGCTGCGTGCTCTTCTCACTGGAAGCCACAGACTAAGCTAGACCTTAGTGGTACGTACATGGGGAAATAAGTCATGTTGCATTAAACAATACAAAATGAAATTAGAGAGGCCACATCCAACATGTAGATTGTGTCTTTGCAGGCCAAATGCTGCATGCATGATTAACTATCAGCCTTCAGTGGGAATACAGTGAGCATACTTGTATACTCTACTCAGGATATATATATATACATATATATATATATTCAGACTGTCTCTGCAGATTTATTTTTTTACCTTGTAAAACACAGATACACTACATTTCAATTAAATTATAGGTGCAATGTCCCATTGACATTACTTTTGCATAGACTGATCCACAACAAGGAAGGCAGTATCAGCTCACAAGGAGCAGGAGCTACCCTACAAGTCCCTGCTCTGGAGCTGTTGGGAGCTATTCATTGGTGTGCAGTCAACATACCTTCAATATGATCAAACCACATGATGGCCTCAGCAAGGATTCATTATAGCAACAAGGAATAAAGATGGCTATCCAAAGGTATGCTGTGTTAACTATCTAGTCACGTTGCCATTGATTCTTATAGAAGAGATGCGGATGAGACTGTAGTAACGAAACTGGGAGTCAAAGGAATGCAAAGGGAAAGAGCTGCCACAAAAAAAAAAATGCGTCTAAGAGATCTCGTGCATGAGGCAAACTGGACAAGGAAGAATTTGCAGTAAATTGCTACTGGCCTTCACATTTGAGGCACTCAAGATTAAGAACGTAAAGGTGCTAATGACATGCAAATTTTTAGAAACACCTTTTGGTTTTATAGACAGCACAATACTTAAAAACAAAGCATAGACTTCTCTAAAAGATTTCTATGATATCGTGTATGAGGAAAGGTCTTGCCTAAGAACTAACGAACATCTTAAAGAAAACTAATTCACATTTGTAATAGAGTCTGAAGACATGGTATCCATGTTTATCTTACTAGCATCAAGCAGCTGAAATTACCATGAAAGCTGCAATGTCAAAGTATCATGAATTTGTACCATTCAGAAGTGTTACTACTGCTGTTGTGGTTTAAACCCAGTCAGCCACACAGTCTCCACCCCACTCCACCCCTCCTCCCCCCTGCTCCTGGAGGAATGGGGAGGAGAATCAAAAGAACGTAAATCCCACGGGTTGAGATAAGAGCACTCCAGTAACTAAGGTATAACACAAACCACTACTGCTATCACCAATAATAATAATGATAAGGGAAATAACAAGGGAAGAGAATACAACCGTTCACCACCCGCCGACAGATACCCAGCGCAACCCCAGCAGTGATCTAACCCTTCCAGATAACTGCCCCCAGTTCTACATCCTGGGCATGACGTGCTGTGGTATGGAATACCTCTTTGGCTAGTTTGGGTCAGGTGTCCTGTCTCTGCTTCCTCCCGACTCCCCCTCCTCCCTGGCAGAGCATGAGACTCACAAAGTCCTTGGTCAGAGTAAACATTACTTAGCAACAACTAAAAACATCGGTGTTATCAGCATTGTTCTCAGGCCGAAAGTCAAAGCCACAGCACTGCACCAGCTACTAAGAAAGAGAAAAATGGCTGCTACTGCTGAAACCAGGACAACTGCACAGCTGAGGGATTGAAAGACAGAGCATCAGAGGGAGATTTTTCTGCTTCCTAATTAGCTGTCAAGCAACACACTGCTCCTTATTATCTGTAACAGTGCCATGGGAAATGGCTCCTCTGTATGTCAGGTAACATACCCTATGGAAGGCCAAATGCAATTATCACCACAGGATGAACCTGCTTTGGTTTTCACCTGAACTACTACTTCTGTTCTTGTTTACCATCTACCTCTACTTCCTCCACATCTCACTCCCTCTTGGTCCATCCCCCCACCATAAATTCAAACAGGGACCAGAACTCACAAGACTGCAACTCAATTGCTCACCACTAATTGAGCAGCATCAGGAACCCTTTTAGTTCATCAGCTCCTCGCATTTTGTCATCATTTATACTTCTGGATGAGTTTTGATTATAGCTCAGCAAATGTTAGACAAAAAATAATTAACCGTAAGTGCACTCATTACAGGCAGGCATCCATAAACTGCAATATGAACATCAACTATGCTTCCTTAAGTGACAAGGAGTCCCTCAAGGCTCAATTACTTGCCACTTTTTGATCCATTTCAGATGCTAGCAGTCTCGTTCTTTCTAAATGGGTAATAACTACTGATAACCATTTACAAGCAGCAATTAAGAGTTTTAAACTGGATACCAATGACTTCTCTCAAAATTGGGACCAAGCTTTACTTACCTTCCCAAGTTCATAGACAATTATTTCAGTGTGTTCCATTTCCTACATAATTTACTTTACTAAATCACTATTATTTACTACATACAGCTAGAATTTTACTGAAAATGCCTAAACTCTAACAAGAATATCACCTGAAGCTGAGAGAGGAATATTGATACATCAATTCTCCTCTATAGCCTAGATCCAGGAATGGCGATTACTGATGGATGAGACCTTGTTAGTTCAGAATACCTGCTTATATCCAAGTACAATGAACAAACCAGGATGAATAAGCTCTCAGAGCCCCATCTTTCCTATAAACCACTCCTACCCCTTTTTAATAATTGAGCTTAGTCTGCAAAACATACTTCCAGTAAATACTGGAAGAAATCAGTATCAAATAATGACTTATCAAGTATGTACTAACTGCCCATTGCCCATCCACATGATCACATTTGTGTGGCGTCCCTGCTCCTACACTCAACTGCACAAACCCTTTCCAGACAGGAAAACAACAAAACTACTCCAAATCAAACATGACTTGTCCCAGCACACTTGGAAACTGATTAGCCAGACTACAGCCTGATAACACACTTGGGATGTTGATCAAACCTCCAAATGTCTGACAACCCACAAAAGGGAGAACTTCCTGAAAACTTCCAGCAGAGGCATCTGAGCTGGTCACAACAGCAAAACTGACAGTTCACACTACAGCAAGTAGGTGCAGAAGTAGCCATGCTCTTGGCACCACAGGCCAGCAGAATTACCCTGAGTGATAAAATAGAAAGTCAGGTGTTTTAAAGTCTTCATCAATGCCCTTTATGTCTAGAATATTTCGTTCTCTGTTCTCTCACCCTGAACATCATAGCACTTTGCATTCTACATTATTCATTTATTAATGACAGTTTGAGTCTCATCATTTCCATTAACCAGTGCCATCTGGTTAACAGACATTTCCATGGGCTCAAATTATTTTGAAGACAGTGCAAATTTTGTCTGTGTTAACAGTGAGAGATGTACCCTGCTTATATGCCTTTTATTTAGGATTCATTCTGGAAAGGAAACACTACTCTTCAAATATTTTCAACTGATTTGTTGGGTGTTTTTTAAACCCTTTTGTAACACTTGCATCACTCTTTCCCAAGGTTACACAGCTTGTGGCAAAGCATACATACAGAAATAGAAAAGTCCTTTCACAGTTGTTGTCCTGAAACCTTATCAAAAGTCAGAGTCAAGAAAAAAACAAAATTAAATAATCTATTTAATCTATTAAAAAATAAAAATCATGTTGAACTCAAATTTTTACTTTTTAAAAAAAAAGTCAAGCTCTCCCTATTTGAAAGCAAACACAAAAACCACAATACAAAACAACACAGAAGTTGGACACAGTGCTTGTCGGGTAGGGGTTTGGTATGGTGGGGTTTTTTTTGTCCACGATACTTACGTAACTCTAGTCAGAGAGTGAGATAGAGCAGTAAGAGAGAATAATACTTTCATCTTTCTTCAGAGACACATGGAGATGTACTTGAACGGGGCTAAGGGAAAAGAGGAATAAAAGTGATGTCTGTTTTACAGCACTAACTTTCAAACGCATACTACTTTAAATTGAAGTATCTAAATGCAGCACCTGTAGTAGTTGACAAAAACACAGATCAAGCTAACAAGACTGTTGTTATTGCCATCATCTTCGATGCTCAGCTCGTGCAGATGATGACTTGAAAACAATGAAAATTAAAACTCTTAAGCTGCAGCAGTCAAACTGCTCAAGAATCTTGATACCTCTCTCACAGAGTACCATCAGCTCGCTGACAGCCGGATTCAGACAGGCAAGGTAAAACATTTCAATCTGTGCATCCCTCTGGTCTGTCTGCAGTGCAACGTACAACTTCAAACAGCGCTCAGTAAACAGTCTTCTCATCACTCCAGCCTAGGCTGAATTTTAATCAGGGTCCTTTAAATGCCATTGAACAAATCCATATACTATGGATTGCTTCTTGTATGCCTCTGACCAACCACTATTTGAGGGTCATTTATTATTTTTAGAAAACCAAAACAATCCAAAGTAACAGTACAAATTACAGCACATCTCAAAGCAGGGTGCAGTCATTTCTGGTCATTTTGTATCGCACGCGAATGAAGCTTTTAATTATTCCTTTAACATGACAACAGTGGATGAATCCAACTCTTAGCCAGATGGGAGAAGGAACTATATTTATCTCATGATTAAGCGGCAGTTTTCAGGCCACTTGCATGTTAAACTTGGATTCTAAAATTCATGTTTTGTGCAATAAAGGCAACCAAAGGACAGAAAAAGGGGAAAATCTCTCAACTGTAATAGTAACAAGTCCACAATTAAAAAGGGATGCTACGTCTGCTTGTAAAATTTTTTTTGCAAATCTGTCTCAGGGAAGGTTAGACTCTGTGTATCAATTATCAAACCAGAAGTATGTCTCCAGTAAAACTACAAGCTCAGCAAAAACTTGTTAGAAACTGTATATGTGGAAGAGATGGGGGAATGTGGTCCATCACTTGACTGCTCTGTTCTGCGAAGGACTATATTAGGGAGGTATAAGCCAGCAGACTGCTGACTGCTACAGTTCTTTCTATCTCCCATCGATAAGACAATTAATCAAACTTTGCTTACTACATGTCAAAAGCCTGTCTCTGTCCTCTTGCTGAAATAGAGAAGTGCCCCTGCACTTCCTTGACTTACAGATTCTGTCTTAAGGAGTGGTTCCAGTCATTTAGGGAAAACATTATTTCATGCTGGTTAACAGCTTTAGAAAAAATCTCCTCCTCCCTCTGTCTTTCTCACAAACAGAGCAACAGAGCAGCTGACAGGCAGGTAGAGATGACTTTCACTTGAGAGAGGAGTAGGACTTAGCACAGCATCTGAGTGCAGACCTCTAAGAAACCATAGTGTTTCTAATACCTTCCCCTCCTGTAAACTGCTGCCCATAGGTTTGGACCAAGCATCCATGTGGGCCACCCTGTGGCTTTGCCTAATTAGTTGTGGAATGGCATTCTGAAGACATGTGAGGCCACGCTGGGCAGACATTTGTTTTGTGGCTTTAGTGTGTTGCTTCACAGAAGAACATTCCCTTTGGGTTCTGAATGCCTCACAGATAAAGATCAAGGTTAAGTCTTCTGTGCTCTTCTCCTGACTTCCATCCCTGCCTCCAAAACGGCAGCCAAAGGAATGTGCTCTAGCAAGCATAGTAAAGGAGCATGAATCAGAAAGCTTGTGTGTCCTAAGTCCTAATTCTCCCCTGGCATAGAAGGTGTAAAAGAGACAATGAATGTGACCCAGAACTTCTATTTCCCTTTCTGTAAAGGATAATGTCAACAGGACATTGCACTATGACATACAAAAAAACAAGGGAACCACATGCAACAAGAAGAATTCTAGGAAACTAAGCAATACAAATTATACACAGTATTCATTCCTCCTCTGATTTTGCCCAGGCTAATGGAGTTTGAAGGTGTGGGCATCACCTCTTGGCTTTGCAATTGTCCTTTAGAGTTTGAATTTCAGACTGAATGGGTAGTCTCAGGGCTAGCAATCTGTGTGGTTCTGCAGGCTCAGATGAGGATAACCAAGGTAGATCTTTCAAGAAATTCATGTCTGGGAAAAACGTTCCCCCTGCCTCTTCATGTCAGAAGACTACAATACAATCAGAAGAGCGATGTGAGATGGGACGTGGGTTGTTTGTTGGTTTATTTTGTTTTTTTTTTGCCATTACAATTACAGGCATTCACTTCCGTTATTCTTAACTGGAGACTCCATAAGCATTCTTCAAGAAATATGTCAAGTCCTCTTCCTAGAAGGAGGAAAAATGAAGAAGGAGCTGGAGGAAAAAAGACAGAAAAATTTTCCCTTACACCTTCAGAAGCCTGAGGAACTGGATGTGCACACATCCTGAAATCAGAAACCTTATGAAAGCAAGGTATGCCTTTTTGGTCAATTGCTAATGGTGCAATTAATCAATATGCAAAATGGCCCCTATTACCTTGGAAGGTATCCTAAAAGAGGTATGTTTCCCAAACACATTGTGGGGAAAAAAAAATAAAAATAAAATAAAATAAAATAAAATAAAATAAAATAAAATAAAATAAAATAAAATAAAATAAAATAAAATAAAATAAAATAAAATAAAATAAAATAGTTCCGCTGAGGCTGGTCTTCATCAGAATCAGAACTGAGGAAGGTGTTAAAAAAAAAAAAAATAAAAAAAAAAATGCACATACATTAATTGTGAAGAATAAAAAAAGGCACATTAAGATTCTTCTTGTTGTTTGTTCACCCAGGCCAAAATGAGCCCGGGAATCTGGACAAATAGACGCCATACAATGAGTTGAGAGTCCAGCAAAATCTATGAAAATGCTACAACTTGTTACCAATTGTTCCATGCACCTCTCTCTGCTCTGTGACTGACTAGTTTCTTCAGTACTTTCATAGTAGGTATTTCTTTCACACTATAGCCTGACAAAGCGCTAAAAATGACCAGTTGTTGAACACAGCCAATTCCCAGAATACACTTGTTTTGGATTACTTTCTGAATTAGGTTCAGACTAAGCATTTTTAGGTTTATTTTTATTTGTGTTGAAATAGATGCTTCAGTGTTTTTAGCTGTTTGAGCAGCAGCTGTTGCCACAGACTACTTTGTGCATGCATGAGCAAGAGTTGGTTTCAATTCAATAACATTGGATTATTATTACTTAATAACTGGCAAGTATTTAAATTCCTCCTCTCTTCTCTCCCCCCTCCCCCCCCCCCCCCAAAAAAAAGATTTTTTTTCTAATAATTTCTATGAGAAAGAATCAAAGTGTTCTTGAATAGGTTCCTCAGCCCAAGCGTAATGAGGCCACACTCAATTGTGAAGATATCATTCTGGCTGTGGTTAAAGCCAATAAAGCACATTTGATTCCACTTAAAGTTGTATCCCTTCCTAACTTCTGTTTGCCACAGTTCTTGATTAAACTACTTCATTTGGCATTCACAGCCTAAGGTATCAACTAAGAAAGAAATTTCTAATTTCCAGCATCCTCCAGAGTCCTAACCTCCAAACATTTACAAAACAGAAACAAAAAACCCACACATAATCAAGGAAGAAATTCTAGTATTTCCATTCCCTAGCTTTTAGGCAACATCCCTCAACTCACAATGATCGATTTTGTAAACTGAATTCTCCCATTCCAATAAAAATCAGAATATTGGAAATAGAAGAAATTGCAACTTTTGCCTAAATACAAATACATTTTTCTCTCCAGTGAAGCCAAAGTAACTTTAAGAGAAATTTATGAGGGAGCATTCCAGATTATTTTTTTCCAGGTCAAGTCATTAATTCTAGTGGTTTTAGAGACATCAGTTTTTGACAGAACATGAAGCATATTTTTTGCTTCTTCCCACTTCATAAAACTAGCGGATAAGTACCTTGAAAGATCTAAGCAAATACGCTCATCAAATGAAGCAATTTAACCCAAGTAAGATGTTTTTGGAAAATGGATACTAAAAGATGAAGTTAGCCTTTCATCCAGAGTCAACTGCAGATTCGTGCAGGCACTAGTCAGATTTTTCCATGAAAGAATTGTTTCCATTGGCTCCCTGACTTCAGGATTCTTTGAGTTATTCTTCTAAAGCAATGTTTCTCTAGTTGCAAAACCTGATGATTTCTATTTGTCATTCTGATTACACAATGTATACAAAGAGTCCATTTTACAATATAATATTGACTAAAATATTAATAGAACATGGTGACAGGAAGTTGCAACTGAAAGTAGCAACATGCACTTTGCTATTAACTGTCTGTTTTCCACCATTAGCCTATTCCCCTGAATTAGATTTTAGCTGTTGCCAAACTAGGAGTCAAGAATCTTTCAAAGTGTTAAGATCTTCAGGTCTGCAACATGTTTCAGAAGCCAGCAGAGCCCAGTGACTCATTATGTGTATAAAACTTTGCAGAATATCACCGATCAGTTCTAAAGTCCTGTTTCTTTAGCACTTGAATTGAAAATTAGAACATGGCATATAAGGAACTTTCACCTGAAGTTTAAAATGCCTGTATACATAGAAGTTTAATTTATTATTCTAATGACATTCACAGCTTGAGATTCTCACTGGGAGACATGCCTGTATGCATTTAATAAGGCTGCAGAGATTGGGACTATTCCTGAAGGACTTTCTGAATCATTTCAAAAGCATCTTTTTATAGCTAGCAAAGTATAAATTATGTAAAAAGGCAATTAGATAGATACCATCAAATCTATTTGACTGTTAACCCCTCTTTGTTAGATTAATCTATAAACCTGAAAAGAATCCACTTTTAGCATTCTAAGACCATTCTCACATATTTAGATGTGAAGATGTAATCACTCAAATAGCTGTGGCAGTGGGGGGCATAGGGAAAGGCAGGAAGTCTTCATGCTCTTCTACTTGATCTCAAGACCTAAACAGCACATTCATGACAAGTCTTCTGTCCTATACTGGGCTGTTGGCAACTTACAAACATAACTAATGATCCCAGCATTAGCTTTTTTGCAGTCTAGTAAAGAGATCTGATGCAGTCACCTAGTACATGGAAGTCTCTATCTTGCCGATGAAATCCTAGTTCTTTGGAGAGGCAAGAACAGAGAAGAAACATTCCAATAATCCACATAAATCAACCAGTAGCAGAGAATGAAAAGAACCAGTGGCAGAAAAACACAATTCCATTTAAGCCATGTGTTGTTTTTTTTTTCCACAGGATTTCCCCATAAATAACAGAAGATCAGGGCTGGTGGAACAGCTCTTTGCTCCTTTTCATAAAGGGCACTTCATTGCCTCCTTGGAGTTCACATATCATGGCAATGAATATTAAATAAGGGCTTCATAGGGAGGGCATGATTGTGAAATTCCCAGGGGCTAACTTATAGTCAAAAATTTCTCTTCTCCTCACAAGGAAGTTATAAAAAACACCACCATGCGTTCCTGCCATTTGAGGCCAAAATACTCCCGAGAACAGCCTATCTCCAGTTTCAGTGCCCTTGAAGCCAGACAAGATCATTTAGTCTCAAACACGAACTGCAGCTTGCATGTAATCCAGGCTCAGATCTGAACATCTTCTTCTTCAACCATCTCTAATTATGGGTAACCTTGACTTGCTTTTTAGCTGGGCAAACAGACAAGCTGGCTAAAGCATTTCTTGTACCATGGCCGAAGTCTAGATAATATATACATCAAAAGTGCTCTCTTCCCCTTCACCACATGACTTCTGTTTTACGAGGCATGTTCAGAAGTAGGGATCATGTTAAACCATTTGACAAGAACATTCACTATCCCCCCCCCCCCCCCATCAAAACTGACTGTGAGATTCCAGTTACAAAGACATTTTGTCAGCTCACCGCTGTAAGTGGCCACTTTCATACACGCCAGCTAAGCAGAAACAACCTGAGACTTATGAATACTTATCAGATTTTGTGAAAGTCACACGCATCACACTGCTGCCTGATTCCCAATAGCAGGGGACTTCTGGGTGTCATTTGGAAGTGAAAGAATGCTGTCATTACTCCAAGAGAAGGAGAGCCAAATAAGGTTCCTTGTGAAAGCAGCCCAATGATAGAACATTTTGATTAGATGACACCAAGAAATTGTCTGCTGGCAACCACACTTTTTCCCATTACAACAGGATCATACAATAAAAGGGAATTTCTTTTCCAACTTTCATTCTACTGGGAGATTTCTGAAACCTCAGGTTTCATGAGATAACAGCCTCTAGAGATGAAGAAACAGGAGAAAGTATTTTCAGCAAACGTTTTTCTGGGGAACAAAAAGAGATGTTTCCTTACTTGCATTTACATGTATTTCCCTTCCTACAACTGATCTTCTTTCTTTATATGGTAAATCCTGCATTTCAAATTAAATAGCCTATCGAGAACACTTTTTAGTTTGAACATGCTGCCTGGCCTCCAGCCTGAGAGAGTTCATCAATATTACCAATGAGAACTGTTTACACATGGCCAGCACAGCAGACCTTCATGAGGAGCAGAAGATGGCCATATGGAGAGCATTTGTGAGATACTGGTACCTCAACAGCACTCAGAACTGGAGCAAAGCCCAGCTCAGAGCTCTCTGCAAGCACTGCCAGGTCAGGACCTGAGTGACAGCCCTATCACAGGGCAGTGACTGGGAAGCATATCCTCACCTCTCTTTCTGCCTTCAGCTCTTCTTTCTCTTACCACCATTTTACAGATATCCTTTCTATTCAAATTTAAGAGGGAGGGAAAGGAGGAGGGAAAGGAGGAGGGAAAGGAGGAGGGAAAGGAGGAGGGAAAGGAGGAGGGAAAGGAGGAGGGAAAGGAGGAGGGAAAGGAGGAGGGAAAGGAGGAGGGAAAGGAGGAGGGAAAGGAGGAGGGAAAGGAGGAGGGAAAGGAGGAGGGAAAGGAGGAGGGAAAGGAGGAGGGAAAGGAGGAGGGAAAGGAGGAGGGAAAGGAGGAGGGAAAGGGCACGCTAATACACATACACATGTATTTTGGAGGGATTTATCATGAAAACTCATGCGCTTCCTCCACCAGATACTTTCCCTCTCAGTCACCAACCAGATCTTCCACTGTGGAATAAAGTTCTTTTCCAAACTCCTCAAACAAATAGATTCAAAAGAGGTCATTCTGCTACATGTGCCATGGTAAGTGTCTGACCAACACAGTCAGACTGCCAGTCCCTCTTGAATGAATTTATATTTAATTCTACAAACCAGAATCTAAGGGATGGAAAACACATTGGTTTGAGTTTGGAGAAGCTCAGAAACCAGGCCCCATTGCCAGCTTTGAAAGCATCTGGAAACTGATTGTCCTCTCACAGGTGTCTACCCCCAAGAAAGTTGTTAGTGACTATGCTGAGGAGTCTTCCTCTCTCTGAACTGAAAACTCACCATGCACCTTGGAAATGTTTACAGAAAGAATTATGTTGAAATTGGTAGGTACTTGAATGGGAAAAGCTTACATTTGAAAGAGGTATTCTGTAACTTCCTGCCCAGCTTTGCCTGCAACTCTCTCCAAGTGGTCAGCCACAGTGGAAATTGGTTTAAATGCCTGCTGAGAGCCCCAGCAAGCCTGATAACTGAACTGACCTTGGATTAAGTTCAGTCACAGTTTGCAGAAAGCTAATCATGTACCTACAAGTCCAAATAAAAATAAGCACATAACACTTTCAGCTAGATCAGGGAAGGGGCAGGAAATCAATATTAAATACACTGGAAAATATATTTTGTACTTTGAGATACAAACAGAAACCTCCCATGGTTCAAACTCAGATAATAGTTTCAGTGAAAGAAAGGTTTCAGCTGCTATATTGAGTGAAATATTTAATGTATAAAATTATAAGGCTTTTCTGCCACATTTTTCACAAAAGTTTTCAACAGTTCGCTTTAAGCTGACATTAGTTTAAGTATTAAAAGCAAACAAAAAAAAAAAAAATCCAGAATTGAGCAACATATATGATGTTCCAAGCAGAAAAGGTGGGGGTTCTTTGATCTAAGCACCCTTACAATGAAGGACAAAGAATCATTAACTAAAATGGGCAGTTACAGATTTATTTGGTTCAAAGCATATCAATTTTTCAGCCAATTTTTTAATTCATCAACAGATGTTATACATCCGGCTCCACAGGTAATGCACCTTAATCCTTGCCCAGGCTTTCTCCAGCTCTCCTTTGGGTCACTTTCTACATGGTGTGGGGTGGATGTCCCCAAGTAATGACAGCACTCAAGTACAAATGAGCTGCTAAAAAGCTGGTGGGTAGTTAGGGCAATCCTACATAACTGTCATTTCCTGGACTTCAGCTGCTCAGGTTTTCAACAGGTAACTTGCAACGGGTGAGTGTCTGGAACAGAGTAGTTTCAGTGTGCCTCAAACAGGAGGCACCTAACCCAAGTACCTTATTGAAAACAGCAAGTGCTGTGTTGTCAGGTCAGCACTCCAATGCTCTTAGAAAGTCACCCAGGTGGGAACTGCAGTCTTCCCCCACAAGCCATGCTCGAACAGTCTGAAATCCAGGTCCTGTAAGCAAGTTAAAGCTATAGGGTTTTTTTCACATTTTAAACCAAAACTTCAATCAGCTCCTTTCTGCTGCATCAGGTAGCATGAAATCCCTCCAGCTATGAGATGCTCCAAAGATGCCTGAACTGAGAACAGTTTTAAGGCTACCTCAAGTACCACTTTTGTCCCAGTAGTCACCCTGTGGAAAGCTGCAATGCTTTCACAATACTGTTCATGCAGTGACTAAAACCCACTTATCCAGCTTCCAACTATGTGTCCAATACTGAAAGCCATTACTACAACCCTTCACATGGGTAAGCCTGACAGCAAACATGCAACAGCTTTGTGCAAGCACAGCCATGGTATGCTCTGCAAAGTACGGACTCCATGCCACTGTTTTATAAAGCAGCAGATCCATCCTCAAGACTAAGGAATAGCACACCAATAGCAAGAAACATTTGAAATTAAGAAATGGCATTCGTCCTACAGCTGTCTTTGATCACAGTGAGGCACCCTCTTAAGCACAGAGACCTTTCCAAGCACAGTTCACCTCTGGCAAGCACAGACATATTTGTAAGCCAATGCTATTATTAGAAAACAGCCTTTGAAGATACATAAACAATGAAATTCTGTGAGTAAATCAGAATTCACAAAGGTTCATCTAAAAAATTAATTTCTTGCATCCTAGAGTTGGCTGGGTTTTGTTGTTTGTTTTTAAAATGAACTCCCCAAAGGTATGCTGAAATCCGACTAGATACACCCCTTTCTTTCCAACACACTTTCTTACCATACACCACAAATAAATTCTATTGTGGAGCAAATGCACAATGAAAACCTTTAGTGGCATAAAGCAGATGTCAGACATTCAAGTAAAATAAAGGAGGTATATACCTCCTGATGTATAATATACAAAGAGCAAACTGAAAAAAAAAAAAATTCCACTTCCTTTCCTTTACATTAAAAAGTTACTTTTGCATGAAAAAGACCGAATCAAATAGTAAAAATTCCTCCAACTCAAACTATATTACATTAGTGAGCCTCCACAAAAAAAGTATGTTGCTATGCTGTATAAATTAACTTTCATTTTCCAGAGACAGTAAGTGCCGAGTGTTTTGTCTAGCTATATGGACCATGAACAAAGTAGTAATTTTAGAGCATTCCCTTCACGCAAAAAAAAAAAAAAACCCTGCATACTATTAATATACCTGACTAGATTAAAGGTCTGGCAAATGATTTTGCCTGAAATGCCCTAAGTATGAGATCTCCTTTAGGGAAATATCTTCAGCACCAATTAGTTTAATTGACAATGAAGCCAAGAGAATAACAGCGAGGAGACAGACACAGAGTAGACCAGGAAGGGCTCCATTTCCACATTTGCTCTCACATCCTGGAGTTTACTTGCTGTTAGTATTTGCAGCCTTCCCCACCCTAACTATTTATATTACCACCAGTTCATGGATATGTTGAAACTTTAAATCGTGGGAGAGCAGCAATGTAAAATTCCATAGGTTATCTGCACCACAGCCATGCCTCATATAACTTTTTTTCCTTTAAAGACCCCACTTCCACCACTTGCTGTCCCCACATAGCTGGTATGCTTTTGAACAATTTTAGCACGACATGACTGTTTTTTCTCCACCCTCCAGGGAGGAAACAAAGAGAGCAAATTTAACCTACACGGTGCGATAACAACTGTGAAATCTGCTTTCCGTTCCTCACTCCCCCCACCATGCCCTCCAGAAGTAACCGGAGCATACCATCCCATCAAACTGGTGACATTTTAGGGCCCCTGTGCAAGGGAGGGAAGAGGAAAAAAAAGTTGTTTCAACCTTGGGAATAATGTGGAATTCACATAATTTACTATTTCCTGTGATTCATCAAACTTCCTTCTTCCCAAGAGTAATTGGTCACCACTTATTTATACACCACAGAGAGGCTTAACTCCAAAGGTCAGTTCAAGATTAAAAAAAGCAGATCATTTGTTCAAGAAATCTGGGTGGTTTGGGGCTGGGTTTTTTGTGGTTCTTGGGTTTTTGCTTTTTCTTGGTTTGTTTAATTTTATTTTTCCCTTAAACGTGTAAAGGAAATCTAACATGCTTTAAGCAGGCTTTTAGCCTGTCAGAAAATACATGGGTTAGCATTGCTAAGGTGATATCACACAGTAGATCTAGGATGAAGAATCTTCAGCAAACTGCTTGCATACATCATACATCAGGCCTCAGTTTCAGGCAAAAGGACTAGGGAAACTGGGAGCACGCAACACAGCATCACAAACTTGATTTGGCAACGTCTTTGCACATTTTAAAAGAAAAGGATGTTACACATATGGACCAGTCATGCCTTGACACCCATACAGATGGGACGAGTGCTGGTGCCGAGAATACTTTTGCAGGAAGAGTGTGTGTGCGGTTTTATGTTTACAAAGCAAACCATTTGCTTCCCCTACAATATAAATGTTTTATCTTTACCATAATAAGAAGGAAAAGCAATTATGAAGCTAGAAGCCCAGAGGAGAGAAATAAAAACAACAATCCAGTCCTCAAGCTCCAAATTTCAAACAAAACTATAATTCTAACATTAAGCATCTACTCTAAATATATGTGCACTTTTAATATACAGACACTGAGAGACTACGGAATTGAGCAATTTCTCTAGCTAAATTTCTGCTCAGTTTTAATTTTCTCTCTGCACCTTACAGCCCTATAAACCCTGCTTACACAAAGATGTGAAGCAGTATAAAAATAGATGTTTGGCTAGGTTAATACCACATAAACTGCAAAACCCAAGTTGTATAAGCAATTAATATTACCCATGTTAAAGTTTTCAGCAATTAAATGCTCAGATATAAAACTTTCAATCAAATGGAAAGCTTCCATATATAAGCTTAAATGCACACGTGTAACAGCATCCATGAAAGTACAGCATATACCATCTTTGACATTAACAGGGGGGCAGACTAATTCAGCCTGCTCAAGAACTAGAAAATGCAGACCAGCTCTCATTTTAGGGTATAATTAAAGCATATAAAATATATTTAACTATTGTAACAGGAAAAGAAAAGAAACTAACAGAAGTTAAGACAACTGTTACAGAATAACCATGCATTTTCTAACCCTCTTACAGATTCCAAAGATCTCCTTTATGGGGAGCAAAGGAATTCTAAGCATCCTTGTAGGGCACTTTGCCCCAGGCATTAACTGAAATTCCCACCGTGATTCCAACAGGGGGAAAAAGGAAAAGAAACAGATTCTTTAAAAAATTACATAGATATGTATGTGCATGTGCATAAAAATACATGTATATTCAAACAACATCTAGTCAATTGCATTTCAGATGAAGAAAATAGAATTAACCACAAAGAATATTTAGTGCCTTAATTATGATTTTAAATATAATTCTTTGTGACAAAAGGGCACATGCAGAAATCCCTAGAGGTTCAGGAAAGAAATCATATGTAATTGCTTTTATTCATATGTTTAGGTCAGGTTTTGTTTCTTTTTTACCTTCCTTTTTTGTTAGCAAATATCTGATGTCTGAAGAAACAAATCTCCAACAAAGCCTTCCCTTCTTCAGCTAAAACACGTCTTCAGGGTTTTTTTGGGATTTGGTTTGTTTTTTTCTCCTTTTAGTATTTCTATGTACCTGACTAACACTGGTCAGATGTATGGTCAAGATCATAGCCATTTTTTCCAATTAGTTCAAAGTACTTCTACTACCTCAAATTAATCATTTTAATTATGCTGTCAACAGCTGCATCAGGGCTTCAAATCAAATCTGTTTCATTAACGAGATCCTGTTGCCATACATTTTTTACCCAAAACCCTTTTAAATAGCTAAACTGCATGTTAGGTAATTCCATTACCTTAGGTGGGTCTTCATATAGACACTTTAAATAATTTAAAGAACATACTCTGAATTTTCATGTGCACATAAAAAAACAAAAGAACTCCTGGAAATCATGTCTAAGATAGGGATTTTTGTGTTGCCTTCAAATTTTCATAAAAGTAACATGGGACAACTGTTTTAAATGCAAGTATAGCAGAGAAAGAAGACAACCAATAAAACTCGCCATGAGAATTTACCGCTTTCCTTTTTCATCTTTGTGATAAGCTGTGCCTCCTTGTATCTGCATTTGCTTCAGCAAAACCTTTCTAAATTGGCAGAATTTTCATGCAACAAAAATATGTACGAGGAAGGTCAGGATTTTGCTCAGCTTTTTTCTTGCCATCCCTGGTGTTCCTTTAAACTTTACAAAAGAGCCTGTAGACAAGACTGTCAGGTAAAATTCACAGAACAAAAGAATGCAAATTGCCACCTATTACCTCTCAGGCACATTTCAAATAACCAAAAGAAGTCTAGATAAATGATAAGATTCCACTCAATAGCTTGTTTCTGCTATAACCAACCACACAGTCCTGACAGGAAATACTCTGCAGTTAAGCCAGTAGTGATTACTGGACAAGGAAAATATAGTTACCTTTTAACCACGGCATAATAACATTTACAGATCAAAACTATGTTATTAAACTCCCAGACTAGCCACTCTCTCTGTCTTCTCAGAAATATTTCTCACAAGCTAACATTTCTAACAATACAGCACCTGAAAGTATGCATACATCGCATTTTCTTTCCCACTTCAGCTTCCACAAATCCCATCCACCCCTCTACACAGCTAAGTAACTATCCTTTTAAGAAAAGTATTAGCTTTTGTAAAGTCACACGCTTAAATCAGCCACTGAAGCAAGGTGCTTACAAGCACTTTGCATTGGCCTAACCCCTACTCCTCTGAAAATACCACCCTCGGGCAACTAAACCCTTGGCCTAATTTTAAAAATTGCTAAAGATTCAGCAATTTCTAATCATTGCAGAGGAACTACTGGGGTGTTAGCAGAAAAACAGGCCACTTACTGAGTCCCTTAGGACCAGAGCTTGGGATGCCTAATTTTACACAGCCATTTTAAAACAAAACAGCCTTAAGTCAGACTTTTCACTTAAAGTTTGGCTAAGCAACTTGCCCCTTGCGATGAGACGCTAAGAAGGCTGACACATTTGAATCTGGAGAGGGGATGGGTAGGCAATAATAAGAGCGAGGTTTTCAGAAATTGTGGGCAATGGAAGAGATGAATGCAGAACTGGTATTCCCCAAACCCTGTCATGCTACAAACCAGGAGACAACAGTCAAAATTAGCAAATAATCAGTTTAAAACATGTCCGAGAGAGAACGTCATGCCACAGTGGCAAGCTCCTGGAATCTGATGCCAGGCATGGTAGGTGGCATGAGGAGGTTGCACAAGGGATAAAAAAAACTACAGGATGACAAATCTGTAAGCAGGCACTAAAAAGAAACAGGCAGAGATGTTCCCTCTCTCATGCCAAATCCAACAGTTATGGATGCTGGGACAACAGAGGAACGAGCAAGACTCATGTTCATGACACCATCAAAGGTGGCATACTGAGCTTGTGGGGGCCCTGGCTAGCAAGAGAGGGCATTTCAGCTTCCTTATGGAGTGGCCATGAGTAACCCAGTAAGCTGATAGAAATACATCAAACCTTTGAAGCCCTTCCCTGCAACAAGCACCATATACTAGAATTGTGGAGGTAAATATACTTTAAGAAAGGTGTGTTATAAAAATGCTGCTTCCCAAATGCCCAAAGTATTCTCCTGGTGTCAGTATGCAGTACTACCCAGGCAGAACATTCCTCAAGGTAATTC
Source organism: Pezoporus occidentalis (assembly GCF_034315485.1). Classification (NCBI taxonomy): domain Eukaryota; kingdom Metazoa; phylum Chordata; class Aves; order Psittaciformes; family Psittacidae; genus Pezoporus; species Pezoporus occidentalis. Next base: position 1,192,423 of record NW_026916159.1, on the reverse strand, counting down.
CTGCTCATCAGCTATCAATAACAACTAGTACAGCATGCTAGCATTCCTGTTGTAGCTAGGTATGGATTTGCCCTGGCCTGCCAGGGGGCAGCTGAGTCAGAGGCTCCCAAAGCACTGGGAAAGCCATCTATACCAAACATGGCATTTACAGCCACAAAAGCAGCTCCACCTCATTTGAGCTTAAAAAACAGCCCCCAGTTGCTATTATGCAGTATTTTGCTCCGTAACAGCTGCTTAAGAATTAAAAATAACACACACAGGAAAGGAGAGCCTGCCATATAGAACACAGTTCTCTTGCCAAGATATCAAGCATTTGGAGTTTGTAAAGCAAGAGTCAGCTCATTTTTGCCACCAAATTTCTGATGACTTACTTAACAGTAACATCTGATGCTTGACAATGCTGGTATATAAAATCAGCTAGCACCTGAATGGCACTGGGAAACTAAAAGGGGAAAAAAAATTTACACGAAGATCAAACTCTAGGGATTTCTTTTACACAGACAAATTTTACACAGATCTGCAATGTCTATTTTCACCCACAGAGTATGCAGTGTAAACAATAATCAAGACTGGATCTAACTCCTTTGAATATCCCACATGAAGGCATTTTACAATGCACTGAATCTGTTACCAGTTTGAGAACATCACTAGCATCAGCCAGCTAACAGTGAAGTCAGAGCATTACCCATGAAAAATAAAGTGCATGCAAATTCTGTTTCCTAAAACTCTAGGCTGTATTGGAACATATTTCCTACATAAACATTACTGATTTATAAGACGGATTGTTAAAAGCTTTTTATCAAACAAGTTTATTTTATGTATGATGTTATGCTGTACTTTACAGCAAGGTTCCAAGGTAAAATTTTAATTTAAATGCGTACAGTAAAATGGTCTAAGCATTATTTTGGCAACTTCATCTGTAAGGAATTCATCCCTACTCCAAATTCATAATATAAGTTCTTGTAGACTGAAATTGTGCCTAGCAATTATTTAAGAAATATGACTCAAGAATCTATATGTAGTTTACAAACATTGCTGAAATGGTTGCCAGCAAAATATTAGTCTTTTGATTTTCCCCATAATACAGTTAAGATTTCTGGTTTGGTTTTTGTTTGTTTTTTTTTTTTTAGTGATGGAAAAGAATTTTTCCCTTAAGATTAGAGATTCAAAGTTCAAAGGGCAGGTCTTGTCCTGGCTTAAATCAGGCAGTTCTGGGTAAATCTATTTCACTCAGCTAACGATCACTCAAAGGAAACGACTCTTCCTTTTTATGTCACCAAGCCAATTTTCCCATCATGGATTTCCATTGCATCTTTCTTTTATGGAACATAAACTCCAGCAACAGCCTATATAACCCTTCCATTTCCATTTTGCCTTCCTTTACTCCAAGTTCCATTGTCTTCTCTTTCTTTTTTTTCTACCCCTGTACTAATTGCTAATATCAGTTTCTTCTTTGAAATGTCCTTCACGTGCACATGCTGGAGTTAGCCAGGCTGGGCACTGAAATAAAGAGGGAATACATCTCTTCCCTTAACAACAGGAGAAAAAAAGGCCACCTGATACGATGAATCATAAGACTTTTGTGCTGCTCCTAATTTTAACATTTCGTGTTCAAGTAATGCTGATCACAGCCTTTTCTTTCCTAATTACTGTTTTGGATGGACTATATGATTTTTAGAGCTGGTGGAAGAACACCAAAAAAGCACAATGAGCAAGCAGCACTGCTGAGAGCATAACAGGCTAGCACAGCAAAGCCAATAAATACAAGACTGGAAAAGGGAATTAAATGTATGCATCATTAAACAGTTTATTCAATGCAAGACAGTATCAATAAATCAGGATTTTAATAAAAAAAGTTTGCCTTTGGTGGTAAGTCATGTTCACATGATTTTATTCCCTGTACATTACCTCTTCATGTATTTAGGAAGAATTAAATATTTGCTTACTAAGAGGAAACTAAAATAGTTGACTATTTTAGGAAGCTGTAGTTTTAAAAAATATATTTCTAGTTAAAATTTGGTTCTCAGCAGGGCAACGTGAGGTAACAAAGATCCATACACTCATATAAAGGTATTTCCCTTCCTGCTTGAGAAGCACCAGGTACAGAGAGCAACTTGAAAAACTTCATATTGCCAAGCAAAGAAATGAAAATTGAACCAATTCCATTAGAAATGCATTTCTAACTCCAAAAATCTTTCTCCAAGTCTCTCTGCACATCCCCAATCTTCATGTAAATAAGAAAAAACACACCACCACTCATACAAAACCCAAATGGCCACATATTAGCACTTGAAAATAGCTTTTAACTAAGAATAGGGCCCAAGAATTCAGATACAAAAAAATGCTTCACTGGAAAAACTTTTGGAAACTGGTTTCTGCCCAGCCACAATTGTCCTGCCCTACATCTGCACACGTGCAGTTTCCCACTGCTGCATTTTGTACTTCCTGCCGCTGCATTTTGTGCTTCCCGCCACATGCACAATGTGTATACATAAATGTATATGTAAAAGCTTAATTGAATGTGTTACAGTTATTAACTTTTAACAAAGCAGCTACTGATGCATTTCCACAGTGCAAAGTTCTACTGACATAGATTAAACCTCAATTATCAGGCACACTTTACTTGCTTCATTGTCAGAGGGTATGTGTGTGTCCTCTTCTTTCCAGTATCACTTGTCACTTTTATTTTTCTGCTCAGAGAACTTATCCTTATGAAACTTGCTGGAGTGATGCCATACAAGTCACAAATTAAAGAAGAAAAAGGACAAAGCATCGACCTCTGAAGTAGATATCTAGGTTACTGAAAGTCAACTTCTTTACAGTATATTCGACCAGCAGTAAGTCCATAGCGCACCTGGAACCTGCATTAGCCAAACTGAGCATCTCTTAGATTAGGGGGAGCTACAGGAATTCAGCACTGCTGAAAAGAGCCACTTCCAAAAATCAGGGTGTAAATTAGCATGAGTCTCATTACCACTATTAAACAGTCAATTACCAACAGTGAGGGTATATATGAATCCTGTGGTCATATTCATCTTAATTTTCAAGCAGTGCTAAGCAAAATCTTTACTATATATTTATTACAGAAAGAAATATGCAGACACGCACAGACCTTTATTGTTATCTCTAGCTCCATTGTTATCTTGAGAATGTTTTGATGTGTGCATAGTGTTGCTTGACAAACTATTATTATGTAGGGTAACTTTCTTCAACAACTGAAGAGTAAATCACTTCTTGCAGTTCAGCAGATCTAATTAAAACTAGTATACAGCATTCAGGTTCTCTTTATGGCCATGCATCAGGAACTGAAGGCTTCATTACCTATAAATTCTGCAAGACATGTTATTCCATGTATTTGCTTGGTTCATTCACTACATTTTAGGCTGACTCAAACACACAAGACTCCAAAGCCAGGCAATGTACAATCATCAAAAAAAGTTTAAGTAGTTTTTTTGCAGTATTTCAACAAGCCAAGTTTAAGGTAGGGAGGTGAATGGCAAATCCAGACTCACACAGCTTTATTTTCCCCTCACTGCACTTGAGTTACTTCTAAGGAAAACCCAATAATCATGAGCCCCCGTATACTCTAGTCCTTTTGGGTTTGGGTTGGTTTTTTTTCCTGCCTACTACCATTAAAATGGATTTTCAGGACTTGCATCTCATCACATCTGCATCTTTGCACCTCAGAGTCTGGAAGCATTAGGGGGGAAATGATGTAGTTTAAACCGAAGTCATACATCACTTACAAAGACCAGACGAGGTGACTAGAAATCACATTCATATCAATGACGCTACAATTGTTAAGATACAAACACAGTTCCAGGAGTTCTCTCCCACCTTCCTGGCATTATTTCCCTTCAGTCATTCCCGCAAAACTGTTAAAGCTGCACATTCCTGAAACTGAAGTGCACACGAGGGTAAGACAATCACTTCAGGTCCTTAGAGCTGAGCACAGGACACAGTTTAAAAATGCAGATTTCTTTTTAGTATATTCCCCAGAGGAATTTTTGTAGAAACCCTTTTCTTAGAAGAACAGATCTAGAGACAGACAAATCATAAGGAAGAAGTAATATAGTGAAGAAACATTCAGAGAAGGGAAGACAGGACCATTGTATGAGCTCACCTATGCTCCCATGCCCCAGCTCCAACCACAGAGCCAGAACGCTATTGCTGCCCCTTTTCCTGCCTGTGACTGGAGATGCCAGTCAGGGTTACAGCCTAGCTGCGCTATGCAGAAAGGAATCTTTAAACTCTATCCACATCTGTAGCATATAATAAAGTGAGACCAGAACTCAGGTGCATTCAAGAATGAATAGCATCTGCTGAAAGCATATTTCTCAAAGCATATAATCCTGGATTATTTTCTTGGTTTTCCAACTTTATGAAAGCCCCAAAGTTTGTGAGCCTCACTTACCACCCTTGGACACAATGTAGCAGTACTCCAAGACCCAGGGAACATTCAAGACTCAGGCCATGATTACACCTAAGGAATTGGTATTTCCTCATAGCAGCCAACTCATAGTTGGACCAAATGGTTTAACATGTGCTATATAAGAGGTCGGTATTACTACTATCATTTGTCCCTTCTGTGGCAGACAAAACACTCTGAATTAGAATCATAGAATAGTTAGGGTTGGAAACGACCTCAAGATCATCTAGTTACAACCACCCTGCCATGGGCAGGGACACCTCACACTAAACAATCTCACCCAAGGCTTCATCCAACCTGGTCTTGAACACTGCCAGGAATGGAGCATTCACAACCTCCCTGGGCAACCCATTCCAGTGCCTCACCACCCTCACAGGAAAGAATTTCCTCCTCATATCCAATCTAAACTTCCCCTGTTTAAGTTTTAACCCGTTACCCCTTGTCCTGTCACTACAGTCCCTAATGAAGAGTCCCTCCCCAGCATCCCTATAGGCCCCCTTCAGATACTGGAAGGCTGCTATGAGGTCTCCATGCAGCCTTCTCTTCTCCAGGCTGAACAGCCCCAACTTCCTCAGCCTATCTTCATACAGGAGGTGCTCCAGTCCCCTGATCATCCTCGTGGCCCTCCTCTGGACTTGTTCCAACAGTTCCATGTCCTTTTATGTTGAGGACACCAGAACTGCACACAATACTCCAGGTGAGGTCTCACAAGAGCAGAGTAGAGGGGCAGGATCACCTCCTTCAACCTGTTGGTCACACTCCTCTTGATGCAGCCCAGGATACGGTTGGCTTTGTGGGCTGCGAGCACACACTGAAGCTGGCTCATGTTCATTTTCTCATCAACCAACACCCCCAAGTCCTTCTCTGCAGGGCTGCTCTGAATCTCTTCTCTGCCCAACCTGTAGCTGTGCCTGGGATTGCTCCGACCCAGGTGTAGGACCTTGCACTTGGCATGGTTAAACTTCATGAGGTTGGCATCAGCCCACCTCACAAGCGTGTCGAGGTCCCTCTGGATGACATTCCTTCCCTCCAGGGTATCAACCGAACCACACAGCTTGGTGTCAATGGCAAACTTGCTAAGGGCACACTCAATCCCACTGTCCATGTCAGCGACAAAGATGTAGAATAAGACTGGTCCCAACACGGATCCCTGAGGGACACCACTCCTTACTCCAGCTTTCTTTGTTTACATGAAAACAAGAAAATAAGCTTCCTATCAGTGCTATCTAGGGAATGCACAAAGGATGCCCTCTAAGACAGGCTTTCTGAGTTTGCCACCCTAAAGATCCTTATGGGGCAGTAACCTATGAAAATGTCTTTGAAGTCCTAAGCATGAAATATGATATTGTGCCTCCCAATTATTATTATATCTACTAAATTTTATCTATACATTAGAACAGAGCACACCATGCTTACATCATCTTGTTAGTTGTTACAGATACTGATTAGATTATATTAAATATTTATATCTATAGAGATAGCAAAATGTTACATGTCATATTGCATATAGCAACACATTTCCAGTTCAATACACAGATACGCATAATGGGATGAAAATTATTTCCTTAACATTTTAGATACTGGTTTTAACCAGTTTAACTCATGTAGTTGTGTAGTTCTTCTCTGACTGCCCAGCTTTCTTTTTAAAGGACCCTATGCTAGATACATCCTATGAAGAAACCAAGATGATCTGGACTGGCTTTTGGTTTTGGTTGGTTGCTTGTTTTTTGGTGGGTTTTGGTCTTGCATATTTTAAAAAACTAAAACCCACCACAAAAAAAAACCAAAACGTTAACGAACAGGAACTGCTGTATTTTAATTGTGCTAGCCAACAGGAATACTTCACAGTTAACTGCACTTGTGTTTTCTCAGGCAGCTCAAACACTGGAAAGTCAGAAACCTCACAAAGTGGGAAAATATTAACTTTTCAAATGAGAAGACAGAAATAAAGATGAAGTGACTTCAAGGCCACTGACACAACAGAAAGCAGGAAAGTCAGTCTTTCAACCATTTGATCTTTCCTTTCACTAAAGGCAGGCATCCTCCTCAGCTGAAATACGGATATTTTGGGGACAGTTAAAAAAATATCTTCAGTTGAAAATGAGGGAGGTTTTTACTTGGCTTGCTGAGTTAGGTGGAATGGGTAAGTAACTCCTGGGCTTTTTAACACTGCTTTTAAAGCAATCACAGAATTAGCTGAAAATTGTTCTGTGGCCTGTCCATGTTTTCTATTGAACAATTCTCATGATGGAAGAGCCAAGATCTGTGACCTTAACTTGGCTCCAATAATGCAGAGAACAGCCTCTCCTCTGTGGTGAACTGAGCCTTGAACAATTTCATTAAAAGGAATCATTGGAACAGATGAAATCGATGCTCTCATAACACAATAGTCTAAATCGTTAATACTGATCCTAATTTAAAGCAGGCAAGAACGTAAATTTTCCCTATCTTCTCCTCTCGCAGAACAGCATGTGTCGGGCTATCGTAGGAGGCATAAACACACCTGCAGCATTGATAGTGCAAGTTCAGCACTTACTCATCTCAACAGCGTCAAAAATAAACAGGGTGCCGGCTCCATTTTGCAACATGGAACTGCTCAGCCGTAAGTGCACAGCAGAAATTAGGTAGTCAACCTTGCAAATGAGATGGATGTAAAGAAATTATTGTTTGTCACCAAATAATACTTCTGCTGTGAAGCAATTCTATCCACACACAAAGATACCAAGCACAGGTCATGGTAAAGCATTCAATTTGATACCAAGAACCTCATGGTTTTATTTGACATGAAGAAGAATTGTATAGTCAAGCAGTCTGACAGCTTTGCACACCAAGGACAATTTCTCCAAAATAAATGCCAGCAGCTTATTAAGTTACCAATATGCCAAGCTGTAGAGACTTAACGCCACCAGACCAAAATATTTTCAGATGATTTTTTTAAAGGGTAGTACCGGGAAGCTTGCAAATCACACATTCACATTTTAATGAAAGGTACAATTACTGAGCATCTACCTTGTATTTAATTAGAATGAAACATCAATAAGGCTCATTTAGCATGTCAGCAACTTTTTTAAGAGGCAATAGCAAATATTAGGTTTTGATTTCATAGAATCAACTGGGTTGGAAAAGACCTTTAAGATCATCAAGTCCAACCATCACCCCAAGACTGCCAAGTCCACCACTAAACCATGTCACTGAGGGCATCTACACAATCTTTGAACACTTGCAGGGACTGTGATTTCGCAAACTTCTCTAGGAACCCTATTCCAATATCTGATGAAGAAGTGAAGAAATGTGAAGAAATGTTTCCTAATATCCAATCTATACCTCCCCTGGTGCAACTTGAGGCTGTTACCTCTTGTCCTATTGCTTTTTACATGGGAAAAGAGACCAGCCACCTCCTCTCTCCATCCTCCTTTCAGGTAGTTGTAGAAAGTGATAAGGTCCCCCCGAGCCTTCTCTTCTCCAGGCTAAACCCCCCCCTGAGGTCCCTCAACCATTCCTCATCACACACATGCTCCAGGCCCTTCACCAGCATCATTGTTCTTCTCTGGAGCCGCTCCAGCACCTCAACGTCTCCCTTGCAGTGAGGGGCCCAGAACTGAACACAGGATTTGAGGTGCAACCTCACCAGCGCTCAGTACAGAGGAATGATCACTGCCCTAGTCCTGCTGGCCACACTATTGCTGATACAAGCCAGGATGCTGTTGGCCTTCTTGGCTGGCCTGGGCACAAGGTGCTCATGTTCAGCTCTGTCAGTCAGCATCCTCAGGTCCTTTTCCACCGAGCAGCTTTCCAGCCACTCTTCCCTAAGCCTGGAGCATTGCATGGGGTTGTTGTGGGCCAAGTGCAGGACCCAGCACTGAGCCTTGTTGAGCCTCATACCACTGGCCACAGCCCATCGATCCAGCCTGTCCAGATCCCTCCGCAGAGCCTTCCAACCCTCCAGCAGATCAACACTCCTGCCCAGCTTGGTGCCATCCCAACTTGGTGTCATCTGCAAATTTACTGAGGGTGCACTCAATCCCCTCACGCAGATCATCAATAAAGATATTAAACAACACTGGCCCTAACACCGAGCCCTCAGGGACACCACTAGTGACTGGTTGCTAACTAGATGTGATACCATTTACCACCAACTCTTTGGGCTCAGCTATCCAGCCACTTTTCAACCCAGCAAAGAACACACCTATCTAGGCCATGGTCAGCCAGATTCTCCAGGAGAATGTTGTGGAGACCATGTCAAATGCATTACTTTAGTCCAAATACACAGTCTACAGCCTCCACCTCATCAGCCAGGCAGAAGGACTTATATATTTATGCTGCAGAATAGCACTGCTTTTGCTGGGCTGCTACTCATAGAATCGTTAGGGTTGGAAAGGTCCTTAAGATCATCTAGTTCCAACCCCCCTGCCATGGGCAGGGACACCTCACACTAAACCATATCACCCAAGGCTCTGTCCAACCTGGCCTTGGACACTGCCAGGGACGGAGCATTCACAACTTCCCTCGGCAACCCATTCCAGTGCCTCACCACCCTCACAGGAAAGAACTTCCTCTTTATATCTAACATAAGCTTCCCCTAAGTTTGAACCTATTGCCCCTTGTGCTATCACTACAGTCCCTAATGAAGAGTCCCTCTCCAGCACCCCTACAGGCCCCCTTCAGATACTGGAAGGCTGCTATGAGGTCTCCACGCAGCCTTCTCTTCTCCAGGCTGAACAGCCCCAACTTTCTCAGCCTATCTTCATACGGGAGGTGCTCCAGTCCCCTGATCATCCTCGTGGCCCTCCTCTGGATTTGCTCCCACAGCTCCATATCCTTCTTATTTTTAGGACACCAGAACTGCACATAGTACTCCAAATGAGGTCTCACAAGAGAAGAGTATGTCTATATTCATGACATAGTCTTACACACTTTTAATTTACTAAATGACTAAATGACAAACAGTGCAGTTTTGTCAATTCTAAGGCAAAGATAACTCAGCTGTGATTCTCACATAGAAGACAAATCAAAAAACACTTTAAGATCAGTACAATTTCCTTTAAAACAATAACAGTGGTGAGGATTTTCATATGCAATTACAATGGAGGAACACCTCCATTTTTCTGACCTAGCTGTCGCCGTTTTGACTGCTTCCTAATATATTCAAAATTACAAATAGCTGGCATGTGTCTTCTGAAATAAAAAATATATGAAGGTAACAGGGAGACAACAACGTGAGAATACCTTTGATGAAGACATCACATGTAACCAATTGATTCTACTTTGCCTGTCTAGTTTCAGCATAAGCCATTCTTTATGTTGCATGTCTCAAACTCCCTTTCAGCTGGTGGCACAGTCACAACCCACAGACAAGTTCTAATAATACATTTCCTTCTGGCTTCACAGTCTTTTGCTGTCCCAAGCACACTTGTAGTCACACAAGACTCTAGATCTAAGTTTCTACCAAGATCTGCTAATCAAGGAGCAAAGCAATGACTCCAGCTCCCCTGGACTAACTGCTTTGTGGCTAAGAACTGTAGGAACTACCTGCAGCTTATTCCCTAGAGTCTAGAAAATGATGAGAGCAATAATGTAACATAAACAGAGGGAAAGACAAAAACATCTGGAGCCTTAGAAAATTTATCCAAGCAAAATTTACTCCCAGACCGGAGCTGGGCTCGCATTCGCCACCCAAGTACTCACTGTGTAAGCCTGCCATGTGATGCTCTGGCAGCTGGGATGTACAGATACTCGTGAGAAAGATTATGGCTGGTGTGGCCAAAGAGAGCTCACAGCATGCTTGATTAACATCCCAGTCCAGAAAAGCCCTTGTGCCAAATGCCAATATATGAGATACCACATGAAAGCCAACAGAACAATTTCTGTGCCTTTACCCTACAGTGCCAGCTGCAGGTGCTGGTTGCCACTGACCGGACTCCTTCGGATCATGTTGGTACAAGATTCTCTTGAAATAAGTCTTAATGTCTGGAATAACCACTTAACTATAAAATTACAATAAACAAAAAGCTTACTTTCAGCAAGTTCAATGTTTGCATGTTACAAGTTGACACCCAAGCAAGAAAACAACTGATGAGAAACCTGCCCTTCTAATTCAATACTGAGCAGCAGCCTACCAGGCAGGAATGTGTCTGTTTCAGGAAAAATTAGATATTTAACATCCTATGTGATATTTATTCAAGCTCATCACGAGTGCTTATCTAGGAGCAGGATATGAAAATGCACTAGAACTATGCCGTTACTTAATTAAAATTTCCTTTTTCAAAAAATTCTAATTTTCCAGCCAGCTTGCTAATGATTTCATGACCATGCTCAATAAACATTCCCCGACTGGCTTTAGATGCGTTCAAGCAGATATTGAAAAGGCATAAGATTTGCCAGCAGTCTCCCTGCTCTGACTGATGGAAACCCTCAATAACAGATCTGTCACAGAGGGCTCAGAAATGAGAGAAGATGGTTGGAGACATTCAGAAGGCATCTTGCACGGGTCAGGCCTTTGAAATAAAGCATAGCAGAGTATCCCAAGGCTTTCTGATTATTTCCTGCTCCTCACAGGTCATCTGTACATGGTCACCATGACACATTTAAACGGAACATCTTCGAAAATGAAGGGCTGCAAGAGGTGAAGAGTTCTGTGATTTAAGCTCTGGACTGAATCTCACGAGTTTTGAGTTCAAATTCAGCCTTCTGCCAGGCTGACTGCAGGATCCGAGATGCTTCGCCCACTCTCCCTGTCACTTCCAATGCGGATTGGTTGTGCTCCCAATGCTTTTATGAGGCACTCACCAACAGCAGGAACAGTGCTTAGGAGCACACACATCCCTGGGTGTATTCTAAAATCTAAAGCAGAAATCAGTCAGTTTTGAACAGACTGCTAGTATTCCTGTGCTACAGGAGAGGAACAATCTGTGAACGTGTGTGGTAACACTGACCCCAGCTGCCATCGGAAGTGGGTGCCAGGTCTCCACATACTTGCTCAGATCAGCCTCAGCGAACTGCTAGACACCCTTCTGCCCAAATACGCTGGCAGGACAAATTTGTTTTTTTCCAACCAATGCACATACACACACACCCCAAAAATAAATAAATAATTAATTAATAATAATTTTAGTAGTAATTACAATAATAATTATAATAGCAACAATAATAATAACAGGCTGGAGTTACATTAAATTCTCTGATGGAACAGATGTAATGGGCTGAAAGAGAACTGAAGCCTTCGAAGGACTCTAGCAAAACCACACTTGTATGTGTTTTGAGTTTATAACTAGGCTAAAATCTACAGTAATTATTAGCTTGGCCTGTTCTTAGTACATGCAGACACTTTTCTCCACAGAGTGATAGCTCAGTATCTCTTACCCTCACAATTAGCATGGTCTCCTAGCCTCACCACTGGTGAGGTCAGTATGAGGAATGAAAAGTACATCTCTGCCTATCTTTCTGCAGGTAGCAATTTTGTCACATCAACCTAATACACACCTGTCTCTGAGAAAACTGCTCTATGTCACAGGCCATATTGTAACCATCATTCTCAACACTGCTGATGTGAACTGCATTCAGGTAATGACAACATCAACAGTCCTTCTGATTTTCTCATATTTGATGTTTTATTTAAAACCCTAACTCCTCCAAACAAATCTACGAATGCTAGCTTTCATCTCCTAAAGCATACTTCTAGCCCTCACATTGTACATAAAATCCTGGGAAAATGAACCAAATATACCTCGACATCTCAAGAAAATCAAAGCAAAATTAAAGAACCCAACATGTACTTTATACATCATCATTTTAGGGGATCATCATGTTTTCCACTTTTATTATGATATTTTTTTCTAAAAATCAACATGACTAAATTGAAAATTTACCTTGAATTTAGATGAAAACTTTGCTTATAAGAACTGTTCAAAAGGCAAATGTGTACCAGATAAGATTGAACAAAAAGTAGTTTGGGCTTCTTTTTCTCTCTTTCTTCCCTCCCTCTTGAAGAGTGCCCATTAATCCCAAGAGATGGAGGGCTTCATATTGCCTCTGACTTATCATTTATGAGGCGCCTGCAAACTTCAGCTTAAAGCATATCTGTTAGGAGTTTGTACATGATCCTGCGCAGGGACTTGGGGATGGACCAATTGGTTGGAAAGAGTGTTCTGATGGTTTTAACAAAATCTTTAAAGCAGGAAGGTAAGTTAACACTGAAAGGGAGCACCCCACTGCTTAGCCAGAAAAAGGACCACAAGGAGTTAATTTCTTAGACTTGCACTCTTTCTTCATGTTTCACTCAAATGCTGAAGAATGAATTTATAATGTAAGGTTTCAATTCTGCAAAACACTGCTCTCCAAGAATTACTCAATTTTTTTTAAACTGGTTTAATAATATACACTCATCCACAAAGTGATGCTTTAATTGCAGATTCCTTAGAACAATGAAAGACTAAACAAATCCTTAATTTATAAGGCTCCACAGTGCTATTTAAGGACAACCCTATATTACTGTAGAATTTCAAGCTGAACTCTCATGATGAAGACCTAGTTAATTCTACCCAGAGTGCACTTTAGTAACCCCTTTGCAATTAGTCTGAGGCCTGAAATGAGGCAATACAAAGCTACCACCTACCTCCACCTCATCTGCTTAGAGGTGTGACATGCTTGTACTCAGTAAAGGTTAGCCCTCATCATCCTGACAGGGACCTGAGGAAGGCAAGGAGAACTTCTGGATAGGCTGGATGTGGGGACAAAGTCAGTTCTTGATTATTTGTGTGGCACTGGCTTAACAGCATCGCTGTTCTTATGCCAACATCTCACATCTAGATACTGCTTGATTCTGCAAGACAAGCAACTTGCAGAAACACACTTCACTGAAGTTTTTGTTAACAGACCATCCAGGAGGGAAAACACTGCCAAGGGAAACTTGATGAATTCCTGGATGCTGAACTGAAGCTCATCAAGGGATTTTAATAAGAACAGAATAATTAAATAATTAAAACAGAAAAGTTTTCCAGGAAAGACAGAAATCACCACAAGCAAAGTGATTTCAGGTCAGATTTTTCAGTCAGTGAGACTTCGCACTTTGCCCTCCTCACCTTTACCCTGGCGCAGTCCCAGTAACATTCTTAATCCTGGGGTAATGGTTGGACTTCATGATCGTAAAGGTCTTTTCCAACCTAGGTGATTCTATGATTCTAATCTCAAACAGAGAACACAGTATGTAAATGAAAAAAAAAAAAAAATCAAATCTGATGGAACATATTTGTTAGATGTGTAAAAGGAGCAAATCTAGGAAGGTAACAGGTATTGTAGCACTTCACATTCTCAATCAAAAGGTGTTAAAGGGAAAAAAAAAGAACGGCAACCAAAACCAAAACCAATGCTTTAGGTCTCTCCAGCTTATGTATTGTCCACAACTGCAAAAACTAAATTCAAATCCAGAGGACAAAAGCTCCTACCCCTTTCCAGTGAGTCACTATACCTACATTTTCTATGCCTACTCCACTCTAACTCTAAACAATTCCAGAATTAGTTTAAGAATGACTATTTAGTGCTTTCTGATTTTATAGACCAACGCCTTAAGAATCACAAATGAAAAAGCAACTTGCCATACCAAATTAATTTTTCATTCAGCTTTTATAATCCTGTAAAAAATGGTGTGATTTGCACACTTATCACCCACACACTACCTTGAAACTTTTCCCTAAACTGACTGCATCTGAGAATGTAGTGTTCCTTTCCAATAAAAGTGCTTTTACAATCAGGCTATAAGAACACAGGTCCCTGCACCCGGGTAGTCTTTTGGTTTAAAAAGCACAAACCAAATTAGAAAAAAAAAAAAAAAAGACCCTAATCAAGAGACATACAAATTTTTCTGTAATTTGGAAGAAGGAATTATGATTATTTTTTTTCCAGGACCATTAATATTTCACTAAACTGTGCTGTAGACCCATCACAAGTAAGATGTTTGCAACACTGATTAGAGAAATTCACAAATTACAAGAGACCACAGAAGTCTTCATTCATCCATGGTCAAACCTCGTTATAACTTCAGTTATGAGATATATAACCAAAACCACATGTTCACAACATTTCCAATCAGCACAAACCTGTGTTTTCAGGAAGCCCTCACAAAATACTCTCCAAGAACTGCACAACATCTACACTGATGGTAAGAAATAAAGACTCACAGGATAAAGTACCAGTGGGAGTGAAGAGTTAAAGAGCTCTACTTTAACGTAAGGAAAATCCTTTCCCACTGTTGTACAGATACAAAAAGAATCATTAAAGGTGGTAAGGGGGGGAAGTGTTACAGAAAGCAAAAATACCCCTCTATCCACACTGATTTTCATGGAGCAATCCCCATTCACTCCAAACAGAATCCTTCCTAATTATTGTTTGATGGGGCTAGAGGGAGGAAGATGTACAGTCTATATTAAAAAACTCTGATAATATTTCCCCTTAAATTTTATTAAAAACACTTGGATATTTCTTCCACTCAGCAGCCAGCCTGAAGTCAGTTTTTAAATATTACCTCTGTCTTCTCTCTAGTTCCTCTTTATTAGGACACCAGAACAGTTCCTACAGGAGAATTAAAGCCAGATGCTGAAAACTGGGCCACGCACTAATGCGTTTCTTAAATCTCAAACATCTAGACCTCCAACCTCCATGGTATTTCTGGGCAACTCTAATACACCTGTCGCACAAGGCATTATTTGTACTCCTACAGTGAGTGGAATGTCACAGTCAGGCACCACCTCTGATTTTGAAAGCCTTTCATACTTTGAGACCTGGATAAGAATCACAGTTAAAGACAGTGTATTATGTAAGGAGTCAGCAATATATTTTATTGAACCATTTTTAAACCATGTGCACAATCTTTCTTCTCTCACTTGCCTTGAAAAAGGCTACATTAGCAAAAAGAGACAGAAAAAGCAACCTGGTATGAATAGGGTCAGACTCTTCCACTTTCAGAACATGACTTATCTATTATTGTGTGAACATATGAAGTAAAATCAAGACACTGATAAAGAAAGAACTTCCAGAAGTTGGAAAGTGGACCTCAGCACTAACATGCAATCCTGCCCTTTGACCTGATGAGCTTAGTCATGCCTTATATGGAGATGGGAGCTCTGGCAGAGATGAAGTTTCATGTATGCAGAAGTGATGGAGAGAAGCATTCCTGCCTTTTACAGGCACATGGGCTCCTGGTTTGGGGCAGGGTGTCTGGGATCAACAGTGCATTCCACAACTGCAGATAAGGGGCAAACACCTTTGCTGTGAGTGCCACCACAGATGCCCTGACTCTTCTTCCCCTGCCGTCTTCAGTAGCGAGTAGTAAACAATGACCCCCTGATGAGCGTGTTTACCAGAAGGTAACACTGAACATTTTTCCAGTAAAATACCATGAATCCTACAAGTTGAATAGGAATGGAAAAAAACTGATTCTATAGCAATGCCTTCAAACAGCCTACAGAAGTGAGGAGAGATTTATGGGTCTTATCCAAATCCTTTTGAAGGCAGTGGAAAGCCCACAACAGGGTAAGGCAGGAATACTGTTCCTGCTGTGGAAACCCATGGAAGAGAGATCATCCTCTGCTAACTTTTTTTTCTTCTACAAGGAGGTATCAGGAAGAGAAAATTTGGCCCTAAGCTACAAGAAATAATATGTATTACTGAATTTCTAGGTTCCACAAAAATTGATTACAAGTTTCTTTAAAAGGCATTGATTGAAAAATAACATCCAAGTTTACTTAGCAAATTGCTAAGATTTTCTCTTTTTTCCCAATAAAAAGAACAATCCCCTCCTTAAATTACAAGTATTCTGATATTATATCACAATTGTAATTAAACCAAATGAGCTCACACAGTAAATAAAACCCACTTGATCAAATTTTACTGGTAGGTGGTTAAGAATGGTATTAATAGTTGTTTGATACTAGGCATTAAGCAACCTCATTTGATTACTTCTCACAAATATACTCTAATGCTCTCTTGCTTCACTACATTCATTGTATTCGTACCTTTAATGTGCCTATAAAAAGTTCATAAAATTTCTTCTTAGCTGTTTTTCACTATGGTTTCCACCTACCATTTGAGCTGGATGGACCAAAGTCCAAACGGAATTTCAAGTGCGGTATATTCAAGTTTCAATTTTAATTTGCATTACTTCTCACATTTCTGACAACTCCCCCTCCATTCAAAATCTTTTTTTGTGGCTGGGATTTTTCCTAGCAGTACTAACACATCCATGCTAAGGCCTTGCTCCCTGCACAAGTTCTAAATAAGATGTCTCTACTCTGAGAAGTTTACAAACTAAAAAACAGGAGCTTAAAACAAATGGATGGAACAGTGTCCACTTGTTTAAATCAACATTCAGTAACAGACTGATACTGGAACCTAATGTTTTTTTTTTGCACATATTTCTTAGTTGTAAAGTTACATTATTCATGACCTGCATTTCAGAACCACTAACTTAGCAGTTCCTTTGGACTAAGAAGGATAAAGATACAGGAAAGTTCTAATTAAAAAAATAATTTATTGCAATACTAGAAGTTGTTCTCTTAATGAAGACTGGATTCTTCTGGCAGCTGTCTGCATTGCAATCTAGGTTTTAAGGCCAATATCACTTTATTCCCTTACTTTTATAAATGCAGAAAAGGCAACATTGCATTACGGTTGATGCAACTAAATTGAGTTCTTACAGTGAAATATCATTCTTCTTTATTATCTTGATTCTAATACTGCTTGCAAATCATTCTCTGGCTGCACAACTATTTATTTCAGGTTTGCTTTCAGAAAGCTAAATAGGGAAAACACTGTTTGCCTTATAAAACCACTTTTTTGGTTAGCTTTGCTCTACAAAATGAGGGAACAGTTATAAAAGCAGAGATTTCACATGGAAGACATACAAATTTCCATGGCTATGTTGTTGTTTACTAAAAGATGATGAATGTAGAAAACTAAGAATTTAACATTTGCTCCTGCTTCACTTTGTAGCAGTGAAGGCCAGATTTTGCTGGGGCTACTTGTGTGGCATCCCACTCCACAAGCAGTCCTAAAGAAACTGCTGGGTTTCTATGTTTGGCTCAAATGCTATTTACCACCCAAAATGAGCACAGAGGCCCTTAGCAAATGGTTGGGCATTTGTAACCACTTTACTCTAAAAGGAATTAATTTTTTTTCTGAACTGTTGTGCTGGTTCTGCAGAGCAGCATGCAACTGCTTCCTAAATATCTCTTCTTCAGCATGTCCGAATGCTGCTCCCAGTGCCAGCATCACCAGTGTTGCCATTTGCTCGTAATATCTGTGCTCTGATATACCTCCTAAGGAAGAAGGTATTTTGCTTTGAGCTCAGCAAATTTCCGCTTCGCTTTTGTAAGAGTTGTAGTACTTGCAGAAATGCACACACAGCTGCATATTTTGGGAGTTTTAATATTCATTATGTATTGTGTTGGAATGGAAATCAGACAGCCAATTTCCACTGAGGCTCAAATAGGAGCTGGATACCACAGTCTTTTAGGATACCATGTGGAAAAAAAAAAAAAAAAAGCAGCCAAAAATAACCCCCAAAATCCCAAACTCCACAATCTAGCCTTGTATCTTTTCATAAGGATCACTGGCAACGGGTGAGGGGAAGGAAGATAAGAGTGTTCAGGAGATGCCTAATGGGATATGAAGGCTTTCCTCTGCAGCACAATGAGACACCAGTAAACAAGATGTCAGGTCAGTGATGACGCATCATGTTTTACCAGGCCTACAAACATATTGCCTTTTGAACTTCAGGTTTTTACTCATGCGATGATTCTTAGCCATCATAATGAGATTCAGCCATGCAGGGGACCGCGACTCAACCTTTCCCACGCCATCCAGCTGTGCCCATTTATGCAGCATCTTTGCACTGAACACAGGATAAAGACTGAAGATCAGTTAAAGCTAAGCTAAAATTGGAATATTACTCTAGCATGGCAAAAGGTAGCTGTGCTAATGTGCTATGCTACTTATGCAACAGCATCAAACTCTTAGAGGAAAATGAAAGTTCACACCAGGCGTACCTTCACCATCATGTAACACGGCCACTCTTTGCACTGCAACCCCTCAAAATGTAACTACACCTTTAAAAGGTGTGTTGAGTAGGCCCTTCTCACACACAAACAATTCTTCAAATACCTATCACATTCCGAGCAGAAAAAAAAACAAGGATTAAAAATAAACAATTCTGCCTAATGCAATATATTGTATTATTAGAACCCTGGAAATAAGCAGTCATGCCAAAAAATCACTTCTACATGAAAGAAAGTCTGCAAATCAGAACTAATGAACAGACTTGCTCGCATATTGAGAAAATAAAACGGAAAACAGGAAATTTGATACCTTATTTATAACTACATCTTGGTAGTAAAGAGGATAAAGGCACATCAAAGACCCATAAAGACAGCTTTTTTCTCTATAAATGGCTAACCTGACAAGCAATTCATGAGCGTGTGTCTGTGCATGTGCAAATTAGAGAAACATTCAGCATCTTACATGAAACCAGAATTAAAGGATGTTCACTATTCACTTGCAAAACACTTAAATTGGATAATCTAATGTAGGTCATTTCCTACATACAGAAATACCTGCTGATTTCCAACGTATTATATATTCTGAATATATGAAATGCAGATGTTGCAATCCCAGTAAGAGAGACCAGGACACTTTCTGACTCTCTTCTCCCTGACCATTTATCTTTAGCAAAGTTGTGCTTGTGGATCTTCTTGTTCAAAGAAAGAGGATTTTAAAGTAAACACAGACATTTTTTCCTATCAATCATGATCCTAGGGATCAAAGATCCTTTGTAAAGAGAATTTCCACCTTTTCCTCCCAAATGCATTCCTTAGAATATAAATATCCAGAATGAGACAAGTTGTATATGGTTTTCTATCAAGTAAGCATCAATGCAGAGGACGCTTGGACACACACTTACAGAACTGGTAGCAGACTGATGACAAAGCAGCACAATAGGTGAATTTCTGTATCACTAACCCTGGGGCCATTTGGCCTGTGTCATGCCAAGGAAAGTGAATGCTCTGCCTTGAGAGCCTAAGAGTTCTGTGGGACTACATTTTGTAGTTTAACAGGAGAAAGGAAATATCTTAAATTTACTTTGCAAAAAATTGTGACTCAGTTGAAGACAACTACTCTGATTTCTGAGTGTAACAGTAGGCTTCAAAAACTCTCTGATCAGAAACAGGGTCTCTAAACATATCTATCTTGATAGAAAAAGTAGTGTAATATTCATTTTTGCAAGTGTTTGACTTGAAGAATAACACATTAAGCAGACTGAAGTTTCAAAATCATATTCAATTTCTCTGCAGGACTAAGAAAGAACAGATCCTTCTTCCTTGGACAGCATTTCCCGTAAAAACACAAGTCCTCCTGAAGGAATTCATTTAATGTGCTCTTTAAACAATACATTTTGTCTAAGCCATTGCTGTATGTCTACTTTTCTGCATCTGTGAGAGCAATAATGATTTCATTCAAGTATCTATTTCAACTCATCTGGTCCCAGATTTCATTGCAGCAGACCAAGCTGAAAGCTCAACATACCATATCCAGGGATATGTTATCCAAATAGGAACTTCAGCTCAAAACCAGCACCAATAGCATAATGGCGTTCACAAAGTTTAAAAAAAAAGTAGTAGATGAAGAGATATGGCCCAGTTCTGTGATTTGTGCTTCACTCTGAATGAAGAGGCCACGAAGTACATTACCGGTCTTTCAAGGTGCAAAATGATCAACTACCAAATGTGCCAAGAGTGAAAAGAAGTTAAAAAGAAAAGGGAAACAGAAAAAAAGGAAGGTAAATTTAGGGGTCAAGTCTTTTTGCTGAGCTTTCCTTCTCTTCGGCAATACACAATAAGCTCTGTATCATCCAGGACAGGTTTACTCAGTAAATCAGCATCAACGAGTAACTTAGCTGCTCACAGAAAAAGTATTGCTTTAAGACCAAGTTCAGATGGATGGATGTTTTGCCTCTTTATTTTGGACACAGACAAGCACCTCTCCTTTCAGCATCCGAAACGAGGGTCAAACTGACCATGTCAGATTCAAACTCCGTATTCAGTCAAGAAAGCACAGAAAGCATGATGATGATCACCACCATAGCCAAGGTATCCTCTAATGGGAAACAAGGAAGGGGTAATAGGCACTAGTATACGTCACTTTGATTCACAGATGGTCTTTTGTGCAAGAAGGGCTTTCACAAAGGCTTCAAAAAGGATGTGCTGCTTTGATTTTGTGGCAACAGGTATGGGGTTTTTCATAGCAATTTTCATTTTCAGTTACCATTCAACTGAGCTGAAACTTATTCTTGACATCATTCATCCCCCTGTGTCCACCATTATTGCAAATCCAGGAACTACATTACCATGTATGCTTCCCTCAGCTCTGTCTCTGGGGAGTGCTCAGACTGATGGGGAATAGAAGTCCAGGAACAAGTAAAAGTGAGTATCTACTTCAGAACTACATCACCTTTATCTGGGAAAACATTCAAATGGTAGCAACCTAAAGCTCAAAACAAAGCTGCAATTCATATTCAAGCTAAAGAGAGAATATGAAGATGCACCTAGTTTTGGAACTTGCTTAGATACATAAGAGACAGAGCTTTACTCAGTTTGTTCTCCAGTCACATGTTGTTAAAAGGAGAATACTGAATGGGTTGCACTACTCCAACCTCAGGTAGGTGAAAAAACTAGCTTCACTGACGTCCATGAAAATCCACCATTAACAGCAGGGGAGCACATCTGCACTTCCAATTCTCACTCATTTTCAGAGCATAGCCTTGCTGAACAAAAATTTCATTATGATAAATGTCACAGGAAGCCAGTGCCCCCAGAATTAAGAGCCAGGCAAAGACAGGGGAAAAAAAAGAAGAGCTCATCTCCACAGAAACAAGACTTCTCACACCACATTCATTTCTTTGCAATGAAAACAGAATTCATGGTCACTTTCTACCTCACAGTTTTCCCCAAAGCTCTCAAGTGTGTCACTTCACAGACCAGAAACCTCATCCTACCCACAGAACCTGCCAAGCTCCACAGCAAATAGCTTGGTAAGGCAAGTGAAGAGAGGGCAAGAAGACTTACTTCCATTTTTGGCATCTTGGCTCTCTTTCCTAAAGGTCTGTAAGAGCAGAAGCAGAAGGTGCCCAAAATCCAAGAAGCAGCAGAATTAAGATAACATTCTTGTAAGCTGTCCTGTGATGTAACTAGGAATGAGACACAGATACAGTACTGCTAGTCCAAAACTCAGTGTCTCTAATAAAAATTCAAAATCACAAAAAGCTTTTTTGAGCCAGACAGCAGCTCAGCACAGAGCATTCAGGGTTGTCTAAAGTTCCCCTTTACCTTAACTGATTAGGCTGAAGCATTATTTTAGGTAGAGGACTTTGACATGATGAAAAAAAACAAACACACGGCTCACAGAATACTAATTATTCATTAAAAGTGAACTTATGAATAGGATAATTGATAAGAAAGGTTTCCCTTCAACCAATATTCTGGTGCTTTTTTTCTTCTCCCCAAATACATAGCAGCATTATAGCATTAGTTATCTCAAGATAAATGCATGCGAACACTGTGCAGCAACAGCAGCAATAATGAAGATATCTGTGAAAAAAAAAGTCACTGATGGTAAGAAAGTTACTGAGCATTAAAAGAACAGCCAATATAAACTGAAATTGGTTCTCTCTCTTATTTCTGTTGGGGAAAAAAATAAAAATCACAAGCTGGATTCACTTTTTACTGGATCATAATTATGCTCCTCTAGAAATTGTCTGCAGTGACTTTCATTCCAGGAAATAATATAAATCTAGTATTAGAGCTGAACTCAGGAGTCACACGCACCTTAAATCCACAAATTTAATTGGGTTCTGGGATCAAAAAGTTATATCCGGGTTGTATTTGCCATTCTTTCAGCCTCCAGTTGTCCTTTCCAAATCAGAATTGCTAATAGAAATTTTTACAAGTCTATAACAGTGAAAATTTTCCCATACAGATAATGGGCTGGATTGTGTCTGCCTCTGTGAAGGTGTACAAAGGGGAAAAGATCACAGAGAGCCTAAAATACGAAACACATTTTCTATCAGGCCAGACAGGATTCACAGCCTTCCAAGTTATGTGTGTTGATCAGTGGACTCTCAAAAGCAGTTGAGGAGGGTTATGACTTCTCACTCCTGTAGCAGTCAACTTGCCTTGCACAAGGGAAGTGGACAGGCATGCTGCACCTTCTCAAAAGGGGCAATAATGGCCAGTCTTTTATGGAACAACTGAAAGCTTTCCTTCTGCGCAAGCCATAATGGTGTCCAGATCTTTCACATTGGAGTAATCTCACCCCTACTTTTAAGAACCCTTAAAATTCTTATTGAATTTTGGCCAAACCAGGGATGCTCATGTTGGTTTTGAAGAGAAAGTGATTGAAACTCAGTACTTATGTGCTGTTCCTGGGGAATGGCACTCCTCAGCTCTGATTGCACCCTACAGAGCTCAAAACCACATCCCTTCATGTGCCAAGAAGATGATAAGCTAAGCCTGGCTGTTCTGAGAGAGGATGCTAGGATGTGGAATTGGACTTGCAGTAGCTGGCTGACAAAAACAACTTTAGAAGAAACACATGTTACAATGACAGTAGTAAGTTTAAGCTTTGGGTCATATTAGTGACACTCTATAGTGCTGATAAAATCATAATGCCAAACTGTAGCTAGAAGACCAATAGTTTATGCAATAAATATTCTTCTACTATATAACCACCACTTGATTTTCATTCCCTCAAGAAAAAAAAGTAGAAAAATCTGTCTCTGCTATCAGAATTTATCACCAGTCCCAAGAAAGACCAGGAAATCAAATCATTAGGGTAGTTTGTTGGTGTTTGTTTTGGGAGGTTTCTATTTGCAATTCAAATTACAATCTAATAGAGTAAAAATTAATTTCACTTAAGATATTTCCCATATAAATATCATTCTAAAATACTTGCTGAAGTTGGATACAGTCACTTGACAAAAATATGAAGGAAAGGCATGAACATCAAGTTAAGAAACAAACAAAAGAATCCCAACATCAAAAACGCCAAGAAAGAAATCCTGCCACTAAGATGGCCCACCACCAAGAAATAAGTCAGGTGGAGTTTCAGGTTTTGCATCCATCTCTGCAAAAGGATGGGAAGGAATATAATCTACCTTGTTTGTGGAACAATCCCTCAACATTGTTCTTTTCTGTTAACATATACTGATAAATAAGAGTCCAGAACAAATCCATCAGCTGCAGGGAGTACCTGTACTTTCAACATCCTTTACCAGCAAATGTTTTCCATTCTGCTCAGGAAGTACACAAACCAAAGCCCTCTATTCTTTAACAAAACATGTCTCAAATTAAAGCATTAAATCTTTCCTTAATCAAAGGAGCAGCAGAGGTTGAACATCTGAGGAGAATCATTTTGCTATTCAGATTTATCATTATTATTACTAGAAGTGTGAGCTATAATATAAAATGGACTGAGAGCTCCTTTGAGCAAAGCATTGTGCAGAACACAGAGGACACACTGGCACAATGGGAAGCCGGTGAGTTAATACACCCTGGGACAATACCCCCATCTTACCCAACACATGTGTGCTTCTGACCTACTACAACTTCAAAGTCAGTGTAAACCATTTTCATGGCAATGCTTCAGGATAGCTTCATTTAACCTGCTTTAATTTACATCCACAATGAAATTAAAGCATTCATAGTCAGCTACCAAATTTCAGCCAAGAGGCAGAACTTCCAGCAGCACAGCCTTGCTCGCAACTGTGCAAAGATGGCCTAAGAAAGTCTTCAACTGACAGAGCTGACAGCTAAAAGAGCGACATGGATAAAGGGTGCATGCCAGGAGAATGGGAGAGTCAAGTCAAACATGAAATAACTTGTCCAAAGTTGAACAGCAGGCAAGGCAGAGCCCAGAAAATAATGGATATCTTTCCAGACCACCTACTCTATCAAGGTAGATATCAAAGCTACAAGTTTGTCTTGCCATACTTAGCAAACAACTTCTGTGACCAATACACATTAAACATTCCTACTGAGTTCCCAGATCAGTTTATCAGAACAGCTGTCTATACTAAGCTGTCATGCCTGTGGTTACAATACTCTAGTTACTAGACTCTGCTACTTCTAACAATATTCTCCCTTCAAGTCGCAAAAATGGCTATGCTGGCTCAGAACAGAAATCCATCTACCCCCAATTCCTGTCTTCAACAATAACCAGAAGGAGATGCCAAGAGAAGAGCACCAGAACAGAACAAACATACATATACTACCCCTGAGCACACTCCCAACCTTCAACAACTCCAGGGTTTGGCACTTCATGGACTGTCTTTTGGAGGTAATTCCTAAATATTTAGGACCTCAATGGATTTCTATGCAATGAAATTATCCATTCCCATTTTGACCTCAAGTGAACTTTTATCATCTCCAATACCCTGTGGCAAACGATGCTTTTTTGCTTAAATGGTGCTCAAATCCCCCACTCTTAAGTTTCAAAGTGAGGTGCTCAAGCCATGCCACTCCCAAGCTAACCCAATCTTTACTGCTCCAAACAATCTTAATGTTTTACCCAGTCAAAAGTTGGCTTCGTTACAATTACTGCATTCCCCTAATTTTCAATTATCCCTGCCCTCCCCTTCCACCAAATATTTGGCCTGAACCATCAAGAATGATGCCAACAAAGGCCAGAAGAGTGAAACTGGCAGGGAAGAAAATTCTCCTTGCAAAAAGGATACTGCTTGAGGCATCAAGCAAGCTGTCCATCTGTACACCTGCTGTTTCTCTGTGTCAAGCCTCTAGTGTATGAGCAAATAGGCATCACCTTCACAAGACTCAGAGATGAGTACTAGCAGTGAATCTATATAACCCAGGTAGATATATAAATTCATTCCACTTCTAAAGTAAAACCATTCATGTAATTTTTGGTACCATGTGGCATTACCATCACAAGAGTGACAATAACATGAACTTCTATCAAGGCTACCAGTTTGTCTCACCATAACTCCACAAACAACTTCTGTGACCAACACACATCAAACATTCCTATGAGGGGACGATTCCCAGATCAGTTCATCAGAGCAGCTGTCTGCATTAAGCTGTCGTGCCTATGGTTACAAGAACGTGCCATGGCTAATCTGGAACTGGGTGGGATTAACTCCCTACAGCTGCTGGTGCTGAGACTTCTGGCTCTATTTAATTTGGCAAAGAACCACACAGGAAGCTGAAAAACTGTCACTACAGTGAAGCTTCTCATGGTTTTGTCCCTGGACCTCAGAGAGCTCAAACACAACTCATGTCAGAAATCCATAAACTATTCAATTTACACAAACAGGCATGTAAACTCAGGTTGTAGTTTTGTTACCAACTGAAGCTACCCAAAGTGCAAGTTGTTTCTGTCCTTGCTACCTCCCATGGTTGGCTGTTCCCACTCCTTCTCAGATGCCAGCAGTAGTGCTTGTTTGGCCATGTGCTGAGCTGGCTCAGGAAGCCAAAGGACAAAGGGAAAATAAGGAGAAAAAAAAACAAAAAAACAAAGGAAAAAAGAAAGGAAAAATAACCCACAAAAAAAACAACACAACAGGAAAAATAACCCCACCTCAGAATGCCTTAGCTGTCTTTCAGATCTGCTCCCTAGCCTGATTCCCCCAGTAGCCACACAAAAGCGAACACCTGCACCAGAGAAGGAGGAGCTGCCTGCTAGGACAGAATTCTCTCTAGATCTAGGACTGAATTAAATAACCATGGGACAGCAGCATGGTAGGACTGTGCTCACGTTCTACTGAACTCAGCTGGGTTGCAGTGAAGGGAATAGGTTGGTTTGTCTGCCACAAAACTGCCTGGGTAGATCATGATCTTGCCACGACTCTGGACAGCCCCTTCTTAAAATGATTTAAATATCTATAAACATCGCCAGTTCAAGATTAAACAAATTAGTTGGTCTGACAGTGCACATTTTCCAATTACTTCACCAATCTTTGAATAGTTGATCTAAGCCATTAAGCTTGCCTCAGCTTTCTCAATAGAGAACATACATTAGTAACAATGTGCTGTTCAGAATCCGGACTAATTTCATAACAGCAACCTGCCATCTCCATCTCTACTCGGTGGAAAAAAGGACTGCCAGGTACACCTTGCCTTCACCTGCTGGAGACACAAAAATCTGTGTGAACCTAGGACACCCTAATCTCTGCATATGAACTTTAAACAGGATTATCAGGGAGGGATGGGACACTTGCAGTGACCATGCCTGCTCTGTGTTTGGGAAGCTTAAACTGCTGGGCATGCCTACCTGGTGCATATCTGCAGCCTGTTAGTGGTAAAAGACACCTCCTGCGGTGCCCATCAAAGACACCTCTCCCTTAACAGGGCTGCTGCACAGAGATCTGAAGCTCTGCCTTTCTCCTAAAGGGAGGCAGGGATTCCCTGCACCATACAACACAGTAAAAGATCAAATCCAGGAATCAAACTCAGATATCTCACTCAAGAGATCACTAAGGCTGCCAGAAACATCGATTTTAATCAAAATCAAATAAAAAGTGAGCCAGTGAACCTTCGGAGAGCTGCCACAAGCAAAACACGTACAGCTTCACTTTAAAAGACAACAGCAACAAAAAATCTCATAGCCACATCTGTACTAAAATACATTTGACATTAGCCATGTTAGCCATCCCACTCGACTTATTCCCAGTGGCACATGGCTGCAAATTGCATCATCTTATACAGTAACGCCTAAGAGTGTTTGACTCCAGACACTTGACAGGACTGCACCAACCTTCCTTCAAGGGTCTTTCCCAATGAAAGAAAGCTTTAATTTGCATCTAGTGCTCTACAATGCTTTCTCCATTAGAAGCTGTAGGGGGAAAAAATTTTAAACCTGCGTATCTCTATGCAACCAGGACAACTACACTGCTCAGTCCTGCAGAGAGAAGGAATCATGTACTTTTCCTACTGAAACAACCATTCCAATCACTAGGATCACTGATTCAATGTCCTCAAAAATGAGGGAACAAGTCTATAGACGTCTATATTCTCATTTAATACCTTTAGTACACCTTCATTTACAGCTTTGACAGAAACTTCACCACCAGGAAGCTTAACAAAGGAGTGTCTGAGATATGGCCAGTAATGTTCCCCCAAACATCCCCTTCACACCTTCCACGATAAAAGTCATATTTAGTGCCTTTTATTAACTAAGGACTTTTTAGAACCAAGATCAGAGACAATCTATAAGACATTGCAAGTGAAGCTGCTGGAGTAGATTTTAGGAGTAAACAAAGGTTTAAGAGACTTTAGATGACAATGAAAAAGCCACAATGTCCACAGTTAAATATTGTAGCATACTTTTTTAGGCCTGCAAAGCAGCTTTTCTTTTTTTTTTGGTCCTTTATCCCCTCCTTTTCATCTAAAGCATCCTTCTGTGAATAAAATAATTTTCTACGTCCTTTCAAGGCAATGGATTCCACTAATCAGAAATAACTGAAAAAGTAGAAGTATAAAAAGAGCCACAAGAAGATGTAGTAGCAACCCTAATTCACCTTCAAAACTGGCCTTTTCCTTTTAGTTAAGGAGTTCCATCCTTGTTATAGAAACAGGGAGGGTTATGTTCTCCAATCTTTAAGGAGGACGGTTTAAAAATCATTAGCAACACCTGCATCTGCAAACCATTTTGTAATGCTCTGAATGAAAGATGATAATAAATTGCACTGACATTCATGGAACATTTGCAATTTCATCATTCAAGAGAACACAGGGATTCTGTAGGAGAAGCACAACAGAAAATCTTATATGATAAGAAATAATACGGGTAGTTTGCATTTATATAGCTCCCACCACCTGAGAATATTTAGAATTCGTAAAAAAAAAAAAAAAAGAAAAAAAGAAAAAAGATATCAACTGTATCTCTGAATATTTTTCATCAGATTCTATGGGCTTCTTACCTATCCCAGATCGCAAAAAGAAGACACAAAATAGTGACTTTTGTTTCAGTTCATACAGTAGGGTAAAAGGCAGAAGAAACCAGTCAGGAATTCTTGCTCTTCCTACTCCATAGCTGCTTAAATGCTGAAGCGCCAACATCAGAAAGAAAAAATTCTCTAAAACATAATGAAGTGGCACAGAAATATCTACCAACATTGCAATCTGGGATAGAGTTTAGCCTTTTAGCAATATACTCTGAACCGAGAGCTGAAATAAGTTGTGTAACATGTTGTAATTTATTCCTAATGCAAATTCTACTGTCACTTGATTAACATACAAATACATTTTTTCTTCCATTCAATAAGAAAAGGAAAAATCTATTCTATTTCCTAATGCACTCCAGTTAAAGTTCCCTTTGTTTCAGCTCTTCAAGAATGGAAGTGTTAGAGTTTATTTCTTGACTTTTTCTCTTAACCTTACTTGTTGCAGGGATTTTGGGGAGTATAAACAAGCATAAATCAAAAAAACTTCCTAAAGCCATTTGGACTTAATTGTTTCCAGCACAGCCATTCATATTTCAGCATTATCATGTTCGCTAGCCCCCTTCTAATTCTTCCCCAGCACTCAGAAAACGGCAAACTAGGGAGCAAAGAGAAACCAGGTGGCTTATGAATAATTACAACTTTTTACAGTACTTCTCTCCATGCACTTCTAGTAGCACACTGTTCTAAATTTAATGGGATTCTGAATGCTCTGAACATAAAGAGAAGTGTTTATGCAGAGCAGCATTGTCTGACTTGGTTGATTTACCGTTGGTAGAAAGAACTCATTAGCTGTCAGGCCAGTTGTTGAAAAGACCGTAATGCCAATGCACAAAGTTGACATAATGAAAATAAAGGAAAGAATCTGGGCCAAATTCAGAGGCAATCTGTAAGGTAATCTAATTTATACCCACTTATGTTCAACTCAGATTCCCTCAGAACTTGTTCTACCCAATCTACTGATGCATGAGGGACTCTAAATTGATGTAATTTATATGCCAAAGAGTCAGAAATGCTACAAGGCCCCAAAGTCGAGGGCACTTAAAGTCATGCTTTCCTACATATTGTTCTCTTTGTTAATCTGTCCTGAATTCTCCCTCCTTTTATGATTTCAGCCTGTGATTTATACCAACAAGAATGCCCGAGATACAGCGGGCCAAGTGAGAGGCTGGGTTTAGGTAAGTAAATATGACTCTAAGGAAATCTAAGTTGATGTAACACAGAAGCTAAGGAAGCCAGGTGTCTATCACATGCACATCTACTCTGCCCCTCAGTTAGATTCAATTGGAGATTTCGCTCTGCATGACCTCCATTACCACCAGCAACTGAATTTGTTACTGCCACAGTAAGCAGTAAGCTTGTAAGCAGCCACAGCTCACAAACCCACATTTTAGGGCCAGGAGGGACATTATGATGATCTAGTTTGACCTTCTGCATAACGGAAGCTATCAAATATCACCCAGTACCCCCTACACGGAACACAGCAATGTGTTCAGTGAATGAGAAAGACACACAATGCTGATTTAAAGACTTCAAGTGATAGAGGAATCTGCTGCATCCCTCAGCAATATGTTCCAGCAGTAAATAACCATTACCATTACCTTTCAAAACATGCACCATGTCATCTCTTGAATTTTACTAGCTTCAACTTTCTGCCATTGGCTCTTTCTTTGTTCTGCTAAGCTAGATAAATTTATTTCTGTATTCTTATAGAGAGTATATATCAGATTGCCTCCCAGCCTTCAACTCAGTATCTCACATTTTCTAGATCTGAATTCAAGAGAGTATTGTAATTAAAATAGTTTTCGAATGAGTCGATCTTGCACTGAAAAATATTTCTGTATGCTATCCTGATAAAAGCATTTTCATTTGGAAGAGGAAACAGGACAGCTGGAATCTGATGACCACAGCTTCCTCTTTTAGTTTCTAAGCATTCAAGAATGCTATCTCTTTAAGTGTTTACTCTCTATTGGGCTATCTGAACATATTGGGAAGAAGGGACAGAGAGCCAGGATTGCAAGCAGCTTGATTGTGAAGCCACCGCTCTTCAGTCCCTTCCAAAGGTCTCTGACTGACAGCTTTTCTGCTATTCCACTCTAAGTGAACACTCTATCACACACAAAAAATGTTTCATGTATCCCAAAAGTACAGATTTTGCCACCATCTGCTAATACACAGAGGTATGTGGTCAGGAGTAACTCTGGTGGCAATGATATATGGTCATATTTTCTGACTTCCTGTTGAACTACAAAATACTGTGTAATAAAAGATCCTCACACCTCAAGGGAAATCTCCTTTCAAATTCCATTACAACTTGAAGAGTTGCAGGAATGCGTGAGAAACACACAAAGGGATTCTCTGGAGTGGTGTTCTAGTCTTCCATCAATCAGTAAATAGGATTATCCAGAATGGGATGTTTTCATGTGTTTCACATTCTTATTTCTAAGCCCTGCAAGAATATTCATCAGGCAATACAGTACACAATACAGTTGCTTCCAGTTTCAGAGGTTGGCATGCTAACCCATTCTGCACAGGAGTCCTTGATGCTGTCTGTCCCAGACAAAGAGATGTTAAAAGTTTACACTTTGCATGAATGAAAGGGCTGAAGCATAGACCAGCCCGATTTCTCATTTGGTCAGAAAGCTAACCCCTGGATAGCAACTACCTGGCTCTCAGAGTTAATGTTTCTTTATTATCTGTCAGGATTAGTTGCTGTTCAACTGGGATATCTGCTCCCTAAGAGAGGCACAGCCTTCTCACAGAAGCAAATTGAGCCACGAGGAAGTGCATCACTGCAGCGAACCACAAAGAGCAGACTGTCAAACACCGTTTCAGGGCTTCCTATCAGTTAATGCCTTTCATCTCGGGGCCTCCTTCACCTCCAGACTTGGCCTCTGTCTGCATTTACACCTTCCCAGAATAAAGTCCTTGCTTCCCCCACCCACTTGGTAACCATCATTCAGCTAGTTTGTCTATGAGTCATCCACTTCAAAACCCTGCTGACTCACAGTCCTCAAAAAAGCAACTTGCTCAAAGAACCCATGGAGATGCGGGTGTGCCATCCATGCCAGAGGGGAATTCATCCAAGTTGACCCCGTCTCTTTACTGGTGAAAGGCAAGAAAGATGCACGTCGTTTGTGACTCTTTATTGGTTTATAACCTAATTAGGTAAAGTTATTTATAACCAAAGTATACTTCAATGGCCTGATTTCCAAAACTATTACACACCCCACAGCTCCCACCAAAGCTAAAGGGCACTTCACAGTGAAAAATAACATAAGGCTACACAGTTAGCTTTTGAAAGAAGAATATACAGGCTGACTTATCAAACCTACTGGTAAAAACTGTGACTTATGCATGTAATAATACATGTGGTATTGTAAAAAATAATAGTTAAATACATTTCAGATGGAGCTGTCACTCTCAAGTTGACCATGCTCCTTCACCTACATATATATTCTATCGAGAAAATAGTGTCTTTACAGGGAGGGACAAAAGGCCCTTCTTGAAGGAAAAAATGAAAGAACCAGACAAATTTGTCTTCTCTCCCTTCCACCTCTATAAACACCTCTATTTGCACACTGGATGAGGTACCTGGGCAGGTAGCAGGACCTCTTTAACCAGAGGATGAGGGCTTCAGCAGCTTCCTCAGCCACACCTCTCACTATCTTGTGTCTCATTATAATACAAGCCACTAAGAAACATCTGGTAGAGATACTGCAAATCCACTTGATTTCACCTCTGAAGAAGGGAAGATGGTCTGGATGACTTCTTGGGGTCTCTTCTGATATTATGCACCTTTTAAGAAAATACCATCAGTCCATGAAGGAAATAAAAGAAACTTCTCACTGCAAGATTATCCTCCCTGCTATCCCTACTTCTCCTGAAGTCTACCAGAATTGCTCCTCCAAAAACTGCCTACTAAATGCACAGCCCAGCTCAGATCCATGCCTTAATACCGAGTGGTTTACCTTCAACTCTCTCTAGCTACCACCAGCACCATTTCTCAGTCAAAAGTTAACAAAGACATCTATCTTCACTAGAACACTATTAGAGGCACTCATAAATGCTGGCAGCAGGACAGATCTAAGAGCTTGCTCTAATATTTGGAGCTCACAATTACATGAGATTAAAAAAAACCCACAACAACAAAGAAATGATGACAGGAGCAGTCATCTCCTAAATTAATCACAGGACTCATTGCTACAGCTTGAGTTTCTTCAAAAACTTCTTACTGTTCACCTCCAAGAAAGACACACACACGTATAAACTAAGTATAAACTAATCAAGGTATTTCTCCAACAGACTAGATAGAAAGAAAAAACAATCATGATGGTTTTATTTCTCTTTGAAATTGTTTGGGAAGAGCTAAGTACCTTGTTTAAACAGACTACATGGCTGGATAGATAGATTAGCCACACAAGTCTAATACTGAAATTGTTCGGAACTGAATATCCAAACCAGTTAGTAAATCCTCTCACTGTAATCTTCCTAGTTTTAAGAATTTATTCCTATCTACTAATTTAAACATCTACTTTTACTTGAATAATTTTTAAAAGATAAAAGACTGCATCTAATGATTCTTATGAGTTGATACAGAGCCAGTACGCATCACCTGTAAAAATGTAAATATTATTTGAAGGTTTTTTAAACAATCTAGGTAACATTGAATACAAAAGAAAACCTCTAACATTAGATATTTGATAACTTGTCTCTTATCTGCGTGATGTCACATTTAGGAAACCACATTTTGGAAAGTCAGTAATGTATTCCAACTTTAATACTTGTGCTTCTTGTACCCAAAAAAACCTCAGTAAAATCATAAAAAGGAGAAAAATGAAAAACATTTGATAAATTCTCCCACAGGAATAATTTAAAAACCCTTCTTTACTGTTATAAAGTAAAATCAAATACAACTAATATTTTATTTGAAAAATTCCACCCAACTTCTTTTTCACCCCCTAAAGAAAGATGTGCCAAAGACTGCCGAGTTCACTGGGGACTTGAAAGTTGCTATCAATCTCTACATAGAAAGCATTCAGATACTGCAGCGATGGGCAGCAGTATAAAACCCTAGAGAGAGACAAATTGATAAAATGCCCTCAGGAACAAGTTTCTTACTAAACTAAGGTTTAAACTGAAACAGTATTATTTTTCTATGTAGTGACAGTTTTTCATCTTTTAACTCTCTATTGTTTGTGAAACACTCACAAAATGAAATTTCTTTTCTAAAGGCTAAATTCTGCCGGTCCTCTTGCCATGGAATTATTCCTCATCAGATATGCAGTGCTGCAGTTTCAAGTAGAGTTGCCCACGAGGTGACATTCAGCTGCAAGCACACCCAGACTGCAGGATAGTGTCCAAAGGGAGAGCACCTCACAGGTCATCAGTATCCCAACACAGGCAGGCATCTGACCCAAGAAATCACTTCTACCAAGAAGGGGAATAAAACTGGACAACTAAACATCTAAAGAAAAGCAAACAACAACTAGAGAACATTAAACAACTGAAGAAAAAATAAACAACAACCAAAGAAAAACAAACAACTAAACAAATTGGGAACAGGTTTTTCCCCCTCTAGATGTCTGCTTTGGATATTCCCACTGCTAATGCTGAGTAAGCAACAGACACAGCAGCACTTGGCAGCAATGTGAAACACAAACCCAGAAATTCATAATACATGTCTAATTAAAAAAGTCAATGATCATCAGTTGAGTGTTAACCCCAAAACCTCAATCTATAAACTCCAGAAATACTCAGGACTGCAACCTGCCCCTAAGTCTAAGGAGCCTTGGTGAGGCTGGCTGTTACATCCCAGGCTTTCTAGAAGACTTTATTCTGCTTTGTGTGTGTGACTTGAGCCCTTTAGGTATACCTGGGTATATATAGATATACCACTCAAGTTTTTCTCTACAATCTAGTGGGCGATTAAAACTGGCACACATCCAAACACACGTATTGAAAATGTAGATCCTTTTGAACTAAAGTACTTTTTACGGAATAATAAATTCCTGCCACTTACTATGAGAGCTGGTAACAGACCAAAGCAGGGAGTATTTTTTAAAATGCGCGTTTCATAAAACTAAACTCCACATAGCTGCTAGAGAAGCTTCTGTCACATTTTCCCTTGTCTAAGCAAATAACCATCTCCTGAGAGCCCTTGAATCCCAAACACTACAAGATTTATAAAAATTAAAAAGGGAAGAAATCATGTCCATCCTCATTACCTAATATAAGTTCCAAAGGCAACTGAACAATATAGTTACTTAAATCATTAGCATTATTCTGCTAACAATATGCAGTGTTACAGGTTAAGAAATGCAGAGGTATTTGCTTTTGGAAATACATTCTAGCACTGCTGTACGAGTTCTTTCCTTGGTATCTCAACCCTCTTTTTCCCACCCCCTACAAAAAAATACAGTAGAAGTGAAAGATTTCCCTGTCAGCTTGTACCTGCTATTAAAAAAAAAAATAAGAAAGATGTAACATTTAAGCCCTAAGGAACTCCTGGTCTTCAAAAGTGCAAAGGACATACAGTTCTAGTTGAAGCTAATAGGAGCTGCAGGTGACCAGGACTTCTGACTCTGAGGCCTCAAGCTACTGTACAAAGCAGTGTCACTTTGAAATTTCAGCCTAACGTTTATCAGCAACCAACCTGCAATACATATGCATCCCCTCCTCCCACAGTATTTACTTTCTAAAAGCACCAAACAGTTGTCAGAAACACAGCTCTCCTGCAATGTTACAGACCCAGCAAAATGGGAAGCAAGCATGAAAAAATACCAACTCTAATCCTCACTGAGCACAAGCCCCCAGCCACTGCACATGATAGTATTTCCAGAGCTCTCATCTGCTGGGAATAGACTTGCTGTCTCACACTAACCTCAGCTGCTTTGCTCTTTTGTCCAGTTCTATTTCGTTCCCCATGAAGCCAGCCAGCAACATCAGCTAAGATTTTATTTTTGAAGTGGCAGCACACTGACACTAGCACCTCCAGAGAGCCACACCACAGCTTCCTTCTCTTTGCTGCCAAAACCCAAAATCTTCTGACAACAACACATTGGAGACTGGCCACCAAACAGCAAATATGAAGAAATCGAAGCCCCGGGAAGCATAAATGTAGTTGTGAATTGAATGTGTGCAACTACAACCTTAAATACTTGGAAAAAAAATGAAGAAATTAGTAATGCATAAACTGGGAAGGCAGAGTGACTCATTCTCAAGGTGATGGAGTAGCACACTATATGGGTAAACAACAGACACTAGTTACCATCCACCATCCAGGTCCTGGCACTGTCCTGTATTGCAACCTCCCATCAGGGACTTCTCTCCACTTCTGTTCCTACCCACCTTTGTGAGCCTGCCTTATTTACATCGCTCATAAACTCTTGCAGGCAAGGACTGTCTCTTACCCTGATTTCTTATGCAGCTCAGCATAGCAGAACTGCACAGTCAGAGGCAGTATGCAAGCAGTAAAATGCCAAAAAAGAAAACAAGGAGGAAGAGTATGACTGGCTTAGGAAATACAACTGCAATACCTGTATGAAAAGTTTTGATGGTCAAATGGCAGAACAAGCACCATGACTTACACATAAGCACTAAGTGAAAGAAAAATGACAACCAGAACAGCTCTTAAAAGGACGAGAAAAAACAAAACAAAGTGGGGGGAAATCCAAAACTGACAGAAAATGGTAAAGGGGTAGATTTACTAAATCACAGAAGATGGACAAAGCATAGTATAAAAATAAGGCTTCTGGCTTTCCTTCCATTCTTTTCATGCTAACAGAGCCAACACTTCATGCCTCAGCCTTTTCAAGGTCTGCCCTTCTCACCTAAGCACTGGATCACCTCTTTGTCACTCAGACTGGTTAAAAAAAAAGCATGAACTTACCTATCTCTACTGAAAGCAAATAAGAATGTGAAAATGAGAATTAAAGAGGAGGAAGGAAATAAAATTCATGTATCTCTACTCCAGAATAGCTGACTAGCACAGAAAGGAAGTTGCCCAGAGAAGGTTAAGAAATAATAAAGAGCTAATATTTTACTCTCTTGCTAAAAGACAAAGAGAGATGAAGCATAAACGCCTACTTCATCAGCTGTTGTTGGGAGCATGGCAACCATACTTCATTCCTCAACATACGTTGTAAAAATCACAACCTACATCTTTGTGGCCATTGGCATAGTTTCTTGTTCAGCTTTCAAAACTACAATAATCCACCACTGTTCATAGCGCATTTCACATATTTAAAACAAAAGCCTTGGAACAACATATTATCGACATCAGGAAGATCATCCATTTCTCTCCCATTCACAATGTACCTTTGAGACAAACAAGCCATACTTTTTAAAAATGCCGCTACTTCCAACACAACAGTAAGGGAAGCACATATGATAATGTTACAAGCCAAGATGAAAGGAGTAAAAAAATTAATGACAACAAAAATATCTAAAACAAGTCCTGGCAAGACACACAGTGTCACGCATGAGAAAACCAAAGCCAGTTGGCTCCGATGAATCTGTATCTATCAACCGCTATTTAGCTAGCACCTACCTATAAATACCTTCTTTGCTATTCTCTTGTTTATTAACAGGGTGCTGTGGATTGTAAAAGTTATTCTGAAGGACTCAAACACACACCAGTTCTTGCACGATGTTGATCAAATCATGACAATCGTTTCAAAGCACCCTTCTCATCAGTGCTTGACAGGAGGCTCCACGAGGGCCAGTGAGGCTGAGGGCTGTGCATAGGCACTGTTTGAAAGAATTTTTACCCCCCCTCTGTTACTTGAAGGATGAAGTAGTCCTTTGCATCCTTTCCCAGGTGTCCACTAAGTTTTTAATGTCTTCTGGAAAAGAAGCAATATTGGAATCTCTACAACAGTGAAAACTGGGCCCTGATCTGCCCCTCATGCAGGTGGTCACACACCACTAACACCCTTTTTACCCAGGCATCTTAGGACTGCAGACAATCAACTTCACCAGCACTGAAACAACAGTGAATTCCTCTCCTCCAGGAAGCGCATCCTTTTACGCTGCTCCATTTCTCTGCTTCCCCAACTAAAAGGCCTTCCAGGTATAATGTTGAACCAGCTAGGCTGGTTCAGGCAAGTGTTCTCAAAGTGCTCTGTAATTCTGGATGCTCCATCTAGGAGCTGTATTGGGTATGGCTTCAAATGTTTTCAAGACCTCCATCTGTTGGAGTTGTGGGTACTCAGCATTTCTGGATAACCAGAGATTAACATGCCACCTTCTGCAAATGTTTTCCCTTTATTTTCCCAGCTTTGCCTTCACTCTTGCACCACTCACACACTGAATTTGTTAATAAAGCAGCAACAACATTCTCCACCTCCAGGTTCTGTCCGAAAAGAGAATGTGTGGATGCTACAATCTCAGTAATCTAGTATAGGCTTCTGAAGGCTGAGGCCATTATTTACATGCAGCCATTACAGGAGCAAATAAGGTGTTTAAGACACCTCTCAGAAGATTAGTTAATGTTTATACAGCCTGCTGAAAATGGAGATGACTGCTAAGTACTACCATCACCAGGGATCCATTTAAGTAAATGCATGGCAGAAATTGAAGGAAACAAAACTTACTTCTTCTGTCCAGCACAACTATTGCCAGACTTATGCATACTAAAAACACCCAATAACCCATCTAACACCATATATTAATGTTTATGCTATTAAGTTTAGACAATCTTATGCTGAAAGCTTTTTAAACTACAGGAAATTGCATGTTGTGCAGGGACAACTGTATATAATTACAGTGATTTTGTAAAACAGCAGAGATATAAAACAGAAACTGAGTGGCCAGCAAGACTTCTAAGCCACACAGATAACAAGTATGTCCTGGCAGGCCAGCAGTCTACAGCTTTCTCATGGCTGTTTCTAGAGACAGGAATTATACCCATAATCTCAAAGTACAAGATGACTCAGTTGCATTGCACATCTGTATCTGTGAAGCAACGACAGGCAGGTGGGATCAGCATGTACCATTACTGCCATCCTGGAGCCACCATACATCAGCAAGATTTATTATTCTTATCCCATCTTGCAACACCAGCTGGCACCCATAGTAAAAGTACCACTGAAAAGGACACTTTTACTGGAAATATTTGGATCAGCCCCTGTGTTTCTTTAGGATGCAAAAGCTCCAAAGAGATACAAAGAGCACAAACATGAAATCCAGCAATTGCAATGCTCTTGCAGGCAGAAAGCTCCCAGCTGCTTTGCTAAAGGCCACAGCAATATGTCTGCTTTGGGCTTGTTTTCAAGAAGGACTGTTTAACAGTACTTAGTGCAGCTCTACCTTGACACAGTAAATGTCGTCTTAATAAAGCCTAGGTAAAGTATTCGGCTTACGAAGTCCTACCACACGCTTTGCCAAACATCTGAAGGACTGCAGTGCCTCCCACTTTTTTCTGATGTCTTTCAGGTATAGAGTGGTAGTTTTCTTGAATGCAAAACCAGGCAGTGACTTGTGTAAGAGCTATCAGTCTCATTTTTTACCTTACTCATTGTACTGTTCACAACCCTCTTCATCACCAGTCTCCCTTCCACTACCAATTCAGAAGTGTCATTTGCACACAAAACAAGTATATATTATACTATTCAGTTACAAACAGTAGATTGTAAGTTTGTGTGTATCTGAACATCAACAGCTGTGTAGACACATCTCAGGTGATACTAAAGGAAGTCTTGTCAGCAGTTCTGATCATAAAGTAAATACACTAAAAAACTTAGCTTCAATTAGGCTGAAAAGCAGATACAATTTTCTGGAATGAACACTGACTGAATGCTGCCGATAACACCATCTTTGCAAAATACCTTGTTCAGTTTTTCTTAAAAAGATAACACTTTCAAGATAAAATATTCTTACAAGCAATGCATCCCTGCTGTTTGTATGCTCACAATAACCTGGATTTTTACTTTTTTTTAAGCTGTGTGTTATGCTTCATTAATATGAAATCACCATCCTGCACCACAGACACATTAGCCGAGCTTCAAGTGACCTAATTCATTTTTAATATTTCATAGTTTGCTAAAAGCTGAAATGAGAGATCACTAACACAGCTCTGACACCCCCTGTCATGAATCAAAAGATGTAGGGAAAAGGTCATGTACTTACTAACTGGCACTAAACCAAATTCATCACTCTAAAATGAGAGAACAGAAATGAAGACTGCATTTCCCATTATGCTTCTCTTTTCGTAAGAGCATCCATCAACTTGCATGATACCAACAAGCAAAATTTATTCATATGCCTGTCCCCCAACAAAAGGTCAGAGAAATGTGAGAAAGAAGAAATAAGGTTTGCAGCCTTTGTCTGAGCAAGAAGTAGTTCCCTCCCTTTAAAGCAAACTCAGCAGCAACAGCCTTTGAAGACCAAAAGGAGAAACAATTCCCAACCACATAAAGAAACTAACAAGTCCCCCTTATATGGCTACGAATTGCAATGCCCCTTTTTTTTTCCCACAGCTGGAAAAATAAGAGCAAGAGGGGAAAATAGAGCAAACTTTAAACAGGCAGTTCTCTGAGCACCAGGGAATTCACACAGGCACATCATTCCAGCTTTAAGAACTGCCAAATACTGTCCTCTTTGAAGGGAAGGAGGACATTACACCAGGTGAGTCCCTGAAATCTAGATTTTTAACTCTCCTGCTGTAACTATGGATACCTAGCTTTAAAAACCTTTTGTGAGGTAGCAGTACACCAGGCTCCCTTATCTCCTCCTCTGACAAAACACCTTCACCTGAAGTCCCCTAATCTCCTTTTATCTCACAGGTCACCAATACACCACCTCAAAGTTTTGCCAGCTCTAGCACTGTGCATCCAAAAAAAAAAAGCCCTCTGCCCTACCTACTGCATCTTCAGTCTGCCTCTTACACGCCGGTAACCCTGGGGCAAAGGCTGCCAGCTTCTCACCCAGGAAGGCACCTCATGTTGTTTCAAATAACTAGAGTTTCTTGCATGCAAGTCAAACAGGACCCTATGGCTGACCCAGTCCTGCTGCCTCCCGTCGGCGCGAGGCTGCATGAGGAAAGGTCAGGCTCCCGCACAGCATCGATACTGAACTTTGAATGGCTCAGCCTGGCTGGTCTCTAAATATAGCTGGGCACAGGAAGGGCTGTGAAAGGGACTGGGGAAGGGAGAGGGACAGAAGCCAAATGAGCAATCAGTTACATAAAACAACATCATGTTGGTCCATCCATAGGCCTCTCCTGCTCTTCTCTGCCACACTCTGCAGTGGATATTTAAGTGCAGCTTCAGAATTTAGTATATTAACGTAAACTCACAGAATAAGAACAAACTGTTGTTTGATTTATACCTGGGGAGGGGAGATATGAATCTGCTGAACAACTTTTCTTCTTGAATAAATTTGAATCACACAGGAGTGACATCACTTCCACTGCATGACAGCCCATAAATCATCATCAACGACAGGGTACCATCCATAAAGCATGTGTCATGGAGACACCAATGAGGTACAGAATATCAGAGCTTTACATTGTAAACATGCAATCTTATGCGTCTTCTGGCTTCTGCTGTGATCGATATAGATCAGGTCGTTTATTTCATTCATTTGCATCTGAATGAAGTAAATACAATTAACAGAGGAACCCTTATAGAAAATCTGTCCAAATAATTTTACCTGCATAATTTTACCACCACAAATGAAACACTTAAAAATGTAAATATTTATTTTCCAAATAAACAACCACATTTGATACTGGAGTTGACTTTACAACAAATAATCAGAGAGGGAATTTATTCCTGCCTGTGCAAGCATGGAAACAAACAAGGAAGACAAGAAGAAAGAATGAAGGGGGGGGGGGGGGGAAGCCTTTGCAATCAAAAGTAGGACAAATCATCTTTTTTCTCTTATTTGACAATGTCAGGCCTGAAAAGCCTTTCAGCTAATAAAAACTTCTAGGAGAAGATATTAGACTTTACTGTAAACCAACAAAATCAAGCAGACAGTATGGCTGCAGGATCCAACAGGAGCCTCCAATATACAACCACAGATGGGACAAGCAACCCTTACTTCACTTGTCCATTTAGAAACATTGTATCTCAGAAAAGACCTACACTGAAAACTTACTTCAAATTTCGAAGAGGCTACATAGTATTTTATCTTACTAATTATACAAATAAAATCAAACCCAGCTCTCCACTTATCCTTTACTTTTAGTGGATTAACCGTGCTTACTTTCTCACATAAATTGCTAATCTTCATTACCAGGCACAGGGCTCCATGTGAGACATCTCCTATGGCAGTTAGACTTCCACTACGTATAAATCATCTCTCCACTGTGGCAGAGACAGACAGACAGAACATCTGCTTCTTGCTGTTCAGTCTCTAAAACCATAAACCAGAATAATGATAAATAGAAATTGTAGCCACAGAAAACTCAAAATGCTGTTAAACATCAGGTGAAGTATGTCCTCATCCACTCATACAATTTCTTTTTGACAGTTCTTTTTCCCTTTGTATTTTTTTCTTTAATATAAAAACCTGCATATTGTCCAGCTGCCCTGGTTTCGCCACAGAGAATGGTATGTGCTTTGTGGGCCTGATTCTGCCTTCCTGAAGGCAACTGAAGCTCTTTCATTGATACTTTTTTGAAAGGAAGCAGAACAGATCCCTCTCATTATAACTTCTATTCAATAATATTATTGTTAATCAGCTACTTAAAATACCAGTATGTTATTCTGCATCAGTAGACACCATTCTCAAGCAGATACGATGCATACTGAGAGTAGCTTTCTGTAGAAAAGTGTTTACTTCTAAACTTCCTTCCATCACTCCACCTTGTCCATGAGTGGGAAAGTAATTGCAAAACATCACTACACAAACCCTCATGATGTAGGCTTGACAATATCCAAGTAAATCACTGTTCTCAGTCTCCCTTCTCTGCTCATCTGCAGTCTTTGGTATGAAACAACTATATCATAAAAGCTCTTATTCACACATGCTTTTGATATTACACTATTTAATCACATACAGCTGTAGCTGATGAGATTGTT
This sequence comes from Pezoporus occidentalis, assembly GCF_034315485.1. Lineage (NCBI taxonomy): Eukaryota > Metazoa > Chordata > Aves > Psittaciformes > Psittacidae > Pezoporus > Pezoporus occidentalis. Next base: position 1,149,969 of record NW_026916159.1, on the reverse strand, counting down.
ACAAAACACAATTTTAATGCAGCACTGGAAGAAAGTTCTGGAGACACATTAACCATTTTCCTCTACATCAAATTTCTAACATTAAGAGACTTTTCTTCAGTAAGAAGAAAATAAAAAAAAAACAGCTCACTTGTTGGCTTTTTTGTTTTTAAATCTGCTTCTCTTCTTGGACACTCTGGAGTGGGCTTGCTTGCAAGTGAACTCAAAGCGCCTGCCTGGAGTGTAGATTGTGACAAACCCACTTCCCCCACACCAAAAAAAAAGATAATTAAAACCCCCTGCTTGCAATTATATGCAAAGGGAATGCTACCCAGGCTACTTGCAGCAAGACCTGAAATGAACTCCAGCATTCTACTTGGAATACATCTTTTCTTACCTGCTTTTTAATTTGTAGAAGTTCAAGAACTGACATTCCAATAATTTTTACCAAGATACCATCATGCTTACTTTGAAAGACCCCCATGAATTAAAAAGTTCAGTTTGCATTGTGCTTAATTTTGAAGGGGCACCTTGTATAAAGTGTTCTAACACTAACAATCCTACTAACACACAGCATTTGCCGCAGCAAGATCTATACAGACTAATCTGGCAAGTGCTCATAACTCCCACCTTTTGGTAAGGAAGCAAAATATCTGCTTGCAAAATAAATATCTGTAGAATACAGTAACACACAAATGTTTGATAGAGTGAAAATCTAAACTTTCCCACAGGTTGGTTGAGGGGGGGGTATTTTTTTTAATTGTTTTTATTTAAACAAGCTTGCATTGAAGCAACAGATAAATGGGGAAAAAAAAAACAAAACACCAAAACATTCAACATTATTTTAATATATATCATGGTGTCCCTTACAGCAACAAAAGTATTCTAAACCAAGCATGTAAGGGTAAATGGCAAATGGTAACGGAAAACAAAATGAGTTTGTATATTTCTGCATTTTCCAGAGGAACATAACTTTTATCTTACTTACTGTTTAAAGCAACTAGCAAAATATGAGAGATATTAATATTACTGTCAGAATTACAGCCAGGCTTAAATATTTTTAAATGGCATTTAAACAAATTCATATTTCTTTCAGACAGTTCTCAGAGACATTTAAAACACACTGTGACATACTGAACCAAACAGAGGCTAAGTGTGAACGAACTTCATTCCTAGAAATGCATTTCTCTATTTGCAAGTGTTTGCCTTTACTTTGGCATGATCACATGGGCTCCAGCTAGACTTTTGAGCTCTGGCAGCAATCCAAGCTGCAGATGGTTGGAAATGCAGCCTGAAATCAGTGTGTGGTTGATGAATTACTCCTTACACCTGACCCCTGCTTCACACCAGGCACCAAACACAATCTGAACACTACCAGCCAGAGAAGCCCTGTCAGGCATCTCCGTATCTGGAACAGTTTCTTCAAGGCCTTCTGTATGGCCAGATGGCAAAAAGTGGGGAATGCCGTAAACTCGCTAAACAGAAACATGAGTGACAAAATAGCACAGGATTCATAGGTACAAGGTGAAGAGAAGCAAGAGCTTTGCACCAATTCCCAAAACATGCTTCCTGAAAGACGTTGACAGAGTAAGGAGGGAGGCATGCTCATGACATGCAACTGAGAGAGGTCCCCAATTCCTTCATGCCAAAGGATGCCCTAAAAAGGGCAAAAAAGAAACATAACAAAACAGATACACACCCTCACATCTGTACCTGTAAAATTACTTAATGGAGCTTAAACTCTTCTGAGTTTGAATTTCCCAATTGTTTTTTGACTCAGCTGGGGCACATATCTGTCGCTTCACAGACATGCTCATTAAGCCATTCTTGCCTGCAGGCCAGTCTTCAGACTTTCCATATCCATAGAGACAGGATTTTATTCATGTAGGTGTTGGGAAATCACATTTCTTCCTTTTGCATGTGTTCACATGTGCATCAGGCATAGAGATGAAGAGGTATTGAGAGTACAGTAAACATCACCTCTCTGGAGTATTTCAGCCTTCTGGGTAGCAAAGTCAACACAAAAGTTAAACTACCAAACCCAAACCATGACTAATAGGTAAGAAATACTTGGAGAATGCATGAAAGCAAACCACACACAAATAGCTCCTAAACTGGCATATATTTACCCGAAAAGCAGGTACAGCAATCGCAAACCAAATAATGTCCATCAGCAGTTAGCTGTGGCACCTCCTCCTTTCTACACAAGTGATTCAGAATTTTTCAGTAGCCTGTTTGCAGAAAAAGCTTACCCCAGTGCTAGGTCTAGCCATAAACTGCAGAGAGCAAAGAGAAAACACAGCATTGACCAAATTAGAGGCTCTTTCAAATATATTCAAGTAGATACGTTAATACTTTTCACATCTTTACATGATCTTTCATGGTGCTTAGTTTTCTTCTGTGCAAATTGGTAAAGAGAAAAGAATTTGCTTTGGCAAGCAAGAAATTAACGAAAGAAATTCAGACCACAACACAAGATTTGGCATCATTATCATTTCATATGCGACAATTTACAACATATTCCTGTAAACCAGTTTTTTGAGGAGTTATACCATCAGCAGGGATGCAACTAAGGAAATTCACTTACCGTCTCCAAATAAAATCAAAAACTGTTACAGATTCTCATCAGATATACATGAGCTGAACCACCTTCATGCAGTATTCTTTGCAGAAAGGACACATGACTGCCCTTCACTTACAACAGTAATAAAAATGTTTATTCTGAAATAACTATGACAACAACTGGACTCTGCTCTCAGGATCTGCTTAAGACTTTCAACAGTGTACTTTCAAACTGCAATTGTCAGACAGCATCATGCCAAAACAAGAAAAGTAACATTATGCCTTTCTTCAAACTCAGTGCTTGTCCTTAAGAAACATATTAAATTCCTTACACTTGTCTCTTTAAAATTATCCTACCCCCCCCCCCCCATTTAATTTTTGGATAACAACAGGCTTGCTTAAACCTGCAATTAAAGTTTAAGCGTCATGGTGGCATCTGGTAATGAAGGAACACAAGTAAACTGGATAATAAGAGTGCATGCTCTATGTTCCACAAAAGGCCACGAAACACTAAAAACTTACAGCAATCGGACAAACATATGGAATCCATTTTTTCTATTTATAATCCCATCACCCATCTAGCTATTCATTTACACCATCTCTGTGCAACAACGAGCTAGCTATGTTAGAAGACACAAACACAGACTGTACCTGAGATCTTGAATAGCCCTGTGCTCCCCCATGACAAGGATGTGATGTACAGTAACACGGTACTTCTCAAAGAACAGAGACAACTTCACCAAACAAGCAAAGCAAAAACAGTGCTTCACCCAAATATGCTGGGGAACATGGATTTCCAAACTTTGCTTGTTGAACGTGCTGCCGCGCTGCATTTCACAAGTGGTACACAAATGCCATAAGAAAGCCTAGAATTTCTTTCTTAATTATAAATGAATGGCACTCCCCCCTCAGCGTGCATGACTATGAGCAGAAGACAACATTCTTTCTGTAGAGCTGCTTCCATGCAGCTTTTGGAAAACAAAAAGCCAGAGCTCATAGGATGGCTGGAATCATACAGGAATCATATTAATACGTGCTGCTCCAATAGGTATGATAAAAGATACAGCTCTCCACCACAACACTGTTTGATTACCTATTAGCTTTAGAAATACAATGCATCTAACTGCTTTAAAATGTCCCAGAAGCTGATGGCTAGCTTTAAAGTAACAAAATCCAGATGCTGCCTGTCTGCACTACTCTAAACTCTTAAGGTCTATAGAGGAGAAATACTTGTACACGTGTGTCTACATACATGTATTTATGTTTATTATTTAGGTTTTATGTATGCACTTAACTGTGGAGCAAGGAAAATAAGAAAACTGCCATATAAAAATGCATCACCAATTTGAAATGTTACCTGTTCTTCCAGCAACAGTGCATGTGTGCAAAGACAGACGCACACGACTTTTCACAGGGTTGATAATTTTATATACCGGCTATAAAAGTGGTTTAATTTATTTTTTTAAAGCACCGAGTTTAAAAAAAGCTATGGTACCAAAAAGCTATTGTTACTATTTTAAGCCCAAATACAAGGTTAGTTTTCTCAAAAAGCTTATTTTACAAAGTTTAAAAATGAGCAAAAAAAAAAGTAAAAGGGAAATAAAAAAATAAAAAGTAAAAAAAAAAAGTCTGGCTAAATGTAAGCTACGTGAGTAAAAGGCATGGAATGTCCAATATTTCTCCTCCAATACTTGAGGCTATTGTTCTTTCAAAAAACCACCATCAATTGTTTCATGTCCTTGGCTTGCCAGGTTTTGAGGAATAGCATCAGCCTGCATCCCCCAATCCCCCAAACAGTTAAAGCTATGGGCAGTATTGCAGTCAAGCTAGTGACGGGCTGCTGCTGCAACAGCAACAATACACACTAAATGGTCACAAAGGTAAAATGCAATTTGGATCGACCTTGAAAGGAAAAGAGGGGAGAAAAAAACCAAATCAAACAAAACAATGCACCACCCGATATAAATCAGGCCAAAATACAAAATTAAAAAAGTCTAAACTTTAGACAAAAGAAAGAAATAATAATCTGCACGACACAAGAAACAGCAGAGCAAAGAAGTGAGAGATAACCCTGCCATGAATTACAAGGCTGTAATCATACTGAGTGGTTCTGGTGTCATTGCAACTTCAACCAGCCTGAATTGCCATTTTTACAATTAGTTAATTTATATAATGCAGTAGGGCTATAAACATTAACGGGAAAGTAATTTTTATTGACAAGGAAATACAACTTATCCTTTCAGGACTACAGCCAGATCAACATGCTTAAAACCAAAAGTCTGGAGAAGTCAGCCTCCCCTGTGGCACTTCACCACACAGAGACGCACATATCAAATGTCCCATGTGTTAGATTTGCCACAGAAGCACAATGTGTGTATGTGTATGATATGCCACACATATGTGTGCACCCTGCCTATTCCCCCCTCCCCCCCAAAGGACGTTCATTTATTGACTGAAACTGTTAATCTGGGGGGTGAGGTCAGGCTTCAGAACAGTATCCCCCCCCCCCCCTTTTTCTTTTCCTATATACTTCGGGGTTTTTTAAATTCAGTGTTCTAACAGGGTTTGCAAGCTTTCAGTTTAGGGCTTTCTTTTGTTACTGTCCCTTGGTCACACAGGAAATCTTTTCAGAGAGCAGACTATTATACAATGGCATTAGAAAAATAAAGCTTTAATTAACTAACGCACGGCCAGGTAGCACCAACTTCCCTCGTCTCTTTAGGAGACTCAGGCCTGCTTTCCAGTCTGCTAGCATGTTAAAAATTATTAAGGTAAAAATAAAGGAAAAGTCCGTGCTTGGATACACTCTCCAAAAGTAGCCACCCTCTATTCCTAAACCTTTTAAATACAACCGAGTACAGCCGTATCATCCTCAATATTTAATTAAGTATTAAAAGCAGTGCAAAACACTGAAGCAAACTCTGCCAGATTTACACTCGGTTAGCTCCAAGCTCTCCTCCGAGCTCCACAGCATCTCCTCCTCAGCTGATTAAAAGTTTGAGTTGCCACAGACAGCTTTTCTAACAGCAAAATGCTTTTAAGCTCCGAATAGAAAGCAGAAATCACTGGAAGAGCCACCAAAAACAGTGTTTTGTGCCTGATACTGACCAGAGCAATCTTTATCCCATGCCATAGTAAACACACTACCTGCCCGGTGTTACGCTAGCGTTAACCGCAGCGGTCTCCCCAAACAATAAAAGGAATTAGCCGACGCCAGCAGCCCTTGAGGAAAAATAAATAAATAACACAAAATAAAAAAAAAGACATGAAGAGCAGGGCAGACAGTAAGCTTTCTGCCTCTCTCATGCCTGCCTTCTGCCTATCAGCTCGGGTCTGCGTGACACCGAACCCGAGGAAGCGCCGGAAAAATCGCCGAAGAGGCGAGGCGAGCCCGCAATTCGCGCCGCTCCCTTCCCATCACCCGCCGAGCGCCCGGCCTCGCCGGCCCCTACCTTGGTTTGGAGATAGTGGGGGTAGTAGTAGGTGTACTGGGGGTACATTGGCTGCTGGTCCAGGCGTTTGCCCATGTAGCTGGAGTCCTTCTGGCTGGTGCAGGGAACTCGTTGGCAGGGTGTAGTGCCCCAGGGCCTTTCTTCCTCGCACGCCGCTATTCCTGACAGCGCGGGCGACTGGGGAGGCTGCCGAGACTTCCTCGCCGTCTACCGCGCGTTACTTCCAGAGCAGCCAAAAACGCGCCCGCACGCACATATACGTGTGTGTGTGAAAAGAAGGGGGTGGGTGAGCGGGGCGGGTGGAAGCCCCTGCCCGGCTGCCCGCGGCGGAGCAGCCCGCCTTCCCCGCTGGCGGCAGCGAGCGGCGTGCCTCCGGTGGCGGTGCCCGCTGCCCGGCTCGGGAGGGAAACGTCCTGCGAGAGGAGCCGAGAACACAGTCCAACTCCAAGCCTCCGCAGAGCCGCCCGCTCGCTCGCTCTCCTCGGCTCGCCCCGCGCTCAAGCCCTCCCCTCTCGCTCCCCACCCGCCCCACTTCCAACAAGAAAAAAAAAAAAAATAAAAAAAAAAAAGACAAAAAGAAAAAAAGAAATGAAAAAAAAAAAAGAAAAATAAAAAAAAGGGGGGGGAGGGAAGAGACTTCCCCAGCCTAGTTGCCGCTGCCTCCCTTACGGAGTGACATGGTGCTCAAGGTTTGTCCTGTCTTTCATTCAAACCCCCTCCGCGCCGCGCCACCGGTGGGAGGGACCTCGGCGCGCCGCTCCCCCGGGAGGTCGGCGCAGGCCACGCGGCCGCCTCCGCGCCCCCGCCGCGCCCGCGGTTCCTAGCGCCCCGATGCCGGCCTCCCTCAACCCCTGAGCCCCGCCGGCTGCGGCCTCGCGGGAGCGGGGAGCGCCGGAAAACGGCTGTGGGACTCGGGAAAGCTTGCCGGCGGGGGAAGAGAACCCCACAGCGTTTGATTTTGTATTATATTGTTTGGATTTTTAAGCAGCAAGAAGGGGAAGGTCATGAAGCACGGGCGCCGAGCGGGAAAGTCGTCGTCGTCCTCCCTTTTACCCCCCTTCATAACTACTCCACACCGTCATTCGGCACTTCGCGGAGGGGCGACCCGGGGCCAGACATATTAAATACATACTTTGTCAGCCCGCTTATATAAGACTCGGTTTATTTAAAGTTGGAACAAAATGGAGGAAGAGGGTAAAGAGGCAACTCACCCGGCCTGACTTACGGGGGGCCTTAGGCCAGACGTATGAACATTCCACAGTGCCTACCAAAATTACCCGCTGCTCTGGTTGACGTTTTGGACCGCAGCGGCAACCCCGCAGCCCAGGCCCAGGTGTGAGACCCGCACCCGGCCCGGAGCCGCACACCTGCCGCAACACCCTGGACCTGTGTCAGCCCCGCGGCCACAGAAGTATTTGTCCTCCGACAGATTCGGAGGAAGAGTTTGTCTTGCAACAGGACTATAAATTACCAATAAGAAAGTGCGGGAATAACAAAATGTTTCCTCTTGTGCACAAATCACAGCGTTTATCTCCCTCTTTTTTTTTAAATCACTTATTCCTTTAACGTATCATCAGATTCCTGGGCCTTTCTACAGCGGCTTTGCCTATTTATACTTTTGGTTTTGTTTTGTTTTGTTTTGTTTTTTTTTTGGGGGGGGGGGATAATGTGGGCAGCAGTTTCTTTTTGTTTTTATTTAAATCCTCGGTAGTATTGCAGCAGGATTGTCAGCTGCTGTATTATCAACCAAATTGCTCCAGAAAAAAAAAATATAAAAAGAACTTCTTTAAAGGGACACTTCTCAAGGCTGGTAGAGCTAAAATTAGACTTGCCAGCTGTGTTTTGGTTTGTGGGCACGTGCATGCACATGACAGGAACATGGAAATATCACACTTTACTCTGGCAGTTTGCTGTTTTCGTAAGCAGAGGGTTTCGTTATGCATTACTATAACTGCCCCATAGCCAGTGAGTTCACAGGAAGCCATACACACATGCTCAAAACACTGCCCATGCATCTGTGTGAAATCAAGCATCAATAATTATTAATTACTACTATTTAGGTACCACTCCTGTATCATACAGTGGAACAACATGCCATGCATACACAGGTATTTGCCCCTCTTATTTCAGGAGAAAAACTTCTGCAGAGTGCTCTGTTCCCAGGGCTCTGCATAGGCATTAGCTGGGAGCTCTTGCCCATCCAGACAAGCACAGTGGAGCACACTGCTCCAGCTTCCAAACTTGCTGAAATAGATTCAGAAGAAAGGACTGGTTGAGTAAACTAATGTAGTGTTTCCAATTCCTACTTAAATCCAAGCTGGTCAGGACAGTGCGATCACTTGGAAGCTCAGGGCAGAGGTGAATGAAGAAGGAAGATAGGAATGGGAGAAGAGGCCCCCAGTTTCCATCTCCAGGTCCTATGGTATATATTGCTGCTCAGCTTTAAACACATTGCATCTCATGGTAGTGACATGAGTGATACTCCAGTGATACTCTTGCTTATGCTCTTTTTATCGCCCCTCCCTCTGCTTTTCCCAAGGGTGAAATAGACTCAGGGTTGGTATCTGCAGAAGTGAATAGTGATTACTTGACGGTACAGTGATACTTCGAGCCTGACAACTTTCAGACTGTTCTTTCAACTGCCAGAATTAAGTTGTGCTTCTCTCCCCACCTTCTCACTTTTCCCTCAGGATATTAATGCAGTTTTTCTTGTTAAGTGGTTTGCTTGTAGAAGTGCATGTAACCAGATTTGGGGGAAGAAAGAACCTATATGTACAGGGTGAAAAAAAAAAAAAATACTGAGGAAGTAGAAAACCATGCATTCTGACCAAGAGAGCTATCTGAACGTGAAAGGCTTGTTGTGGCCATTATTTTAAGGCCAGGAAAGACCAATTTGGCTATGTCACCTGACTACTGAGAGTATTTCACATCATGCCATAAAATTCCAACACACTGCCCATCAGACACTCTGGCCAGGAGCACCAGCAGTTCTCACAACTAGAAAAACGTCAGGAGCTGCAGAAGAAGACAGACTGTTACTTGTGTAGGTAACAGCTCCACTTCCCTCCTGCTCTCTCCCAGCAAGTCTTATATGCACAGATGGTTTGCTTTTCCCTTTTCACCTGTAATCCTGACAAGGTGCTGAGAAGCGTCTACTGTTTGTTCTGAGTGCTCAGCACCTTGCATGACTCAGCCTTTGGAGATGCAAGATAGAGTGGAGGCAGCAAAAATAGGAATTCAATATAAAAGAGTAGGGGGCCAAGGGGAGAAGACGGGAGGCAATATAGCATAGCAAAAATGCAAATGAACAGCCACAAAAGCAGATTTAGATAGCACACAGCCTCTGAACAAATGCTAGTGCTGGAAAATGGAAAATTTCCATTTGCAAAATACAGACATCAAAAAGATCATCTGTGACTTGGGAGCACACTGTTTAAATAGAATCCCCTTCATTTTCTGGCCTGTGCATTTGAATAACCGAATCCACTTGCAAACTGAAATAGCAGTTTGCCTACCGAGTGTTAAGTATAAATGTTCCTCAAAAGAAAAGACAAGCTGTTCGATCCCAGTGAGCAACAGCAAAAAAACTTCACAACTTTTTTTCCTCTTATTGGAGGCTTGTTATCAATCCCAAGCCAGGCCCACTCCTGGGAATTGAGCGAGCAAGCCAAGTTGCAGCACACCTGCAAGGGTACTGCTGCCTCTTGTGATGGCAGCCTGGTGGGAGACTCACAAGACAGGCAGGCAATAAGGATCTTTTGAACAGGAAATTTAGAAATGAAACTTGGCAAAAACCAAAGCCGTGGACACAAAACCTAGAGTTAACTGACAGGGAAAAAAAAAGAGAATGCTTCTCCTGGCAGGCTGAAGCACAGAAATTACGCATGTTTGGGTGTATTTTTACTTTTCATAAAATGCAGAGTTCTTCATTCATAAAAAGTGAGTTAAAAGAAAAAAGTGGACATCGAGTAGAAGAAAGTAATGCAGAGGCTGTTATTTGCTAAAATACACTTCTACTTACACTTCTTTCTTTCTGCCTATCCTATGAAGACCTTCTAGAGTCATGGGTATCAGCATCAGGGAGCAATTCAAACAATTTCAAGCTCCTTGCTCTTGAAAAGCAGCAATACATATTCTAGAAATATTAACTTTTGAGACAAAATTATGTCAAAATTGTCTAAGTCAGGACTAGGGAAAATTGGCTTGTTGAGAGCAGAAATACAGCTGCCACCACCTAAAGCAACAGAATAGGTTAAAGAAAAAAAAGAACAACAATTATCTCAGGCTTGTGTTTTTGACACTGTCTCTCTGCTTTTATTCTCTCTATTTACTCATTAAAGCTATTTCAAAGGAGACAGTAGTGATGCTTGACAGCTTGTTTACAATGGGATACAAGAAGAATACTGATTTTATTTCTAGATCTGACAGCTCCTTCAGTCCAGGTACCTTAAAACTATATTGATGAACACTGAATCTTGTTCTTTAATAGTTCATTTATCAAGCTGATTTGCCTAAGGATAGCTAACTGAATTTCTAACAAGTGATATATCCTGGTGCAACCATCAGTACAGCATGTGATAACAGTGGAGGAGGTGGGGAAAAAAAGACACACGCACAAAAAATCCCCGATCAAACACTTAGCTTAACAACGACAGCATTAAGTATCTGGGATCAATAAAATCTCTCTGAAGTGGGAGATGCCACCATTTTCAGCTGCCCTCTCACAAGAGAGCAAACACCACTGAGGGTGGCTTTCTCCGCACACACACCTCCCCTGCCTGGAGAGCCAGGTTTGGTCTCCACTCTTCAGCACTAACCATCAAAGCACCACAAAGTCCAGAATTAGGCACAGCTGCAGGTGGCCTAAAATAAATCTAGAAGAGTTAATGTATGGGATTTTGGACAACAGCAAAGGCTTGGCATTTGCCATTAGAGTTTATTATTTTTCACTTTATCATCTGTCTTAATACTGTGGTTCAGGTATTTCCATTGGTCTACTTTTACCTAAAGGCCCAATCTTAAAGGAAATCTTCAGACAGCAGCAGAGTGAAAAATTTTGGGGGAAAGCAAACAACAGTGAGCATTCACTGATACCAAATTGTTTGTGTTTTCCATCTAATATAATCTCTTGCATAAGCAGATGAAACCAGCAGCCAACTCTGTGTTAAAGTCCTCTTTCTGCAGATGCTAATGGATGCAACCAAAGTAAATTATCTTATCTTACTCTTTTGTCTACAGTCTGTTTCCGATGCATTTCAGAACCCTTGCAAGTGTTAATTCATTCTGTGAGGTGGAAAAGAATTAAGTAACATGACCAGTAAACAGCAAGGCCCCAACTGTCACAAAGAATGGTGGGTTCCTCTCCACAAACCCTCATTGCATGGTAAAAGCCAAAGCAAATACAACTAACAGAGAAAAGGACTGGTACTTCCTTTCAGATCTGGAGGAGATTCATGGGGAGATAAAGCAAAGGGATATCAAAGAAATGCAACATGAAGAAATGGAGAGCAACACTGACTGTATCATATCACAGTGTATCCTCAAATAGGATCACATACCAATAATCTAGGGCTTTCAGAAAACACCAGGATTGTACACAGGCTAGAACACATGCCTTTCAAAGGTGGTATTTTCTATAGCAGCTCTATATCACAAGTTAGTAGATATTGCTTCTAGTCTTGAGTGTAAACTCTTAGGATAAAAATGTCAAACAAACCCCCAAACAGTAAAAGGACTAACCAAGGCTATTTCACTCTCACAGCATATTAATTTAATGCTACCAGTATTATATGTGGTATGATTTCAGAGGGATAAAATTCTCCACTTCATACCTTCCTTCCCTCCGAAGTCCTGCTTACTAGCCACCTTCCCCACCCCTCTGTTTACTTAAAATCAGACTGTAGTCAGGGAACATGAGATTTTTTTCTTAAGGAAGTTTATTTCTGAAGGTAATGGGGAGACATAAATATGCTACCTGTTTACTGAGACTCATAAACACATATGAACACAGGCAATTAATTGTCACTGAAACAGTGAACACGGAAAATCCTAGCTTTTTAGGGCATGTTTAACTAAATGTTCACCCATCATGTACTGAATTACTTAGTGAGATACTAATTTTGTGCTCCAGCTGAGGGTAATCACAGAACAAACCAGCATTATTCCAGTTGCTCTATGAAGTTACAGCTTAAGAACAAAGGCCAGCAGGAGTCGAGCCTCTCAACTTGAAAGGAATTATCTTTTCCTCTAATTGAAGTGAGGGCTGTTTTGTTTTGTTTTTTCTTTCCTTCCTCTTGCTAAATTTCCAGCAACACTCCTTGGCAGAAGGTCTCTTTGCAATGGGGTTATCATGGTTAAAGGCCAGGAGCAGAGCCTTATCTGCCTGGGAAAGTTTACTAACATAACTGCACCAGCATCCTCGACAGCTGGAATTGTGCCGCATAATGCTTCACGTGGGCAGTCTTACCCGGGGGAGCAATTACACTGGTAAATGCCCCTCTTTACCTAAACCCAGAATGACTTGAGGTTTGGGTCCTGTTCTCCTGCTGGTACTGCCCCTGACCTACACCATGACCTTGGACAAACCACTTTTTCTCCCTCCCTTCTGTCTGTCTCACAAGCTTCAACTGGAATCTCTGTAGTGAGAACAATCTCTATGTTTTTACAATACCACAGGGGAGCCTCCATTTTGGTAGGGCACCAAAACAACACATCATCAAAAATCTGTAACAACGAATGTAAACAGCTTGTTCTTCCACTGTCCAGACAGCTGCTGTTAAGAACTTAACTCACAGGCTGTGGCATTTTTTTGCATGGAAAAAGTTAACAATAGGCAAGAATAGAGGGTCATTTCAGGCTACATTCCATCACTATCAAATATAATACTTACTGCTTTCTCCATACTTAGCCTCCCCAGCATGCCAAGATACATTTTTTCTTGTCTCTTTCATATCTGGCAGGCTTGTTTGCCCGCTAACCTCTTGAGCTAATGCTGGCTGTAAATAAGGCCTGAAGGAGCCTTCACTAATAATTTCTATTATATCTGCTAATAAACCCGCTTCTAAAATGCAGTATAATTATGGGTCTACCCTTGCAATTTAGTCCAAAACTGAATTCAAAAGTGTTTGTAAAAATATTTTGACATTATGACTATTGAAAATTTTACGGTTTTCATGAAGTATGACCATTTTTTCAATTTAGTTCAGATTTTTATTTTTGATTTCTTTTTCATACAAATTTTGCCTTGACCCAACTGCAATAAAAATTTCTCTATGTGGTCCCCTTCAAGAAGGACAAATTGAAGTTTAAAGAAGTCTCTAACATGTTTTCCAAAATATCTTAAGCAAAACTTTTCTCTACACATGTACGAAAATATTGTTTAGGAATTACACAGATTAAATACCACTATTTAAATCAGTCTCTAGGGAAATGTGTTCATCAGTTGTTCGGGTTTAATTGAAGTTCATGCCTGGCAAAAGCAATCTGAACTTTAGCTTACCCCAGTAAGCCCTACAGTAACTCAGAGTCTATCCAGACCAAAGTATTTCATAAATAAAGAAAAAAATACAGCTTATGAGAAACTGCAATCTTTGGCCATAACAAAATGCTATTCTTCTCCTTCTCACCTAAAACCAATCAGAAAGTGAAGTGAAAAGTTCGTAAAAACGCTTATTAAGACCTCTAGTGCCTTGTTATCAGCATGTAAAGCTTCCCTGTGATATTATAAGAAAAATTCTAAGTGTCCACTAAATATGGAATCAAAAGATTGTGCATAATGATTCCCAACAGAGGGGGAATTTCCAGCTCTCAAATTCTGTCTCAGACAGATAGGGAGAAAATGCATAGCAAATGGAGAAGTACAGTACTGAGAACTGGGTTAAAAGTTCCGCGTGCAGGTAAGCTGGAGACTTGAACCAGTTCTCCTTTTTTCAAGTCGGTTCAGTCTTTTATAGGAATAATAGCATTTTTTGTAATGGACAGCTTCCATTTACCACAGAACCAATGCAACCTGCTGTGCAAAATCAAGCCTTATGTCACGCCAGATTACTGTCCATCATAACCAAAGAAAATGTCTTGAACTGAATATATTTGGTTCAGGAAATCTGTATTTTGTCAGCTGCAGTATAGCTCATTGTCCATTAAACAGTACCAAGCCCATTCTGAACAGAGCACTCTGTAGAAATGTTTAAACTCCCAATCCTATACTTGTCAACTTTCCAGAGCAAAAGCGAGGGTGATACTTGACATCTAACAAAAGCAGAGTTAGGACTGCCACCTTCCTGCACCACAGAAATTCTTTGGGTAAGAGATAATTTGTTTCCTGCAAACAGGCAGTTGCTAATTATAGCTCAAATCTTCCCTCTTTTTTTCTTCCATCACTTTTTTTCTTCTTCTTACTCCCCTCTCTGGTGCATCTTCAGTCTTGTTCACCAAATATCTTTTGCCTTAAAAAAAAAAAAAATCTCATCAAATCTCTACATTCTCCTTCTAGAAGTTACCTGTTTTGAGAATAATTTGCCTGTCATCTTTTATATATTCCAGCTGGGGTTTTTAATAAAGCACAGGTACTCAAGGCTACTGTATTTTTATTAGGAGATGGTGGAAACTTTATAATGATTTCTATTCACATTCAGCAAACGCTCTTCTCTATTGTTCTACCCTATTCACCTCTCCCAACATTCTATTCCCAAATCATTTTTACTCTGTAATCCTTCATCCATTTTGTCTCTTCTTCATTCGTGTCCCCACCTAACCCCTGTCTTGCCAGCACAAGTACTTTCCTTTTCTTAACCTTTTCTCCATTCTTTTTTTTGTTGCCCTGATTCCTCAGTCACAGATGCTTTAGGCTCTGCTGATATTTTCTTACTTATGTTACATTTCTTTGACTGTAGAACCAAAATATTCAAGAGGGGGAAAGAGGAGAAGACACCAGTAAGATATTCTTTTTAACTTGGAAATCCATTCTGCTAGATTTGAAGAGAAAGCACTGCATGTCATAAACATCTAAATTCCTGTCAGCCAAGATGCCTCAGCAGGGTCGTGGGCAGAGTTAGACAGCTTAAAACATAGTAGAAGGTAAGGATATTAAGTTCATTAATAGGGGAAGAACTGGGTCTCACAAACTGAGGATCCAATCAATCTCACCTCTGACTTCTTTTCAATAAAGGGATTTAAAGAAGTTTCTGCTTGGTATAGATGCACGCAGCTGTCCTTCTCACAATTGCAAGTTGCACACCCCTGACATCAACACATTTGTCTTTTCAGGATCCTATGGCAGCAAAACGTATCAGCTTGGAAACATAGAAACAGTCTTTGCCAAAGATTTCTCACCTCACATCCAAGAGGGTAAGAATGACAAGGAGAAAACACTACAAATGAGGAGGAGTGAAAGATGAATTCTTTGATACAGTTTTCCAGCTGAAATACCAACACAAAACCGGCTTGCAGATAATTTAAAGTTCTGCAATTTGGTACATTCCCACCAAGAAAAGGTAGATGTTTCTGTACTGTGAAGAGGTTGTAGGGGAAAAAAGCCCCAAACCATAATTTCATTTAATGTAGGAGTTGTACTTTAGCAATAGATATTTCTTTGTGCTAGTCATCTTATTTGAAAGTTTTATGAGAAGGGCCAGTAGCATTCTGGCTCTATGGGAGTTTGACATTTTCCATTATATCAGACCTCCATTTGAGTGAACTACGGGTTTCTCAGATCTCTGCCATTTCAGCTGAGTATCTCCATCCTGCATATCACATTTTCCCTTCGAATTCATGGTGAGAAGTTTCAGTCAAAGTGTTTGTCTTTTTCTTGTTTCTCAGGAAAGCTAAAAGGTTATTTTCCTGTGTTAGAATAAAGTGATGCCAAACACAGGCAAAAATGCCCAAGCTCATCCAGCTTCTTCTCCTTGGATAGTGGCTGGAAGGAGCCCAAAGAAAGGCGAGGTTTCTTACTACATGTGGAAGAGGGACCTGAAATTTGGCCAAATAGGTGACTCCTACTGCTAAGCATATGCCTTTTGCCTTTCTTGTGAAAACTTTCCAGATTTGGCCACATAAGAAACATTTGAAATCACATAGTCCCTGCATGCTAAGTAAATACTTCCCTCTTCCCTCTCAGCTCCCATAGACTTCTGCAGATGGATAGGGAATGGCACCAACCTCCCTCTTACCTGTGGGGAATTGTGCACACAGACACAGGAGGTGCACAAGGCCACGCTGGTCTCACCTAAGCAGCACAGCAGGAGGCAAGTTCACAGACATGATAGTTGCTGGCACCTAACTGTAATAGTAACATGGGTTAAATTGCATTATTTTTGCAGTTACAATACTGCTGTGCCATTGGGGTATTTCACTCTCTGAGATGAGAAGCGATGGAGGAGGGTGCACAAAAGCAGACTGAAAAGTAAAACTGAGATATTCCGAGGTTATAGGGGGAGATGAAGACAATACATCAAAGCACTGGTGTGCTAAAAGTAGCCCAAGGTGAGTGAGCGTTGGAGAAGAATCAAATAGGGAGCTGGAAATACCTATGCAGAATGGGATGTGAGATTAAGAAATGACTAAAATGAAAAATCAGCAGTGATGGCAACCAGATATTTAAGAAGCAAATTGATTCAGGGGACTAGACAGGACAAGAGAAGAGCCAAAATGGGTGAGAATGGAAGAGGGCAGAGACATGTATGAGGAAAGAAGAGAATTGTCCTTCCCCTCTGCATCCTGGATGTAAACCCCAAATTCCTGATGTTAACCACTCCTCTGTTGTCAACAAAAATCATCTATGCCCATCTGCAAAGCAATCCAGCCCCTTCTAGCACTAGTCCACGTAGATTAAAATCTAATACTGCCAGACTCTTCACCTCCCTGTGATAAAGATTTCAAACTTGCTGACAGTGCATTTGTCAATATGCCATGGGATGGTATTTCAGGTTATTTTTTTAAAAAGCTAAAACCTTTTTCCCACATAAATTAAATTAAAAGAACAATAGGGAAAATTCCATGTGATCCCACATTTAACATTAATGAGTAATGGGATAATTATAATGAATAATAAAAAGATAATGAATGCTCACAAAGAAGCCCATTACAACTGCAAAGACAACCATTACTCTGAAATTTTATACCTTTTGAACACTTGACTTTGCAACCTTAATGCCTTTTTAACATTGTTTTTGTCTTTGTAATGATATATAACAATCTCCAGACACCATATGCAGTCTTCATATTTCCTTTACCTCTTTCAAATGAATTTTAGCACTGGGTATGAGAAGATGAGTGATGACCACACTGAGCAGCAGCCAGGAGATAGTGAGGAATGCATTTAGTTGTTTCCTCTTTTGCATTCATAACTGCTACCTCCACAGCTGGGATCATGCTACAAGCTCTTGGCCTTGGTTTTTCTGCTTTAAAGCCTCTGTGTTTATGACAGTTCTGTCAAAATTTCTTGATTCTGCATTTTGTTTCTCCCATTGGTCTAACAACCAAACCCAAGCCAATGAGGCTTCAGGATGCAATTAAATAGTTAATGATTCTGTTAGGGTTGTGGCATGGTATCAACCATTATCTTGATTCCTTTTCATCTGACTCCGTGCCGATTTCTTTAGTTGTACGTGCTGTCCTTCAGTGCTGGACCCCTGCTTAGACATGATACTAGGCACATTTTTTAAATTGGAAAGAGGCATTAAAGCTTACAGACTATCATCATATTTCAAGTTACTGCTAGGAAAAGCCAACATTTGTAAGAGTTACTTTTGTATTTCTTCAGGCATTCTATATTTTAGTTGCAAATGTCAGCTTCTAGCAAATTCTTAGCTCTTGTTCCCAAAGTATCATAATATTAATAAATGCCCCATAGGACTGTCCCAGTTCATGTCACTCCTGCAACTCTGGGTCACCTTAAAGCCACTGCAAGTCCCTAAATTTCTACATCATTCACACTAGAATCCTAATGTGTACCCTGTAGCAACCGCCACTACGCTACCTGCGTGCTTATGTGCAGGTGGTTCTCTTGGCAGCTGAGATTTCTGTTTGCAATAAAGGAAAAAAACTGTTTACAGTAAAGAGCAGACACTTTGGGGGACCAGCTCAGTTAGTCAATTACCTGCGGAGCACATGGTCTCATTTCCAGCCGAATGACCCTGAAGCAGTCACTGCAGTCTGAGTGGAAAGGGGAGTTAACACTAAATAATATTAGATAAGAGCCAATCTCTTCTCAGCACTCTTCAAACAGCAAGAGAAACATGTCTTAGGTGTAAAGTGAGAGATCAAGTAGGAGGAAACAGTTGTGAAGAACGATAGGGCAAATGAAAGACCCTGCATGCCTCTCTGAATTGGTCTTTTCTATTATTAAGTTCATGGCTGTAACGGAAAGGTGACAGAGATTCCATGCTCTCACTGTTACAGCAAGTCCTTCACTTGTTCTTCAGCGATACAAAGAGCAGTATATGAATTTCACAGTATTTATATCTCTAATTTTACACAATAATTTAGTTGCCACCTCCTTGCATGAAGGAAACACAGTAACACCTAATTCAAGAGCTGGCCTTATAACAGCACTAACGTGCACGGCAAAAAGAAAAATCAAGGTGATATATGGATACTTAGTTGTGAAACTCCTATAAAGATGAATGAACATAGACTCTAAATTCCAACATGCTGCTTTGAAAAAGACCTGAACTGAAATGATGGATGACTTTCTATATACAAACACTTACACACATGCAACCCATGATCCAAGTAAGCTGGTATATGACACAGTGCCACTGCATGCTTTGGTCCCCACAGGACTGTCTGGAAGCAGTTTGACCTGGTTTAGCAGAACTCTCTCAAAGATCGCAACTATTTCCTGAACCAGCTATTAAAAACTACTTCCAGCAGCAGAGTTTGAAAACTGCATACCCTGCCACTTGCTCCAGCTCCCCTAGGAGCCACAACTCCTGTGGCCCTGATCATACATGGCTCCACATACCTTCAGTGCTCAGTCCCCAGTGCCGGCCTCCTCCTTATTGCTGGCAGTTGCTGCACATCTGCCAGCATGAATACCAGTGCCTTTTAGAGAGGGAAGAGGTGTCATACCAAGCCTGGGATTTCTGGAATATGATACTAGATTTTCTACATTAGCCTGACAGAGCTTGTAAATTTCTACCTTAGTTGCTTTATATAACACAACAGAAAGTATATTAAAAGACAAGTTGCAAAGTAAACAGCTAAAATTTCTGGAGTACCAGAATTCAGACTGCTTATTACTATTATTCAGACACCTTAAATACCCCCTTGAGGATCATCATTAGAATAAAATCTGCAGAATTACATCTAATTCTAATGTGAGGGCCCCTTGCCTTGTTCTCAGTGTTGTATGGTCATTGCCAACCGAATGACAAAATACTTCCTATTTTATTTTCTCATCACTTTTTAATGCCATACTATATTTACCATACAGCATTCCAACTCTGCTCTGAAGACAGAATTATTAATGTTTGCATAGACTTTCAAGCAGGTTTTTTTCACTATAGCGACAGCATGCTTTATAACACATGTAAATTTATCTCCCTAACACCTGAGGAGATAGAAAACTATGTTCGTCTCTAGTGAAGAGGTAGGCAACTGGGGCATGTACAAAATTAACTGAGAAGTCAGCACTGGGATTTGGTGCATGTTTTAAGAAAGGGCTTATGTTTTCAGAATACTGTGCATCATATAACACAGTCCTGCTCAAAGCCCAGGCTTCCATTAGAAGACATGTGCTTATTGGTCCCAACTTGTGGGCTTCAGGTAAGACATCTCTGCTATGGCTCCTCCACAACATTAAAGCCTGCAGCTCCTTCTCAAATAGGCCTCAGCTACAAAGCTGACAGTGACCAGAAACAAAAAGACCTTCCTGTGACGCCCCTATGGGGTCAGCCCACTGAACTGCAGCAGCAAGCCCCATGGAAGTCCTGGCAGCAGAAAGACCTGCTGAGCCTTGGCAGGTGAATACTGCCCCAAGCCTCAGACCCCCATGCTGATCTCAATCCTCCTGTTCAGTAAACTTAATCCCACTCTTACAGTAACTGAAAAGAAAGATTTTTAATGGGAAAGGATGGGAAAGCTTATCAATAAGCAGTTCCATCAATCCTTTTCTACCTATAAAACTAATGATACTGAATTGTAAAATTATCAAAGAATGAAGCAATAATTTTACGAAATAGGGAGCTAAAATAGACTCCAAAGGATTAACACCCACGGTAGATTATCCCCTCCGCATTAAATTGGGTAATGGATTTCTCTGAATAAGCTTTTTCTTTATAACAGAAGCATGAGATACTTCTTTTTAAAAAGATCTGTAATGTCTTACTTTACATACACCTTTTGTTTTCTTTTGATATTTGCTACAGTCATTTAGAACTTGATCTTGACTGATGACACAGGCACATATTCTTGTTGAGATGTCTTAATATAATAGAGAGGAATACACAAGCCACACGCGATCTTGTTCAGAAAGATAGAGTTCTCTGCTGGAAGATTTCTGGTCACTAATGGAGTATAGTGGGACTCAAGCAAGCAAAAATAGCATTGTGGTTAAGATATTGGACCAAACTTGGAAGATATCTTCTGGTTCCTGGCTCTGCTGCAGACATCCTGTGTGTCCTTGGATAAACGCCTCTCGTGAGGCTAATTTTATTTATGTGCTCATGTACATAGTAATGAGCCTCATAAACAGCCTATAAATATAATCATTTGAAGTAATTTTTAAGGCACAATCTCTCATATTCAGTGAGGGATTTCATGCTCTCTTGGGAAATGAGAAAGTGTTTGCTAGGCTAAAAGCATGAGATGAGTTTGGATCAATCTCAGTTTCAGTGGCATTTGTGCGCATTTACATCTGGCATACATGCACCATTACATTAAAAAAGAGTCTGCATTATTTGCACTATTTCTCATTTTCTTTCTCAGACTGCAATTGTTCCAAATTATAGGAACTCAGACTGCAGGAAGCAAGAAGAAACACACGTACAATATCGCCGAAATGTTCACTGGCTGTGTCCTTTTTGTTCAAAATACTTGGAAACATCCTGCAGAAATCTGTGTACATGCACAACAGTTGTAATTATTCACATAGACCCTACTGTAAAGCACAGACTATGTACATCTGGAAGTTACACATCTCGACACACACAATGCATGTAGCTATACAGTTCACAAGTAACCTTCTAGAGGAAGGGTGGTTCTGGAGCAAACGCAAATCTGCCAGCTAGGGTGGTTTTCACCATGTGTGGTTCAAGCTATTCCTTTGCTGCTTCAGAGGGGTTGTTGGTGCTCTGGCAGCCTTGCTGCAGACACTCAGAAATCCCATGTAAACAATTGATGCTCTCAGCAGGTCTACATCAGGTGGGCAGCAAGTGCAATATACCATGGACCCTGGGACAAGCCATCAAAAACAAACTGTGGTTAAGGTTAGACCACCAGAGTACTCAGTTTTGTTTGTCGAGACTTATTCAGCCTCTTCCTTTACAAGAATGATTTCTTCCAACATATATCTTTACACAGTTGTTGACCCTCTGTGGCTTGGATGAAGCAAAAAGTATCAGGAGTAAATAAATTATTCAAGCACATTTATGAGTCTGTGTTTATTGTCTGCACCTACCATATATGATTTCAAATGTGATCACTAACATATATTTAAAAAAGCAAGTACATAACTACTGTATTAGTTTTTGTTTGGGTTTTTTGTTGTTGTTGTTGTTTGGTTTTTTTGTGGATGGAAGCCCCAGTGTATTACAGTTATTCTGGTGAATTCAAGTCCATTTAAGGGGAAAGGTGTGTTTCTGGAACTACCCCTGCTTCCTGGTCTGTCGGAGAATTAACAACTTTAGCAATTAGGAACAGAACCTTACCACGCAGTACCCTTTTGTAAGGGAAAGGAGAGAAGACATGAAATAAAGAACCAGTGCCCTCTTTCCTTGCCTGAGCTATTTGTTAAATGACTCGGCACTGGGGTTTCTCAGTAACAATAAAGCCTGTGGCAGCAAAGCAAGAATCCTGACACTCCCAAGAATTTGTTAATTTTGGCAAGAAAGTTATGTCTGGAGAGCTAAAGTGGAGAAAATGACAATGTAATAATGTTGTATTGCAATATTATAACATTATGAATAACATTCATAATACTATCGGATACCCTCCAAAAGAAGACTACAGATATAGCAAAACAACAGCAACAAAAAAATTAGCTCATATTTTATGAAATCCAAGGATGCAGTGACAGTTCAACAGTAAACTGTATGTAACAATTACTCAAAAACACGGTTTACAGCAAGCTTGGATAGTTTCTTCCTTATATCCTTTTGGCATTCATTTCCCCTCCACCCCCCCTTTTTTTGTGTGTTGTATTGTAATGACAAGGGCACTGCTCATGTTCACTGAAATACCTCCAACTACATGCAAGCTGTGATCAGTGTCACATTTACCACTGTCTCACACTGCCCCTATACTGCTATTTTCTATTTTTCAGGGAAATACATTTAAAATACATGCACAGAGTAAATCCAAAATGAGCCTTTAATAATCTTGTTCAGGGCAACAGAGAATAATGACAGTGTCTTCAATGAGGGGCATAATTACAACAAGCTGTCAAAGGAAACTTTAAGAAAGTTTGGGGGCAGGGGAATTAAAAGCTATTTACCTCTATCAAAGCAGAATGAATAAGGGTAATGAGTAATAACCCTGAGAAAATGACAACAAAGGGGAACATTCTCAGCACCATGAGCGGGAAATTAATCAAGTCCCTCTTTTGTTAACAGGTATTACACAATAAATTCCCTGTGTTCCACCCTGAAAAAGTATCCTTAATATTGGGAAAGAAAAAGTTCTAAGAAGTAGTAAACAAGAAAATGTTACCTTGTCCTTATAATGTACTATTTACAAATATCTCAAAGCACATTTTAGTTCAATACAGTGAAAGAAAAGAAAGCTCAATATCTTACGACGTTTTGATTTACACTTACGGAGAAAATACAGTGTCCTGAAGTAGGCAATGGATCCATAACAATGAGATAAGTTTGGACTTATATAACTTACAGGAAGCTTCATGTATCATCTAACAAAGTACCAGTGTGCCTACTGGAGATACGCAAATTTGGGCTTCCTGATTACATCTACAACACCTCCGTCTGCTAAGTCAGGGCACACTTAGTTCAAGTCAGAGCAGCACAATGCAGTTATGTACACAGAAGACTGAAAATCACAAAATTCTTAGTTCTAAAATGGGATCCAACTGTGCTCCTTTTTCCTGTCCACAGAAAAGTTAATGAAGCAACCTAAGTCACTCACCCTCTTCTGCTCCTCAGACATAAATAGTATTATATAACTACTAGTCTCAGTGAACTGTTGGGTGAATTAAATAAATTAACATGGACGGATTAAATAAGTTCACATCTTTAACACATTTCGAGGAAGAAAAAGACTCTATAAGCATTAAATATTACTGAAATTGTAAGCAAAAGACCTTTTCAAGTGGGTACTACATTTCATTTCTTTGTATATCAATTACTCATTAACGCAGCAAAACAAAGAAAGATGTGACAGTTCTCAAGGAATCCTTTCACTGTTACATATGCTCTTGATTTGACATTACAAATAACAGTTATTCAGTGGACCCCTGATCATGTTCCCAAACCATTCCTGAGGGCTCCAAGACTTTCGGTGCAAATTGTCTTCTCTAGTGTCCAGTCTAGCTTAGTCTTACACACTTATATATACTTAATAAATAAGCATGCACAAACCATGTTACTTGTAAAATTATTTGAGTACAATTGGTTTAGAAGCTTACTTATTTCAGGGATTGTAAAATATGCCTTGCACCTCTGCACCTTCCAATTTATCTAAATATCAAAAACCCCCTCAATCTAAATAAATCTAAAATAAACCCCCTCATTAAAATAAGTCTAAAAAAATAAAAAGGGCGAATTCTAAGCAAAAAAAAACCCACCCAAAAATATTAAAATTCTGTACAAAAGAGCTAATGTGAATGCCCAAGAGATCTGTGTGGTTTAGTGAAAGCTGTACCTTTTTAGGCAGGTGAAGGCATTGTATCAGACTGTAAAACTGTGAGCTTAAAAAAACAAGAGGGACACCTTGCCAAGATAATTTTGCCCTTTATATCAAATATCAAATTTACAAATTGAAGTAAACACTAAATAAAACCTTTTCTTCACTTTTTAACATTTAGACAACTCCTGTAAGTTGTTTAAAGGCAAGGGATGTAGGTAGCTGAATACCAGTAGCTAATATAAATGAGACTGAAAGAGGGAGGTGTTTGGAAGAGACCCTCTAGAAAGATATGAGCCGTGCAGAAAAAAACATGAGAATTTGCAGAATACAAGGCACAAAATTGCTTTTGAATTTTGCTCTTCTTTTAGATGCTATCTCAAAATAAATAATGTTCTTCTAGTAACCAACAATAATTGTTTTAAAAGGAGAACGGTCCTGTATAAGCAATCTCAGTGTCAAAGTCCAAACAGAAAGAGAGGGTTCTAAAAGACACAAAGTCCAATCTGCTCTCAAGGCAGGCACTTCCTAGCTACTTAGGAAAGTCTTCCCCAAAAAGCTGTCATAGCTTTTTTATTACACAGGGTTTTTTTCATGTTCAATAAACATAATTAAAAGTGATAGTACATAAATGTGAAAGTCATGCACTCTGGGTAAGTCAGTGAACCTATGGCAAGTTATTCTACCTACGTATTTGGCCCTTAAGTGACATTTCACATGAACACATACAAGTATTATATTGTGTATTAACTCCGTTTAGAATAATACAGGAAAGCTGATCAAATCTCACTAAATTCTGAAGAACCTATATATGTCTTGAAGCACACAAAAAGAAACCTCCTTTACCTAAACTCCATGAATCATAGGATCACAGAATCAATTAGGTTGGAGAAGAGCTTTAAGATCAAGTTCAATCATTATCCCAGGACTGCCAAGACCAGCACTAAACCATGTCACTGAGGGCTTCATCTACACAGTTTCTGAACACTTCCAGGGATGGTGATTCCACCACTGCCCTTGGCAGCCTGTTCCAATGCCTGAAGACCCTCCCAGTGAAGAAACTTTTCCTAATATCCAGTCTAAACCTCCCCTGGTGCAGCTTGAGGCTGTTATCTCTTGTCCTATCTCTTCTTACTTGGGAGAAGAGACCAACATCCACCTCACTACAGCCTCCTTTCAGGTAGCTTAGAGAGTGATAAGGTCCTCCCTGAGCATTCCCTTCTGCAGCTAAACAACCCAGGTTCCCTTAGTGGTTCATCACCAGACTTGTATTCCAGACCCTTCACCAGCTTTGTTGCCTTTTTCTGGTCCATGTTCAGAATACGTCCAAATTTGCTGTGTCACAGGCCATGCTGAGTAGGCAGGCCTATGATTTATAATCTAATCAACCTCAGAATCATAAAATCATAGAATCGTTAGGGTTGGAAAGGACCTTAAGATCATCTAGTTCCAAACCCCTGCCATGGGCAGGGACACCTTATGCTAAAACATATCACACAAGGCCTCGTCCAACCTGGTCTTGAACACTGCCAGGGATGGAGCATTCACAGCCTCCCTGGGCAACCCATTCCAGTGTCTCACCACCTTACAGGAAAGAATTTCCTCCTTATATCCAATCTAAACTTCCCCTATTTAAGTTTTAACCCGTTACCCCTTGTCCTGTCACTACAGTCCCTAACGAAGAGTCCCTCCCCAGCATCCCTATAGGCCCCCTTCAGATACTGGAAGGCTGCTATGAGGTCTCCACGCAGCCTTCTCTTCTCCAGGCTGAACAGCCCCAACTTTCTCAGCCTGGATTCATCCGGGAGGTGCTCCAGTCCTCTGATCATCCTGGTGGCCCTTCTCTGGACTTGTTCCAACAGTTCCATGTCCTTTTTATGTTGAGGACACCAGAACTGCACACAATACTCCAGGTGAGGTCTCACAAGAGCAGAGTAGAGGGGCAGGATCACTTCCTTTGACCTGCTGGTCACGCTCCTTTTGATGCAGCCCAGGATACGGTTGGCTTTCTGGACTGCAAGTGCACACAGCCAGCTCATGTTCATTTTCTCATCGACCAACACCCCCAAGTCCTTCTCCACAGGGCTGCTCTGAATCTCTTCTCTGCCCAACCTGTAGCTGTGCCTGGGATTGCTCCGACCCAGGTGTAGGACCTTGCACTTGGCATGGTTAAACTTCATGAGGTTGGCATCAGCCCACCTCACAAGCGTGTCCAGGTCCCTCTGGATGGCATTCCTTCCCTCCAGGGTATCAACCAAACCACACAGCTTGGTGTCATCGGCAAACTTGCTGAGGGCGCACTCAATCCCACTGTCCATGTCAGCGATGAAGATGTTGAACAAGACCGGTCCCAACACCAATCCCTGAAGGACACCACTCGTTACTGGTCTCCAGCCGGACATTGACCCATTGACCACAACTCTTTGTGTGCGGCCATCCAGCCAGTTCTTTATCCACCGAGTGGTCCATCCATCAAATTGATGTCTCTCCAATTTAGAGACAAGGATGTCGTGTGGGAGAGTGTCAAACGCTTTACACAAGTCCAGGTAGATGACATCAACTGCTCTACCCTTATCCATCAGTTCTGTAGCCCCATCATAGAAGGCCACCAAATTGGTCAGGCAGGATTTCCCCTTAGTGAAGCCATGCTGGCTGTCACCAAGCACCTTGTTGATTTTCATGTGCCTTAGCATGCCTTCCAGGAGAATCTGCTCCAAGATTTTGCCAGGCACAGAGGTGAGACTGACTGGTCTGTAATTTCCCAGGTCATCCATTTTCCCCTTCTTGAAAATGGGGGTTATATTTCCCTTTTTCCAGTCATCAGGAACTTCACCTGACTGCCATGATTTCTCAAATATGATGGCCAGTGGCTTAGCGACTTCATTTGCCAGCTCCTTCAGGACCTGCAGATGGATTTCATCAGGTCCCATGGACTTGTGCACGTTCAGGTTCTTAAGATGGTCTAGAACCAGATCTTCTCCTACAGTGGGCCCAAGGTCTTCATTCTCACAGTCCCTGCATCTGCCTTCCAAGACTTGGGTGGTGTGGTCAGAGCCTTTGCCAGTGAAGACTGAGGTAAAGAAGTCATTAAGAACCTCAGCCTTCTCCAAATCCAGGGTAGCCAGTTCTCCTGAGAGCTTCCTGAGGGGGCCTACGTTATCCCTACTCTGTTTTTTATTTGCTATGTACTTGTAGAATCCCTTCCTGTTATCTTTAATACCTCTAGCTAAGTTTAATTCTAACTGAGCCTTAGCTTTCCTAACCTGCTCCCTAGCTTCCCGGACAACATCCCTGTACTCTTCCCAGGCTGCCTGTCCTTGCTTCCACTTTTTATAAGCCTCTTTTTTCAATTGAATTTTCCTCAGGAGCTCCTTTTCCATCCAAGGAGGTCTCCTGGCCCTCCTGCTGCACTTCCTTCTGGTTGGGATGCAACGCTCCTGAGCTTGTAGCAGGTGATCCTTGAATATCAACCAACAGTCTTGGGCACCCCTGCCCTCTAGGGCTGTATCCCATGGAACCTTACTAAGCAGGTTCCTGAAGAGGCCAAAGTCTGCTCTCTTGCAGTCCAGGGCAGTGAGCTTGCTGCACGCTCTTCTCACTGTCCTGAGGATCTCAAATTCAACCATCTCCTGATCGCTGCATCCAAGGCTGCCCTGGAGAGTCACATTTCCAACGAGCCCTTCTCTGTTGGTGAGCACGAGGTCAAGCACGGCACCTCTCCTTGTTGGATCCTCTATTACTTGCAGAAGGAAGTTGCCTTCTACACAATCAAGGAACCTCCTGGATTGCTTGTGCCGGGCCGTACTGTCCTTCCAACAGATGTCAGGGTGGTTGAAGTCACCCATGAGAACAAGGGCCTGCGAGCATGAGGCTTTTCCCATCTGTCTATGGAGTGCTTCATCCGCACAGTCCTCTTGATCAGGCGGTCTGTAACAGATCCCCACAGTAATGTCTCCCATAGCTATATTCCCTTTAACCCTGACCCACAAACTCTCTGTGGACTGCTCACCTGTTCCCAGACAGAGTTCCATACTCTCCAGCCTATCCCTAACATAAAGGGCAACTCCCCCTCCCCGCCTGCTGGGCCTGTCTTTTCTAAAGAGCCTGTAACCTTCCATTCCAACACTCCAGTCCTAGGAGCCATCCCACCATATTTCTGTGATGCCTATTATATCATACCCCTGTAGACTTGCACACATCTCTAATTCCTCAGCGTGATTGTGAAACCAACAGCAGTGTCTAAGCAATTGGAAAAATATATACAGAACAAAGGGAAAGACCCATCTCATCACAGCTTCTCCCTCAAGTACATAAACTCAGCATCAGTGGAAAGTATAACTATTTCATTCACTATTTTGTAGTGTATTTCTCCTGTGATTTGTGCACCACTACTTTGTGTTAAAGGTGCATTAATGTCTTCTTTTAACAGCATCCCTTCTAAATTTTTCCCCTTGCTTAATGGGCCTGAAGGGATTAAACCCTTAGCAGAAAAATGCATCTGTTGTGCATAACATCACAGTATTAGACTATCATAATACCAACTCATTTATTTTCATTTTGTGGAAGTATACCTTCCCTTGAGAATGATGCTACAGGGTATATTTCCTTCCTGATGCTTCCTTTCATGTATTGTATGCTATTAAGGAGAAACACTTGTATTCAGATATCAGAAGCCCAAGGCCCACTTTTTGCCTTGCATTTTGAGGCCACATTATACCAGAAAGATAGCAAGGCTGATTAGAAAAGAGCTCCAGAAATCCTGTCTGTCTGAAAGAACAAGCGATGCATGTTCTTTGCATTTGTCACAGTTCTGGACACTGGCCAGACAGAACTGACTTAAATTTGCTTTTGGTTTAGGTGACTTCTTTGTGCATAAATTAGAGAAAGCTAAGCTTAACATTTTAATGAGGTGAGCTGGGATGTCACTGCTGGAATACATGCCACAACAGTCAACATCAAGACAGACAATGGTGCTAACCATCTTGTATTGGGCAAGGCTTTATCTACATGCAGTTACAGCTGCAGTAATCCTTTGGTTTAGCATTAAATAGGATTCCCTGCAGGGAGTGCTCATAGTCTCCGTCATACACAAAATCAAGACCAGGTAATCAAAGTAGCCTTGAAATCAAGAAAACTGAAGCACTACAATTATCAAAACTGGTAACTACATTTGGATACTTTGGTAACTTAGCTTTGGTAAACTTATCAAAAATTTTATAGTTTACCTGTATGGAAAGATGATACTTCACCTAAGCTCACTTCACTTTAAGCCAGCTAAGAGAAGTTGTGTATATCTGGTGCCAGAATCATAAGGATCTTCCATTTCCTAAAAAGACTGTCCTGGGTTCAGCATCGTGTGAGAGTTCTGAAGGTTTTGAATGGCCTTTAGGTATCCTTGGGACCTGCCTGCTGATTGTGATGGGGATCAGCATGTTGGCACACACACAGACTGTGTTCTACCCACAACCATTTTGTCTGATCTCAAAAGTTAAGCAGAGTCAGGTTTGGGTCTTGTCTGCAGTTAGACGACGATATAGGGGGACCAAGAGATTTTTCCCCAAAGCTGGACAGTCATGAGTGGCAGGGTGTGTGGGACAGTATGGGCAAGTGTCTAGTCCACTGGGCCCCTCCAGTGCTTTGGAAGCGTCGGAGATGGAAGGCAGCTGTATGGAGTCCCCAGCAACAAGCTGCAGAAACTGCTGAAGGGGACAGTGAATTATCTTGAGGCTGGTGGGCCCATGGCACTTCAGGCCATCAGAGCAGAGATGCAACAGAGAGATGGACTCATGATCGAGGGGTGGACTTAGCAATGGACGCTATTGCCCAGGTTATTCACGAGTGTGAACACTGCACACAGTCTCTCCTGCTCTGGAAGACTGTTACAAGAGATGGAGCCTGGCATCATGGACCAGATGGACTCAGCAGCTTTATAGGGACTGGTCCATGCACGTAGATAAGAGTGATGGTATATTGAAAATGTGGGATCTGAGCATGACGTGAATGGTATGGAATAAGGGGTGGATAATGTCCTGGGTTCAGCAGTAGCAGTCATTTTTCTCCTTCTTGGTAGCTGGTGCAGTGCAGTGTTTTGACTTTCGGCCTGGGAACAGAGCTGATAGCGATGTTTTGGTTTGGCCAAGGACTGTGTGAGCCCCTCTGCCAGGGGGGAGGGGAAGCCGGGAGGAAGCAGAGACAGGACACCTGACCCAAACTGACCAAAGAGGTATTCCATACCACAGCACGTCATGCCCAGGAGGTAACTGGGAGTTAGCCGGAAGGGCTGGGAGACTGCAGGGTTGGAGGAGGTATCGGTCGGTGCTTGGTCGGGGCTGGGGGGGCGAGTTATCGGTCAGCTGGTGGTGAGGTGTTGTATTCTCTTCCCTTGTTATTTCCCTTATCATTGTTATTATTGGTGGTAGCAGCAGTGATTTGTGTTATACCTTAGTTACTAAACTGTTCCTATCTCAACCCGTGGGAGTTGCATTCTTTTCGATTCTCCTCTCCGTCCCTCCGGGAGTAGGGGGAGGGAAAGAAGGGGGGGGAGTGAATGAACGAGTTACCTGACTGGGTTTAAACCACGACAAAGACCCATGATGGTTCAGTAGGATTTTCAAAAATCTGGACACCCACTACACGGTACGTCTGTATAGATTTGGGGCAACTGCATGTCTTCAATCACTGGCATCCAATTTGGCTGATTTAACCCTTTTCACACTTACAGATGGCAAAGCCTATCTAACTTCCTAACACATTTCTGATAAATATAGCAATGGCAAAAAGTATAGTGCAAGTGTCTGGAGATCAGTGAAACTCCTTCAGTGTTTCCTTTGAAAGAGCACAGGCACAGTGCAAAACACTTCCGAGATACCCACAAAGTTAACTCTGCTGGCACTGCAGCTGCTACAAGCAACAGTAGGAGCACCCCTCAAATTTGGGTGTGGTTTTCTCTCTTCTCAATGAAAGGTTAAAACTTTCTCTCACTGTTGCAATAAGCAGCATACAAAATAGCATTTGAGAGAGGATGACATGGTGGCAAGCACTTCTGTATGTTCGATAGTGTCCTTACACAGCACCAGGTAACGTTACACACAGGGATTGGCAGCCTTTAGGACAGTAACAATATAATACCCTGCTGCTTTTAGTGTGAAAATTATCAGTGAGGGTGGGCCAGAGAGGATGACAACCACCTTAAGCATTTAAGTGGATTTGAAACGCATCTATTACCTACCCAATAGCAACATGGAGTAGCTAATACACTGGACACTTCCTGCTAAGGCTTGCGGAAAAAAAAAACAAACCAAACCAAACCCAATACTTTCTAATCATTCAGAAAAACTGAGTATTTCCAAACATGCCAGGTTTTCATACTTTACCTTGGGTTTTCTTTTTTTTTTTTTTTTTTTGCATACTGTGAATAACTTATACTTTCTGATAAATTCCATAAAAAACCTATGGGTAAGGATTCCAGTTTTGTAGAGAAATTGCAGTGGTTTCATGTTGAAAGATAAAAACGTAAGACAGCTACTTTCCTACTAGGGCAAGAGAGAACAGTCTTAGGCAAAAATTTCCGAGGTAGTTTTGAAAAAGCAGTTTGTCAAATTGAGAGGAGAAGGGTGTTTAATTCTCCTAGCTAACATGATAGTGATCAGGAAGAAATACAGAGCCAATGCTTAATGGTTCAAATGGAGATGTTGGCACGGAGCTGTTTTGGAAAGAGACAGATCTGCGATGGTTTTGACTCAATTATAGTCTGTGTTGAACTGAAAGCCCGAAATGCTGGAGAGTGAAAATGTACCAGGTTTTCTTGTTTCTTCATGCTAGCCTTTTTCCAGTACCTTGCACTCTTCCAGGTCTAAGGGCAATCATCAATCTTACCTTAATTAAAATTTAAGATGTCTGGTAAATAACAAAGGCAGAGGATGGAGGGGTGGGGGGAGAGAGCCATTACTCCTCTCAGTCAGAAAGTAGATCATATAGCCTGCAGTACTTTTGCAATGCAAGAGACTTCCTAGAGTACACAAGTGTGTTAATCAATAGGATGTGTCTAAATGTATAACCAGCTTCACCTTTTAAGAATTCATATTATCCAAGAGGGGGGTTAATGAACATTAGCACAAAACAGAACTGTGGCTGCAAAATCCTAAAATGACAGGGAGAGGAAAATAACACTGACTTGGAATCACTGCAGGCTTAGCCACTGAAAGATCCTGAGAAGGGCACAGTCCCTATTGACTGAAACTAGAGATGAATTCAAGTCATGCAAATTCCAACTCAGTTTCAGACTTGCCTTTATTTTTGCAACGCTGCACAAATCAGCAGTCTTGTGTGACTGAACTGCCCTTGCTGTCCTTTTTCCCAGTGCAAGCAGTGGAATAGTCTGTTCTGCCTAACACACAGAATTACTGAAGAAAACTGCTTCTTACCCATTTCCATAACTTTCCTGCTTACTGTAGAAGCTTTTTCTATTAGTGAGAAAAAGCAAATGCATTTGACTTCCATCTTGCAGCAATGTATGTTTGCATAATATTTCAGTCTGGTCAGCTTTCCCACTTGCCTTTCATCTTCCCCGTATAGCATCTGTTTTTCAAAGACAGCAGATTCTCCACTGTTGTCTTGGGACAACATTGGGACATCTTCCCCAAGGAAGACATTTTGTTGCTGTTTTGCCATGTGTAAATTAGCAGCAACATCTTCTGAGATTCTTGCTAAACCTGCAGGGCCGATTTTCCTCAGTAAGGTGTCTGACTGAGGTGTCAACTGTGTTTTCACACTGGATAGCCAAAACATACTGTTTTGCTGCTCTTTTCATTATGCTGAACTATATAAAAAACAAGGGGCGGTGTGAAAGGCAGAGCATAACAATACCATATCATTAGCATCAGCATATGAAATATTTTCATGTTCATTTATCTCAGTGTGGTCACTGTTACTAGCTGACTCTTTTTCATACCGCCAATACACGTCCAGCAGAAATACACAATCTTGTTGTGCAATTCCGTGGTCTGCTTTATTTTTACCCTCAGCTAATGGTTTTCATTTATGTCTTGACATCACAGTATATATAATGTGGAAGCTCCTGAAACTAAGAACTTTACTAGGGCATAAAAATTGACTTTTCTTTTGTTGTTGTTCTTCCTCCATTATGGAGAAATGTTCAATTAGAAATCCCCCAAAGAGACCAAATCTTTAATGCTTGGTATTGTGACGCCTTTAGAAAATCAACCTATTTTCAATTGCCTCTTGTTAAGCATTTGGTTATCAGTTTTGAAAATATGGATGCATCTATTCATCTATCTATAAAATTCCTTTTATATCCACAGTGCTATCCACACTTCTAATAAATCTGAGATGCATCCAAGACTATATTGATCTTCAGACATTGGCTGTGTATATTAGTCTCCACTTCTTTTTTCAGAGTGTATTTCACTCATTGACAAGGTAATTGGACCACTGGGTAGGTAAAATGCTAACAACCACAAGTGTTTCTACAGAAAGCCCCTTTCTGATGGCATTTTAAGATGCTTTCCCCTAAGACTCCTTCATCAATAAGTGTTGACATTTGTGCAGCAATGGAGGATTACCTGAATTATGTAGAAAAGGAATACAAGAAATTACCAGGTGCTTGTGATGGCTGGTCAGAAAGGCTATAAAAGCATTAAGCATCTGAGTCAGGTAAAAAGTTTGAATATGTATGTAATATGAGAATATTGCCAGACGTACGTACTCTGTTCTACTCAAATCTGCAGTAAACATTACCATGCAGGCTGAATTACAATTGTCAGATTGACCCAACCCAAATTTGTGCATGTGAACTGAAAAGTAAGAAAAAGAAGAAAAAAAAAGCAGTAATATGTAGTTCATCTTTCAAGTGAGGAAGTAATGACTCTGCTGCATGGCTTTCTGCAGGACAATGACGGCGATTTCTGAGGAACACAGGCAAAGATAAGACTCAGGAAGTCAGATTTGGTTTCTTATCCCTTAAGTTGGCATATAAAACAGCTGTGCTAAGGATCACTAACAGGAAACAAAGGATGAAAACTGCAAAGATTTCCAGGTACCACAGAAGCTGAAGTTGAAAAGATTGAATCAGTATTGGGTCAGTCAGAGCAGCATCCCTCTCACTGCAGGCACAGTGCTAGCCCAATTTCTTTCTCACTGAAAGTCAGGAATCTTAAGGCTGGTGGTGACTGACTGCCATGCTTCAGCAGGAAGATCATTTCATTATACTGATAGGGTCAAATTCTAAATTCAGATGTATTAATATAAAGCTACTCCACTGAGAGCAGAAGAGCTGCTTTAAATTGGTATACAAAAGTAAAATTACTGGTTGTACCCAAATATAAAGAGAGCATGATTTTTCCTTATTTGCGTGTGTATGCATATTTTTTTAAGAGGGCAAGTGTGACCTTGAATTCAAGGAGACTTCAACATGCTTATATCCTGAAAAAGAGAAACTCAGCCTCCCTGCATCCTCCTCCACTCTCCCATCAGATCCCTGCCTGATTTCACAATCCACGGTCATTGCTCTTCAAACCCTCTCCCTCTCAACCCACTCTTAAGTGCTGAGTGAGATAGCAGGAGCTGGAGCCTGAACTGAAATCCTACAAGCCCATCTCACAGAAGGGCAAGCCAGATCTTGCTGAATTCCTGCTGGCTGCCTTGCACAGCAGCAAGAAAGTGCAAACCAGCTGATTGACAGTGACTGGCTCCTGCCTAACGCATAGATACAGACATTGCTCAAATGTAAAGCCGTATATGTTATAAAAAATTTTCCTTGTTAAAGAATTCTCTTAATATGGCAGAATTGAGGACCCATGTGTCTTTTGGATTAATAAACTTTAGCTTCCATTTTGGGGAAGCTCCATGAGGTAAATCCCCATCTCGTCATTCCAAAATCTAAGCCAATGGATTCACAGAACCTTGTTCAGCTTCAGCATAATTTTCACCCAAGCTATATTTCTGTAGTCAACATTCTTTTAAAAAAACATCCTGTATTTGCCCTATCTAAAAGTCCTATATTTGCCCTTCCAAAGCTCTGAAGTGATTTAATAGCAGACAGCAACTAGCCAAAAAATAATCTGCAAACTTCAGAAGCTACAGAAATTCATTGCTTCTTTTAGCTCACTATGTAGCCAAGATGACACAAAACAAATTTTAATTATTGCTAAAGAGCAATAAGAGTAAATTCAAGCTGGGTCTCACAGGAAAAAAAAATTAAACCACCTGTAAATAGGATCTCAAAATAATGCACACTACCTACACTCTGTGCTACAAATAAATCATCTTGCTGTTACTCTAGTGATTTTTTGGTAATCTTGTAAAGTCTGATCCAAGGCCCTGGGATTCACCCCCAGTCAGTAAAGCTGGTTAGAAAGAGAGTAGATATAGCTCACAACTACATAGTTACCACAAGAAATCTTAAGTTTTACTTGTGGAAAAGGATAAAAGAGTTATCTCTGCTGCATGGTAACATACACTTTCCCATTTTAATGATAGTCAGATGACTGCAAGATATCCAAAATACATAATTTCCAGTTCAGGTAATGTTAAACCCACCAAAATATGAATTAAATGTTTCTTCCCGGCAAGCATAAATAAACTGTGGAACTCATTGTTAGAAGATGAGTACTTCTCTATTCTAGAGTGAACAGACCAAAAGCATGGAAAGACTGAAAAATCTTAGAGCCATCAGCAATTATAAAATACAATGATTTACGTGTAACTGGGATAAGTCACACACTGCCAAAGGTTAAAAATTGTATCACTACATAGATGCTAATAACAACCCATTCTTTGACATCTGTGCTGGCCTAAGCTTGTCTGAGTCGTCCTGCATATCCACAGGCATGACAGAACTTTTGTCCACCACTTTCCAAGGCACCTGGATTGGGACATGGTTGAGTCAAGCTTGCTCTCTCCTGAAGCTCCAGGATGTCTGTCTATATGCATTTCAAACTGAGAAGAGAGCTATCTGATAGAGCAGGAAACAGTAAAAATTTTCGAATGGATGGAAATATGGAATTTGTCAGTGACCTGCTAGGAAGGAAAGATTACTATCTGCCAAGGACAAAAATCCTGATCAGAATATAGGGCCTGCTTTGCAAAGTGATTTAGCCAAAATTTGGTCTATACATAGTAACTGTTGTCCATAATTAATATACACTTTGTGTATTATTTATTTTTTATCTCATTTTAATTGTTTATTTATTTACTTATTTTCCCTCAAATATAAATTAAAAACTGAATTCGTTCCCTTCGCTTACTTTACCAGCATGGACAGGTATCTACCTCACTGATTATTTTATTACTACAAATAGAAAGAGAAGTAAGATAACAGATGTACTGGGAAATATTTACTTAATGTCACAGTGTTCTATACATATTGATAGTCTTCATACTTTGATAATGCAGTCCAGGGGTTCTGATGCCATAATTAACATTGAACCTAACTTTTTGTCCTAAAAACAAAGACTCTGCTATATTTCAATTTTATTCCGAAAAATATCATGGGAATAAACAGGTTTCTTTAAAACAAATATTAAATTCTACAATTAAAAAAAATCTCCTCAAATAGCTATTTGTTAAACTTGTCTGTGAAGGTGCTTGTACATACACCCAGGAGGTACTGATGACTAATGAAACACCTCACTGAGAAAAGAAAGAAATATATTCAGTTTAAATATTTGTATAGATGAGGCAGTTAGCAACAACTTAAAACCTCAGAGGACACTTGAGTCCTTCTACCATCTTAACTATTCAGTTCCTAACCTTCAGCCCATGTGTAGTTTGACTTCAGTTTGGGTACAACCAATGAGCTATTTTAGCCCTTACTACTTGGGGAAGTGCCTCTTCTGCTTCAAACACTACAGGAATGAGGCATCTCAACGGCAAGTGAATAATTTCACCTTCACTAGAAACAAATCTGTCTTTCTAAGGAGACCCTCTCATATGCAACAGTTACATATTCTTTCTCATTTTGTACCAGTAAGTCAGCTCCTACTTGAAATTTTAATCTTGGTCCCCATTAACCATGTATTAAAAGTGCATTTCCCTCAGGCTGTCCCTCACAGGAACTGCCTAAGGGAGGAGCTCTCCATGAACATCTTTGAGAACAATTGGTTTTTTCCATCTTTCCTTACAACTGCTGTGATGCCTCCAAAAATGTTGGTAGCTAAAAAAAAAACATGGCTTCTTGCTCAGTAAGCACCTCAGCTGTAAGCTCGCAGAGGCTGGGGGAGCAGCAGTGACCAGCACTGCAAGTTTGCCCTGCTCCCATGCCATATCTTATCTGTGTTGCCACTCATGAATAGAGGTAACTGGATTAGACGGACCTTTGTTCTATTCATCTTACATTGCCACATCATCCGTTGCCTGTAACCTCAACAAATGCCACTGCATGGCTTCTTTACACTACTCCATCTTTTTCTACCTGCTTGCTGTTTGTCATGTCGGCCCATACCTTGCTTGTGACAAGCATGGCACTTTTTGCTCTTTTCCAGTTCAGAGGCAGCCTGCCAGGGGCTTGCTGCATGCACTGGGGGCCCTGAATTTATGAAAACAAAACATAACAGCAGCTACAGGGTGACTGTTCACCAGGTAATCAGGCTACCTTTGAGGCAGTATTTTGAGAGACAGCCACAGTCTTCTTCTCAACCCTCAAACTTTTCAAGAGAACTGGGGATTCCAAGCAAGAAATAACAAGCAAATTCACCTCACAAGCAGATGTGAGGCAGAGACACTCAATTTGTCCAGATTACCCAAGCCAAACCCACATGCCCTTAGCTCTGCCCTTCGAAGAACATGATGGGAAAATGACTCAAAATCCAAAGCATAAACAGGCAGATCCATACTACTTGCATGAAAATGAAGGCTAGAAAAAAAATGCTAATGTATGTATTTGGAAAGTTCTATTGCAGAACAGTATTTAACAAACTGGTTAAAATTGTAACTCTGGCATGACATTACTAGTGAACAGCAGGCAAAACTAACTTCACTTTGCTGAACTCCCTTCACCAAAGGAATATACTTTGTTTTTTCAAAGTGTCCTTTGTCTAACAGATATTCAGGCAGGTAAGTTGATATTTTAGGATGGTAAAGTATTGTCAGAAACATTTAGAAATACCCTAAACTTCCTGTGGCATTAGATCAGGACTCATCATCAGATTTTCAGGGCTATTCCCTATTTAGTTTTGAAACTACAGTTGTGCTGGTGGCTGGCTTATGTAATTCCCTCATCTTGCTATTTATTTACAGCAAATAGAGCTCAAATGGAAAGTGCTTCTCCTTCTGTACCCTATAATTAATCCTCATAGATGACTATGGCTCATTGTAAGTAGCTTAAAAAACAAAACCAAACCAAAAGAACCCACAACCCTCCAAAGTACAGCACCTCCTGCATATGTGACTGATGGCAGGATGCCCACATATAGCTCTTCAGCTGGAATAAATATTAATGGAGAGTGGGCATTTGTGATTTAAATCTGTAGTTGATTTCTACATCATCTGAAACATTACAAACAACAGTTCTCATTATAAAGAAAAACAAAATCACTTGGGAAATTAGTTTTATTCTCACCTTCCTTGTGTTAAAAGCAGAATGTAAAAATCTGAAATGAAACCCAGGAATAATTGACAGACTACTTCCCCAGTGAAGGGTTATTATGGGAACATATAAAACATATAAAAAGAAAGCAAAAAAACTTTTTTTTTTAATGCAGGTATCAAATAAAAATGTTTCTGTCCTACAGATTACAGACTTGAATAGTCACTTTAAAATATTCTGTTAAGATCTCACTTATCATCAGTGCTGAATTCAAATGAGTTTCAAATATACTGAACTATCACTTTGCAACATCTTACCCAGGATTATTTTAATTTTCATCCAGTGCTATTAAAAATTCAGCTCTCCTCCTTTGCCACATCGTTGTGTACATAATGAACTTTATGATTTCTTACAGGCACAACCTATTGCTTTTGGTTTGACTTTCAGATAGTTTTTCCAAAGTCATTTTTCAGTAAATGAGGAAAGCCCAAATACAGCAACTTGCCTTATGAGATTTGTCATCTTATTTCATTACAAGACAGGATACTTGAGTTTTTAAAGATTAATATATTGAATAGGTCTTTGCAGAGCATATGCTTCAGAATTGTTCACCGTCGTGTCACCTCTAATATGTCCAATAGCACACTCTTTTGGAATTAAAAGACAAGTAAACAAACAAGAAAATACAAAACCCTGCGTAACTTCTCTAAATCACAGATCCATGTTGTGGCTGCTTCTGCAAGTCTATTGAATAAATAGATTGCTTGACCAGGTCAGATTTTATTTGACTTTTCAAAGTGAGAGATCAAACATGTCGGGAAAAAAATATCCCAAATGATTCAGGGAGATCCATGTGGGAAGACCACCTTTACCCCTATCTCAGGCAATCGCCTCTATGCACAGGGGTTTAATGCTGTCTCAGAACTGATATTAGTTTTCAAACAGGATGGCTAACAGGATTTTCAAACAGGATGGCTAATGGCAAGTATTACCTCATCATTCTGCTATGGGAGAAAAGGCTACAGAAAAAAATGGGTTATACCTTCTGTTATATTTAGCGAGATGGTAGGTAATAAGAAACATGAATGCCAATCTCAGTAATGCTCCTCATCTAATTTCACTGTACATCAGTTCTCCGAAGCTATAAAAGAAATGTTCCCTCATTGAAATACTGAGGATAACTGCCAATACTTGTAGGATGCTACCAAATCCTTTTATTAATCTGAAAAACATCATCAAACAAAACATTGAGGAACCTCACAATTACAGACTCTAGAGCACAGGCTTCTTTCAACAGCCTGCATTTCCTCAAAGGGGGCAAAACCAACTTGCAAATAACAACAGTGGTGAAAAAGTATCTTCCATGACTACCAAATTAATTTCCAAAAATTAACAAATATAAATTCAAAAAGTGTTAAAAGTAAGCAAAGCAAAACCAGGAAAGGTATTTCCATGAGACAGACCTGGGTGCTTAAAGAACTGGGAGATGAATTCCAGCTTTGTAGAGCTCTGCAAGTGGGTGGCTGTATTAAATATACTTTATTCCAGCATATCTAAGCATTCTGAACACTTCTAACAAAATAATTGTTGGAAATAAGAACTATCCACAATTGACAGAACAAATGTAAGCAACAGTAACCATACAAGCAATTATGTAAAATGTGTCCTGGGATTTCCCTCCATCAACTGAGAAAACAACACTGAAGAAAACCATATGTGGACAGAATATAACATGAAAATATTTTAACTGTTCCATCAATAGGATTTTCCATGGGAGCATTCTTATAGATGCCATTCCCTAGAGATTATGCATTTGTCTCCTTTACCAACTGCAGGAGTACTGTTATTTTTATATACATATTATTTAAGGGCAGATACAGAAATGAAAGGTGAATTTCCTAATGGCTTTAAGAAATACTCCAAACATTACTACTTATGTATTCTGGAAGCGATGCAGCCAAGTACTATCAAGGCAACTTGTTAAAATGAATAGTGTTCCTACCTCTCTCCCCACCCATCCTAAAAAGTTAATTATTATGCAGTACTCCAGGAAAATTATTGCTATGCTACAATTTTATTTATAATCTTTATTAACAAAACACTACCTAGATAAAGAACATTTTTCCTCCAAATTTTTGGTTTTAAATTAACCTATAATGAAAATAAATCCTTTATAGGATTTAATTTTATGAAATTTGGAGTCTTTTAAGGATTCAACAAAATATTCAATGGTGTTAATATCTCCAGCAATTAATCCCAGAAAGGCTTACTTTTTTTTTCTCCTTCAGTTTATTTGCTATTACTACTGCACAGCACTCTTCCCCTTCTGATGCATAAAATCCAATG
The DNA here is from genome assembly GCF_034315485.1 of Pezoporus occidentalis. Taxonomy (NCBI): domain Eukaryota; kingdom Metazoa; phylum Chordata; class Aves; order Psittaciformes; family Psittacidae; genus Pezoporus; species Pezoporus occidentalis. The sequence goes on along the minus strand of NW_026916159.1, from coordinate 1,109,073 downwards.
GAAGCAAAATGACTAGCCAAAAAGAAGTTCATTTCTGGGGGTACACTTCCATTTATAGGTGCTGCTCTTTTAATTTTTCATGGTTTACTGAGCATTTCATTCGGGTTGGCAGGTCTAGTGGGTCATATGGTGACAGTTCTTTTTCTGCAGCATCTGAAATGTCCACTGATTGCATCACTGACAGCTAAAATTAGGTATTTGGCAAAGCAGTCCTAGGAACTAAGGGCTTGATTAAGTTGCCTAATTATAGCTGCCTAGTGCCATTTGAGATGCCCTAGAGTACCCCCGGCAACCACAAAAGCCTGGCAGGTATCACACAAAACCTACGGGAGGCCTGTGGTCCTCCAAAACAGGAGCTGTAGGCAAGGAAGGATAATCCCTAAGCATTTCAAATGGCACAGGGGACTTTTGGTTAGACTCATTTAGGAACTGAACACTACGTGTTTGCCACCGGGATATTAGAGACCAATTCTCCTCTCTTAACGCATTCTTGCATCACATTCCCTCTCTTTGCAGACAGGTCCATGAACTCCCATCACTGCTCTGTGCTTGCTCTCTGGCACGCAGCACAGGGAATACAAAATATGAAAATAGGTCACAGCAATACTTTAATTCTGGGGGATAAAGAAGGGTGATGGAGAGCCTCATTCATGGAATGGAAGAGAGGGCTTGCATACTTGCTTCATATTCATCTCATCACTGCTCACTCAGAGGAAAAAGAGATCTGCTTGAGGAATTGTGCATGCTAGTTCTTATTGTATCATGGGTTTTCCTTGGAGGTGTCCAAACCAGAATTCAGTCTTGCTTAATCTGTGAAATTTCACATGATTACAGACTGGGGTTGATAAGATTTGTGTTTAGGGAGTCTTGATGGCATCTCTGAAGATTGTCATTCTTCATTCACCTCTCTTTCCTGACAAGACTGTATAAAAGCAGAATAAAAAATTGCTTTATTCTTCTTTTCCACATTAAACAGAAAATGGCTTTCTCAAGAGTATGCATTTGCACTGGACTCAAGAAAACAGACCCCTGCAGAGCATGAAATGACACTGGGGAATACATTTTCCTTGACGTACTGGGCATTTTTCATCTGCCTGAGGCAGCTCTCCAACACCACTGCTTTTTAAAGTTATTCAGTACCTTATATCAGCATTTGTTCTTATATTCTCCTTAAAAAGAGAAAATGAGCACCAACAGTATAGAGGGACAAGTAATGCTTATTGCAATAAAAATGATATGGTATCAAAGAACCAAGAACTATTTGGAAAATGGTAAAAAAATACAATGTTCATATAGTTTCCCAATGCCCAAATTTTCACATTTACTCATGAAGGTGTAAAATATTTCCTATAAACCTCCGTAAATTACATGAAATCTAATAGTTTTATGCCTAAGGCAGGGCTAATAAACTCTCCCTGCTTCAGTCCAACAATTCTACTGCCTGAATAAGCAATACTCAAGAACTACCACAGCTAAAGAATCTCCTGAATATCAAATCCTGTTCTGCAACAAAACAACTCTCATTGAGGCCAATATTTATTCTGACTGGAATGTATTTCTGTTCATATCAGCAATTAACTTTTTTCAAATTTGAATCATTGTGTAAGTGAATGGTCTTATATTTTTACCATAGGGAAAGTGCTTCCAAACCCCTCCACTTTCTGCATTAACTTGATCTGTTCAGCTGCACAATAGACTGGTTAAGATTATCATTAGTGATATGACTAAAGTCATTCTGTCCACAATCATTAAATAGTGTATTCAGAGCAATAGCTAGAATACCATGCTTAGAGTGGCTAAAGTGAAACAAATGTTTAAAACTCATGCAGCTTGTGAACAAGGACTGAAGTACTTTTCAGTCAGAACCTGAGATTAAAAACTTGCTGTTGAGCCTATGTCATTTAAAATAATTCATGAGCCAGTGTAGACTGCTAGTGGCATATGAGAGCCATGGTAAGAGTTCCTGATAGTCAGTGACTTCTGTGGGGTGAATTGTCACTAGATGGCACAACCTTATGGGCCTAAATCTCACCTTGCTCTTGACTCCATGGAGAAGGCTATGTACCCCAAATTCAGAAGGACCAAGACCACAGGATGTGAGTACATCCAGAAGCGTTTTGTTGGAGTTTGTTTGGTCACATTTTAGTTCCTAAAAATTTACACACCTTGGTTTGAACCATTTTATTTTCTTTTCAACTGTTAGTGATGTTGTAATAAAAACAGGATCTAAGAAAATGTCTTCAGCTTGGCTGAAAAACATATCACAAATTTTTGTTGTTTTGATATTAAACTTTAAGGAAACTTCACATTTGCTTCAATATTAGCAAATTAAAATCTAAAAATATAAATATACTGAGACTCCATCTAATAAATATCCAATATTTAGCAGTCCAAAATAGTTAAAAGTAATTCCAGACAAAAAGGATAAAATTTGAAGAGTTTTAAAATACAGGTTACCCTATTAGACAAGATTCTGAACAGATTTCAATGAATTACATTTGGATTAAAAAGATCATGTATTCATTTATTTATGCCTTATGTTTCAGCTTTGGTCCTAAATCTGTCATAATGCTACCAAGAAGAAAAATACTTTAAGATGGATAAGGATAAGAGAGTCAGAGAGAAAATGAAAAAGTTTATGAACTGCTCTCCATTTCCTATACTGTAAAAGAAATACACAATTTTCCTATTAAAACCCTGTTGAACCCTGATGCGACTATCACTTCAGTAGAACCTGTCGAATTCAGGCAGAGTTTCTTGAAGGCTCAGATCTTTTTTGGTTTCTAAAATAGTAACAAATAACCCAAAACAACATTTTGTGAATCACCATCCCAGGCTTAAACAATCGGTACAGGGAGGCAGATTTTTCATGGGATTTTGTATGTATGACACTAGAGAAATGATGTGGCATCTGAATCACTAATACACATCTGGTGTAAAGGTTCCTTCCTTTACCATGTGTGTTGTTTGAAAGTAAATACACAAAGAATTTGACAGTTTTAATCTCATGTTTATCTGAGAAACTGGACACCTATTCCTTATACGTAAAAAGAGATTTCCTGTCAGCTTTCATAAATATCTCTCTTGACCCTCAGCAGAGACAGAACCAGCACGAGATACATTGCAAAGCCAAATGTTGAAAGTTTATATCAATATAAACGTGGGACAAAGGTAATTTACTCAGTGAAGGAAGGAACTCCTGCTACATTTAATTATGCTTGAGTACATGGGGAAGTATCTTTACAGCTGTTGTCTCTCCCTGCCTTTTTAACCCAACTATTGAAAAGTCATCTTCTTATCTTAAATCCAAAGCCTAATTAAACTAGTGAAACACCATTAAACCTGGTAAGAAGACTTATCTCCAGCCACTACAGTTTGCAATTAGACTTTGGGCTAGGTGAGGGTGGAGGAAAGCAATGTTACGTTCTTCCCTTAATGAGAACATAAACACTTCCACATTAAAAGATTATTTTCTTAAAATCCCCACAGGTAGGCAGGGAATTCACTTCACTTGTGAAAGAACAAAATATAGGAAAGAAAATAGTGGAAAAAAAACAAAACCCCCTTTCTGCTTTATGTGAAAAAGCTATTTTCATTTTTTTCATGACCTCAGAAAAAGCCAGAAGGGGACATAACAAAACAGCATATATATGTGATTAAAGCAACAGGGTCAGGGAAAAACTCGGAGGCCCAATTTGCCTCTTTTTAGAGCAATAGGAACAAAGCTTGTTTCAGTATATTGATACAGTAGATAATAAAGACTTAAGTATGTGACAGAGAAGTCCACACTGGAGTCATACACACCCTCCAGCTACTTTTGCTTATCAGACCATCACGGAATACAAACAGAATGTCCTGGTTGAAGCAACAGCGAAATATCTGTGAGAAATATTCTGAAGACCAATACAGACCATCACCTCTTCAGACTGGAAGCTGCATTATGAATGTTCAATATATCATCAAGTGGTCTCATATGAAGCTGCAGATGTGATGTGATACCACAGCCACCACAGGACATCATTGTAGTAAGCACTTTGTTGAAGAAACCTTCTCTTTGTCACAAAACTCAAGCACTGTGCAAGACCAGAAAAAGGCTTCTCCTTCCAGCTATGTAATTTGTGCAGGATAACTCTCAAGTTTCTCCCCCAGTGCCCTGTTTGTCCAGCAACACATCCCTTTGTGATCGCTAGCCTTATTTATATTTGTTTTTGAATTAGATTTGATTAACTTCAGTTTAAATCAGAATGAAGTATTTTCACTTGATGTGTTAGAAATTAGATGTTTTTATTCCTCCAGACGTATGACTTTCCAAACTGTGTAAGGTCAGTTTAAAAAGCATTTTTTGAGTGGGAATGACATATCTCTTGGGTCTGGTGTTTTGTCAGGGTCTTTTTAGGGGTGGGGAGGAGGGTGTTTGGTGTTTTAGGACTAACTTAAATATGGTGAAAACAAAATTCCTTAAGAATGTTACAGGTTACAATCTCAGTTCACTTTTACTGAAAGATTTGGGTTCATTTTTTCCTCCCTCCTCCTCCATATTAGGCAAATTGTTTATAGACAGTTTGGCTGTTTCCCAGAAATTATAATTTGATTGGTGCCTTTTCTTCTGTGTGCTTCTATCAGTTCTTTTTCAGAGGAAAAAAATCTTTCCTCTCCTTCTCCCTTTTTTTTCTTAAATAAGGAAAAATATTTTTAATCATGCAAGTTACTCTACCCAGAAAGACCACCACCAACACAAACACCCCTAATGATGTTAGCCAGACTAGAAAAAAGGGTTTGTTCACAGGGAACATCTTAGAATAAAATACCAACATTAGATGTGGCACTTCAAATCAATTTATTTCTTCTTAGTCACTTAACAAGATTTCAAATCTGGTTGCCTTTTAAAAAGTAGTTATTCATGAAGCCATGCAGCTTAGCCATCACAAAAGTGCTAACATGCTTGGCTTTCTTTTACTAATGTTGTGTGATTTATTTTTTTTATAACTTCACTGACATTTCAAGAGGAACAAAGTGATTGTCATGTGGTACACTCAGTCCTAGAACATCAGCACAGCTGTTTGTTCCCAGATGCTTAGTTTTGATCTACACAGCAGCCTGTATTTTCTCTGACAAGAATTACACATCTTACCATAAGCAGTTATAGTCTCCATATTCAGTTTGCCTATTGCACAATACTTGGCTGTAAGAACAATTAATCAAATGCTTTGTCCTCTTTCTATAGCCTTTTTTACCTCAAATTGATTCCTCTGGTGCAAGAAAAGAGGACTATAACCAGCCATGGCAGAGAATCACAAAATTACTCCATTTTGCATTTCAGAAAAATCTAAATGACCAAATATCTGCTTCAGACACCCTCTGCTGGAAAGCATCAATTTTATCTCTCTGCTCCTGAGTTAATTGCTCAGAGGCAGGGGAGAGCATGAACATTTAACTGCTTGAAAAGACTGGTATCTATTCTATAAATCACTGTCTTGCATTTAAGGAGAGGAAAAGATTTGATGGTTAAATTATTTATTTCAACAAAGGTGAGAAATGTGCACCTGACTTCTTTGACTATGAAGCAGCAAAAAGGACTCTATTCAAAATTCTGTGGCAGCTTGCCTTTACGATTAGACCAGACCTGATAGATTTCTCCCGGAAAGGTACAAGTGTCATAAATTTATAAGCAAGCAAAAATAGGGACTGCAATGAAAAGACTTAACCATGATACACACAAACCTGACTTATTTTCTCACAGATGAAAAAAAGGTCTTGAAACATGAACCAAATGTCTTTAAATTAAATCTGTATATTTTGTGTAATTCTCAAGCAAGAAGTACACCCCCAGACCATTTACAGCATCATTTGAGAGTTTTGAAGTTTTTGAATGGCCTTTTAATGCTGTTGAGACTTGTTTGCTGATCGTGATGGGAATCACCATGTTGGCACGCATACAGAGTGTGTTTTGCCCACGACCATTTCATCTGATTTCAAGAGTTAAGCAGAGTCAGGTTTGGGTCTGTCTGGGATTAAACAACGATATAGGAGGACCAAGAGATTTTCCCCAAGGCTGGACAGCCATGAGTGGCAGGGTGTGTGGGACAGTATGGGCAAATATCTAGTCCACTGGACCCCTCCAGTACTTTGGAATTTCATGACCAAACAACATCAAAATCCAGACGAATTAGTAAAACACTTAAATGAGGTGTGTGGTCATTCTGGCCATACCAGAGATGGACAAATCATGGCAACGTGCTGGGGCTTGGCCTATGCTTACAGGGCCTTGTTCAACACTATCCAGCACCTTCAAAAGAATGTCGGCGGATCTGAGGGCAAAGCAACAGTCAGCGCAGCTACTCCAGCTCCAAGCACAGCAGCTGCACCACCCCCAGCAACAAGTACAGTCGCTACTCAAACCACAGTGATAATCACTGCAGCCAAACCAGAGGACCAATTCGTACCAATATCGGTTGCCCCTGTACGCAAGAGAAAAAGCAAAAAAGAGGCAAGAAGGGTGAAGCAAGATGAAGGAACAATGTATTCACCACCCGGGCTAGCATCTGATCAGGAGTCATCATCACATGACGAAGAAGAAGAAGAGGTAACTTCTCGACCTCAGACCTCAACTGAGCTACGGAATATGCAAAAAGATTTTACCTGTCAACCAGGGGAGCACATCATCACCTGGTTACTCCGATGCTGGGACAATGGGGCTGATGGTCACGAACTAGAAGGTACAGAAGCCAAGCAGCTGGGATCACTTGCTAGAGAAGGGAGAATTGACAAAGCAATTGCAAGAGAGAAAAAGTCCCTCAGCCTTTGGAGGCGGCTCTTGGCAGCTGTGAAAGAAAGGTTTCCATACAAGGACGATGTTATGAGTCGCTTGGCCAAGTGGACTACTTTAGACAAAGGCATCCAGTCTCTGAGGGAATCAGCCATCGTAGAGATGATCTATCACATCAAGCTGAATAACGGGGATACACCTATAGATCCAGATGAAGTCGAATGTACACGACCCATGTGGCAAAAACTTACACGGAATGCACCGTCATCATATGCCCATTCATTGGCAACAGTAACCTGGAATGACATAGTACCACTAACAGTGGATGAAATGGTTCATAAACTCCAAGAGTTCAAAGACAATCTCACCCCTTCCATCATCTCAGCTGTGGAAAAACTGTCCCAGGACCTCATACAATTGAGGGACGATCTATCTGATTTATCCAGCTCCTCACGTGTACCAACACACATCTCAGCTATTAACAAAAGGCGTCCTATTGTTCAAGAGAGGAGATACAGGAGGTATACGCCACAGGCCACCCTATGGTTTTACCTGCTGGATCACGGAGAAGACATGACAAAGTGGGATGGAAAACCTACTTCAGCTTTGGAGGAACGGGTGAGTGAATTGAAGAGGGGAGCAAGGGCCAAGACTGATCGTCCCATGAGAGTTACAGCTTCAGTCTCTGGTGAGCAGTTTCCCAGATGGAGTGGAAGAGATATCACAAGTTCCTGTGATAACGAAGAATAATCCCTTTCAACAAGACTAAAGTGTCCAATGCTGTGATGACTATCAGAGGGGCCCTGCCTCCAGCCAGGTGGAGGTAGGGGACAATCGGATTTACTGGACTGTGTGGATCAGATGGCCTGGCACATCAGTCCCACAGAAGTATAAGGCTCTAATAGATACCAGTGCACAGTGTACCCTGATGCCATCAAGCTGTCAAGGGCTGGAACCCATCTATATTTCTGGAGTGACAGGAGGATCCCAAGAGTTGACTGTGCTGGAGGCTGAAATCAGCCTGACTGGGAGGGAATGGCAAAAGCACCCTATTGTGACTGGTCCAGAGGCTCCATGCATCCTCAGCATAGACTACCTCAAGAGAGGGTACTTCAAAGACCCAAAAGGGTACCGGTGGGCTTTTGGTGTTGCTGCTTTGGAGACTGAGGAAATTGAGCAGCTGTCCACCTTGCCTGGTCTCTCAGAGGATCCTTCTGTTGTGGGGTTGCTGAAAATCAAAGAACAAGTGCCAATTGCGACCACAACAGTGCACCGGCAGCAATATTGCACCAACCGAGACTCCCTGATTCCATCCATCAGCTGATCCGTAGACTGGAGAGTCAGGGAGTGATCAGCAGGACCCGCTCACCCTTTAATAGCCCCATATGGCCAGTGCGAAAGTCTAATGGAGAATGGAGACTAACAGTAGACTATCGTGGCCTGAATGAAGTCACACCACCATTGAGTGCTGCCGTACCGGACATGCTAGAACTTCAGTATGAATTAGAGTCAAAGGCAGCCAAGTGGTATGCCACGATTGATATTGCCAATGCATTTTTCTCAATTCCTTTGGCAGCAGAGTGCAGGCCACAGTTTGCTTTTACTTGGAGGGGTGTCCAGTTCACTTGGAACCGACTGCCCCAGGGGTGGAAACACAGCCCTACCATTTGCCATGGACTGATCCAGACTGCACTGGAACAGGGGCAAGCTCCAGAACACCTGCAATACATTGATGACATTATTGTGTGGGGCAATACAGCGGAAGAAGTCTTTGAGAAAGGGAGGAAAATAATCCAAATCCTGCTGAAAGCTGGTTTTGCCATAAAATGGGAGTAAGGTCAAGGGACCTGCACAGGAGATTCAATTTTTGGGAATAAATGTCAAGATGGACGTTGCCAGATCCCCACAGATGTGATCAACAAGATAACAGCAATGTCTCCACCAACTAATAAGAAAGAAACGCAAGCTTTCTTGGGTGCTATGGGGTTCTGGAGAATGCACATCCCAAATTACAGTTCAATTGTAAGCCCTCTCTATCATGTGACCCGGAAGAAGAATGATTTTAAATGGGGCCCTGAGCAGCAACAAGCCTTTGAGAAAATTAAATGCGAGATAGTTCATGCAGTAGCCCTTGGACCAGGGTGGTATTGTATTCTCTTCCCTTGTTATTTTCTCTTATCATTGTTGCCGTTGGTGGTAGCGGTGGTGATTTGTGTTGTACATTGGTTGCTGGACTGTTCTTGTCTCAACCCGTGGGAGTTGCATTCTTTTGATTCTCCTCCCCATCCCTCTGGCAGCGGGGAATGGGAGAGCCCCGGGGGGGGGGGGGGACGGGGGGGGACACGGGACATGGGCCTCGACTGCTTCCAGCCCGGCACCACTCACTGGGAGTGAGTGAATGAGCTGTCTGGCTGGGTTTAAACCACGGCATTGCACCTGTCCTCCTTAAGCAGACAAAAGACATTAAGTAGCAGCCAAATAGAAATAAAGATTTAAAAAGAAGTTTTCAAAGGAAGCCTACCCTGATAACAAAGCAGAAACTGAGGTACTTTGAGAAGCTTAAAAGAGCCTATTTTTAAAATAAATCATTGTCAGCACAAAAAATCAGCTACACATGTGTTTGTGGATAAACTGTCACATGATACAAATGAAGAAATAAACTAAGATGGGTGGACAAATAAAGCCGCATGGCTTATCCAAGACCACACAGGGACACAGTAGTAGGATCTAATGTAGAGCACAAGTGAATATGCTGGAAAAGACCACAGCCTAGCTTTCCTGACAACCTTCACACTGTTTCTTAGAATTGTAGAATTGTTTAATTTGGAAAAGATCTTTAATATCATTGAATCCATGCATAAAGCGTTTGTGACCATGCTGAACATAAAGGCTGAGTTTTGCTCTTACAGACTGTGAGTGCTTAGCAGAGAGATCTGCAGCAGCTCTGATTTTATCAGAGGCAAGCTGGCAGACACCCAAGGAAAGGTCACAGGGCAGAAGGACAGAGCCTCAACAGAGTTTTTGCCTTTCGCGCCAGGAGATTCCTAGCACCTGACCAGGCCTAAAGGGCTAATGCTTTAAAAGATGAAAAAAAAGCACAAAAGGTGAAAATATCCACAAAGATCTTTGTGATATTTCCAGACCCTTTCAGATTATTCCTCTTGCATGGAAGCTGCCTGTATAGCCAGGGAAGATAGGTATTTGCACATGAATGGACCAAATGGAAAATATTCTGCTCCTTGTGGAACCTAAAGGTAGTCAATTGGCAAAATCCAGGCAGTCCATCTTGCATCTATGAAGAGGAAGACAATGGAAAACTATACTAAAGTATTGACAGCCCCCAAATAAAACATAAGGAAACAATGAGTGATGCCTTGGGGGGAGGTGCCCTTGCAGAAAGCATGTCTCTTTTTCCCAAAGCACAAATGTTTGTCTTTAAGATCTTTAATAAGAACCTGATACTACACAGAAAAGAGACACTGGTTAAAAGCAAAGAATGTAAGTAACCATACCTGCTTTCAGCTACAAGTTTTGGCCTTCAGGAAACACCTCCGTCACCTTATAGTTACAGGTTTTAGAGCAGAATTAAACACTACCTAGTTATATACTTGGAAAAATACCAGAAAATTGGCCTGGTTTGACAGATAAGGCACTGACTTAGAATTAAAACCAAAGCCTAATGCGGTTCTTTTCTTTCAAAAGCTACATGACCTTAGTTAGGATCCCTTCTCTCAGTGCTCCTGCTTCCCCTCCTACTTTCTGTCCCACATAGTTACATGCTTTGGAACAAGGACCATCTTCTGTAGTACGCTGGTACAATTCTGAGGTCAATAGAGTCCTTATCCAGTCAGATAAAAAGTCAACAGAGCACTGTGATGAACTGTTCCCTGAGTAGCAGAAAAAAAATAAAGCCTGGTTTCAGTAGATTTCTGTTTTCTCCCTCAAAACGTCCAGCTCGTTACTTCATGTGTCCTAGGGAAACGCCTTCCACACAATGCTTCCAGTCTCCCCAACACAGAGTAAGTCCTCCCACAGTAACCTTCATCTTGAAACTTGCCAAAAGTAGAGGAATGACTGGAAAACTGGCCCAAGACAGACACACAGATCACATTATTCTTTGAAAGGAAACACAGCTAATAAAAAACCAGCAAACATTTCAACAAAGGTGACACAGATCAAAATTGGATGGTTTAGCAGACTAAGCATGGCCGTGGAAGGAACTCTAGTATTTTCATCTTTTTAGATCATGTGCTCTCAACAAAACACCTAAATCGTTTGTGGAATCTATGCCAGAAAACAGCAAGGGACAAATTATCTTTGGTTGGCATTTGGGCTTCTAGTACAGCAACATTTGAAATCTGTTAAGGGTAAAACCCCTGAAATTTCATCAAAAGGATATTTCGATTTTGACAAATCAGTATTTACCATAGACATGCATTTCTTCCATCTCCCTTCATAAACAGAAGTCGCTGTTGACAGTGCTGTTGAATATCATCCCATTTGCAAGACTGGTGTAAACAAAGTGTCAAGGCAAGGAGGTAGATCTAAGGGCAAAAGGAAAATTTTCATCCCCTATGAATTCACTACGTTGGGTGGGTTTATATTATATCAATACCCTCAATTAAACTGAAGAGAAAAGAGAAAAGACTCCATCAGCAAAATTGTTTGAAGCAGTATTTGTTGAGACTAGTCCAAACCTCTTCACCCTTGAGAGATGCAATACAAGAAGGAAGTCTCCGAGTGTGTTAATTATTTAAAATGAAAGCAACACAGTTGCTGGCCTTTTGAAATAATCAGTCTTTCAAAAAGTGTCAGGTATCTCCAACACATGTGACAGGTTGGCAGTTTATAGCATCTACTCTTGAGCCCTAATATCAGGGTTTTCTCTGGAGCCTGGAAGAATTCATCACCTTTACTAACAAATCCTAAAGACAACCTGTCTGGCTCACTGAAAATGAGATGGTGAAGCTAACTTAGAACCACAGAACTCATGTTTGCTAAATTAAACCAAAACAAACATTAGAAGCACATAAACACACACATATATGAATGCAGACACAAATACATGTGGAGATATGTATAGGTAGATATATACTTGTAAATTATAGACTTTTACTGAGATCTGTATTTACTGCCTCTTACAAGTCTATTTTTATAGTCTAAATTTAGTGAATTTTCTACCTTTCTTTCAAAATAAAAAGAAAAAAGGCAGCATCTACTTTGTATGTTTGTATTTTTCAAGTGTATTCAAAGACAGCTTCTTTCTGCATGTATCTGCCCCTTCAGTACGCAAGAATAAAAATGTAGGATCGGCAAGAAAATTCCTATAGAATCTGACTATAAACAAAAAAGTTGACCTCCTCAGCACTAGAAGGCAGTGAGAATCTTTTCAGCAGTACATATTTCACCAACACTGTGGCTATAGATCTATATGTATTTTTTGGTCATTTCAAAGATTTCAGTTATGTTTTCCACAAAGAAATCTTTCTTATTGAAAATAAGTGCACAAGAGTTACATACAGAGGATTTTTTCAATCTTGTTAATATTAGTAGTTCATAAAAAAATATTTTGTCTTATGTTTTTTGTGGAAAAATCAATGTTTTTATCTTAAAATACAATCTAGAGACAAAATTATGAAAGATGACAACAAATAGCAATTCACAAATTTCTTTAATTTATCTGTTCACAAACAATAACAGGACATAATATATGTGTCATGTAAATGTGGAGTGGACACAGGAAAAAATACCATTAAAACAACATTCACACATAAAAATCAGAATTCTGAAACCAAACACCTCCAACCTCAAATTTAGGTGGAAATTCTCCATTTCCCCAAACTTTTTGAAAAACATTTGTTGCAAGTCAGTTGAAACACTGCATTATCAGTGCTCTCCACTCTGACAGGCCCTGCCATTTCTGACCAGGGCAATCAACCACAACCTGTAATTGCCATCCACCAAAATTCCTCCAGAAAGGAGGACCTTGATGGGTCAATCTGAACCACCCATAGGCAGTGGCCTGTCATACTCTCCATAGTAGCCCTCCTAGGTTTGGCAGTCTGCATCCGCAGCACTGTACCTTTGCAGAAGCCAAGCACACAATTATCGCAGCATCACATATATATATATATAAATAAAACTTAAAACTACACTGTGAGGTAAAATACAGTAAACTACATTGGCTAAAGTCCTGGTGACTATCCCTACAGCTCTTTACAGAAGTTCATTTTCAAAGCTGAACACACAAAACAAATATGCTGGATACCTCAAAGGCTGAATGTAAAACATATTCATGGATTTGGTGATTTTTGTGTTGTTTTTTTTAAGGCCTGGCCAAGTTTTAATGGGCTGTCACACATGAATGATCATGAAAGCACTACAATGAACTGAGCTGATAAGCTGATCTGATAGGAATTAACTGCATGTGATTGCTGCTTTGAAAAAGCTGGCCTAAAGAGGCAGCATTGAAAGCACTCTCACAAGTCACTGGTACCACTTGCCTCAGCTATAAGTAAGCACAGATGGTGAGAAAAGTTAATTAAGAGACATATTTGTTTGGAGGTTTGAAATTTCCACCCTCTCATCTCCAAAGAAGCTAAGCCACAGTGAAAATGTGTTTTAGGTTTGCAGCCTAATAAGTTCATGGTTTTGAGGCTCTGTTCCTGTAGATGGAGGTAACAGATAAACAGAATAAATAATTTATGTCAGCAGTTAGCATATGGATTTGCACTTGATCACTAAGTTACTCATTGCGCCTGATAGCTGCAACATCTTGCCAATTAAAAATATTCCTTTCTCCACAACTCTTAATTTACTGTCCTCCTACCCAGCACAGCTTTTGTCTTATACCATAACTGACACCCAGCAACGGAGATGTCATCCTTTTAATTCTCACTTTAATGACTGCCTCTTTCCTTTGCTCTGTCACTTTTTCTTGCAGGATTCCATAAAGAACATATCAGCAATTACAAAAAATAGCTTCTGGTGATAAACCTTTTTTATCTTCTCCTGGTTAGGAACCCTCTTTCCCACCTCTTTCCAGCCCACACTTGAGCTTTCCCAAGATTAACTAATGGGCTTCTGAAGCTGGGGCTATGACAATGCTCTGTAAAGTGATGACCATCTCTAAAGGATCCAAGTAAATCCCTTACATCTTATATACTGTAAGACCCTGGCCAAAATGTCATGTAGCAGACATTTTGCTCAGTGGTCCTTCGATAGTGTACAATTCTTTTAATCCATTTCCAATTTATTTTTTTTTAACCTGTGGCTATTACAATGGCAATGGCTAGTAGCACCAAAGAAATACTGGTTGCAGAATGGTAGGGATCAATCTCAAATGAAAGGCCCTTGAAGGTAAGAAAGGGTTAATGTTAAAGACAGAGAAAAGTGATTTCAGAAATTCAAGTGAAATTGAGAGGTTCTTTGAGAGACATTTCCAGTTCATGCTTATTGTACTACTTATTTCCTTTCTCATCATTGCTGATTATAAGGACATGCATGTGTAGAAGGAAGTTTCTTCATCTCTAATCAGACCAGCTCTATTCCATGAATCTACAATCCACTGTTTGTGACATTACAAAATGAATCAGGCAGGAGGCTCAAGCCAGATCAGAAAGTGACAGTTTCTGTTTAAATAGATATCTTGGAAATTAGTGATGATAGAAGACAGTATTATGCAGTGTAAGCATTTAACTCTTAGCAGTGCCTCATTCTCGAAAAAGAGGTGGAACGGAATGACTAACTGGAAAGATCTTGGTGTAAAAACAAATAATAAACCAGAGTGCTGATCTGTTCTGCTTTTATTTCTAGAGAAATAAAGGTCTATTTTGAATAGGACACCCACACTATGCATATTGAACACTCTCTGGATTTATGGAAAGTTGCTTCATTAAACATTATCTTTGCATTATAGTGTATGGTCACATAATTTATGGTCTATCTTAAGAATTTGGCATGTATCAGTATATTGCTCCTGTCAGCCTTATTTCTGTGCTACGGAACTGACTTTGAGTAGGATATTGCACTTACCAGAATGTGTTCCTAACTAGGTTTACAATTCAGATGACAGGATCACGTCAGAAGACTAGAGATTGAAACCCAAGACCAGCCTTGTACTAAGAACCTTCCCGTGTTATTCTGCAAGGAGTTTAGCAAAAAACTTTATCTGCATTTATAAATATATATATACAAGCTAATAATTTAGCCATGATATATATGTAAACATATAAATTATTAATGCATCTCACATTCCCAGGTGGCCCTTAAACACCGTATCTAATCACATGAAAGTGACAAGTTGTCTAATTTTATAAATGTATACAAAATAAGTTGTGAAAAAAGTCAGTCATCGAGAGCTCAGTACAGATGTTAACCCAATTTGTGTGGTAATGATCAAACCAGTCAGCTTACATAAAGCCTTACAGCTGCACAATATTGCAATCCTGCAGTTCTGTCATCAGCAATGAGGGTTACCTACCTGCCCCTGGAAATTTTTCCAGTGGACTCTGCATAGTCATGCTGACAGTAAGACCTTCCATTAGTGTTGCCCACAGTAACAGCCTTGCTCCTTTTCTGCTTTTCTGTCCAAGGATTGTCAGCTATAGCTCCTTCTACTGGGTCTTAGGATTCTTAAGATAAAAGATTTCAGATCCCAGTAGGGCTCAGAGAAGGGAGTGAAAGAAGGCCAGTAGTGTCTCATAGAGCTCTGTGTCTTTTGAATTCTGCTTTGCACATTCTCACTGTGTAATTTCAGAAGCAATCAAGCATTTACAGAAGTTAGCAGAAAAAAGTCTGGGACTGTTGGAATGGGGACAGAAGTACTGCTAAGCAAATGGGTTGTCTGATCCACACATGACATCTCAGACGTAACAGCTTGTAAACATTACCTGTAGAGATCCAAATAATAACTTTACAGATTTAACCAATCATGCTTTGAAGGCTGTCACTGATCTAGTGGAGCATGACCAAATCCTATTAGAGTGCAGAATAGATACTAGTGGAAAGTCTTACATATGCTGAGTTGCATATCTACATAAGGAATGCAAAGACATCCCACATGCTACAGAGATGTATGCGCATGAAAAGATTAATACATGCAACTAAATTCATCATCCCATGGGCCTACAACAAAGATTTCAAATCCTGCAGGGTAACTCAGTCTGAAACAATACTATGTGCTTCATCAAAGAGGATCACATTGCCAAATTCCCTCATAAGTAAGGGCTGACTTACAAGTCCCTTACAATTTCAACTGAAATAGTCAAAAGCAGATGAGATCCGTGTTTTGTTTGCCCACTTCACATGTGTACTTCTTTAAAATTACAGCACAATCTAAGTAGTCATTTGTTAGAGTTAAATCACTGGATGAGATTTTCTAAGATCTGCTGAAATTCTATCATCCTTGCAGCAAAATGTGGAGGAAGGGAAGTTAAGTGAGTGTTTGAGACTGGGTATGAGCATTTTGAGCATGGGTAGGAAACCTGCACAGATGTGAAAGTGCTCAAAGGACTGTTTATATCTTGCCCAGTGGGTATAATCAGAACTATTTTGACTATTTTTTTACATTGCTTTTTATCTTCCACGTGTGAAGAAAGTTCAAGAGAAAAGCATGTTAGATGGCTAGGTGTTTCCTCCTATTCTGAGCACTACATGCTATACTTTTCTGGCTGCAAGCCCCTGCATGTGAATGCCAGGGAAATTTCTAGCCCCTAATACCAAAACCAAGTTGTCATATACTTTGTAAAGGCTACCTACCACATTATCACTCATGTCAATATATACAGATCCTACAGGGTATCCTGCCTCCCCGTATAGCTAGGAGAAGTTAGCACCTTCTTATTTGTTCAAAAACTACACTGCAGTGTTGACTGGGAAGATATGCAGTCTTTTTTTCCCTTTAGATAACTCCAAGAGCTGAAAAATTACTTTGTTTAAACAAATTCCCTGTTCTTTTCTTTCCTAGTGTGGAAAGACTGCTTTTAATCAATGATTGTGGCGCTGTGAAAGAGAGATGCAGTGCCCTCTCAGATAAAGTAAAATAACAGCCCCCCCCCCCCCCCTTTGCCTTAGACGTATTTCACAGCCAGAGTCACAAGGGTCTGTTAGCACTGCACTTCATATGATATTTTTTTCTTTCATTAAAAAAAAAGATGAACCAGAGGAATTTTTTTCTTTGAGTTACGTTTGGCCCAATTAACATTAATCTTTTTTGTCTCCTTCAGCTTTTCTCCACACAGTAGAGAAATCCAAAGCTTTTCTCTTGGCTCTGTCTCCAAGGACTAATATCTTTAAGTACTCCAAGGCTAGACCCAACTCCCTGATATCTGTTTGCCTTGAACTTGCTAAGCACTAGTAAGTTTGTTAGCCTCCAAAGCATCAAGAAACTACAATGATCTTTAGACATATTCCATGTGGGTGGTTTTGCAGAACAGCTTCATACAGCAATAAAACCTACAGCTTGTTCTGGTGAATCTGTGTCAGATGAGGGCAAATAAAACCCTCTGAAGTATAGTACATATCCGGTTGAGCATGTTACACTGGGAAGATTCATGAACAAAGGAGCTCCTCTGTACCTAGCTTTTATTGTTGTCATTTGCCACAGAAGTGTTGGTTTGAGCCCAGATTAAACAAACCTAAATTACAAACAAGAACCTGACTAAATCTAACTTTATTATAGACACTGCAACAGATATTCAAGCAAATATTAAGACACTGTTTTCTCTTGGAAACTTGACCTTCATCTGATGCTGAGGAGGGATGAGTTGAGTTTGCTGGACTGCAAATGCTGATGGCCTCATCATCAGAGCATGCAGAAGTAGGGAAGGTATGGAAGAAGTATGTAAACACAGTGGTAGGCACTGCAAGGGTAGCTAACCTGTTACAGCTTCTTACCACCAGCACATGAAATCAGACCAGCCATCTGCTGAGTAGCTCTGCAGCAGAACTTCTCAGACAAGCAGGAGCTAAAAAATCTACCAAGTTTCCTAATCAGTTGAACATAAGGACATTGAGGACAGGACTAATCAAACAATCTGCACAAAGGTTAATGCAGCTCCAGCTATTCTTAAATCTCTACTTTCCAGCATTCAGCTAAATCAGCTTCCAGACTGGTGTCATTTCCAATGACTACATGCTAAGGTGCTCAATGAAAACAAATATTGTACAGATAAAGAATTCTAGTTGAGGTAGCATCAACTTTAGTCTTAACAAAGGAAAGGGGAACTGTGGAATTAGCCTAAAAAAGACTCCCGTGCCTTGTCTGACATTTTAATTCATATGGGCAGAAAGATGTCCCCATTTTTAAACCATCTTACAGGAAGTCTGGCATTCTTCTTGTGTGCTGTTTTGCTTAGTAGAGTCAAAGCTTGACTCACAGAGAGAGTAGTGTTTATTCTAAATTATCAAAGTTAAGGAGCAGTTAATGACTTGAACACCCACAGTATAAGTTAAATTAAGCTGTATAGGGACTCTTTGAGCCACCATTCTAAACAAGGAAAATATCTGTGCACTTCAGATGCCAAATACTCTTTTTTTCCTTCACAACAGCTTTTATCATTTTCAATGACACTGTAATGGAATTGAGCAAACAGCAGAATCCACAGAGATGTTTAATTCCTTCTGAAATCTCACCACCACCTCAGAAAAGAGATAAGATTTTACAGATTTATTCCCTTCCTTTATTTCAATTACCATGTTAATGCTTGAGACAATTCCTAACCCAAACTACTGGCCCAAAGTCTGTTGGCAGGTAAGACAGCAGATCTAAATCAAATCACAAAGATTTTGCAATAAGATTGCAAAGCACAATTTCCCCTCTGTAGTAAAAGCTGCACTTTCCCCTGTTTTCCTACTGTAAATCACTATAGGATGGCAAAACTTCATTACATACACATGACACAATGTTAAAATAGTACATCCTTTAAGACATTCTAACAATATCCGAAGCTAAGTTCAAATCTAAATATTAACAAAGTGTAGAGTGAGATCTTCCCCAGTTAATTCGCTCAGTCTTTCAAAATCAGAAACTAAAAGAATGAAAGGGCTCTGCTATAAGCAGTCTGCTACACCAATATGACAAAAACCACTATCAGCCTTCAGTTGTGACCCTCTCATGGCTGCCAAATTAAAACACAAAAACAGTGAGCCCCCCTCCCATTCTTTTTGGCCAACAGTTCATGCAAATTACATAAGACCAATAATCTTTTCTTAGCAACAAGATTTCATCTTCACTACTGATTATATTAATGATAAAGTAGTGAACATTAACAAATCTAATGATAAGAGATGCCCTCCTTCACTAACTCATTCATACAATTTAAAATCTCTGAAATAGAAAGAATAATTCATTCATCCAACAGACTCACCAGAAACAGAAAAGAAGCCATCACTAATACCGCTTTCCAGCCTACATTCCTGACACTGAAATCTAGGCACACAATGATAATTTCATGTGAGGAGAAGGATTGCTAAATATACAAAAATATGTGGTTTTCTACTGTGCCATGAAACTTTCACATTTTCTTATGTCTTTGACTCATTCCAACGTTTTCTAGAGTTAGGGTTAGTACACATGAGCTGTCCTGACTGCCATGGGGCACAGAAAGTGCTGGCAAAGTGTGCTGAATTGTCAGCCCCTGAGCACCTCCACCTCCCAGGGAATCATACAGCTCATTCAGGTAACTTCAGAAAAGGTTATAATTACTTACAGCAGGATGTCCAGCACAGTAGGTGTAGCTAGCATGAGACTGGTAGTGCAAGCTTGCTCTTGGAAAGGTGTATGTATTCCAAGCAGGTTGGCTGCTATTCCACTGGGAGCTAAAGCCAGGGCTCATGGTCACTCTCGATTTACTGTTTTGGTACGTTCTCACTGTGGAGCTGGACTATCAAAAAAGAAAGAAATGCAACGTAAAAATAGCTTTTAGGGTAAAATATAAACAATGCAGCTACATATCATCATTGTCCATATATATACTGCCACATGGCCTGGAACAAACCTGAGTATTTCCTATAAGAAACAGGGAAAAGCAAAAAATTGATTCCTCCAAACATATCAGTGAAACCGGTATCACTGTACTGCGCAGAAGAAAGACAGATGAGAGACTTCAGGCTGGGATGTAAATCAAATAGGCAAAGGGTGACAGAGATAAAGAGATGTTCTGAAAACCTGCAGAGGGTACAATCTTGCAAGATTAGTAGTTGAAACTTCCATATTTATTTATTTATTATAATGAACTGAATATTGACATTTATTGAGCTCCTGATCAGATATGTCCATTTTACAGTAAATGGCAGTTTGGGGCCAATGTTTCAATGTATTTCTTGAAGTCTTGAAATCCCATCTAGTGGCTACGGAAGGTCAAGCCATCACAAAGATGCCCCTGCATTTCACATATGTAAAATCCTAAAGAGACTATGAAACATCATGCTTTTTTTTTAATTACTTAAAATGCAGAAGGAAAAATAAAACTCTTAAAAAATTCAGTAACTTCACCTGAAAGTAACCCAGACTACAGATGTGTAATTCACTTTCATTCTTTCTGGCTTACTCTCATTTTACTTTATTTCAACTGCATTCTTCTGCTTCAAGTCCTTCTTATATAAGACATATTCCTAATAAGTGCTTGCACTGATAGGGGTAATTTATTAGGGCAGGAAAAAAGACAAATATTTTTTCTAAAAGAGTAGAAGATGCATCAGAGGTGAATGCATTTTTAGCAGATATTTAGGTTGGCCTTCAAAGATACACAAATGTACTTTTTCCTTCATACTGTGTTCTGCATGTGGGTTTTGTTCACTTTGTTTTTGTTGGCAAAGGCGATATCTCAATATTCTATGCAAATTTACACCAAGTAATTGTAATTATTATAAACCTGAAATTGCTCTTTTAAAGCATTAAATTGACGGTGACCTTAGTAACACAGTGAAGGCTTGAGATATATGAACACAAATAATATTTCTTAGAAATGCTTACAAATGTCCCTGTTAGTAAATTGATGCTATCAATTTCAAAAGCTACACTCAGGAATGACACTTCATTTATTTTTACCGTTCTTTCAAAGACAACTTTTATACATGATGTATGTACCATTAACCAAATATCAATATGGGCCACCACTGAACAAGGTGTTTCACACAATCCAAGACCATCCTTACCCCGAAGTACTTACAAGATAAATGAGAAGGTCAAGGAAAGGATGGAATAGCACAGCCTGATGCAGAAGCAGAGAAAACAGCTTCGTAAACATGACTTTCATTTCAGTGCTTCAGCTCAGTTTCACTGGGAGAGGATTAGTGAAATGGAAGGAAGATGGGACAGAGAGAAGACATACAAAAAGATTTCAAGGACACATTCTAGCTATAAAAATACATAGCCTGTATAATCTTTCAAATTTTTAATGTTGTATTTAGCTGGTTTTATAAACTACAGGCCATGCTGAATATGACTTCTCTATTTCATTTAATTTTCAGAAGTACACAAAGTTTTCCTCGGTTATCGACTGCTGTATAAACTTAAGTTCAAGAAAAGGCCAAACAACTTCCTGCATGTGTTTATTTCCTGCGCCACTGATTAGGAAGCCTGAAAAGAGCAGTTTCCCCTCACCAGTTCTCAATATCTCAACAGATTCGCCTCCCACCCCCACCCCTAAGAGAAGGATTCCTGTGGTGCAATTTCTAAAGATTTAACTTATGACCAGCTGAACACAAAGCATATGAATGAACACTAAAACCCACACTGAACTCTCATTAGTCACTGTGTGTGACAAGTGGTTACTTTGTTCTTACAAAAGGCTTTAGGGGGAAAAAAAATCTGCCCCTATAGTTAAAGGAGCTTATTTGAAACAAATCTCTTTTTTTGTATGAATTTAAATCATGACAAATCAAAGGAAAGAGACTATGGCTACAGATAGAGAAAAAAATAAAATAAAATAACGGTTTTAATGTTTCAGGTTTTTTTTTTTCTTTCTTTTTTTCTTCCTTTTTTCCTCTTCCCCTTTTACCCTCTTTCCCCAAGGACCAGAAACTGCATTTCCTTTCCTTTGACGTATTACTTATCTTTCAGATCACTCTTCAAAGGCAAATCTCTCTTTCTGGGCCCTGGTAGACTTGCTTCTACATGAGAGATGAAGGCTAGATTTTGTTTTGGACAGACCAAGTAGGGGTTTAGCCATAATCTACTTCTCCATGTAAATTTCTCCCCTTTATAAACATCAGCATGGCTGCTTATTGACTCCTCTGGAGGAGCTCATCCCCAGCCAAATATTCTGTGAATATTGAGCTGCTGTATCCTAACAATAGCTTCACTCCTTCCTATTATTTCTGATGGGTCTGCATTGTATAGACTAGTGGAAAATATCTGTGGCTGATGGGATGTGAAGATGAATTGTCAGCTGTGATAATTGTGAACTGATTATTTTTCATTGTGGCAGTAAACTCCACTACAGCAAGGAGGAACGTGCTGTTAGCACTATGCAGATGTGCCCAATGTTTGCTCCTCCATTATTAACTGGCAATAAATTCATTTCCTGCAACTTGCATCTTTTTTTTGCCTGTGACAGTAATTGCTAAGTGATCCCTCTCTCTTTATCTTGAGCTTTTCCCCCTTATTTTCTGTTCCCATTTTGTTGACAAGGAGGGGTGAAAAATCGACCAGGTGGGTGTCTGCCAGCCAGCAAAGGTAACCACTACAAAGTGGCAGATCTTGTGGCAAACAAGCTTTTATTTAGGATTTGAAAGTGCATCTATTTCCCCCTAAACCTCTCGATTCCTCCAATAAAAGGTATCATTTCTCCCCATAACCTTGTCTTCTTTATGTCTCTCAGGCTGTCAATGGTAGACCATGGCTGCCACTCCTCAAACAACCTGATCAGCTTTTCTCAGATAACTTCTGCAGAAAATTCTCAGATTACATAAAAATGAACTGTTGCCCTTTTTCGCTGTGTTTTGCCAGAAACAACAAATATTACAAAAGCTAGGAGAAAAATTTCTTTTCCTTGAATAAGTCATTCCAGTACCTTTATACCCTAAAGGTCTGATTCAATCTGAAATTGGTATCAGTAAAATTTAAATGTCTAAGCATATTTTAAAATACAACCCTTTTTCCCCCTATGCCTTAATTTGTTTGTAAGTATTGTAATTTGCTTGTAAGTATGGATAATCTTACTTTAAAAATTCTAGGCTAACTTTTCCTCACGTTTGTAAAAGTTTTGAATGTTTCTGGACATAAGCATGAGTGAAATGCAAAGTACTATTAGTATTATTACTGTTTCTTGAGCTTAACTGCTCTTAGTTCATGACTGTTAGTGCTGAACCCAGGACAGTTCTTTTAGTAGCCAATGTGTGAAGTCCAATAGTGACAAAAACAGAACATTATGGAGCACTTTCTGTCTTCAAAGCACTGTGCAAATGTTAGATTTCTGACGGTTGCAACGTTTCCAACTTTTAAAGCAGTTTATAGTGGATGTAAGAGCTAACAGCCACTCCTTCCTATTTGTATGTGAATAAGCCACACTCTGACTAGGACATTAATAAATATAAATAGTTGTGCTGTAGCCTTAGTCTTCCTGTCATCACACCCATACCCTCCACTCTTGCCATACAGAGCCATCATGCAGTAAACTAACAGGAAAAATGCGGTAATTCTGAAATGCTGCATCATATCAACTGCAAGACTGACTACATCTATCAGACACCCTTCTGCCAAGTATTCCAAAGTGCTGTGATTATTATTGGCTTTGGCACGCCAATAGAAGAGAGAGACTCCAAATATGCTGCTCTATATTACCACTCTACGAATGCTGGCTTTAAAAAAATAATAATAAAAGACGACAAGTGGGATTAAAGAGGTGTAAATAACATCTGAATTCAGCCTCCTACTACCTCAGCTTTTAAAAGCAACTTCCTAGAGCTACGATGTCATTTTCTTAGCCCACACAATTTGAGCTGCTTCCAGTCTCTTGGATTTTGATTACATAATGGTTCTGTCTTCAACTGCATTTTCTGGGTTGTGTTGTGAAAGGAATTCTGTTCAAAAGGCTGCCCACCTTCTTCCCCTTATCCATTCAAGGGATCTGCCATCCCTTATTTTGATGACAAAATGATTAGAGAAGTTGGGAAAGGCCATTTAGAGAAACTGATATTATGGACATAATGTTTTCAGGAACTCTATATGCCTGTATTTGAATTAGATCATGATGCAAAGCACAGTCTTATGCTCTTAAAAGTTTGGATGCTTTACAAAATACTACTGTTCCCATAGAAATCAAAGTTTTCCTATAACCTGGAAAAGTCAGAAATTAAAATAGCTGCCCTGGAACATTATCCCATGAACTAAAATGATGCATTTGTTTTCTTGCTCAGAGAAAATAAACTGGCAAACCAAGTCTGATTTTAGTTCATCACAAAATCCACCTGAGACTCCTTAAAGATTATGATAATTGTGAAATTGAGGAGTAAGGGTGTTTTTTTCCTTTTGGATTGTTATGAAAACTAAACATGGAATATATTGTAGATTTATATTTTATTTTACTAGCAGGAAAGAGGAATTTTATGCTGATATTTTTCCCAACATAATCTTTCACTAAGGCTTGCAAATCTTTTAGAGTCTAGAACCAGATTCCATCTGTTCCAGTAAGAGCTGAGCTCTTAATATTTGGCCACTGCAGGTTTCAAGTTTATCAGTTGTCTCATAACCTTTATGAAAAAACTTCAGAGACATGACCAAATTTAAGAGAAACACTGTTTTTCCAGACATGGGATTGAAACTCAATACACTGTACCTGGAAAAACAGGATCAACTGAGAGAAACAGCATTCCACTGAAACCGCAGAGAAATGAGGCTGTATTTCATCTCAGCATACATGTAAGGCTATAGCTCATCCAGTAGTCTCAAGAGTGCTGAGTGCTTGCCCACATCATGCCAAAACCCAGGTTGTGCAGCCCATCTGCCCTCTCCCAGTAGGTGGAAAGGAACGCTCTCCATAGGCTAGCTTGTTCAGCAGGCTCCTCACCAGCAGACTGAAGGGGACCCAGGCCTGCAGGATGCTACCAGCAGAGCTGAGTTACACCAGAACTGGTGCCCAACAGGAATGCTATTCATAAACTGAGAGACTTTTTAGAATCGGCCCCAAATTAGCTAAATAACTTGAGGAATGTATTCTAGAAAACGTGTCTGCCACTCATTGTTATTCTTCCCCAGAGTTATGACTTGAAAACAAAATATATATGGTTTTCACACTTTTCTGGTTAGAATTGCTGTCATTTCCATTGACTCAACACTGTAATTCATGCTGTACTTTTAACTGTTACTTGAATCGTAAGAGCCTTTTTTTCCTGGGCAAAGCAAGAAATATTGCTCTTGTATTTACAGAGAATGAGCAGGGGAGCTGAAAAAATGAAGGCCTTCATGGTTTGAGGGAGAGGCCATGAAGAGCCTGTTTTTCTGCCATCTTATCATTCACATCAGTGCCATGGGGCAAAGAACTACTAACAAGAGACAGGCCAGTGACAATTCAGCCTAAAGCTTCCAAGTCTCTTGGTAACAGGTGTGGAAGACCTGGGTGTAATCAAAAGTTGCTGTTAACTGATGGTTGTCTAGGCAAGAGATCGCTGTATGTCAGTCAATTTATGCAAACACAAACCTCCCAAAAAGCATTACCACCACCAATATCTCAGCATGCAACTCAGTGCAAAGACCACATAAAAGTCATAAGAAATGCTCCTATGCTTCAAACTGATTTCTCTAGAATAAGAAAAGTAAAATTGCATGCATAAGAGAAACTTGTATTGTTTTTTTTTACCCATGTTGTACCCAGCCTTAGGTAACTGGGACACACATGCTCCTGGAGGGCTCATTTGTATATCTTCCTTCCACAGAAGTAAAAGTGAAAGGAGATTTTCCAAAGGATATTATTTTGTTTATCTTTGTTAGGTTATCTGAAAAAAAAATGAAAGTGGGATTAAAATATTTGCTGTTAAATGGGATTCATATTGGTCTAGTTTAAACCTTTAATCTAGGTTTGAACACAGTGAATATTTTGACTCCCAAGTTCTCTCCTTCTCCCTCCACCTTCATCTCCTTCACTTTGAAAAAAGGGCACGTCAAAGTTTCTTCTGTTCAGAATATCATTTATTCAATCTATTGTGAAAAATTTAAGCTATACCAACCTCAGAAGAGCATTGACTATGAACTTGTAATGGTAGGTCATTAAATAATTATTTTCTGAAAATAAAACTCACTCTAATCTGCTAAATTTACTCCATTTTTTTACAACACCAAGATTACAATTTAAAGTAGTGAAGCATTACGCTAACCCAAGGTGAGCATGATCTGAGTTTTCCCAGTAAAATCTGGCAAGATAGCACTGGTTAAGACCCCACTACAAGATGACCTGCATAGTTCTGATTTCTAAATAAGCCACCCATATAAAATAATCATTCAATCCACTCCTATGAATGCACACACTGCTCATCCATACAAAGTGACTGGAGAAAACACAGTTCTTCCACCATGAGCTGCTGAGCACACAACTCAGAGAAGCAAAGAACTTGAACAAGAGGCTTCCTATAAGGACAGGCTGAGAGCACTGGGGTTGTTCAGCCTGGAGAAGGCTCAGGGGAAAACTTAAAACAGTTTTCTAATACCTGAAAGGGGCCTACAAGAAATTTGTGGAGGGACTTTTTACAAGGGCATGTAGTAACAGGACAAGGGGGAATGGCTTTAAACTGATAGAGGGTAAATTTAGATTACATATTAGGAAAAAAATCTTTACTATGAGGGCTGTGAGACACTGGAATAGGTTGCCCAGAGAAGCTGTGGCTGCCCCCTTCCAGATCGGTATTCAAGGCCAGGTTGGATGGGGCTTTGTGCAACCTGGTCTAGTGGGAGGTGTCCCTGCCCATAGCAAAGCATTGGAAGTGGATGAGCTTTAAGGTCCCTTCCAACTCAAGGTCCCTTCCAACTCAAACCCTTCTATGATATGATTCTATACTTCATGCCAGATTAGAAAGTGGTGGACACTAATCTTACCATAAGTTGTTGATTACATATAAAACACATCATACTAAGTTTCTGATCTTGACAGATCTCCAGAGCAATAATTTCACCAGGTCTAAAAATTCCTCTCTCATATATGACAGTTGGCACCCTTGAAGTCTTTTCTACAAACTACCTGGCAGTATTTGGGTCTTGCAGCATTCCCTTGGTAAAATAGAAAACACAAGGGGATGATGCAAAATTAAAATAATAATAATAATTACTGTGATAAATGCATTTCCTAGGATCACGCTCCCAGGTTCAGAGTGCTCTTGTACTAGTTTTGGTGTAAGTCAACAAACCACTTTTACTTATACAGTACCTATGTACTGCTGACTGAAACACAAGTTTAAGACCTTTACTGGTTAATGACTGATTTTAGCATTTACCTGCCTGCTAAATTGGCGACTTTTTACAGACAGCCAACATCTTTGGTGAAACTCATTCTTTTTGATAGTTTGGGGAGAAAAGTAATTATTTGATTAACACCTGAATTCCTTTCCCTTTTACGATACCCAAAGGTATGTTTCACTTACGTTCTGCAGTATCTTAATGTTATTCTCTGATATATCTGTTTACTACATGTATATTGAATTAATCCCTGCACAATAGATCAACCACTGTCTTGGATACATATTATTTTCCTCACACTAGATCTGCAATATACAACTTCTTCTAGACAATCCCAAGAGTAAAAGCTGGCTGACAATCTAAGCAAGCCTGCAACATTAACCAGTGAGTGCAATCCAGACTCACATACCAGAGGAGATGTTTATGAACAACTAAAAAATGTCCAATGGCAGAACATCATTCCTACAATTCCATCAAACGAGAAAAAGTCAGATTCCTTCCCACAGCTACAGTAGGCAAACTGTTGATTGCAGCCCAACATGCATATTACAAGCCTTGACATCCACAAAATGCTTACTTTACTGAATGCAATGTGGTTATGAAATGTGTTTGGCCACTGGGAAGAATTCTATAAATCCTGCAAAGCTACCCAATATAACACTCTACAGCTAACTCCTGTGGATGGGCCTGCATGCTTTTGTAAACCTCACTATGGGATTAGGACATTTATCAAATCCATGATTTCTTTCCCGCAATGTTATATCTATTGTACACCAGGAATTCTGCAGGTGCATGATTTATCCATCCTGTCATTAGCTACAAAACCCTGCAAACTGTTTTTATTTTCTTCTGGAGAAACAAATACTCTTCCCATAAATTGTTTTACTGCTGACTGGGGAACAGGCTCCTGCTCCCTTGACAATACAACAGCTTGCATTTTCTGACCTTGCAGTTTTAATTTCCAGCATAACAATCCGAAGCTCAACACCAATTCTTATGGAATTAATTAATATAGGAAAAATTATTGCTTACTTTTTTTCTGAACTCTCATTACCTCTTAAGTGCCAACAAGTCTGATCACTTGAGGGATATTACAGACAACACATCCCCTAAAGATCCAACCACGCAGGAGAAGGAAGAAAATGTCAAATAAATCAAACAGATAAAATTCTCTTTTAAAGTGAGAAGAAAAATTCAATATGAATTTTGTTACTGGAGTCAGGATTTGTCAAAGGTTTCAGTTTGGCTGAAAATGTTCAATGAACATTTTAAAAAGCAAGGAAGGAAAACGGATATCCAGGAAATTCAGAAAAGAAAAGTGATTTCTTACTCAGTGAAATCATACTCAGACAGGCCTTTCACTCAAATTAAATATTCATAGAACCACATATATTGTATATGACAGAGTTGAATGTGAAAAGGCTAATATCCTCTGGCTTTTCCAGTACCCAAGTAATCCATTAGAAATGTAATTGTGTAACCATTCCATGGCTTCAGTAGGATGTATGAAAAATAAAAGAGAAAGCATAGAGAACCACAGAGAGAAGAAAAAAATACGAAGAAATATCCAAGACCAGTTCTCAGGATATTCAAAATCAATTTCAACTGCCCCAGATATCTGTTGGGTATAAAATGCACAGCAGAAGAACATGCACACAGAACTACAAAGTTGCCTAGAAAAGCTGCTTTTACTTCCCTTAAGCTTTGGGCACTTAGGTTGGAGAAGAGAGAGAGATATCGTTGATTTATTAAAAGGCATGAGCAAATTACAAGTGGGAAGCTGACTATAAGCCATTTGAATTCAGCATAGCAAAGACTGGTTTTCCAGGATACATCAACACTAGGTTACAGATTTTATTGAAAAATAAGTAAATCTCAGTGAAAAGCAACATTCAAATTCCCCATGTAAAAGACAACAGAAATACATACAAAATAGTGTGTTAAGGCTCAAGAGTTTATGGGATTTTGTTTTGATTTGCTTTTATTACTCAGGGGAGAGGGAGCAATGAAAAAGTATTAAAATCCAAATAATTCTGCAGATCATTAACAGTCCTGTAGATTAAACTACAAGGAAGGACACATGGGCATCAACATAGAAAAATACTGTTAAGTCAGTGAAAAACTTAAGTGAATATTTGAGAACACCTAAGGAACCTGAAGGTACACAAGTCCATGGGACCTGATGAGATGTACTGAGGGTCCTGAGGGAACTGGTGGATGAAGTTGTGAAACTGTGGCAGTTCAGTAAAGTTTCTGCTGACTAGACAAGGGGAAATATAACCCCCTTTTTAAAAAGGGAAAAAGAAAGACCCAAGGAACTATAGGTCAGTCAGTCTCACCATGGTACCCAGCAAGACCATGAAGCAGATCCTCCTGGGAACTATGCTAAGGCACATGGGCAATAACGGGGTGATTTGTGACAGCCAACATGGCTTCACTAAGGACAAATCATGCCTGACACATTTCATGGCCTTCTATGATGGGGCCAAAGTGTTAGCAAATAAGGGTAAGCAACTGATGTCAACTACTTGGACTTGTGCAAGGCAAACCTTATGAAGTTCAACAAGGCAAAGCACAAGGGGCTGCATCTGGGTCAGGGCAATTGCAAGCACAAACACAGGCTGGGAGAGAATGGATTGAGCCCTGAGGAGAAATACTTGGGGGTGTTGGTTGACAAAAAGTGCAACATCAGCCAGCAGCATTTGCTTACAGATCAGAAAGCCAACTGTATGCTGGGCTGCCTCAAAAGGAGTGTGGCCAGCAGGCCGAGGTCCCTCTATTCCACTCCTGTGAGATCCCACCTGCAGTACTGTGTTCAGCTCTAGGGCCCCCAATACAAGAAGGATGTGGACCTGTTGAAGGAAATCCAGAGGAGGACCACAAAGATGATCAGAGGGCTGGAGCACCTCTCCTGTGAAGACAGGCCAAGAGAATTGGGCTTGTTCCATCTAGAGAAGGCTCAGGGTAGACTTTATAACAATCTTCCAATACCTAAAAAGAGCCTACAAGAAATCTGTAGTGGGACTTTTTACAAAGGCATGTAGTGACAGGACAAGGGGGAATGGCTTTAAACTGACAGAGGGTAGATTTAGGTTAGACAATAGGAAGAAATTCTTTACTATGAGGTTGGTACGACACTAGAATAGGTTGTCCAGAGAAGTTGTGGATGCCCCATGCCTAGCAGTGTTCAAGGCCAGGTTGGATGGGTCTTTGAGCAGCCTGGTAGAGTGTAAGCTGCCCCTGCCCATGGCAGGGTGGTTGGAATGAGATGATCTTTAACGTGCCTTCCAGCCCCAACCACTCTGTAATTCTACATATATATCAAATCAAGGAATAAAGCAGCATGAGATAACACATGTGGAAGGTTTGACCATGCAAAACTTCTCTGGCCTTGGTCAGCACAGAGTTTAAAACAATGGAACTACTCGTGACATTAAGGTAAACCATGTATAAACAAAGAGATCCCTGATAAAGCTTTGGAGAAACTACTGGAGTTAAACACAGTTCTCTCCTTCATAATTGTCTACTGCACATTAAAGCTCTATCATGTGGCCAGATCGTAAAAACAACTTCACTCTAGATAATGTCAGTCAAATATTTCTAAATATATAAAAACACTTTTACTTTCAAGTATCAAAGTGAATGCAAAACAGCAATCTTTCCCTCACAGTACCTTTCCTTCAAGGAAATACATAAATATAAACCACTACTTTTATTCTTATCAGCAAACAATCAAGAGCTTTATGGGTTGACTTGTAATTTGGCCATGACACGTGTTTCAGATCGGCATGTTATGCTCCATGAATTGGAAAACAAACCAAAACAACAACAAAACTCCAATGACTTACATTTTGGTAAGGTTACTGAAAAATAGCTTCAGCTTTCATGGAATTACATTACTGAGAAAAAAACAACCCCAGTATATTACACATTGAGGGGCTGAAAGTGGAAAGCAGAGACCTTTTGAATCTTGCTGAAGGGTGCTCAAATAAGAGAATTCATGGACCCCTGAGAGAGGAAATCCAGCTGAGGCTCCTTGAAGCCTGACATGTGGAGCTGCACTTCTTCACTTAGGAAATACTGACAGCTAGGGGAATAACTCAGTTCATCTTAGCCTGAGGGATTTTTCTGCCCCAGTGCCCAATGGTATGAAGAAGATTCAGATCCTTCTTATTGAACTTCAACATCATAATCTTGACAGGCAAAATGAAGGTAAAAATGAGGGAACACTCTGCTTTTGTGCTTCTTCCTGCTGTATCCAGGGCCCCTTTCCTATCCCCAAATGTGTGTTAAGAAGTTAAAATCTAGATTTTAAAATATAAGTACACCACTCATGTCTAGGCTGCAAGACCCAGGTGAGAGATGAGGAACAGAGACTGAGGACAAGCAAGAAGATGACCAGAAAACACAGCAGGAGGCTCTGAGGATGAACAGATGCTACCCTGTCTCATCTGTGTTTTCTGTTTTGTGTTTCTGAGCCTACTGCTTCTCAAGACACTAGACATGGAGTAAATTCAGACAGAGACTTCTATCCCATTGTTCCCAGTTGCTTTAAACCTCTGCTCCTCAAGTCAAATCCTTTCTAGAGCTGATGACTGCATTTTCAAAGCCTGAGGAGCATTAGAAATTCCTACCACTCTAAAAGGACACTGGTCTAAAAATGCAGAAGGATTAGCAGAAAATTAAACTAATACAGTTATCATAGAAATTCCTTTAAAACATATATTTTGAAATTCATATTTCCATGTCAGTAGATAGTATCTGCAGTTCTGTGCTTAGAATACACATTTCAGGAAAACTTGCCATACAGCATATTCAATCATACACTATTTCCTGACACATGTGGGTGTCATAACCTTACATCAGAAACAGGAAAAAACAGTAATATTACCAGGATTTGTACAGAAGGTTATAGCATGAGTTGGTCTATTAAATATCGAAACAGTTCAGAATGACTTGAGAAAGTGTGGACTGGATGATCAGGTAGTGAGGTGGACTGCGAACTGGCTGAAGGAGAGAAGCCAGAGAGTTGTAGTCTATGGGGCTGAGTCTAGTTGGAGGCCTGTAACTAGTGGAGTGCCTCAAGGGTCAGTACTGGGACCAGTATTATTTAATATATTCATCAAGGATTTAGATGAAGGAATTGAGTGTACTATCAGCAAGATTGCTGATGACACTAAGCTGTGAGGAGTGGCTGACATGCCAGAAGGCTGTGCTGCCATCCAGAGAGACCTGGACAGGCTGGAGAGTTGGGCAGGGAATAACTTGATGAAATACAACAAGGGAAAGTGTAGAGTCCTGCATCTGGGCAGGAACAACACCAGGTTCCAGTATAGGTTGGGAAACGACCTGTTAGAGAGCAGTGTAGGGGAGAGGGACCTGGGGGGCCTAGTGGACGACAGGATGACCATGAGCCAACACTGTGCCCTTGTGGCCAAGAAGGCCAATGGCATCCTGGGGTGTATTAGAAGGCGGGTGGTTAGTAGGTCGAGAGAGGTCCTCCTTCCCCTCTACTCTGCCCTGGTGAGACCCCATCTGGAATATTGTGTCCAGTTCTGGGCCCCTCAGTTCAAGAAGGACAGGGAGCTGCTGGAGAGAGTCCAGCGCAGGGCAACGAAGATGATTAAGGGAGTGGAGCATCTCCCTTATGAGGAAAGACTGAGGGAGCTGGGTCTCTATAGTTTGGAGAAGAGGAGACTGAGGGGTGACCTTGTAAGTGTCGATAAATATGTAAAGGGGGAGTGTCACGAGGATGGAGCCAGGCTCTACTCAGTGGCAAACAATGATAGGACAAGAGGTAATGGGTACAAACTGGAACACAAGAGGTTCCACTTAAACTTGAGAAGAAACTTCTTCTCAGTGAGGGTGACGGAACACTGGAACAGGCTGCCCAGGGAGGTTGTGGAGCCTCCTTCCCTGGAGACATTCAAAACCCGCCTGGACACATTCCTGTGTAACATTATCTAGGTGTTCCTGCTCTGGCAGGGGGATTGGACTAGATGATCTTTCGAGGCCCCTTCCAATCTCTAGCATACTGTGATACTGTGTGACTGGTGGGAACATCTTTGAAGATTGCAAAAAGCTGGTTTTAGAGATACATTATTTGTTCAGTTTAAAAAATATTTTAAAAACTCTAATAACTTACACGTATCTTCATTACTAAGTGCAACTTTTAGCATCTAGTGAACTGTTAGACACTAAGATAGAAAGCTGATGGGTAGATGTAAAGGGAAAGATGCTCACCTATTATACTTGGAAAAAAAGGATGGTCTTTTAACTAAAGAGGAACACTATTGTTTGGAAGATCAAAAATCACAGTTAGATCTGCATCAGGCTTCTTATGTGACAAACTTCCCATAACTCTTTCCTTGTCTCTGTAATAGAGATTTTAGTGCTTCTTTTGCACATGGTATGACATCTTTTGTCCAGTCGTATTGAACAGCGATGTCCCAACTGACCAAATCAATCACTAATCACCAAATCACTTTTGGGGTCAACTTTCAGTTATATAACTTTCAGTTTGAAAGCTATTATATTTGGGAATAAACACAACAAAAGACACAGAGGGGCTCCCAGTAATCTACATACACACATAAGCATAATGAAGTGAAATAAAGAACACAGGCAGAGTACAGAGCATATTTCTAATGACATTTAAATTTATTGGCAATTTTTTAAGGAAGCTAATAGCAGAACTATGAATTAGGATGATATAAGAAAACTAAACCACATACAGAAGCAAAAAAAACAGGGGAAAACAGATTTGAGGAGCTGAATCATAATAGAGCTTTGATCCATCTCATTTGTGAAGCTATTCTTTAATTCACAGAGATTTAAACCAGACCTTGCTACAACTTTTTCAATATTCTTTTTTGATGTTCTATTTTAAAATATAGAAAAAAATATTTCTGAGGAAAACATTTTTTTTTTTCTTTTTAACTAACTGCTGCTAAGATTTTATGTAACATGGATGAAGAAAGGCACAGGAAAAAAGATTATGCTCTAAACTTTAAATATGGAAGAAAAAAATTATCTTGGGTTCTAAAAACTAAATATATTTATGCTTCTAACTCCTCTAACTTTAGAAATATCTGTTGTAGACTGTCATTATACTCAAATTGTTTGCAGATGATGCTGCTGCACAACGGAAGAGTCAGAGATAAACTGTTGAACTATTTGATGACATTGTCAACCTGTTAACAAAATAAAAATTATTAAATGGACAATGAACAGATGATACTAACACCAAGATCTGAAGTTACCAACTAGTTTTACAGCTGTCTCCTACTTTGGCCATGATACAGAAAAATGCATAAACTCCTAAGCAGCCTTTCCTAGTGAGAACTGTTATCTTCTATAGCTAGATCAAACTGATAGACCATGAATAGATTTTTCTTGCCATTGCCTAAAATTCCAATTCGAGTCAGAAGGATTTTAATTTATAATAAACTTTCTAGAGCTATTATTAGTTAATACAAAACTATTTGTTTTATGCAAACCTGTTTATTTTTAAAACTTATTTTTAAGAAGAAGAACATTTTACTCTAAAAAAATAAATATTGCATCCGTAAACTTAAGAAAAATACAGAGGAATATAGTTGCTATAAATGCAGTAGAATTCTGTTAGGGTAGGACAAATTTTAAGTACTCATTTGATATCATGGATTGCATCTAGCTGATCAAAGGATAGCAAACTTGTTAGATGAAGCAGCAGATATTCTGTTTAGTTGTTTCTTTAACATCAGAATCATACAGTTTGACAAGATTCTGCAGAACTTTGATAACTTTAGGAAATGCCATTCAGGTGATGGATGTCAATTTTGTTCCAGATGCTAAGGTCACAGTGCATCAAGATCCTTACACATATGCATAGGTGTGAGCACAGGAGGAAGTCTACTGAAGCCCAGAGGATCTGTTACAGTACTAGTATCATACACAGATTTTCAGTTGAAAGGCTTAAACATCTAAAACATCTAACAGAATTGATTGTGTTCTGAAGATAAAAATTTTGTTTCTTTGCAAGAACAAAAAGATGGTGACTTAGATAGGAAAGGGGGGATTCTGTTTGTTTTAAAAGGATATAAATCTTCATGATGCAGGCTATAAAAGAAGACTGGAAAGATTAATACTTTCTGGGCAGCATATTCCAACTCTTATTATCTACAGGGTATCTTGCACCTTGTTCTGAAGCATTTAGCAATGGCTCATGGAACAAGAGATGTTTAATGGTCTGATATAGCTTTGCTGCATCGATCACTGTGATACAGCAATCAAAACCAGAGGGTATGTATGGCCCTATTTGATCTTTACAAGAGGATTCCACCATGCTAATCTCTAAAACATACCGTCAGATTATTCATTCTTCTCCCTTGTGTATTTCTTTACCTGAAAATAAGTAAATCAATCAATACAGCCATAATGCAAAATTTCTGAACTAAAGGGAAGTCAATACTGTTTGTAAGTGCTTGGCAGAACACTGCCCCTGTGCATATCTGGGCTGCAAAGTGTAAGGAGCCCTACTGACCTTTTTTTTTAATAAACTAAGTGTTGGAAAAAAATGCACACATTCATTATGTCTCCTACTTCATGGAGGAAATATTGGTGCAGCTAAGGTGTAGAGAAAGAAGACTCAACAATGGGAACAAACAATCAAAGTATTGCACTGTCTTGCTTTTTCATTCAATATTCTTCTATGCAAGCATTCTTCTTATTTCTACTTACTTTCCATAATGGCTAAATTGTTCAAAAGATGATACCCACTGTATCTTAAAAAAAAAATTAAAAAAAAATCGATGTTCTTGCAGAAAAAGATGAGAAAATGAATGGTTGTGTAATTTGTACTTGAACATTTACATTTGTCTTTAAAAATTCAAGAATTTTCAGGCAAAGTAGGTGTAATTAGGCAATTTGCATCAAAATTTGAAATTATGACCAGCTTCAGGCTACTACTACTTAAAATCTTGAGCATCTATCTCAGTGTGCCCATGACTTCCATCCTTCGCTTACTTATTTGCACTCACTTCTTGTGAAACGTTTTTCATTTATTTTTATTTAGATATTGTTAACAAACAGTACAAGGTTAAATGGGTAATAAAAGAGTTTCTGGTTTATAATGACCAACAAAGCTTCAGTACCCAGTACTTCTTTATGTGAAGAAATCTACTTCTATTAACAGCCTCCAATAAGGAGCACAAACATATCCATTGATTCTAAGAGCTGACAAAAACTTTTATTTTTTTTTTATTCTTCAGGGCTAAGTTATGCAGAGACAGATACCTATAAATTTATAACATTCTTGAGAGGAGAGGTTGTAGATTTGATTTTGCTTACTACCAAACTTGAACATACAGATTGCAGAGTAGTTTCTCTAAAGTTTACTTTGCATTTTAATAATATTTAAAAAAAAAAGAAAAAGAACACCAAACAACAGACAACTTTCCCAATGCATCCACAAACTAGGATTTTCCTTCTTCCCAGTACAATTTAGAGTCTAAAAAGCGCAACATGTTTGCCACCATTTTTTCAAGTATCAGAGAAGAAAGATGTGAAAATCTGAAAAAAATCCACGGATGACTAAAGCCAGGTGAAATTTTGAAAATGACAGGAAAACAGCTGGAATCATGTCCATAGGGACTTTGTCATCCAAAGATTATAAAGAGAGAAACACTATTCTTGCTTAATGATATCTACAAACAATATTAAGCCATACTGAGAGCTATAGAACCATGGACATTCCACCTAACATTAACCATTCAACAGATAAAAACCACTGTAGGTCACTGTGAAAAACAGTAAATTTCATCTACTGAACATTCCCTGAAGGTCATAAAATGGTCAAGTCACTCTGGGTGTGTTATCAACAATACACAAGTTTCTTCCTTTTAATGCTACCCTGAACTAGGGAGAAATAGGAGGAGCTAAGTAGAAGATCTATTTCACTTTATCTTCCAAGGGAGTCCTATGAAGCATCAGCCTGATGCGAGCAGAGGTTAAATCAGATTTTGAATAGAGTTCAACTGCTAAATTAATATTCACAATGCATTTCCACATTTCTACCCTAGAATGAAAAAGGTCAGATCATGTGGACACAGATCTGGGGTGGGGAAGCCAGCCACTGCAAGTATGGCTAGGAGAGCTTTAGCTATGTTGTGCAGTGCAGAGAGTGGAAAGATCACACAATGAAGCACTTTGACTTCTTGCCAGGTATACCCTGTGAAATGAATTAAAATAGTTTAAATTACAGACGGCTATTCCAAGCCTTTGCTGGCATGAGCACTACTTCAGAAAAGCTGTGACACCAGCAATTAGGGATAGCAGAGTCTGAGATATTAAGGGAAACTTGTCAAGCAGAACTTAAAATATCTAAATATTTCTCCTAAATCATTGCAGAATGAAAAAAAAATATAGAAATTGCTTTGGCTCTGCTTGCCTTTAAGTTTGCACCTTCTGGATCTTTTTTGGAAAATATTCACAGACATTAGTTCAGAACTTCTATAAACATAATATTAATTCATATCTAAAAGCATCAGGAACAGGGAGGCTTAAAGATAGAATTCTTTCAAAATATAGAATGTGATGTGCCAGCAACACAGTTCTGTGAATTTTATGTTTGTCCTATCTGTCCAAGCAAAACACATTGTGAGCATCTAACCAAAGCTCCCTGAATCCCTCACATAATGTTTGCAAGGAATGCAGATGAAGTAGTATTTGCTGAAAGAATTAAGTTGATGAAAAGAAAGAATACACATTTAATGAGTGGCAAATATGGCAAAGTACTTCAGTTCTGTCTTAAATGACCCTTATCCCCATATTAGTACTAACCAATCATGGAAAAAATAATTCAAACTAATAATGTAATATCTGCACAAGCGTTAGCAGTACCATCAGAAGTGGCCACTGCAATGAAGTATGTCATAATTTTTCCAGAAATCCTTGAAAACTGTTAAGGAAAATATATATTGAATAAATGAGCTCCTGGTACTTAATAGAAAACTATGTTTTCCTGTGTGCTGCGGGAACTATTTCAGCTCTTGGTAAATCTCAGAGCCCACAGACTTTGCCTTTTTTGTCTCCTGCTGGGTCTAGCTAAGGATTGAGCCCCATAGCTGAATTTTGAGTATCCTTAAAGTTTGTGGATCACAGATTGTAACAGATGTCCCTGCTGTGCTGGGAGTTTTGTTTAAAGGTCCATCTGCCTGCAGACTGAAATCTGGGATTCTTTGTTCGCATCCCGCAAAACCAGATCTTTCAGACCAGTCACCATAAAAATACAGGGATTTTTCTGAGGGGTAAGGAAGATCAATAATTTGCATATGCTCCTCCCTCTAAAAAACAGAAGTACCTGAGACCATCTCAAAGTTTGGCAGAACACAGTCTTATCTGTGTTAATGTTTCTTCCATCAAATCGGTTGCCTGCCGCAGGAAGGAAATGAACATATGCACCTATGGCTTTTTTCCTTTAAACGCCACATATCAGACTTCACTGCCTTCCGTTTCTGGGGGTGTGGGGAAGTCACCTCTGCATGGATAGATGGGGTATGTGGGCCAGGCAGTGAAACATAGACCACGGTTATTTGGAGGAATAAGGCACAGAGGATAATGCACTGGTATACTTAGCAAAATAATTTAGATATGTTTCCAAAGTCAGAGCAAAGAAAAAGACAAGATTATGAAATGACAGACAAAATCAGAATGGGAAAGAACTTAGAGACTATAAGGGAATGAAAATCAGGAGATGGGAAAATAACAGAAAGGGAACAAGTGAAAAGAGAAGGAAAAAGTATTTACTATGCAATTAGATTTCATGCAGGAAAGCACTCAATTCCTTCCTCTGTACAGCTTACAATACCACTTTTCAGAAGAAATTCTCCACACTCCCCTCGGCATATGAAGGGGGAGGGCGAGTGGGGGAAGGGCTTCTTCACCCCCATCAGGCTCAACTGCTCTTTTCCAGGTTCTTCCATTAGACCATTATGTTTTGGATTTTGGATGAGAAACTTGCAGGAGTGAATGGGATACTTGTACTTGAGCAGAGCCAACCCCAGCCCTAGGGGATTTCTGTGCAGGCACTCATGTTTCCATTGGGAGAAAAGTTCCTTCTTTGGCTTCCTCAGCTCACTTTCAGCCCAGCAGCTCTATGCTTCTTTACAGAAGTAGCACCTCACTGTCTCTACATTCTCCAACCATCACCAGCTTCCAACAGGCCAACTTCCATCCTGCTCATCCTCTAACAGCATAGAGGATTTGCAGAGGATATCTCCTCCTCTAAGTTTCAGCTATCCTATTTGCAGTTCATCTCTTGTGGCTGGCAGACAGGCCCACAAGCTTAAGACAGGACTGTACAGACAGCCAAGAAATTTTTTTTTAGTTTTCTAAACAGTCTCAAGTCTTGTCTATGCTTAGGTCAGACCTTCCTTAAAAAGTCTTATTGCCCTTCCTTTGACTTCTCTACCAAATCATGCATAACCTCTGCTTTGTGGCCACCCTGCTTCCTCCTGGATCAGGTCCAAAACAAGGATGCCTCTCTCTACGTCTTCCCTGTCCAAGCTGAGAAATGACATACATCTGGACAGGAAGCCAGAAATGATGATACAACAATTTCACAAAATTAACCAGAAATCACAGGTTATGACAATGTCCTCTTACTTGAAACTGGTTGCAAAATGTCCGCTTGTCTTCAGTTCTTTACTGCTTTAGAATGGTGCATTTTGACTCCACTTAACAGCCAAAGGAAGTCAAAGAGTGCATCTCCCTTTTCTATTTTCCTTTTTTTTTTTTCAGAAACATACAGCAACAGGTACTATATTTTTTTAGACACTGATGGTAAATCTTTGAGATCGTTTTATAATCTGGCATCCTGTTCAGCAGTTTAGTGACCATTTATTAGATAACTTTGAAAATAATCAGTATTAGACACCTGGAAAGCTAGGTAACATTATTCATCAGCAGATGATACTTTTATAGATATATTTATACCTTGAAAACTAAGAATGAAATATTTTTATATTAAAATCTTTGTAAAAGCATAAGGTACTGGTCATAATAATGACAATGTGGCCACAGTCAGTATTTTCCTGTAGAATCATCACAGGTTCAATATTTTTGCAAAGGTATGGCTTTATTTTTATGGAATGCTGTTATATTCTATCAGAAGTCAGAGGTCCGTGTTCTTTTATTATTGGCAAAATTAGAAAGGGTAACAGGTCAAGTCTTTAGCATGACATTCATATTTTGCATGTATCAGTAAAATGTTCTGCACCTCCTTTCCAGGTTTATTCTGTCATTTTGTCAGTTATTTATACTGTCCTCTTTATCACATTTCAAATAATTGACGTTCTCTAAATTCTTGAAATTTCACCCTTTAATACTAGACAATTCAACTGTGACTCTTCCCATTAGGTTTCATGTGTATAGTAGTCAAAATCATTTACAAGACTTTTTACAAGGCCCCATCAGTGTCAGACATACTCTCTATTCTTCCATTTCAAGCATCTAGTTAATCTATTTGCTTTTAACTACTGTTGTTTGCCCAGCAAGATCTTTCACCGTGTATCTGTGACTGCACCTCCTAAACTGACAGTCAAATTGAGCTTGGAGAATTTTTAATGGGCATTCAGTCCTACTGATAGCCAGAGAGCAATTCAATCCTCTTTCCAAGGAAAGGCTCCTCAGTGCAATCTTTGTTTCCATAGTCATTCAATGTGTCCAAGATCCAGAAGCTGCCCTACAAATTCATCTCCCGTTTATACTAGTGGGTGACAAGTGTGCTGAAAAAGGATCAGATTTTAAAATAAAGAAATTATTTTTTTCCCCTAAAAATAGAACATGCAAACAAAAGCAGATGGAGAGGATGCTGCTGAAAACGGAACTGAATTAGCTTCACTCCACTAAAAGAAACCCAAGCTTTTAAAACAACAGTGAAAAGCTGACTAAGGCCTGAACTTGCTCTCACTGATGTCAGTAACATTTTGATTCAACGGGAGCAAAGTAAATCCTATTAGAGCCTTTTATAAAAAAATCCTAATAAAAGCAGACACTACAAAGTAAAGGCCCCATTCAGCCATTGCTTACACCATAACCATTGTAAAATCACACCATCATAGCTAGGGTCCACATTCAGACCTGGAGCTTTTTAGTCCTACACTCACCACACCATAGAAAGCCGAAAGAAGATGCTGTACCAAAATGAGAATTGCGAGTCTCTCCTGGCTGTGGATTTCATGTGTTGTTGTTAGGTTTACATATGATCTGGCCAGGTCCCAAATGTGAATTCCCCAGCACTCATACCACTTGATTTATGCTGTCTTACTTGGCTGGTCAAAGAATTAAATTGGTGACTGGTTTTGAATGAAGGCAATTAGGGTGGTTGATTGGTTTTGTAATTTGGAGAACACTACTCTAGAGTATAAGTCAATTGTGTGGAACTATCCAGGTCTTTAATCACTGGTTTCCCTGCGCTAAGATCTGAAATTTATACCAGTTATAATCAATTCCATTCTCCCCATTCCCCCCCCACCCCTTACTGCTTCCTTCACTGCCCTACACCTGGCAAAAACATGACATTTTAGCAGAAAAAAGTTAACCATAGTGTGGAAAATTATATTTCAAAGGTGTATCCAAATTTAATTTACAGGGTCAATTGAGTATGTGGGGGTAATTATCTTTAC
The DNA here is from genome assembly GCF_034315485.1 of Pezoporus occidentalis. Lineage (NCBI taxonomy): Eukaryota > Metazoa > Chordata > Aves > Psittaciformes > Psittacidae > Pezoporus > Pezoporus occidentalis. Next base: position 1,067,255 of record NW_026916159.1, on the reverse strand, counting down.
AGAGCATCTGACAGCTGTTGTGATATAGTGGTCCATCAGCTCCTGCTAGAAATCTGCCAGGAAGCACTTGTTTAAATTTGAGTAAGGTTAAACAACAGACTTCTGTCTGTAAATTCTGGAAAACAACGTCATCAACAAAGACACCAGTTTTACCTAAGTCTCTTGGGTCCACCCTGAAAGACTGGAAACTCTCAATTCAGAGTTTTCTTTCAGAATGGATCCTAAAATAGGAAGATTTGCAGGTATAACACACAAAAATTAAGCCAAGTACAGGACAGGAAATCATACATAATTTGCCTATTTATAGTAACCATACAACTTTATGAAATACCGTTTCTTATTTAAACATACAGGCCCCAGAAATGCCAAAGCTGAGAAATTAAATTTCACTCCAGAGCAGCCTCAAGTCACTTTTTATATTCTCAGCAGTGGACAAGAATTCATAGGATAAATATGTAAATAAAAAAAATCTTAAGAATTACATGATATTTAATTGGCTTCTAGGCAACATCTTCTGTTCCCTCATTCGGAATAAGTCTGTGTGTTTGCACAATGGCTTTTGGATCACTAGGTCCCAAATTTTTGGCCCAAAGGTCCACTGATGGTCTTTCATCACTGGTCACTGGCCACCACGAAATTATACCAAACATTTAATTGAAATGTTGGCACACCTATACAATGCTATAAGCAGATGTATTATCCTGAATTCCATTTCTCAGCAAGGGTGTATAAAAATAACCTGTGTTTCACTGAAGGCTGCCATGTAACTTCTGGTCAGCTCAGAAGAGGCAAGCCAACTTCAGGGCTTTCCATAATGTGCCGTGTCTTCACACCCCTCATTGAAAGTCCTCACTATAGCTGAACCCTGAACCCTTGTGCAAACTGACCACCACTGACATATCACAGTTTGGAAATCCCAAAATTATATTAGTAGTTATTTAAGTAACTATTAAGTTATATTAATAGCTAATAACAGGTATGTTTATGCATGTTTGTATAAATTCCCTGTATACCCCTTTAATTTATTATGGTCCTAATAGTCCTGAGATTTTCATAAAGTCTGGCAACTAGAAGGAAACTCTAGTTTCCACACTCTAGTAAGTAGCAAATCTTACTGATTATGAGGCAGTAATAAGACTACGTCAAAAAGTTTGTACAGCATGGAGTAGATTATCCATTAGTTGCATTCATTACTACTTACAATAAGCAAATTCCATAGCTACTGAAATTATCCTATTCCTGGAAATACAATACAGAGGAAAGAAGAAAAGCCTTGGATTACTGTTTTGTTTCACCACTTCTAAGCAACAAGGAATAACTGAAAATTCATCATCATACTGAGAATATTGGTCCTCTGGTGCTGTGAAAAGCTGTGATGTTGCTGTGCAATTTAAATACACAATCTTCTCACCTGACCAGAACATTGAACATGGTATGTTTGGGAAGACTGCTAAATTTGAACTTGACTTACTTTCGATAATATTGCAACATTACAAACAGAAGGACTTATTTAGACAAAAATCAATTATACCACTGCAGCAATTCTGAAATTGCCCAGAACATATTTGCAACAACCCCTAGCAGCATTACGGGTAAAAAAACACAGACTGGCCAGATACTTTGATGGAGTTTCTCCTCTAGGGGACTAGGTCCAATGGAGAAAGGGTGAGACTATCTGCCAGCACCCCAGACCACCATTCATGCCTGCAGTATGGTACAGGGTACTACATGGAGTTGGCAGTACTGCATTTCAAGCGTGTGGCAGATTAATTTGTAGCTAAAAAAATATCCTTAAACTGACCTGGGCACTTCGTTGTGCTCATCACATTGAACTTGAAGAAAATTGCTTACATTCCCAAGCTAGGCCTCCTGGGACCTGATGTCAGGGACAGAAGATGCCACTTGCAATGATGAAGGCACAAATGAGTAAGAATCACCTATGACTGTACCTCAGAGACCTGATTACAGCATATTAGCCCTCTATAAGAAATCTTGAGTTATTTTTCCTCTTATGTTAATGATGCAAGCCTGAAGGGCCACACAGCATATTTGTGACAGAAGTGACATGTCCACAACACTACTGTGCTTTGCTGCATTCCTAGAGCTCAGAAGTAAACTTAGGGACTCAGAACCAAGCTAGAAAAAGGAATTTAGAACAAATACAAAAAATATTGTAATGGGGCCAAGGATTCATATCATCAACAATCCACAGATGACAAATCTACATCACAGTCAAACTGTGAAGTAGAGGAAGGTACAAGACCTTCCAGAGATTCCCCATTTTGAACCTGTGGTTCAGGCGTCTGTAGAAGCAAAGGAAGAACCAGGAGCTCTGGATGCAAACAAATTGGTGACAGACTACAGGCTGTGTCATGTGCCTTGCTGAAGTAACAGAGGCAGCTCATAACAGGGTTATTTCCAAAACTGCCTCTGGACACAAGGAAATTAAGGCATAGCTTCATATCAAAGGCCCCAGTGATAACAGCCAGAAGCACAACCTAGGGCAAACAAAGGAGCATCAAGAAACAGCCAGCAGGAAGAGGAAATTCTTCCTCATGACTGGTGGCACTTTCAGCGGTGTGTCTGAAAGAGGTGGTGGCAAGCTTCTTACCTCTCCTTCAGTAGCAGGATGGCTGCCTCCAAATGAGTCAGGAGAGTAAGGGATGCCATGTCAGGGACAAAGGTGGAAATAATCTGCCGGAAGTCTTTTGAGCTAAAATCCTTTTCACAAGCCTCCATTTGGGCAACAGCAATTCAAGAATACCAGGAGTAAAAAAGGATGCTGAAGAGGAGAGCAGGAGGGTAAGAGATGGTGCAAAGTCCTTCTCCTAAAGGCACCAGCCTCCACCAAGACCACAGGCTGAGCTGTGTGCACAGCTCTAGGCTACTAAGCTAAAGGGTCTGAGTAACATCTCAATATGGGTATAATTATAGGAATTGTTCTTTCAAAGCACACGACATTGTGACTCAAAAAGGTAGCAAATGGTTATTTCAACCTAGTGCTGTCCACCTCTCATTGAAAATCAGACCCCCAAGAGATGAGAGATTTAGAAAAGAGCAATCCAGCACACTTGAAACTGACTTTCGAACCCCCTTCTGGCCCTCCTGAACACAGTGCAGAAGGGAGAAGACATTAGCTTTTCAGCCCGCAGTTATGCTTAGAAACACTCTCCTTTCTCCCCTGCTGCTCAAATTTACTTTTACCTTGAGGCAAAAGAGCCATCATCCCATTCCTTAATAATATGAAGAATTTTCTTGACTGCTCTGTTAGCTGCTCCCTGCAATCCTTAAGAGCCACACATTTCTTCACAGAACAGTGGGAAGCAGGGGGAGGAGGAGAAAAACTGCTGCTGAATGATTCTAATAAGAGAATTGGTGATTAAAAATATTTAAAAAAAGCAGCAATTAAAAGTGCCATAGCTCGGCTGGGCACCAGAATTTTCAGATACTTTCCCCAAACCCCTGCTTGCAGGCACAGAATTCTGCCTGCATATCTAAGTGCAAGGGTGGGTTCATGTTGTCAGCTCTGAAACCCTCACTAGAGATATTTCCCACTCCATTCCCAAAAAGCCTCCTAACAAGTGAGCTTCATGCAGTGCTGCAAGGTGCCAAAACCACACAATGACTTTATAGGAGATGGCTAAATGGTTCCTCTTGAAATAGGAGCATAAGGTCCCCCCTAAGAGACACAGGAGAAAGCTGACTTGCAAATGTTTCAGAAACTTGTCAATGCACAACCAAGTGACTCTGATTGATAATGAAAGTGGTCTGTACTGCTAAGGGGGTATTTACAAAAGCAGAGTTTAATCTAGTGAGACTGTGTTCCTGCAAGAGCCAATGAACAGACATAGGCTTGCCCTGGGCAATGTAGAGAATGAAGTCACGCTAAAGATTGTCTTTGTGCAATGTTCCACTGTTTCCCACCACACACTGAAAAACCATTTGTTGACATGGTCCATTTCATGTATCAAGCACCCATTTTGGAAGCACTTACATGATAATCTCAAGAACAATTAACAGAGAATGATTCCAACTAATTAGAGTAATGAATACAATAGAGGTCAGCTGTGAAAGATTCTCTCCACCAGCTAATTTGCAGAAAGCAAACATGAACAAAGTACCGGAAGCCATTGTTAAAAGTGAGTTTTCTAAGCAGAAAAGACCTGCAAGCCTTCTGACCAGAACAGATTAACGGAAGTTACTGGAGGTGCAAAGAAAGAAAACAAACACTGGGGACCCTTGAAAAAAACGATCAAGACCATCTTCAAGTAAGGCCAGATTTGTTTTGGACGCACCTTACATCATGTACAATGTGTGACTGTACAAGTAAGCATATAAATATTGAGGTCCTATAAAAAAAATATCACTCATCTCAGAGGCTCCTGCTACAATAAACCCACTTGGTTTAGACTTCCTAGGTATTCTAAAGATTACTGGAAAATATGCAATTAAAAAAAAAAAGCATCAAAATGCTGTTACTAACATGCAAATGGCCCATGCCAACTACTGGACAGTTTTAGCAAAAGACTCTTCTGAAGGCTGCCAGGGTCTTGAACAATTCGTACAATCCATCAGTTCTCAAAATAGAGAAAATCACCTAATTCCTTCTGAAAAACAATGTAAATATACTTCTAAGAAAAAAAAATGCAAATATACTTCTATGAAAAAAAAATTCAAAAGTCTGTCAATCATACAGACTAATATTATTTTAGATACTCAAATATTGGAAAAAGTCTTGGCAAACTGACTCGACTCTTACCACTGCCACCAGATTGCTTGGCCTAACCTGGCTTCACTTGACAAGCAGATGAAATTCCAAATATTTGGTGAGCACTACACTTTGCTTTAAAAGTATTAACATATTCTTTATTTGATATTAGATGTAGAGGAAATGGGCCATAAGTATTCCTATATACTTTTTTTTTATTTTCAATGCAGAAGAAATTCAATTTCAGTTAGTCTTATAATCTCTAGCAAGGAAGTCTACAATTCTTACTATGCCTTCCTCAATTAAAACAGCTCTTGATTAGAGATCCTACACTGAAGAAGCTTTATAAAGCAAGCATACCTTTAGTCATTTCATCTCTTCATTCTACACATTCAGGTCTTTTCAAAAAGTGCATTTTGAACCTCAGACATCATTATCAATACTTATATGAAGAAAAATCCTTCAATATTAACATTCTTCGTCCTTCTAATCAAATGCAAGCTTCTATTCAGTGTCTTCAAAAAACCCCAAAGTACCTGGTTTTCACGTAAATGTGGTTAGAGACCATATTCACAAGCAGCCAGATTTGGCAATTTTCCATGCTCCATTTTCTATCCAAGACCCTGAACAACAGAACTAGCCTATCCCTGCTGCTTAATCTCTTAAATTAAGACTGGCTGACTGAATAAAAATTAAGAAGACCTTCTCTGTATGACTCCTCTACAACATACAATCACAGGCCTTCTTACCTGCTTGATCCATTGCAGAATTCATGCACAGTTATTGCAGGAAATAATCTTGTTTGCTTGCTCAAGTCGCAAGACCGTACACCCACCATAACAAAGAATTAGTAGCCAAGGCAACAAAAAAAAACATGTAATCTGATTATTTGTGATCTAAACTAGATATCCCAGGTAATATTGCTGAAATAGGGTTTCCCTGAATCAAGGTTTACCAGGGTTACTAAAACTTCTGGCCTCAGTATCCTCCTGCTGACTTCACTGTCAAATCCTAGGGCTGCATGCTTGGATGTTACTACTTCCAGTCTTCAATGTCTGGCCAGCAGTTTGTCAGAAACAGCCTCCCAGATATGGCTACTGAACAAGAAGCTCCATAATTCAGGAAGAAATGAGTAATAGAAACATTTAATGGAGTAAACAAAACAAACTCATATCCCTGTATCTGTCTCTTTCAGGTACAGAAGCTTGCAAGTGATCATTACAAGTTCTACATGGCCTAAAATTCAAATCTGAAAATTGCTATGAAGAAAACTTCATGGGAGCAAGGCAGGTGCCCCTTTTTTTCCAGAGAATTTATCCATTTCAATTTACCTCAACAGTAGAGACATTCAAAAAGTGCTAATTAATCAGCTCAATAGATTAAAAATCCAGTATTACATACAACAATCCTGGCTACATATTCTATATTTCATCAGATGCCAAGCAGAATCATTAAAGTTCATTTAAGGGAGACACACTTGAGGGAAGTTACTTGTGAGAGCAATTCCCTGCCACGGAGTCACGTCAGGGGACAGAAGACATCCTCTGTGCACAGAGAGCCTCAATCCTAAAGACACCACTGAAAACAACCAGAGAACTATGCGGAAAGCAAGGCAGCTGAAAACCAGGCTAATTTATCATTACCAAAATGAAATCCTTCAGCATGAACTAAGAGATTCATCTATAAATATCAAATAAATAAATGAATAGATAACTTATTTGATTTATAGAGCTACCAGATCAACACTGGCACTAACCATTTGGCCAAAATACTAGTTGGAGTGGGAGAGAAAAAGGTTATTGTTTTAATATTATAATATGCAAAAAGAGAAAACTAAGCACTCATTAGTAGCAAATGATGCCTTAGAACACACTTTTTTTCCTTGGCAAACACCAAATGCAGAACTTTTTGGTTCTCCTTTTCCTTTATCTTGAACGCAATACAAAAACTAATATTCATTAGTAAAATTGCTTGAAGGCCATTCCTCCTTCAACTCTCGTACACACACTTATTTTTTTCATTCCTTGCCCAGCTGAACTCATCTCATGTTCTAGCTATGAACTATCAAATAAAGAAAACACAAGGATTATAAGAAAGGGAGAGAATTTAAAAAAAAAAAAAGTGGAAGAAGAAACCACAAGAGGAACAGAACAAAATAAATGTGATTGCAGGAACGGGAAACAAGAAAAATGTTTTCCCTTCTGAATTAGATATCCCCTCCCTTCCCTTGCTATTTCCTTGAGTCAAGCATTTTCACTAGATAATCTACTTCACCTTTCAAGGCAGCAGACCTCAAAGTCTTTTTGTACTGCAGGAAACTGAAATAAAATAGATTTGCATTACTAGCATTATTAGTCCAGTTTCATTTATTTACACACAGGCAAATCTCAAGCCGTATTTTAGAGATCACCATATAAGACTAGTGAGGAGAACAAGACTTGATGATTTTTCCTGATGTTTGCACTGTCTCATTCTATGGTTTCTAGGCAGCAAGTGGCTGGAGCTCAATGTGGTAACATTACATAAGGACCTCATCAGTCAGCGAGAAAACAAGTTGTTTTTAAAGCTTATTGATATCATTAAAGACTTTTCTAGGGATTATGTTACTGCAGAAAAAATTGCTCACTTGTTCTATCTTTCCCATCTTTATCAGTTCCCCTGTCCTGTGAACTCTAGCTGCAAAAGGAGCATCCGTAATCCTGAAGGGAAGGAATAAACAGATTGCACTGGCTCTGATCCTTCCCAGGTTCAGATTTAGTGACTTGCTAATCTTCTTGGGCTAGCCCTACTTCCTTCAAGGCCTGAGAAGCAAGGAGAGGAGGGACTGCAAAGGTTTGTTTTAGGCAAATGCAATACGACTTTGAAAAAGCATAACATTTTAACTGAGAGCTGATATAAAAACAACTGTATACTGCTGATTGCATCAATCAGCTCAATGTGACAAATTTTCATGAAAGAAATTTACTTACAAACCAGCCTTCTTTCTAAAAATGGATTTTTTTTCTTGAAGTGTTGATAAAGAAAAAAAAAAATCACTTCTTCATTAAGTATTTATGGAGATATTTATTTTTTCAATATTTTTAATAGTAGTAAAAATGATGTTATCAGAAGAGTCCTTGGAGAAAAAAAACATGAAAACTTCTGCGATACAGGGGAAAAGATGGGTTGAAAACTATAAAAAAGAAATTACTGTAATCTTTACCAAAGTGGCATTTTTACGTTTAATTTGCATTAAATTATGTGAATAGAGATGTAGACTTGATAATGTGAATTTATAACTTCTTTCCTATAATCTGTACAGTAACTAGTAGTTTTGGTAAAAACTCTGGCTCACAGATGCAGAATTGATGTGGCTATTCCTCAACACTTCTTGCCAGCTGCAGCAACTGTCCCTCGAGAGCACAAAAACTTGTTTGCACTTTTTACCATGAACACAATGAGACTAAACACCAGATATATGAATACCTACCAATGTCACCTACATTACCTATCAGTTATTATTCAACTGATTAATAAAAAATATACTACTTATCTAACAAAGTTCTTTTCAACTCACAAGTGCAATATATTCTTACAGGCTTGTCTTACAAAGACATAAAAGCACTTGTGACACTACTTGTGTGGAAACAGCCTCATTCAATAGCAGAAGGGTTTGGAGTTTGTTGGTTTTGGTTTTTCTTTTTAAACTAGTTACTAGACCTAAGTGATGGGACCTTGCTATCGCTATCGCATTTATGTGCACAATGTACAACATCCTTTCAGGGAATTTAATGAACCATGCAGAAAGAGGAAAAGAAAATACCAAAGGAGTTAGTGACCTTTGACCCAAAAGTAAATTGTAAAGCCTTTCGAGTATTTTTGCTGAGGCATCTTTCTATATTTGTACCATATCTATGCTGGAAGTTGAGTTGTCTGAAAAAACAAAAAAAAAATCATTGATGTACAGCTTGGGAAAGCTGATTGAGGTGTCAAATGTCCACAGGTTTAGAGAACGGTTTCATCAATACAAGAGGTATAAGGGCATGCAGTTTGTATTGCCATAGTTTGAGTCCTTTGGTGCTTTGCTGTTTATTTACAGCAGATTGGAAAGCTCCTCTTCATCTGAGCCGACAACCAGCCCACTGAAGTTCCCATGTGAAGGTCAGATGCCACTTGCAAGAGAACTTCAGAGGATTCCATCGTCCTTCTCCTCCTTTTGCAGGAAATAGCTTCAACATGCTTTCAACAGAAAGAAAACTACTCGTCATTCCAACCCAGAGCTCTGGAGACAAAATACTGGAATTTAGAACTCTGGATCCAGATTTTGCCAGTACTTCTCCTGTTTGTCATTCTTCAGTGCAAGCAGGGATAAATTGGGCAACTACAACATCAACTATTCAGCTAATTTTAGTTTTCAAGTATTTAAGCCCCACTATTGAATCAAAAAGGTAGCTGTTTTTCTTAGGACAATCTCCATAATAGCCTGGTAGCCAGCTTGTGAAAACAGCGTATTTCCACTGATGTAGATAGAATAGTTTTAAATGAAAATAGATCCTATCACTTCAGCACAGCAGTTTTGATTTACTCATGCTGAGAATTTGAATTCAAACAGTAATTTAGATGTGAGTTTTCTTCATTTTCCTACCTCTACTTATTTCTCTGTCATTATTTGTGGAACAATCTACTAATATTAAAGGGTTGTATTTTCAAATTAATTTCTGGGATTTCCTTCAGTAAAATTGCCTATACTTAGTGCCAATTTGGGGGGTAGAGAGGGAAGAAATGTTTCACATTTAGTAATCATTTTATAAAAAGAAAACACTTGTTCAGAATTGTACTCTGTCAAGGGACCAAATGCAACAACAGAACCAGATTGGAGGAAACACTTCTGTGAAGGGCAGAAAAAGAGCCTGAAATTATAATTATCCAATTGTCCTTGGTGCCATCTTAAAGCATATCAAGGATAAGAGGGTTATGAGGGGCAGTCAACATGGCTTCACCAGGGGGAAATCATGTTTGACCAATCTCTTAGCCTTTTATGAGGAAATAACACGGTGGATGGATGATGGCAGAGCGGTGGATGTGGTCTACCTTGACTTTAGCAAAGCATTTGACACAGTCTCCCACAGCATCCTCACGGCTAAATTGAGGAAGTGTGGACTGGATGATCAGGTAGTGAGGTGGACTGTGAACTGGCTGAAGGAGAGAAGCCAGAGAGTTGTAGTCTATGGGGTGGAGTCTAGTTGGAGGCCTGTAACTAGTGGAGTGCCTCAAGGGTCAGTACTGGGACCGGTATTATTTAATATATTCATCAACGATTTAGATGAGGGAATTGAGTGTACTTCAGCAAGTTTGCTGATGACACTAAGCTGGGAGGAGTGGCTGACACGCCAGAAGGCTGTGCTGCCATCCAGCGAGACCTGGACAGGCTGGAGAGTTGGGCAGGGAGTAACTGGATGAAATATAACAAGGGAAAGTGTAGAGTCCTGCATCTGGGCAGGAACAACCCCAGGTTCCAGTATAGGTTGGGGAACGACCTGTTAGAGAGCAGTGTAGGGGAGAGGGACCTGGGGGTCCTAGTGGACGACAGGATGACCATGAGCCAACACTGTGCCCTTGTGGCCAAGAAGGCCAATGGCATCCTGGGGTGTATTAGAAGGGGGGTGGTTAGTAGGTCGATAGAGGTCCTCCTTCCCCTCTACTCTGCCCTGGTGAGACCCCATCTGGAATATTGTGTCCAGTTCTGGGCCCCTCAGTTCAAGAAGGACAGGGAGCTGCTGGAGAGAGTCCAGCGCAGGGCAACCAAGATGATTAAGGGAGTGGAGCATCTCCCTTATGAGGAAAGACTGAGGGAGCTGGGTCTTTATAGTTTAGAGAAGAGGAGACTGAGGGGTGACCTTATTAGTGTATCTAAATATATAAAGGGGGAGTGTCACGAGGAGGGAGCCAGGCTCTACTCAGTGGCAAACAATGATAGGACAAGGGGTAATGGGTATAAGCTGGAACACAAGAGGTTCCACTTAAACTTGAGAAGAAACTTCTTCTCAGTGAGGGTGACGGAACACTGGAACAGGCTGCCCAGGGAGGTTGTGGAGTCTCCTTCCCTGGAGACATTCAAAGCCCGCCTGGACACATTCCTGTGTAACGTTATCTAGGTGTTCCTGCTCTGGCAGGGGGATTGGACTAGATGATCTTTTGAGGTCCCTTCCAATCTCCAGCATACTGTGATACTGTGATACTGTAAACCTAAATCTCATAGAATCATTAGAGGACTCCTCGAGTAACAAAAACATTGCCTTAATTTATGTTAATGTGCTATAAAATGCAGAGGCATGCTGAAGAACCCAACAAGTTTGACTCTCATTTTCATTCTGACTGATACAATGATTTGGGTAAGTAGAGCTGTTATCCCCCCACAGGAAAATCAGACAATTTGTTGGTAAGAGGAATTGTGTAGACGTAGAGACCAGACACAGCCATTCTCCTCATACCTCAGTAGTCAGGGTCACCCATGTTTAAACAAAACAAACCCAAACCCCAAGCCTGTTTTGCCATTCAAAATCTACTTTTTTTTTTTGTAGCATTAAATAGAAATTGTTTCCCTTCATTAAAAGCCAGGTACTGTTGAGAAGCCTATGGCTTCAGGGCAGAAATACACAAATCACTATCATCAGCAACACTTCACTATTCAGAAGGGCTCAGATTATCATCAGGGTTATTAGAGTAAGGGAAACAGAGAAAAGCGAGGAACGTGAGACTGCAAACCTACAGATTCTACCATGCTCCACTACAGGAAAGCGGATGACTATTTCATGCCAATACAGAATTCTGTCACTGGCAGACAGCAGTACCTTGGGACTGCCCTTTCAGAGCTCAGTGACACAGGGGTCCCCAGGGTGGAGGAGATGAGCCCTGGGCTAGAATGAGAGATGACCTCCAGAAGGACAGAACTTCATAAATTATTTAGAAAGGGTATTAAACAAACAGAAAGGCCCTGTTAAACTCTGCTGCAACTGCATCTGAAACAGTCTGTGGCTGTCTGGGCACAGGATAACCACATACACAAACTAGAGAAGTTATAGGAGGAGGCAACAAAAGTGATCAGTGGTATGAAACAGCTTCCACTTTGGGAAAGAGACAACACTGGGAGAACAGGGCAATAAAGGTCTATTAAAGAAAACAAGTGATGTGGAGAAGTGGCAAGGAATACAAGGATAAGAGCTCACCCAAAGAAGCTACTTTTAGGACAAAGCAAACAGAAGAAAGCGCTTTTTCAGGAAATGCCCAGCTAAGCTGTGCAGCTCACAGCTACAAAATGCTTTGGTAGCCAGAAGTATAAAAAGCTTCAAAATGTGTCAGGAAGGACAGATCCAGAGGTCACTGTGAAGGCTAATGGCTTGGATACAACCTTGATCTCAGAGCCATTAAGCCATTTATTGCCAGGAACTGAGGAAGTAAGCAACACAGCAGGACTGCTCTCAACCAGCGCTTTTCATATCCAATACATATTCAAGCTTATACATGCAATAGCACTGTATTTCCATGAGAAATTCTACCTAGATCTTTCCCAGCAAAATTTCATCAAAAAAAAAAAAAAAAGGCTATGTTCCCATAAAAACTTTGGTTTTGACAAAACTGGCTTTTTCCACCTAGGGAAAATAAAGAAATAAGAACATCTGACCAGTTCTTACACCCAGTGACAATTTTCTTCTGAGCGGCTTCAAACCTTGAAATGTTTCAGTCAAACCAATGAAGATACCGCAGAGGTCATAAAAGAAGCTGCCCACTGAGTCGCTGTGTACCGGAGCTGCATATAAGGTAAGCAGTCAACTGTCTGCTGTGTACCAAAACACATTATATTTTGAGTTGATAATTTTAAACAACAAAAAGTCATGTGCAGTCTTTATTTAAAAAGATTTTTAAATTAAATTGAATCTCAGTTACTAAAAAATGGAAGCCATGCTCTTTCTTTGCCTTACTTTTCACCTCTGACACAATGGCAAAACAAACAACAAAAGAAAGTAAACATACCACATATGAATTCTCTTTCATCACTTTACACAAACTAGTTTAAGTACTATTTCCAGTGTTGTTGTCAGTCATGATGGGCATGACCTGCTTTATTAGAAACACAGGGAGCTTGCCAACAGAAGGCAAAGGGTTCAAGAAATACTAACTATAGTTAAAAAAAAAGAAAAAGGTCCTGAAATTGCTGGTGCTTCAATATGGTGATATTCCAGTAAACAGCTGTATTTATGTTTAAGTCCCTTTGCGTAAACTTGAATATGTATTTGTTTGATCCACTACGGAGTAATAATAATAGCAATAAAAACAAAGCAAAATTTTAGAAAAAAATGTTTTTTCAAAGGGAAAAGAAAACAAAGAAGTCTTAAAAATTACAGATGCTGCAGGGGTAAAAGCCCTCCTCTCTCCATTTAGAGCAATTCTAAAATCAGAGGAGAAGGAAAGAAGGAGGTAGAAGAAGAAAGTTCACTTGAGAGCACAAATCAAGCAATCACTTCTTTGGAGCATAGTTATTTTTGAAGTTACTGTATCATTTTTGTTAACATTAAAGGATTCCTAAAATCAAAATCTAAGCTTTAAAAGCTTTTAAATCTTATTTTTTTAAAAGTCTTATTTTTAGAAGTGACTCATCACCTCACTCTATGGAAGTACAGATCTATGGTAAAGATCAAAGAAGATGTGTTGCAACCCAAATGTAATTTCAACTTGCAGTTTGTACTGGGGTACCACTTTACAGATATCAGCAAAACCCTTACACTTCCTCCCTCAGTGTGCACCATGGTAGGATCAGCATGAATGTGTCAATGTTAGGGAACATACTTAACTCCATACCAAGACATCTTCATATTTTTCTTTCTTTGCACATAACTCTCCCACATTCAAGGCATTAAAAACAACATCAGAAATCAATACTGAAGACAAAGTACCTTACCTCGCTATTGAAAATACCCCTGCTTTTATATAGGAAAATGCCACAAAAATTAGACAAACTGTCAGAAAAAAATATCCCATATTTTTCAGAGAAAAATGCTAATTTCCATTCCCAGTTGTGTTGAGGCAGTGTCAGTGATTGGCTCCATATGTTTCAGAAATTGAAGCCATATTAACATTCTTACAGTTCTTTTGCTTTCACATGCTTTGTCTTGGTTGCATTATGCAAACCTGGGAAATCTAATATTTCTTAAGACTTTGCCCCCCGAATAAAGACAGGTTTCCTGGCTACAGTGGTTTCTCTATACCACTCGCAACAATAGTGATTTCTCCACACAGTGCAAGGAGGAAGAGGGAAACCCATATTTGGCTTCCCAAATATGCTCATTTTTGAGGAAATTAGGGTTGACAGCATAGCAACATGCAAAGATCACTTTAAAGGAAGAGCATTCTTGCCTCTTGTTACAGCAAAATGTCAATAGATTCTACTTGTATTTTTCCTTGAAAAAAGACAAGCAGAAGTATTCTTCCCAATCCAGTGACAAATTAGCAGTAAAATGCTAGTTGGGCTGAGACAAACCAGGATAACTTAATAGTTGTAATTTTCATCAGTACTGGAATATGAGTGGTAGGATGGAAAAATCACTTTCCAATGCGTAACACTGGTATTTTTTCCAAGACAACCTGTTTTTCTAATGCCATTGACCACAAAGCCATTCAAGTGCATGGTTTTATTCAGAGAAAGGTAGATATGCTTAAGATGAGTAGAACTACTGCAACATGGTTTTTACACAGATTGTTCCGAAATATTTATTCTTCATCATAAAAACTACAGGACAATCCTTGCGATGTGAGAATTCGATACTTCTCTTTCAAATAATATTCCTAAAAGTCAGTGAGTCATGAATATTTTGTCCCGTTAAAACTCCTGCTGAAGTTATTGCTGGGAGCAGGAATGTAAGTAAGAGCAAAGCACTGAAGAGAGGAAATACCGGTTTCTTGGACTTTACTGCATAGTTGCTTATAGGGTAGCAAATCATTACCCCACTCCTACCTAAAAGACAAACACCATCATAAAACAGGCTGGCACGAAACAAGTGCTTGTGGTCTTGCTGGTGTGGGATTAATTTTAAAATATGACAAAACCCAAATATGATTCTGATTCCCATTAACTTAAAACAAAAATTCTTATGTGACTTCCAACCAGCAATTTCACAAACTAGAGCTTTGAAGTGCCACCTAACTGGCAATAAAGGGGGCGTCTGTGCCATGGAAACACAGGGGAATTCAGAAAATTCCTTTCAAGGACAGTGGAATTTTTAGGACCGTGCTCCATTTACAAATACCAAGCATTTTCAAAGAAGAGGAGAAAGAAAAGTAAAAATCCTCTCAAACTGAAAGAAAAAACCTTCTCCTAGCCAAACCATACATTGTGGATAGGCTTTCTGACATGCATTTTAAGGTATTTAAATAACTTAACTGATGAATCTCTCAAGCTATTGGTGATGAGATCTTGCTGCAGCAAAGCCTTTAAATCATCTACTTAGATTTAAATCAACTGGAGCGAATGAGTTTAGTGCGCTCATCAAAGATTACGCAGGTTAAAAAGTCATGAGGATATGCCAAAGGAACAAAGTAAAGCTAATGACAACTAATCAGATTATATTTATGAAACACACACTTTCAAGTCTAAAGTAATTTTGTTATAAAACAATGCAGAGAACAGTCAGCGAAGGGGAATAAAACTGCCCTAAAATTACGAAGGAAAACAACTAACAGCTCCAGGCATTTGTATCATGGAGGAAGAAACCATAATTACTATTATATTGGACACAGCTAGCACAATTGCTGTTACATTTGACAGGTCTTCTTCCCCCCACCTCCAAAATGTGATGATGGGAACTCATCATACATAACAGATTTGAATTTTAGTGTCACATTTGTCAAACACCATTGTGAAATCTTACAAAACTGTTCAAGTTCTGTTGGATGCAAACAGTGCCTTGCAGATTCTTCTCAACAAAAGGCACCCTGGTTAAAATGAAAGTTGAGACTGTGCAGAAGCACTGAACAGTACTGGCAAACTGAATGACCACAGTCTAGGCAAAACATATCCTCCCCTGAAAAACTGCTTTGCAGGAAAATATTCCTCATTATCAGGAATTGTACTGAATCAGGTATGAAATCCCCACTATCTTTAATTTCTAAAATCCCATAATCTATCATTTGGAATAAAGATTTCATGAGAGTTGTGTGCAAATTGTTTTTTTTTGTAGAGCGGCTACCTATTTGAAATTATTTTCAAAAGATTAGGTAAGTACTGAATATGCATTAAGAAAAATGATAATGTGAATACAAATGGAAATACCTTCAGCAAAGGTACTTTGTAGATTTACAAGATGTGATGAGCATGAGCTATATTTTGCCTTACCATCCTCGCTTTACAGTGGTCAGAGCAACTTTGAGCAACTTGTTCTGGAGCTGTGTGAGAATAGGGACCTAATCCTCAACCCTCAAGTCCCTAAATCTAAACTCAGACTGCAGTGCTTCCCAGTGCCTTACTCTTTATGCAGTTGGCATACAGACAAACAAACCAGGCAAACTTTGGCCAGTTGCATATAGGATGCAGTGGTGTTACCGTTTGCCTCTTAGGTCTCTTTGCTAGCTCTTTCCCAGCCAAACGAGTTAATGATCTACACCAGTATCTTCTCAGCAGATCCCTCAATCACTCTGGAGATGGCAGAGGAGAATGGTGACACATGCTGCTATTTTAACCAGACAGTTCTATGTCATAAATAGAAGGGAAGTGGTTTTCTTCCTTTTATTTTATTATTTGCCTGCAGGGAAGCTGCTGAGTATCCTTGAATGGTCCCAAGGCAGTAAGGCAGACCCTGAAGCAGAATGAATCATAGAATGGTTAGGGTTGGAAAGGACCTTAAAATCATCTAGTTCCAACCCACCTCCCATGGGCAGGGACTCCCCTGCAACATCTCCCAGAGCAGTAGAAGCATCAGCAGCAGGAAAGCAGAAGGAGAAGTTGAACTAGCAGTGTTCAGCAGAAAGTTTCAGCAGCAGTCACCAAGTGGATCTTCTCTGAGGGATGACATCCCAACAGGGTATACCCATAATTCTCCTGTGTTCAGTGGCATATTTGTAAGCTGCAGAACAAGGACAAGTGACCATTATGCATAGGGCTTCACATGCCAACCTTAAAAATGTGACAAGTAGGTTTTTCCATGTGATCACATCCACAGACATTACTTGGCAAAATGGATAAGGAAGTAAAGAAAGTGGATGACAGCAAGTAACTGCTAAGGTGAACTTAGAGTCCTTTTATTTTTGTGAACAGTATTGTGTGCCATTAACTATGGGCAAGGCAAAATAAGAGTGTACCTCCAAGGAGGATACGTGGAGAAGCACAACATGACAGCACCAGAACACTTCTCTCCAGCAAAAGGAGGATACACAGGAGGGAATTACAAAATGCTCAGACAGGAATCTTAATACTGCCTGAAACACTTAGCTCATCAATAAATTTGTCTGCCTAATATGCACACTTGATCAAAAGCAAATATTCTGAGGAACAGAGCACCTTACTACTTTCAGCACAATTTAAAAATGTCTGGGTATTTCTATATAAAGCCCCTGTTCTGTGTTTGTAAGAGGCCATCTGACTTTAATATGAAGGACAATAGCATAGGTTTTTGCTTTTACAAGTTTTTTTGTTATTTATTTTCTTAGTACCCTTGTTGATAGCAGTATCAGATTTTTTTCTATTTTTAAATTAACAAATAATCACCCTATTTCAGAAATCTGCAAGACAGGGAGCATGGGGACACAGCTGTGTTTACAACAATGTCATTAGTACTTTTCTGCCAGTAACTAACAGATTTCTTCAAGACTCAGTGGTGTGGTGGTCCTGACACACTGTGGCAAGAATTAAGCCATGAAAGGCCAAGCCCAGAGATGTTACTCATCTGCCTGGGCTCTGTAGAGACCTGCCAGAATAGAGCCATGCCACATTTCCAGGGTACAGTTCATAGGGAAGGGCTGTCTTAGAAGAAAAATTAAGCTACCATAGCAGGGAATCAGTGTCCCAGTAAGGAGATGGCTCTTCTGTAGAGCATCAGCTTTGGGAGCTACAGAATGAACTTCTCTAAAGGACAACATGGAGATATTTCCAGTGCCACAACTCCCTTCCATGCGGTTCACACAGAGCAGAGATAATCTGCCCAGAGTCACCATGAAGAAGCCAATTCAAAAATCAAATGCTATATTTTGGTCTGCATATGCGAATATTAATTATCACCATATCACAGTATCACAGTATGCTAGAGATTGGAAGGGACCTCAAAAGATCATCTAGTCCAATCCCCCTGCTGGAGCAGGAACTCCTCAGGCACCTCTCCCGTTTCCCAAGACTTGGTAAAGATGATGGAGAGTGGTCTAGCAATGACTTCCGCCAGTTCCTTCAGCACCCGCGGGTGCATCCCATCTGGACCCATGGATTTATGGATGTCCAGATTGCTCAACTGGTCTCTAACCCATTCCTCATCGACTAAGGCAAATCGCTCCGTTGACCTGACTTCATCTGAGGTCTCAGGGGTACAGGGCTCTGCAGGACTGCCTGCAGCAGAGTAGACAGAGACAAAGAAGGCATTCAGTAACTCTGCCATCTCTGTATCTTTCATCACCAGGGCACCCATCCCGTTCATCAGTGGGCCTACACTGCCTCTGGTGTTAGTTTTATCTGCCATGTATTTGAAAAAGCTCTTTTTGCTGTCCTTGACCCCTCTCGCCAGATTTAATTCTAAGGAGGCCTTAGTCATCCTAGCTGCCTTCCTACATCCTCTAGCAGCAGCCTTATATTCCTCCCAAGTGGCCAGCCCCTCCTTCCATGACCTGTAAACTCTCCTCTTCCACTTGAGCATACCCAGCAATTCCCTGTTTAGCCACGCAGGTCTCCTGGCCCTCTTCCTTGACTTCCTACGTGTCAGGATGCTCCGATCTTGAGCTCGGAAAAAGCAATCCTTGAATGTCAACCAACTATCTTGGGCCCCTTTACCTTCAAGCAGCCTTGCCCATGGGATTTCCCCCAGCAATTGCTTGAAAAGGCCAAAGTTTGCCCTGCTAAAGTCCAGGGTTGCAATTCTACTTGCTATTCTACTGGTCCTACCACACAAGATCCTGAATTCCACTATCCTGTGGTCGCTGCAACCAAGGCAGCCCTCAACCCTTACTGCTTCGACCAGACCCTCCTTGTTAGCGAGGATGAGATCCAGCAGCGCTCCTCTCCTGGTCGGCTCATCCACCATTTGCAGGAGGAAGTTATCATCCATACACTGGAGGAACCTCCTGGACTGTGGCTGGGTTGCCGAGTGGTCCTTCCAGCAAACATCAGGGAAGTTAAAATCCCCCACAACGACCATGGCCTGTGACTGTGAGGCCGCTCTCAGCTGCCTGTAGAAGGCCTCGTCAACTTCCTCACCCTGACCTGGTGGCCTGTAACAGACACCCACAACAGTATCGCCCCTGCCAGCCTGCCCCTTAATTCTCACCCACAGACTCTCAACTCGCTCATCATCTGTCCCTGGACAGAACTCGGTGCATTGTAGCTGCTCTCGCACATAAAGATCAACCCCACCACCCGTCCTGGCTGGCCTGTCTTTCCTGAAGAGGACATAGCCCTCCATGACTATATTCCAGTCATGTGAGCTGTCCCACCACGTCTCTGTAATTGCCACCAGATCATAGTCTCCTGACTTAACACAGGTTTCCAACTCCTCCTGCTTATTTCCCATGCTGCGCGCATTGGTGTACAGACATTTCAGGGAGCAAGCTGAGCACACCGATTTCACCCTAGGATTATAGGAGGCCTCCCAGTCTTCATTAATTCTGGAGTGCTGCCTCACTGGGGCAAGCCCAGCTACAACCCCATCCCCCTTCGAATCTAGTTTAAAGCTCTCCAAATGAGCCCTGCTAATTCGTGCCCCAGCATCCTTTTGCCTCTGTGAGATAAACCTTTCCCACTTGTCATTGTCCAGACTGGTGCCCTATAAAACCAGCTGTTATCAAAGAATCCAAAGCCCTGCCTGCAGCACCAGTCTCGAAGTCAATCATTTATGAACTGAATCTTCCCATTCCGTCCCACATCATCAGTGGAAGATGGAAGGAGTGAGGAGAAGATCACTTGAGCCCCAGACTGTTTCACCATCCGCCCCAAGGCCCTGTAGTCTTTCTTCATCCCCCTCAGACCGCGGGAAGCAGCTTCCCCCTCACCTGTCTGGAAGACCAGCAGCGGGTAGTAGTCTGTCGGGTGCACCAGGTTGGGGAGCGCCCTAGTGATATCCCTGATCCGGGCTCCAGGCAGACTACACACTTCCCTATGATGAGGGTCAACTCTGCATATCGGGCCCTCTGTTCCTCTCAGAAGGGAATCGCCTACTACAATGACCCTTCTTTCTTTCTTATCAGAGGCAGTCTTGAGGTGCGGAGTCAACCGCCTTTTCCCATGTGGAAATTATCTCTGACCAACAATTGCCTCTTGACACCAGTGTAAGAAGACCATGCAGTGGCTGATGCAACACACAGCTTCAATTTCCAAACTGGGGATGATGAGCAACTGATCAATTTCATGCACTCCCACAGAAAGCTAAACTATTCATTCAGAACACCTTATTTTTATACATATTTGCATTTGCATTCAAAATCTGTTTTCACCTGCTTGCATGAGTGCCTCCACTTTGTTTTCTATTTATACATTAAATTTTTCCACACAGCAGAATGCAGCTCTTCGCTGCTTCCACAAAAATCCTGTCAACAACCCACAATTAATGATACCGTGTATTATTTCACTGAGATGAAATAATACCATATGCCTCACCAACATTTTAAGTAAATGCCCACCACTCAGCACAAGGAGGAAGAGTGTGTAAAGCCAGCATCTACTAAACCACCAGATTTATTACACTATCCCTACTGGAAATACTTTCCAGTGCTGATGAGATTTAGCAGAAAGCATACCAAGAAAAAAAGAGGATAGCAGCTGAGAGAAAGGCTCCCTAAGCTCCCTACAGCAGTTTGTGCATGCTCCTATTTGTCAGGGTCAATTCAAAGGCTTTGCTGCCTTACTTGTGGGAAAGAAGGCATGCGAGAGGGAGTGTGAAGGACCGGTTCACAGCCTTTCTTCCTCATTTCACTAATAGCTGCTATGAAGGGCACTGGGGATGAGGAGTGGAATTATGATGACCTGTTATGCGCCCATTTGTCTAGCCCCAGATGCAGGGCCTGCCGAGGCTGTGTACCCAGGCTGTGCACCCAGGCTGTGCAAGGGTTACGATACCTGGCCAAGGACATGCAGCCTTCAAGTGATGCCTTCTTTTCCATGTGACACTTCAAGAAAGTAGGACAAAAGGTGCCTTGATCCCTCCACTTGTGAATTGTTTGCACATACCACAACAGAAAGCTCTTGAGTCAGAAACGTTTTCAAACCTGCTACCTAATTCATTGACTTTGCTTGAGGATCTGTGTAACTTCAGTTCATGTTGGGGGAAGGAGCCCTAAATGCAAAGAGGAAAACAGGCATTTTAAAGATACAGATTTCATATGAAACAAGACAAAAAACTCTGTTGTCCCCAGAAGCTCCCAAACTCCCAACACCCCCATAAAAGGGGATTATTTTTCAGTTGAAGGGTCTCAGGACCCTAACACTCACCTTCCAGGCCTATCACATTTCATACAAGCCGCTCCAGAGTGGGATAATGCAATTTCCTAACATGCCTCTGTTTCACCTAATTAGACAGAGTAGTTCATGGAAGCCTCTCTTGAGGTTTGAGTAGGGAACTTGGAGCAACAAAGCTGTGATTTCTGACACTTCTTGTGAAGAAAGGGTAATGCAAGCAATACACTTCCAAGAAATCTACAAGATTTTTAAGAAAAAAAGTATTTTAAACATCTAGAGCATCTATTTCTTCTGCTTCCTGCCTCAACTGAGTATGTGGGGACTCAACCACAGGTCACTTCCTAATACGCACGAAGAAAATGAACATCTATTTTTGAGGACCCCAAGTGGTGCCATCGCGGCCCCCAATTAGACATCAGTGCACCTGCAATCTTCAGAATCATTTAAAAGTTCAGATAACCATTTTCTTTTTTCACATTTAGGGAAGGAGAGGCACAGGACTCGACAGCGACTTTGCACAAGGTCACACAGCAACTCAAACAGCCAATGGAACAGCAGAACTCGGGTGCTTTATTACTAATAAACTCCCTGGCTCTCTAAATAATTTTTTATGTTGCCATTTCCTATGTACACTGTGGCACAGCAAACTCATTAATTTACTAACGACTGTTAGTAAACATTTTCCTGTAACATTTCCCCAGTTACCAGCTAATGTTTCATTTGAAAACTGAAGCTTTTATTGACAAAGCCATTTAAAATGCAAAATGAATCACGCAAACCTGCAAACAGGAGGGGAAGAGTAATCCGTGGAAGATTTACGGAGGGATGTTTCCAAAAACGTGAAAGACTGAGGATATATTGCCCAGCATGGCTAGTGGGGAAGGAGAGCTTTCACCTTTAACTGGAACCAGCTGTTGTAACCTGCCTAACCCTGCCGGAATGCACGTGCTGGGGCTCTGGCACCGGGGCCGTGGCAGATTTCCTGTGGGCAGGCAGCTAGCTCACGTTTCTGTTATTTTATCCCCAAAGAAGTTACCATGGAGACTGGCATGAAAACGACAATAGGCCAGGCAGATAGAGACAGAAAGCACGGGAGGCACAGAGCCCAGCGCTCTTAATAATCTGGCCAAGAGTTCTCTAACTCCTCAGGCTGGGCGCTGGGCTTTCCCCACTCGCAAAGCTCTGCTCAGACTCTCCCGTAGCAGCAGCCTATCAAAGAGGGCTTGCTGGAGTGGGTAAATGCCAGCCATTAAAAGTAATCTATCACAGCTCATGAACACCTAGTTAACAGGCATCGTATTGCTTAATATGTATTTGCATGTGCAGAAGTTGTTAAAAGCAGTGTTAAAACTACACAGTAAAGGTAGGTGTTTATTTCCCACGAAAAAGAGTAGAATGCAAACAGGTTGCCAGAAGGGTGTCTTTTCTTCCTTTTTTTTTTTTTTAAAAGAAAATAGCATTGTTCAAATACTGTTCTCTGATTCCCTACATGCAAGAGTGATCCAACATTTTAAGGGAATTAGGAAAAAGCTCTGATGTATTATGAGAGGAAGTTTCACATTTCTCGCTCTTATGGTGCGTGTTTGGAAGTGTTGGTGGGAGAGGCAGGTCTTCACAAGAGAAAGAGGGAAGGACCTGAAAGACTCAGGAAAAGTTTAACCAAGCCATAGGATGTGTAGGATGGGGAAAAGGAGGAAGGGAGGAGACGCCATTCCCACCTGGATATACTGGGAGCCTGCAAAGTGCTGGGTGTGGGCTCTGGCATCTGGAATGCATTGAACCTGAGGGCTGAAACATGCTCCCCATCCCTTCTCCTATCTGGGCACTGCTCTTCAGGAAACATTTATGTAAAATTCAAAGCTTAAGACTCTGCCCAGGACAACAATAAAACCTGTGAGAAAATAGAAGAAAAAAGGGCTCAGGATGAGAGAAACTTCTCTCGTGTGCTTTTTTTTCCTTTCCTGTGTGCTTTCCCCCCTTTTTTTTCCGAACCGAAGGCAGAGCTGATGAACCGCAGACTCCCTGCCGCTGAGTTTAGCCAAAGAACGCAATAGGATTCCAGCACACATTTCTGCTTTTCAGACCCATTGTGAACTTTATGGACCATGTTCTTCCTCCATCCACAGGGCAAATGTTCCAGGAGTGATTCACAAGCCCTGCCACTGGGTACCAAAACATGCTCCCCTGAGCTAGTTAATTTAAGGCTGGAATTAGTCTCTTTGTGCTGACAACCTTTTTATGAAGGCAGCATAATCCCACAGAGCACTTACTGCAAGCATTTCAAAACCTGATGTTTATAGTGTTACTTTTTACAACATGTGTGTATTTGAGAGATTTCTTTGATATATTCCTTTACCAAAGTACAAAGCATAAAATACAACCCACAGAGTTTCCAACTTATTGACATTGCTCCTTGTGTTTGCCTACATAATGGCTATGTCATTTAAATTGTTTTGACATACAATTTACAGCATTAAATAAAACACTGGGGTTTAATACAGTTCCAATTTTGCTTTTGTATCGCACTGCAGCTGCTGGAGTCTGTCTAGACAAAAAGGTAGTTTAATCCAGTAATCTTTCTATAAACTACTGAAATGATGCCATCTAATTCTGCATATGTGTTTCTGGAAAAACTAATAGAATTTCTGACATTTCTGGAGATACTAAAAAAGCCATAAGTAACATGCAAGTATTCTCCATAGAAAGTTCTGAGGTCAGATAAGGAAACCAAAGTATTTTAACAGACTAAATAGCTTAAGTCTGGATTTTATGACACTGAGTAACCATACATGCCCTACAGTTTTACATCTCTGCCTTAATTCCTCTTAAAACTCTCCTCAGCAGCATAATAAATGCTGTATATCTACAGTGGCAGGGCTGGTCCTGAGAGCCCTGACAGAAACCCATCAGTCATGAGTGCACCTCTTCCCTTTTAAAGGGCAACTTCACAGATGACAGTAATCATACACCAGTGCTTTTCATTATCACTTGCCCAAGACAGGCTCCAGCCATCACATCACCCACCAGTCTTTCTCTGTTTGTGAACAGCAAATCTAGCCAAGCACCTTTCCTAGCCGGCTCACTCACCAACTGGGTTAGGAAGTTATCTTCCACTCCCTCCAAGAACCTCCTGGATTGTTTCCTCTCTGCTGTGTTGTACTTCCAGGAGACATCTGGTAGGTTGAAGCTCCCCATGAGAACAAGGGCTCATGATTGTTAAACTTCTCTCAGCTGTTTGAAGAACACTTCATCCATAGCTTCATCCCGGTTGGGTGGTCTGTAACAGACACCTACCGGGATATCCACTTAGTTGGCCTTCCCACCGATCTTCACCCACAAACATTGAACCTTCTCACTCACAACACTGAGTTCAAGGCAGTCGATGCACTCCCTGGCATACAATGCACCCCCACCACCTGTTTCCTCGCCTATCCCTTCTGAAGAGCCTGTAGCCATCCACTGCAGCACCCCAATCATGTGAATCATCCCATCCCATTTCTGTGATGGTAACTTTGTCATGATTTCCCTGCAGCACAATGTCTCCTCCTGTTTGTTGCCTATGCTGTGGGCAATGGCATAGACACATTTAAGTTTAAAAAATGCCCCGCTTCTTGCTCTCTTCTCATGCTTAAAATCTTCAATTTGATGTACCACAAAATCTGCAATTTCAACTGATTGTCCACTAAAGAAGACTAGATGGACACACCTTTCCTATGTAGGAAAAAGCATCAAATAATCTGGAAGCAAGCTGCAGGCATGATAACTCATTACATTAGTTTCCAAAGGAAAAAAAAAAACAAAAAAAACAAAAAACAAAAAAGCCCAAGGAAAGTAGGGAGGGGGAATGTAAATATCCCATATTTCAAGATAACAAAGAGTTCTTTCCATCCTAAACAGTCCAAATCAGGACAAACTTTTCCAGACTGAAGCAAACAAAATATACCATTAAAAGTATGTTTATGAACTTGTGAATAAATAAATAAATAAATAAATAAATTGTAGGCTTTTATTGTCACACTTCTCTGAGGTAAGATGCATTTTATACCTGAAAAGGCCAAACTAGAATATGTTTGGAGCAAACATAATGGGAGAAAGGCATGCACAGCCATATAGTTAGTTTACTACACGCTCCTGGAACATCCACATCCACATCCTCTTCTAAAGGCATACTGAGTTGCAACTTTCTCCTGTGAAAACATCAAAGCTGCCTCCTTCCTGCTTTTCCAGTAGATTGTTTCTGATCAACAACGTCTTGTCAAAAGAAAGGGTTAGGGGAGGGAGAGGGAATACCTTGAAATCACAGGTCCTGAAGATCATAGAATTAACAGCAAGCATGATAACTAATCACAACCTATGAGAGAAATGACTCCTCACAATCTTTAGCTATGCTCTCCCCTACTGCAACTCAACTTAAGGTCTTTTATAACCCCATTAAGCACCTGTCAAACATATTAGCAGGGTCTTAGTACACTACTTTCAGAGCGTTAACACATTTTGAATGCTAGGGACTATTATTACTCTGTTTTATTTTTGTGTGTACACACAGGTACACCTTTTAACACTCTCCTATCTGGCACTCACTCTCACCAATGTTATTTGGGACCATTTAGGAATTCTGTAGCGCACCTTCCGCGTGAAGTCTCTGACTGCTGACACTGGATGAGAAAGAAGTTGCTATTGAAAATGAAGGAGAATTATGATGTCTAAAAAATTCCTTCTAGCATTTTTATTCCTCTCCCCAAATGTATTTCCAGAACTGCTCTGATTCTCAAGCATCAATACGGTGCTGTAGAAAGAATACAGTGGCAATCAGAAAAAAAGAGTATCACCATGGCAGAACTGTCTCTCCATGAAAAAAAAAACAAACAGGCAGACATAGTTTTGTTCACAAGACAAAGTTACATATTAAAGGCTGTATTTATCAATATTTGATAAACTCAATACTTGAGTCAAATGTCTGTGCCTGCACATTTATTGAACAAAGACAGGTGGGTGCAGGCAGTTGCACATCTGTATTCATTAATAGAAAGGGAGACATTCACAGACAGCCACAGCAACAAATAAAGGAATGAAAAACATTTGGTTGGACTGTAAGCATTGTGCCTCTGTTAATAAAAAAAAAATATAGAGCCTTCCCCAGGCCTACATACGTCATTAACTTTTAGGACTTAAGTACATAAATTAGAAGAGTGGAAGATGCAATCAGTGGAGAGAGATGCTTGCAAAGGTGCTACAGCCCACTTGAGACATGATTAGGCAGACCTCTCCTCCTTGGCCACACAGAGAAGCTAATGTTCCTCAGTTGGGTGGGATAAATTTCAGCCAAGAATTAGATTTGTGTTTATAGTGAACTAAAATGCCTTCTATGGAGTGGGTTTTCATTACCACAAATGCAATTAAGTTTTCAAGGATGTTCTTAGAATTAAGGACTAAAGCAGAAATTTCTACTTGTCCTTAAAATTAAAAGCTTAAGTGGACTTCCTGACTGAGGCTGTGGCTGCACTACTTAGATGAGCAATGGAAAAAGGTGCACAACCCAAATTCTCCTACATGCAATCTCTACTGACAGAACCAAGATAAAAAGTCTTCTACAGGAATTAATCAGTTTACAGGATGAAGACAAGCATTTGGGACAAACTAGTTTTAGATACCAGACAAATAACCTTCAGGCATGCAAAGCAGCCATCAGTTGCACAGCTATCATCAACAGGAACAGGGAACTGCTCACACCCAGATTCTCAGTGGCAACTAAAGACTCAGATTAGCAAACCTCACAGTTTCCCAGAAACTCAGTTTTGAAAACAAAACTACCCATGAAATTCTTTCTAATTGCTAAGCATGGTGGGTATTGACTTTTCAAATCAAAGATGTTTTCTTGCTGAAGAGCTGAGTGCTTCACAAAAATTAATGGTTTCTTGGGTGCTTATCACTCATAAAGCTTACAGTACTCTCAAGTCTGTGGGCTAAGGAAGCCAAGTGGAGATCACTCTGCATTAAAGGCAAAAATGAATGAATTAATTATTAGGAGAGAGGACTGCCACATTAGCTCTGATGGACCTTTCTCAGGGGAAAGACAGGGGAACTAGGGAGAAGAAGCTACTCTGTTTTCCCAGCATAATGCAAATCTGGCATAAAACTGAAGGTATTTTGAGGAAAAGTCTTTACATTTGCATTCTCCTTACAGTACTTGCACATGCTTCCAAATTAAATGGGATAATGGGACCTCAGTGTGGGACACATACAGATAACAGCACCAGTGAGAAATACACCACTTGCCATTGCACTGAAAAAACATGTCTTTTGGATAAAAAACCTGAGATGACAGAGCCCAAGCCATGCGTAGTTTACTCTGAGTGAGAAGAAAACTCTTCCTTTCAGTCTAGGTCACTATCACTGATAGCTCTGCTTCCTAGAAAGAGACTCACACACAACAACATAACTGCATACACTGCCGTGTGCAACAGAACTTAAAATTAAACACTGCCATAATTGAGGAGTTTAGATCATAACAGCCTCCTGCCAGTCTACAATATTATGCTTAAATCTGCCAGTAGAATGGGGAACAACATAAATATCGCATCAGTGATTTGGAGCTTACAGTGTGTTACAACTTTGCTTCACAAGGGATACTTCATGCACTCTCCAGTGGGAGCTAATAGTAATTCAGCAACCCACTGAAGTGCTTTATGCTGAATAAAGGCAAATACCTTAATGCCAGAAGGAAGAAGTCGCTCCTTATATTCAGGTTACGGAATAAAAGCATGCAGCTTCCTATTTCTGATTTGCTAGGAACGATGCAATGAAAATGCTCCAGCTCCAGTGCTGGGCAGCAGGGACTAAGCAGGCAGTGCTGCCACGGGAATCACTGTGCCTTGCATCCAAGAGCACTATCTCTGAAGAAAAGCCTTAGCTACTTATCTTGGTTGCTAATCACCACTTCTGGGAACACAACAATGCGACAGGAAAGGCTTCCCTTTTCTTCCAAAATCCTCAATTCAAAATGACAAAAAAAGCACCTTTAAAGATTTTTAAAACTTCCTCTTTCCAATTATTTTTCTGTCTCAGAAATAAAACCCAAAGACAGAAGCCCTGCTGATACCCCACACTGTGTTGAGAGCAGACATCTAATTTTGGAGGCAGGGGCTCTTCTCATATGCAGCATAAGTTATGCACACAGTTATGACATGCATCAGCTTCCCGAAACAACCTAAGCAGGATTCACACTCCAGTGCCAAGGGATAGGTTGGCTCCTCCTGCCTCCAGAAGCTCTGCTGGTCCCTTGGGTCTCAAGAGGCTGCTCTGCCCACCAAGGATATGCATGTGTCGGTGTGTTCTTCATGCTCCTTCCTTGCACTCACTCTACAGGAACCTGCTGAAAGCTTCACCCAGCTTGTGATTACACTGAAGTTTTAAATAGGCTGTCCTGACATCTCCTCTCATGCACACACACACCTTGTCTCCTGAGGAGGAAATGAAGAGCCAGATGAGAGGTGGGGTGGCATTTCTCAAACAAGCTCACAGGAGCTGCATAAGGGGCTCTCCAGTAAATTGCCAAACCACCAGCTATGGTGAAAGTATTACACATGAAGGTCTTTGAAATGGTATGTTATCACTTGGTGACCACCCATGAAGTCTCTCATGGTCACACATGGCCATCAAGGAAGTTCTTGAGGATGCCTTGTTTACCAGCACAACTTTATGGGCATTTTACTGCCAGAAAAATGGGATGAGAAATACCAGGGGGAACAGAGTGTTTACATACAGGAAAAATCCATCTCTGAGCCTGCCACAAGCACAAGTCCTTTGTGCCAGTGGTCTTGGCCCTCCCATGGTTTTTGTTCCTCATGGCTCCATTGGAACCCAACACACTCCCTGCTCAGCAAGAGAGCACTTGCTTCGTAAGAGGAACCTGATGAAAACCCCAGAAAATACAGCTTAATTGCTGAGCAGCTTCTCTGAATCTTTTCCTAAAGGATGAGATTTGGTCTTGATTTAGGCTAAGTCACGACTGTGTTTTTACACAGTGGTAAAGCCTGAAAGGTACCATAAAGGTACTGTTCTATGGTAGGAATCATGGCAGCTTCACCAATCATCTGCATTATTTGCTCTTTATTAGTAGCCAGCAAAGCCTGGGAAAGAGTAAATATTTCAGTCTGTTTTCCTGTACCCAAGAATTGCAATGAAAATTGCCCGAGCTCACTTTCCAACCACTTTTCCAGCAGGAGTGGCCCCTGGGCACCAATCCTGCTGAGCCAGGTGGAGTCATCTCACGCTGCAGCCTGCATGACCACAGCAGTCAGAGGCAGACAGAAAGAGCAGGCACCTGGCAAATCTTCATCCCAGAGAACCAAAGGAAAGTAAGTGGAGCAACATCTTGTACTTACTGTACATAGAAAGCAAAAATCTGACCTACTGCCAGGCTTCAGATCAGAGTTGCAGCTCCTGATTTGGCCCAAAAGAGAAACTCTCATGCATTTTAGTAACTCAACTCTCTACATGATATCACATGTATTTCCTTTCCGGAGTGTTTTCAGTTGCTTATAAATTTGCCACTGTTGCTTAGACCAAAGTCAAGTCTGTGGTTCCTACACGTAAGGGTGTTGCTGCACTGACACTGTCTCCTCCACAGACCAGGGCAGCCACATCTTGTCAAGAAGGGCCCAGAGGCAGCAAGCAAGCATTGCTCAGACAAGGTACTGCCCTTGTCATTAACTGGTCTGAGGGGCAACCAATTGTCTCACAACAGGGAAGGTGGAGTTCCCCTGAAGGTCCTTCAGTGGTTCTTTATAGATCTGACAACAGAAGTCTGGCTGTTTTGACTGAAGGATCAAGAAAACATGGGGCTTGCCAAGTTTTAATTTCCTTCTCCAGCTTTTCCTGTTGTAACTAAAGAGAAGCCTGTCTCCACATCTTCAGAGGCTCCAACCACTGCAAAAACTCTTTTTCTCTTTCCCTCACCATTCACAACTGTCTTGTGCTAGACAGTCTGTGAGTATATAAGTAATTAAAGAGGCAAAAAAATATTTCCAAATTTAAAATGGGAAATTCTAAGCGAGCCTCTACTAAGTCAGGTCTTCAAAAAACTAGTCAGGTTTTCTTGGAAGTAAATCACTCCAGAGCAGTCAAAGTGCTTATTTGGTTTTAAGCCAAGCACACAGATAAGCTTGGTGCAATATCCTGTGAAAACCTGAGATTTCACCTGTGAACACATTGATTTCAAATTTCCCCCCCCCCTCGCCTGCACTGGATGCAGTCAGACATTTCTTGCTTGAGGCCTGTATCTCACACAGAGATACAGAGCCACGCTCTCACAAATAATTTTGCGTGTAAGAAACAAAGAAACAGCCATCCCGTGAAAGACCCATTCCCCCAAAATATCTATGTACTTGAGTGGTACAACAAATCAGCCATCATTAAATTAAAAGTTACTTAATTTGATTCCAGTTACGGAAGTTGTCCACATGAAATACTTTGCTGATTTCCTGAACACCAGCAATTGCATATACACCAATTTGGTGCCATGCCATGGCACAATTCACTACTAAGCTGCTGAGAGCTTCTGCTTCAGGTTTTTAGAAGCTCTCAAAACCCAAACTGCTCATCTCCACAGGAAAAACAAACAAACAAAAAACAAACAAGCCCCAAAATCCTAGGTTAAAATTCTCCCCCTTGGGTGGGAGGGAAGGGCATGAAAGGCAAACCATGGCAAAGCCCTTCATATTAAAGGACTGCTCCCACCATGCTCCTGCAAGCACAACTCCCTGAGCAGAGTCCAGGGTCAATGTTTTGTTCCATTTTTTGTTTAGAAATTGCTTGGAGTGAGGCTCCCTCATCTGCACTTTTGACAAATGTGGTTTGCCATTAAACTATACCAAGGCCCACGTTCTTTTCTCTGCTTCAACAACTTTTTAAGTCATTGTACCCTGGAAATAAGAAATGGGCACAGTGTGTGTTGTAATCAATATCACAGGAGAATTTTGTTCCACTTTACACAGAACTTAGCCTATGTCATTTAGAAAGAAATGTTTGGCATCAACAGGTAGATATATATAGATAGCTGTAGCTATAGCTTTCTAATCTCTGTTTATGGACACAAGAAGCCCAAGATCCAGGTCCCTACTCCATCTCAGCTGGGCAAACAATTGGCAGGAGAGTATTTTATAGTTTAAACAACGCACACAATCCGTAAATGCAATTCCTACCTGAGAAAAACCCATACTGTGTGCTGACTGACATGTCTCCTGAGGTCATTTTAAAAGCTACGTCCCCCCTATGGGTTTATTTTGTTGCAGAGCTGTTCTTTAATCTCCCAGTGCCTATACATCAGGACTATGTACCATCTGTCAGCTAGCTGATGGACTGAGGCAGGGTGATGGAGAGCAGACAGTGATGAGATTTCACTGCCTCTTGTCAGTCACTGGGAGGGGATACATGACTTTTCCGTAGTGGAACATGTAATGAAAGGTTGCCCACCACCACATATGTGAAGGAGACAGCATGATGATGAGCTTTTCTGAATCTCAAACAATTTCAGCACACATTCAACACTTTGGACCTTAGTGCAGGAATATATCTAAACTGTTAGAAATGTCATAACAAGACTCACTCAGGGATGAAGGAAGAAGCCACAGCTGAAGAAACAAGAATTTTGAGTATTCGCCTAGTCTCTTCTGAAGCTCTATGAGACCACATTTCCCTTTTTTTTTAGTTATTATTCGATGCTAACAAGTAAAAGAGGGACTTAAAAATAGTTCATTGCCACTTAAACAGAATAGTCTTCTGTTCAAACTCCCGAGTTTTCAGACAGCAGATGTTCTCCCTTGCTACAATGAATTCTAAAGAGCCTGATGGTTCCAGGACCCTTAGAGCTTGCTTGGTTTATCACTACTTCCATAGATTACATTTATGAAAACAAAGCAGGGCAGTCTAAATGAACTGCTCTTCTAGGAGCAAACCCAAGTGCCGACACTTCTTGCCTTGAAAGGAAGCATTTTCTGTATCTTTTTTGCATGTGACATGGCTTCACTTCTCAGACCTAAGCAACCTGAAATTTCCTATGCTGGAGCAGTCTACGTTCCCAGAGCCCACCAGCAAACATGCAGCATTTTGTGGTTATAAAGACAGCTTGCATAAAGCATATTTGGAAATGAAGTACCCTGGCAGGAGCTCTGGGAAACATTTAATCCCAATGCCTCAGAGCTACAGGGGCAGAAAGAAGGGAACAGATGTAGAATTAAGTTGAACGCAGAGTTCTCAGTTCCACAGTCACTGAAGTGAATGGGAGGAACATAAAAAGGTAAGGGATTTATTTCGACCACAATCTCATTCCCTCTATGCTGCTGCTAATGCAGACAAAAATTTTTGCAGTTTTGCTTTTCAATGGCTGCTGTTTCCATGGGCACAGAGGTAATACTGGTCTGCATAAAGGCAACTCCTCTGGCTGTCCACAGAAGGCAACAGGTATTTCTATTAATCAGTATTATTACACTAGTATTCACTAGTGTCTGCATGTACAGCTACAGACTTTCCCCCAAAAAACATTTTTAAAAGTCAGCATGCTAGTTCTGTCAGTAGCAATAAATTCATATAGACACATACCCAGAAAAGGCTAATTTTTGCTTTATTTTTGCATGGTTGTGAGTGCTTGCTTTCTAAATGCACCCTTATAGACCACAACATATGGCATACAGCTTTCGCAAGTATCACACTGGGGGGGAACACTGAGGGAGATCACTGGTGGTGCAGCTGTTGTAACATCTCCAGAAACCAAGATCGGTGGCCTTGCTCTTCTCACTGTGTAAGATGGTACAATGATATTTACTGCTTTTGTAGAAGAAACATCTGTGTCGCTTTTGTGTGCAAAGTGCATACAAACATCATATCATCATATGGGTGCAAATACAATTAATCCTAGCATTTCCATTAGCTTATGCAACACGAGTGACACCAGGCTGCTTCTGCACTGTTACACTCACAGGTCAAGCTAAACCTAACCCATTGGAACTTAAGTATATTTGTATTTTATTTTGACCCATCCACTACCACTGATGAAAGCATCCTAGTTTCACAGCTAATTCTGTTTTAAATTTATCCTCATTCCTATTCCCATGTAGGCCAATTCACTCCAGTACGCTTCGCTTGACATGACTTTTTCATGACTAAAGATCTCCAAATATTTAAATGCCCATAAGAAAACATGCCTTCTTCCAGATGATGTCCACTTTAGACAGTGACAACTTCTATGTACTACTTTAACCATTTGAGGTCTCTTCTTAAAAGCCCTTCATGCTCCAGCCGCATGAAATTGCATTAAAAAAAAAAAACAAAACAAACACTTTAAGCTAAAATTTAAGCCTGTATGTGTAGAAAATCAAATTAGTGAAAATCTTAGCATTAAACAATCATAAGAATGGTTAGGGTAGGAAAAGACCTTAAGAGCATCTAATTCCAACACCCAGCCATGGGCAGGGACACCTCCCACTAGACCATGTTGCCTAAGGCTCTGCCCAACCTGGCCTGGAACACTGCCAGGGATGAAGCATTCACAGCTTCCTTAGGCAACCTTTCCAATGTCTCACCACCCTCACAGTAAAGAATTTTTTCTTTGAATCTAACCTAAATCTCCCCTATAAAGTATATCTATATTAAAATTAAAGAGCTTTGTGCAGTTTAATGGGAGGGGGATGGTCCTGAGATTTCAGATTGCTGTAGCTGGCTTTCCTCAGAAGGACAACCTGTGTTTCTACTGCCTGGGCTTAGTCAAGCATGGCTGCAGCTTCACTGTTACGTTCCCTAGGCTAACAAGCTGAGGGAAACAGGAACTCCTGCTGCCAGCCGCAGGGCAGATGTGATTTAAGACTGTATTTAGAGACCAAACCCAGAACATTCAAAACCAGATAGTTTTCTGCCAGCATCAGCAGAAAGGGATTTGGTGTCATGGTCTGTAATGTACATAAAGACAGTAAACTCTCCTGTTTGGGATTCTCTAAACTGTGCATTGTCCAAATTAACCTTTAACAACACTGAGAGATAATTACTCTAAAGCAGGCTTATTCTCAGAGATGTTCTTAAAATTTCTCATTGACTTCATAGTTTATAAATTATGTTGAATTTACACTCTGAGGTGGAAAAACTAAATACCGAGTACCATTTCTCTATGCATATCAACAACACACTTGCATATTTGCTGTAAGTGGTTGTACAATAGATAGTGGGAGCTCTCTGCATTTTATGTCACCTTAATGAACTCAGAATAATTGTCTTTGTGAAACAATGGCAAAGAGCATAGCAGTACTTAAATACAGCTTCACTAAAGCAAGGGCTGCTCTGGTAGTGTGCCAGCTTCCTATCTCCTCCAGGTCCTTCATGAATCTGTCTTTCCCTTTTACAAAACACTTGTTTGTCCTCCAAAATACAAAGCCAGGATCTCAGCTGATGTAAAATGGTGCAGACTCATGTGATATTTATTAAGTCATCAGTCCCAAAGGGACATAAGTGTATCACAGCCTTCTCCACGCTCCACACTCAGTTGTTGCAGCTGCCCAGCTCCCTCCAACACCCACCAGCCCCGTATACCATGCAATGAGATTCACTGGGTTTAATATCAGTGTGCTGGGTTGGGAATGAAAATTCTGCAGTTCTCACAACAACTTTCCAAAGCAAAACACTCTCTTTAATTAAATATGAAAAATTTATTAGCACAGCACTTGATTAATCTCTATGTTTATTTGATTCCACAGTTCAAATTTTTAGTATTTTGTGATATAACAACTTACCAACACACATCTGTATTGAACAGACCAATAATGTAAGTGCAAGCAATATCTTGGGGCAACCACTGATCTGTGAATGCTCGGTGATTACCGTATTACAAAGTGAATGTGACAGGAAAGTTACAAAGAAATCATGCCTTTGTTGAAAGTTAAATTCATATTTGAAAATGTCTTTCCAGAACTATCCACAGCAGGGTATACTTGTCATCCGTAATTTGGCAGCTATGGGCTTGGCTGATTGTGATTTAGAATTCAAATGTTCACTTTGTTAAGGGACATAGGAGGGCCAACTCTTTTAAACCTGGAAACTGAAGTTAGATACTTAAATCTGAGTCTTATGAAAGTAAAAGAGCCCTGGAATATGCCACTCCTTTCATCTTTAATGAATTTCAAAGTGATTTCAACAGACTATCTTACTGAGAAAGCAAGGCACAACGGGTCTCATATGATCCAGTGAAATCAGTGACCATTTTTGAGCAACCTGGTAACTACTGGGCTGGGAGTGGTGGTATCTTCATGCTTTGACTTTTAATCCAGCTCTGACACTGCTCACACCAACTTCTGATGAAGCCGAGATAACCTGAGATACACTATTACACGATCAGAATTCTTGTTTGTCTTTAGACTTCTCTCTAGATCACCTATGACCTTTGCATGCCATGTAAATAAATTGCAACCAGTATTTTACCTTCTTTCAGACATGGCCATTATAAGAATGTCACTGACATTTTAGTCAAGATACTCTATTTAGTTTGAAATATGATAGGAGCCTAATGAGGTTTTAATCAAAGAAAGGCAAATGCAAGAAGCCTGAATCCAAATATATCTAGTAAAATTAAAGGAAAAAGCCTATATAGTCTATATAGAGAGCAACCTGATGATGACTAAAGCTGAACACACCCTTCTTATCTGGAGCTCTAATGAGAGAAGCAATAGCAGGAGGACTGTAGCAGTAGCAATTCTCCTCTGTTTGCAGTACATTTACAGCAAGACTGAATACTACGGGAAGGGCACACTGACCACAGCTGCTAAATCCTTAGCTGCAGAAACAGGATCACACATGGCAGGGTAAGCCAACACGTCCTGTGGTACATTCTCCCTCTGGCACCAGGTAATACAAACCAGGGGATGAGCTGGCTATCCCACATAACAGAGCACCAGCTTCCCAAGCACAGAGCCCTTGACCCACTGGGGCAGAACTAGCTGTGGAATAGAACAGTCTCCCGCCTTCTCACCTGCCGTTACTTAGCACAAGGCAGGGTGCAGCAACCTCCTTGTCCTTCTACTGTTGTACTCTTTCAATTTTTATGGCTTACTACACTATGAATTGCATAGTTCACCTATCAATCAGCCAATTCTTTTGTTTCTGCTTGTGCAAGCTGAATATAGAGGTCCTTCATACCATTAAATATCCACCAGTAAAATAAGTGTTGTTAGTGAAGGATTAACATATTAAAAATATGTATATGTTCTAAAGTTAATTAATTTCTAAGTACAAGTCACTCATAGGACCATTGGTTAGAACAACCTAAAAGCCATGCTTGAGCAGTATAAATCAAATTAAATTAAATTAAAAACCAATTCTGAAGCTGTGTTTTTTAAATGGTGCTCCCATAAACCTGGACAAAATTATAAAACTAGGAATTACAATGAAACTCTGACTTGATATTCTTCTTCTTAATTTGAATTTAACTGGATTACACATGAATTACTAATTGCCGTTTCTAGTGACCCATGGTGATAATATGAGCTCTGTACTACAATGACCTGACAGTTAATTAGTTTGTATGAGCAGATTATGCAAAGTTTTAAGTGATTTAAACTCATATCGCCCTTGGTAACGCAACACAGGAATAGATTCTACGCATCGGTACAAACATAAAGTTTCAAAGAGAATCCATTAAAAGAAAAATCAATTGATTAAATGTAAAATGAAAACAAGGTCTGCAGAGTATTGGGTACTAAATTCTATTCATCCAAGCTTCAAAGTTTGTAATCATCAACTTAAACTATCTGAAAAAAGTATTAGTTACACTTCAGCTACCAAATAACTCAGCTTCTATATTACTTGCAATTAAAAAAATTCCAGGAAATTGGGAAGCATTTGCCTGAGTGGTCCTCATATGGAGCAACAGCAGCAATTCTGGCCACCTTAAAACACTCCAAAATGTGTTGTGGGATAAGAGGGAATAAGGTTATGAACATCACACTGCAGGAGGAAACAAAGAAATCACTCTATGAAGAAGCAGCTTCCCAACAAGCTGAGAATGTTTCTGAAGAGCTAATACCAGCATTGAACAACAATAAAGCAACCAGAAAGAGGCACACATGCCACTGAAGACCATGTACTACTTAATTTACTGCTGTCCATCACTGTAGTAGCTGATATAAGCCAATAACAAAAAAACGTTGACTCTTCATTCACCTTTTCAGGGCATGTTCTGAAATTTTGTTTTGAGATTTTAATATTTATTTTTCTTGAACTTCTTAACAATTTATTAGGGAAGAGGGAAGTATTAATTTGGAGAAATCCTACTCTTACATTGAAAGAATTTTCCTCCAGTTAAAGAGGAATTACATAGATTACAGAATTTCTCCATGTTTCATCATTACCTAATAATCTTTAAAATGTGTTTCCTTGATGAACCATTTAATCGAGACTGTATGGGGCTGTTTGTTGAAATTTTGGGCATCTCTACAGAGAAATGAGTTCAGGCTCCAGAGGAAATGCTTGCTTGTCTAGAACAGTATGGAATAAGAGAGGGAAGCCAAATGTCAGTTTTGCAGCCAACTATTAGGGACACATTGTG
Organism: Pezoporus occidentalis; assembly: GCF_034315485.1. Lineage (NCBI taxonomy): Eukaryota > Metazoa > Chordata > Aves > Psittaciformes > Psittacidae > Pezoporus > Pezoporus occidentalis. The sequence continues at coordinate 1,029,350 of NW_026916159.1, read as the reverse complement.
ATGCTGCCAAATAACCGAGACAGCTGTTGAGCAATAACCCAAGGCCTGCCACTGGAAAACAGATGCTGGCCGGTCTTTGGTACGGAGAAGTGTGTGATCAGATGGTCAGGCCATACTGAGGATTGGTAATCTTCATTTTTATTGCTTCTGTGCCAGGAAGGGTCATTTGATCTGCACGTCCTTCCTGGCAAAACTCACACAGCAACCCTCTCACATGGGCCAGTCTGATGTGGCCTGAACTGTTTGGCTTAGTAAGTCCTTCAGGGAATATTCCCACTTCGCTTTTCTATTTCTCAGGGGTGTGTGTATCTTCCTAGCTTCAGATTTCCATCAGTGTTCATAAGGAACATATACACCTCCAAAAATTACCATTCCTAATGACCTTATTGACCTTATATCTGTCAGGATCCATCAAGACACTTAGAAGACAGGAGCAGCCAGGATGATTTGAAAATGACCTGAATACTTGGTAGTGTCTACTAGCTTCTCCAAACCACAGGAGCGAATTGTCTGTAAATCCAGCACATTGCTGGCAGCTAGGAAGCTTTTCCCAGGACAAAGTGTGTCACACCCTGCCTGCACTTGTCACCTGTAAGTTATGTACCAGCTGCTCCCAGATCCCTGTGCTGCAGGTCATCCTTGCCACCAGTGCTGGCTCTGTGCAGAGCTGGGCTCCTGCCCAAGCAGACTGTTCATTTTGTCAATGCTTCATATAAGCACAGTTCTGCAGTCTGGGCTGCAGAAGCACAGCTGATGCCCTACAGGATGGTAAATCCTCCCCCAGAGCAGCTCCAGCACACCGTAGCAGCATTTGAGAGCCCACCCTGCCTCCAGAAGGGCTTACTATGTCTGCCTTGGAGGCAGCCCCACCAGGTCTGAGCTGCCCTCTTGAAAGATAAATACTTCCTCACTTTTTAGCACTGCAGTTACCCAGCCCCTTGTTGCCTCTGACCTTACAGGAATTTTTAGTTAGTCGCCTCTACAGCCCCCTGGAGAAGAGGAAACAAATAACCAAGAACCTATGTGTCGCAGAGCATCACAGCCATACAGTTTACCATGCCATCTGCCCAGGGGCCAGAGGACTTTAACTTCTCCCAGGGAAAACACCAGAAACAAAACCTACAAGAACTTGTGCACTCACTCGACATAACAGGGTACTTCATTCATCTGCTCTTACTCTTACAAAGATGCCTGTACTTCATTGAGTACAGACCTCTGAAGGCTGATAATTTCCAAAACCACCTCCTGAAAACACAGTGTTGAAGTCATGCATTTCTCATTCGATATTATGCCCTTAAAACATATAGCTGGCTTTGAAAACTCCATACAAAGTGTATATCTGCAAATTGTTTGTAATATTCGAAATCTACCCTACAGCCTGAGTCTGAAAGTTGTACACAGCTAAAGTCTGCCTCTATTAGTCATTGCCTTCAATAAGACTATTCATGCAAAAAGTCCGTGGCAGTTTTAGGGCTTTTGTTAATATGTGTGTACATATACCTTTTTACTTTTAAAAATGAAGAGAGATTTCAGACTAAGCGTGAAGATCATAAAGTGGGTAAGGATTTTTTTAAAGCACCACCAAACTGCAATCATGCTGGAAGAAGCTGACAAATTTCAGCAGCTCTTTTTCATTAAAGTACATTACTTGAAACAACACCCCCCAAGGCAAGCTCCGTGAGAAGTTTGCCACAATGGGAATATACTCATGTGAAAGAAATATAGCACAATCTAGCACATTCATAGAAACGTCACTTTTAAATATAAAGTTCATTATTCATTATTAAAAGAAATGGACACATATGTGAGAAAAACACCCATCTTCTGGCTACATGCCTGGCAGCAGCTTATATTCTTTGCAGAGTATTTTACATCCACAATAAATATGAAAGAGACGTGTATATATCTAGCTTTTACGATGTTTCTTCAGGTTTATCGTCATTGGGAAACAGCTGATTCAAGCAGAAAAGAAAGCTACATTTATCGTGTAAGTTAAAGTGCCAGGAAATTCAAAGACATGGGAATGCTGGACAAGTTGAGACACGCATGGCAATGGCCATGTTACACTGTAAGACACATGGTATGCCTCCTCACCCCCCTGGTCCCCAGTAACAGAGGGGCATTGTCAAGAGCTTGACAAAACACATTTCATAAAATAAAGTGGTGTAAGTCTGATTTCATTACAATTACAGCAGTTCACTATGCGAGGTATTGCCTCAGCATTCTGTGAGGTATTATTTTGGTCTCTTGTTCAAAAGTAGGCAGAAAGATAGATGGATATTAATAGCACTGGTGCACCAGCAAGTTATCAGAGTGCATCTATGTTAATTGCTGTTGTATTTCTTTGCCCACAGCAGGACAGTGCAAACATTGAAAAGCAGTTGCTTGGGCCAGAATATCCATATTTAACCAATACATCAGGTTAAGACTCAGATTCTTCTTCTGTCGGATATTCCCACTGTTGAAATTTACAAATAACCTGTGCTCTGAAGTTTTCCATAGTAAAGGCATTTTAAAGAATGTCATTAACTTTTTCAAAGCCCTTTTTTTCCCTAAAATTGCACAAGTGTCAAGCCCTGATGGGCTATGCAGTGAGACAGCAGTGGTAGTTCTTCTGGTTCCAGAAGTTTCTCAAAGGGAGGTCTGCAAGCATCTTCTGTAATGGAAAGCTTTAAAGAGCTTAAAAGTAGGCACTGCTAGGAACTGCTCCTATAAGACATAGATGATAAATCAGTTAATCTGGGAAAAATACATACACAACAAAGATAGGAAAAGCTTCTGACCAAGAGCCACTGATCTCTCAAACATACTGCTCCTGATTAGAACTGGAGAGAAGACTTTGTTACAGTGTTGTTTTCTTGTGATGCTGAAGAGGTGTGAAGTGCAGAGAGGCAGAGGCTGAATTCTAATAGGAATTACATCTAAACTCTGCTCATCATTAAAGACAGAATGTAATCACTTAGTACAACTAAGGACACCTGAGGAAGATGGTGAAAAAACTCTAAAGTCAAAGTGTTGAAGTGACAGCTATATTGCCATGAGAACAAAGCTGCAGGAACAAACCTCTGCCATGGCTAGATCCTGACACGTTAGGGCCTTGAAAAAAAAAAACAAGAGAGAGATGTAAAAGCTTCAGTCATTCAGTCATTCCTATACATTTATAAAGTGCAAGACCAAGGCAGAATAAGTATCACAGATGCACAAACCTAAGCATAAACCTGCTTGCTGTAACTATGGACTGTTTCTCATCCTGAGCATAAGTTCTCTTGCTTAACTGACAAGGAGAAGCCTATTATCTCAAAGCACTGAAAATCAACGTCATTCCCTTTGGCCTGAATGAAAAAGGTTCAACCAGTATGAATTTTGTAGTCAGCTGACAAGTACTTTGACATTTGGGACTGGAAATAAGTACATTTTAAGCACAGATCCTGCTGCCAACAAGCATCACCACAGCAAAATGCAAGCAGATGGGCAGAGAAATTCATGTATGTATCATGAAGGAAACCTTGATAAAATGTGTTTCACTTTTCCAGATACCTTGAGCAGACTTACAGATTAATCAACGTAACTTCAAATCCCAGAAAGATATCAAATAAAATTAATTGCAAGAAGTACATAAGCAGACAAGGAAAGTTATAAACAAACATGACTCACACAACATACCCAAAAAAACAATTTTATCCACAGGATGGGAACTATGGAGAATAACAAAGTAGTGGCTTTACTCAGTTTTGCCTTTAGTAAGTGTTTTAATACTTGTACAGAAATTTATTATAAAGACTATCAACCAAGGTTTGAAACTGTTCAGTTTAGTTTATGAATATCTGAAAAAAATCACACAAGCAGTGCTTCACTGCCAAAAGGAAAAGCTAAATTAAGTGCAAGAACCTGCTTTCATTCTGAGATTTTTCAGTATTTTCATTAATAGTTTAGTATGGTAAAAGATAAAACAACAGGTCTGAAGAAAATATAAATCTGGGAATGTACAACAGATTCTTTAAGAGGAGAGATTCAGGGTGCAAAGCAATCTTGAGAGAGGAAAGTTTGCCTGAGAAAATGAGGATGCACTTCAACAAATATAAAGTAGTAGATTGACTATGAAATGTGCCAACCACATATACGTACATACATCTAAGCAGCTGACAGAAGACATAACACAGGAAACAACTGGAGAGGCAGCGGGTCTTCAGAATAGGATTTGGAAATCACAATGGATCACAAACAATGCAAGTAAAGAATATTTTGCTTTTGTGAAAAAGTAAATATCAAAGGGGTATATATAAACAGGACTGCTGCTTATAAGACAGCTGAAGTAAACCTTCTGCTTTGCTAAGAAGTGCTAAGGCTCCCACAGCTGGAGCACTGCAGCTAGATTTGGGCGCAGTATCTAATACAAGAACAACGCAGGCCAACTGGAAGGAGTTCAGATGAAAAGAATTATCACCAGAGGTCTTGAAACCTATCCTCGGAGGAAAGTTGGGGAGAAGCAGAGTTGTTTAGTCTAAAAATAAAGATGTCTGAAGGGAGTCATGATAGCAATCTTCAAGTATAGAAAAAAGGCTGCTAGAAAGAGAAAGGAAATAAGCCCTTTTCCGTGTTTTCTAAGGGTAGGACACGTAGGAATAGGCTGAAATGGCAACAAGGGAGACTGAGGTTAGGCTTTATGAAGCACTTTCTAATGGTAAGGATAGCTAAGCCCTGGAAGAGTTGGCCTGCAGAGATCCTGTGATCATTATTGTTTAAGCTTTTTAAGGACAGCTACATAGACATTTTTCTGAAATATATCAGTTGTATCTGTATTGTCTTGGGGCAGGCAGGTGGACTGAATGACCTCTCCTTTACAGCCTTCTTTCCTTTCAACTTTCACTGTAACTATGAAAAATACGTGTGATTGAAATATTAACATGTTTGAGTTCCCAGCAGACCATCTCTCTCTTTAAAAATGTATGAGTGCTCACTACACCAGTGCTCAGTGCCTTCACAGCATCACCTCTGAGCTTTGGTACACGGACCAAGGCAGCAGAGGAGAGCGCAGCAGAATTCACAGGCAGACCCCAGTACAGTTTCCAACAGTAATTGTCTTCTATTCTGGAATAAAGAGGAGACAAAGTGACAACCTCAACCTCTCTTCCTCCCCAAGGAGCAGGTACGCAGTGTTTACTCTCTGCCAGCCCAGAACCAGAGGCAGGGAAAGCATAGCAGGAGTAGAGCTTTGTCACTGTGCCACACTGCCCAAGAAACATTTTCATCATAGAATCATAGAACAGTTTGAGTTTGAAGGGACCTTAATGCTCATCTAGTTCCAACCCCCTGCCATGGGCAGGGACACCTTCCACTAAACCAGGTTGCTCAAAGCTCTGTCCAACCTGGCCTTGATCCTTCAGCTTAGTACAATAGCTTTGAAAACAAAACTTTATCAGCAAATAGCACAAGCAGGAAGACTTGGTCCATTTTCCACTACGTATTTACCCAGAGGATTATAAAAGCTCCACGTACATTTTGGACCAGTATTTTGTTCTCTTGTGGGAGTGTAGTAAAACACCAGCTGCTGTTAATGCACCTCGGTGAATAATCACACTCAGCTAATTTTCAGCTATGAATGATTAAGTACTTCATACAGTATGTGAACATAAAGAGCCATTTCCTCACACTTAAAATATATTTGATTTGAGAACCCAGTGGAGCAAAACCACTCCATGCCAGTATAAGGACAAGTTGCAAAATTAGGCAATTACTCTTCTGCATCCATGTTTTACTGCGACATACAAATTCTGCAGGAAAGCTGCGACACCCTACACAAACCGACATTCCTGCAATGCGATTCAACAGCAGACTGCAGGCACTGCATGCTTTTACCTTCAACTTGTCAAGCATTTATTACACTTCACAGCTTCCAGAAATACCTCTAGAAAATGTGAGCATAGTTTACAAGCAAGAAACAGTCTGAATTCATAGGGTGACTTTAGATCCAATTTTGTAACAAGCCTTACTTGATGCTAGTACTTACACCTGCAAACTGGTCTCTGGATGTCAGTAATTGCCAACTCACTATTAGTCCACAGGAAGACAGCTCCTATTGCTTTAGCACAGACCTGGGTCTGGGTTTTCAGCCTTGAGTTAAGCAAAACCACACACTTACAAAGTTTTATTATGAAAGAGACATTTAACATTCTCCTGAAACTAGGAAAGTCTAATGCCCCAGCAGTCTAGAGGGAGCTCAGCTCTGTACTCCATTTGCTATAGCTTCCTCTGTGAATACGTTACTAAACAGGAGTGAGGATTGTGGGCTTGGCCACTAAAAACAAGGTTTAACCAAGCTTGCCACTACAGAACAGTAAGAAAGATGTTGTATCAGTTTACTACTGATAGGCATTTTGGAGGTCACCCCTCACAGAAGAGCTATTGTGGTTATGAACGGTAGGTGGTCATTCTTTCATGAGCGGTTTTGGTTACCCTCTATCCCCAGGAAGCTCCTCTGTATGACACATGGAATACAGCTACAAGTATGGGCTGTCAGGAAATAGCCGTTCTGATTCTGTACCGCCAAACAGAGGTCTATACATATGGTAATAACAATTTACTTTTTATAGAATAATAATACGCTTGGGTAATTCCTGTGCCAACAGATCAGTGGCTACTGTTTCCACTTGGAGGTTATGAAAGATTCTGCCCTCACCCCTTTCCAATGGCCTGTTGTTCCAGAACAGCTGAGTGTTATTTTTAAGCCATAAAATTGTAGGAGAGTGGCTGGGCAGCTATTATTAACAATCATACAGAATTCTGCATAATATGTGCCTCAGTCCACTTTATATTCTACCATTTAGACAGCAGAGAAAGCACAGACTGGAGTAATTTACAGTCAAGGGACATTTTGCATATATAAAAGATACATCTATTTGAACAAGATGGGTTCAAATCTGTGGTCTCTTTCAAAGAAAACTTAAATATAAGTCAATGAGAACAATGTCTGTGAAAATAGGCCCTGCCTGGCTGCCTTCAGAGCATAACAGCAAGTTTATTCTTTCAAAAATTCCTCAGTGTGCAACTCACGGCTGGCTCTTTTGATCTTCAGGTTCTCCACTCCCTTGATGGTCCAGCTGCAGTTATTACTCCAGCTGTCATTTTCCTGAATGAGTTTTTCTGCCTTTCTTTAGTTGATTCTCACCTGCCCCCTGTTCACTTCCAACCTGCTTCCTGACAATGGCATTCTCCTCCCCTTGTCCATCTGTTTATGACACAGGACTTGAAAGCAATTAAGGAGAGGAAATTACGACAGTGGCTAAAGGAATGGACTGGCAAAGAGAAAAATTCAGATCATTTTGGGAGAAACAAAAGCAATTCCTATTGAGTTGTACAGCCATTTTTAATTTCTTCCTGTCACAGTTTAACCCCAGCCAGCAACTATGCACCACACAGTCACTTCCCTCCCACCCCCAGATTCTCAGATTTGAGAGAAAAAAAAACAGAATTGAATCTTTTCCTCCTTTCTTTCAGGACCGCCAGGAAATGAGCCTGTCCTGGGTTCAGCACTAGCAGTCAATTTTTCTCCTTCTTGGTAGCTGGTGCAGGGTTGTGTTTTGACTTTCAGCCTGGGAACAGCGCTGATAACACCAATGATTTTAGTTGTGGCTTAGTAACGTTTACCCTGACCAAGGACTTTCTGAGCCTCATGCTCTGCCAGGGAGGAGGGGAAGCCGGGAGGAAGCAGAGACAGGACACCTGACCCAAGCTAGCCAAAGAGGTATTCCATACCACAGCACATCATGCCCGGGGAGGTAACTGGGAGTTACCCGGAAAGGCACGGGGCTCTCTTTTGGGGTCAGGCTTGTTTTGGTGGGCGGTATTATATTCTCTTCCCTTGTTATTTCCCTTATCATTGTTATTATTGGTGGCAGCAGTAGTGATTTGTGTTATACCTTAGTTACTAAACTGTTCTTATCTCAACCCGTGGGAGTTACATTCTTTCGATTCTCCTCCCCATCCCTCCTGGAGCGGGGGGCAGGGGAGGAAGGAAGAAAGAGGGAGGAAGTGGGGGGAGTGAGTGAACGAGCTGTGTGGCTGGGTTTAAACCACGACAGAGCCAAACAGCTAACTGCCCACCCTGCAATCATCCCCCAGCACACTGTATGAATGTCTCCGATTGCTACAGTTTGTTAATTGCCACACAGAAGCTATAGCATTAATGCAACTCGGATGCCAAGAATAGTTTAAACAAAGTTAAATGAGTAAAGCATGCCTAGTAGTTTCCATTGTTCAGCCTCATAGGCAGTGAGTTGTATAATTGGGCATTCTTACACTTCCAACTCATTTGTTTCATTACACTGTGTTGCTTGAACTCAAACATCTGCAAAAATTGTGAACAAACAGATCTAGCAACTCTTCTTCGAGAAAAAGCTGCTTTTTACTTGGATTCAGATTGATTGTGCAGTTGGATCTTTAGGATTAGAGGGTTATTTTGGTTTAGGGATGAGGTGTTTTTTTCTCCCAAACAAAGCATGTCACACAAGAGCAACAGAAGCCCTTGAAGTCAAAGGCCTGAGTATCACACAATGGACATCATATTAACAGCAGACTCCTGTAAGATCCTGAATTTCTCCTAACATCACATCCAATTGCTATTATGAAAGTGCCCTTCACCCCACAGGGACATACAACAGAGTCAGATTCCCACAGCTGGATTATAGCATTTCCTGGATTTCCACCACTCCCATGGGTGCCAAGAGGTATCTTGCACTTAGAGACAGACATTCATCCCCTGCCAAATAAAATACTCTTCAATGGATATAATTCACTGTTGGCTTTTTCTAGCTTTTTGTTAGTATAGCTCCCCTGACTTCCACAAATTTTCCCAGCACACAACCACTCTGACAGCAATAGTTACAGAATTATCAAATTAGGCACTATCTTTTCTTGTGGCCTAACTTGACGCTGGAACTCAACAAGTCTTTCAGTGTCTTCATGCTGGCCTTATAGGATGTGCCAAAACAGGTCAAGTTCACTTATACATCTGGTTCAGTAACCTGGCCCCAGCAGTACCTTCATGCTTCAGGGAGAGACAAACCTTCTGTAGTGTGTACGAGAGGAGAATTTCCCCTCTCTAGCAAGTCATTGGGGCTACCCTGAGAAGAACTGATTTGCAAGACTTAAAAGGTCAGAGGTATGCACAAACTTCATATATGATATAAAGAGCACTTTATCCTCTGTATCGCAGGAAGCATATAGTGAAATTTTCATTGTTGCTGAAATGGTATGTGACATATTGCAACAGCAGGTTAAATGATAAAGGCTGCATTAGCATGCAAAATTGCACTACACCGATGTTAATTCTTTTAAGCAGCCATTTTCAGCCTCCCCCAGTTAGATGGCTGGGTTTTTTGAAGGCTAGGGAATCTTGTTTTTATTTGCTAATATAAATTCAGTTTCACCTTCTTGAGAGGTGCCAACCAACTGCCTGACCAAACCCCTTTTAAAGCCCTAGCACCACTGCTGACTAATTTTATTTCTACATAATCTTACTGAACATTTTTCTCCTCTTTACAAATGCTACTTTCCAAAAATAAAAATATCAAGATTTTTCTGCAAAAACACTAATTCTCAAAAATTTCATTAAGGAACAGATGGAGCAGACACTGTATTAAATACTGAAACAAAACTGCAGTGCTTCAGTTGACAATCCAAAAGCCCAAGATGTTTCCAGTTTGGAATGAAATAGTTCAATTGTCAACATTTCTACAGAAAGGACATTCTGTTTATGAACTGGTTCTTTTCTAACAGTATGAACTTGTAAATCTATGGTGGATTCATGTTTTGGTTTGCTGTTTTTAACTCCAGCAAGTCTCTTGGTATTTGACAGAAACACCGTATATAGGCAGGTTTGTTTCTAAACCTGTAAAATCATGCTCCTAAAGGTTTGAAATTCAACAGGTAAGAAGGCAGACCAGTAAACTTGTTTTACATTTTCTAGGAGTTTTGATTCAATTCTCATCTCTTGGGAGTTGGAACTGCTTTCTTGAATGTGAACATGAGGAAAATGCTGAGCAAGGAAACAAGGACCCGAGCAGACAGCATGCTATCTCACAAGTTTTGTGCTAAGTAAGTAGGTTTTGTACAACTGCAGATGCACAGCACAAGATTTTTGTGATAAATGCAAAGAGTAATGGAGGGAGATGGTAGGGCAAATATTTGCTCACCTAGGATTCAAAAGAGTTCTTGCTTGTTCTGTCTCTTATTTCATATATATGCACATATGCACATAAGTGCACTCTAAATAGCATTTACAGTCCTTTTTTTAAATATTACTTTAACATTTCAGAAGTTGGATACTAAGCAGCAGGTTTTGGAAAAATTTCCACAGAGTGATGTCAGTGCTGTCAGTGGGACTATGCCAGCAACATAACACTTACAGAATCAGGCCCTGAGGTCAAAACAGTTGATCTCTCACAGTAAGCAAGTTGAGCAGAATCCCTGAGAATGTTGTAAAAGGGGCAGATCATTACACAGTTTTACACTTGTATTTAATAATTTTATTAGTTGTTTCATTCTTGCACCCTTCCTCCCATATTTCACAATTGTTGCAAATATTCCATGAATTAAAATTATTTAGTTTCTCAGCTTGCAGCCCTGCATGAGCCATTATTTCTACAAGAAGGGAAGGAACAGCTACACTAATGCAGGCTGGTGCAGAACTCTTAGAAACTGCCATACATAATTGACATAAGTTGCCATCATTTTTTCTATGGCTGCATCCTCTTTATGTCCCCCTTCCCCTCCCCAGGCCATGAAAAATCCATAACTGCAGCACAATGAAGCCTCACAGCCTGATAATAGGACCCATTATTTATTTATATGTAGAAGGATGCACATCATATGACTTCTTATTGCTTTATTCAAGTCTATATTACATAATTTGCTGATATCTCCTGAGGTTTATGTTTAGTTACATGCACTGAATGCTACCCCTAAGTGTCTCACTCCACTCAACACTAATTTTAAAGCATTTCAGAAATATCTGGTTAAATCTGCATTTCCCCTACTCCCCTCATCACATTTTCACACATTCTTGAACTTAAAATTCTCACTGGGTAGAAGTTTTTCCTAACTGAACCTCACACAGTAGTTGTGAACATAGGAATTATTAGAGCAAGGTTCTTTGATATTTTGAACTCAACATAAGTAAAAATCACTTGAAATTATTTTGACCATGGTATCTTAATGTACTTAATTCAAAACTGACTAAATTGGAAAAGTGGTGTTCAAATGACTTGAAGCTTGGGGTGCCCTGTTTATAATGTCTTTATAGAGCTCCTTTCCAAAGATCAAGGTACCTTCCCAAAACTGAAACTTATTAAAGCATCTTGCATTTGGCACTCAAATAAGGCCCCTCAGTTATATTTCTAAATGTCTAAAACAACCAGTGAAGCCTGTAAGCATGATGTAAAGAAAATAAACTGGGGAAAAAACTGAAGACCTGACGAGAAGAAGCATATGTGGGAAGGGTAGAAAAGCGGAGGGAAGAAGTAGGTGGAGTGGGAAAAATGGATAATAAATCACAGCCCTGCTCAACCAGCAAAGATCAGTAGATTTTAGCTGAAGAAAAGTGAGCCTAAAAGCTGCATATGATTGAAACGACATTCTGAGCACCAGAAAGTTTAATGAAGTTACAAAACTAGGCCAAGATCAGAATGTATTTCCTTCTTAAACACATGATGCAGTTCCCACCTATAACAATAACAGCTTTGCCAGTAAAACCAAGTAAGGGCTCAGATGCTAATTTTTCTAATTCTTGGTTCCTGGCATGAAGCATCCATAGCAAGCAAGCTCAGAGCCTTGCATAGCCACCCAGTAGGATACTGAGCCTTTGCACCAAGCTCTATTATCTTGTCATATGAATTTCACAACACAGGCACGTATGTATGTACATACCATTACAGATATCCACAGCCATATGCACATTATTCAACTAGAAGCAGATTAGCATCAGCTAAATAAAAATACACATTCAGATTAAAAACAAAAGCCTCACAAGGTACTAAGTTCTTTCTTGCCTGTAGCATCAGTTTAAGAATAAATATGATTATAAAAATCATCATGAAATGGCATATGGTACATTTTTGTACACATATTATTCACTCATTTCTTATTGTATTTGACTTGACACTGACAATATATCTTACTCATTAGGGGAGCTTATATTTCAGTCTCAGTTGTATGTTAAAAATCTCCCACTGCTATATGGCAAGAATACATGAAAAACAAATAGGCAAAAGCACGCTTGCCTGGAAAGACTTAATATTTCTCAAAATGTTCAGAAATGATTCTTCCCATTAAAAATCCAAAGTCAAAAGGGGAAAATACAATTGTTACCCTTGATTTTTCCCTGGTGTTTCATGTGTTACATCAAGAGTTCCTTGATTGGATTCAAATGCAAAGTTGCTCCCATGGCTTCAAAGTCATACTAAATTGAAAAATGTGCTTCAACAACATTGATACTGAAATAATATCCCAGAATACTGTCTTTATGGCTTTACCGTTATTAAACAAAAACATAACAAAACTTTGGGGGTCCTTTTAACTGAAATAACAGAATGATAATAAAAAGCAACAAAAAGAACCATGTACTGAAGAAAACCTTGTTCTCTTTTTAAAACCCCTCTGGAAATACTCCCAAGTTCAACTTTCCTGAGACTCCAAAGAAGCGCGCATGGTCTGATCCACAGGCATGGACATTCAGAGTGTCCGAGCCGGCATGACAGATACTAAAGGGAAGGCTGACACTGTGGGCAATGTTTTGAGCAAACAGTTGAGTGTAAAACTGTTTCACCAGTGTAATCCCAGGATGAAGCATTTAGACACAGTTCTCTTCAGATTTGTCTTTGAATATATCTAGTCAAAAGCAGAAAAACAGGCTGGAAAGGAGATCCACAAACTGCTGCTGAATTAAAGCTGTAAGTTCTCAAAAATACTTAAATAATCTACACTTACAATTGGCCTACATCATCTGTAAGTACCTACTCTCTATTTTAAGTTACACTCAGGAATTTTAGATAGCTCCTATTTCATAGAATCACAAAATCATTAAGGTCGGAAGGGACCTCAGGAGATCACAACTGAGATATTTACAACTTCAACAATACCATGATGCAGCATGGCTGATTAATTTCCATCCACAGAAGTATTACTTCCAGAAGTGATAGAGAATCTTCTCCAGAAGGAGAACGCCAGAGTTAACAGACACCAGGTTTAGGAGCGTGTCCATTGTTACCTAGGCAGCCCAACATAAAAAGATGCTGCAGTCTCTGGCCATCAAGATGCAGAGATGACCGCATCTCCAAGACAGATACGGCTTTCATTACATTTATGAATTATGCCTGACATTTAATATTTGAATGTAATATTTTTTGTTTTAATAAAGAATCACTGGATCATCAGAATAATGGATAGCACTGGTGCAAATATAATGAAAATGCCAAGCTTTAAATAGCATGTTTAATTATTAAAAATGTTACTGGAAAAAACTAACTTTGCATTGCTGTCAAGATCAAATGAACATGAATTTCAATCAAAAGAGAGGCTATTGTACAATATATTAAAACATGAGGTTCTGCCTACAGTAATTATTGTGCACAGCACACAAAGGGGAAAAAAGGCAACACTATCAATCACAGTCTGTCCACATTCAGTCAATATGAGCTCCTCCCCTGCTTTGTTGCACAGTTTCTCCTTTGTTAGCCACATTATACAATACATGGGGCTTTCAAGAGCTTGGCCTTGGTTGTACATTAAGGAAGGCTCTTGAGATCCTTCTTGAAAGAAATTCAATATCTTTTCTTGTTTGAGAAAATTGCAATAAACTGTACAGCAGCATCTTTTTATTTATTGGTTTTTTTTGCAAAATCATAAGTCATCTGCTACTTACCACAGTATCCTTTCTATATGATCACTGTAATGTGCTACACAGAACACAACTTCCTCACCTGTTCATCTGCATTACAGTGACAGTACAAGCAGCACTTATTCAGGCTGCTGAAAGAGTTATTTCTCCATCCGAGAAAAACACAAGGATCAAGATCTCCATTTTGCACCACTGTGGCAGGTTTGCTGACTACATAGATGCTCTTAATTTCCATGCTAAGCAACTGCTGAGAATAATACAGAACATGCTACCTTGCAAGAATCCCACCAGTGCATCTGGGCATATTAAAAAAGTAAAACTGCATAATCATATCAAGTCCAGTGGCTCCAGTATTTTTCTTTGGTTTTCAGAGAAGCAGGAGGTAACACCACACGTCTGAGCATTTAACTGCATGTCCTTCTTGTCCATTTTTCTGCTTCTACCTCCCAAAATTTTGCTAGTAGGCAATTTCTGTGTCAACCAGGATGTGTAGGGTGTATCTTTGGCACAGTTCCACTGACACTTCAAAACTATTTCCTGTGCTGCTTTCAAAATTCAAGTTCCTCCCCTACCCCATTTTCCCCCTTTTTTAATCTGCATTGTTTTAAAAATATCCTTTCAGAAATTTGGCCAAGAGGTTGAGTTTACTTTTTACTTTTCTGTTCTTAGCAGAAGTTTTATTGTGTTGCAGAAAAGGCTCTTGTGCTGTATTGCTCATTTGGATACCATTAAAAGTAAGTTCCACATTTTAATAGGTGAGGTTCTACCTTTACAAAGTTATAGTTTTATGGTGACCAAAGTATAAGTTCAGAGCTATATACAATGCACATACAGAGAACATAAAATGCAGATACGCTTTCCTCCACCTGGCTACAACACATCCTGTTCATATACACCTCACTGCATCTGTGGATGTAATAGTAAAAGATCCCCTTTCAGAGTGGAATTTCTCTTAGGGAAAGCATCTATGGAACCGGTTTATGCTGAAGTCGGTGGGAATTTTGTCCTCAGGCTTCCAGAAGTCATGAAAGCTCTAACACATCTGTGTTAAGAGTAGGACTTGCTGCCCATTTTACTGAACACAGAGGTGTTTGTTTATTTACTAATGTCTGTGAAAAACTTTACATACTCTAAACTGAGGATTCACAGGGATGCTTGAAATTAAACAGCAGAAACAAAATGTCCTCATGCACACGCTGGAAGAGCAGTCACAAATTCTGTAACCAGGTCTTTCTCTCAAGAGAGCTGTAAAGCTGTAATAAAAACCATTTTATTGCTACACTGTCCCATGATGGCGTTGCTGTCCTCTCATGAATACTGGAGATGTCCTGCACTTAGCCATAAATGCCCCCAGCATTATAAACCACTAAGCACTTGAGTCAATCCAGCAAAACACTTTAAACCCACACAACCTGAAGCATATATCTAGCTCTATGCAGACTATTTCCAAGCTCATTTTCAAATCAGCTCGGGAGATGGCTGCATGGTTATACCCTATACCAATATTACAGACAAAGGGAACCAAAGGGTGGTAAGGAGGTGATCTTTAGATCAGTCCAGTGGATAAAGCCTGTAAGCTGGAACAAAAGCTGCAGACTGGCTATATTTTTTCTTTAATTTCTGGGACAGAGTTATTTTCTTCCAACTTCTAATGATTTTTCTGGGAAAACAGGAGCTATTCCTTCCTACCGTGCTATCACCATGCTACCTTATCTAGGTAGCCATGAAAATTACAGCCAAAATATATGAGATGGATTAAAGAATGCGTGAAATGCATTCCATGAAGAGCTTGGCATTGAAAGACTTGTGTAAAAGCCTTTGTTTTCTATCTCTTCCTGCTACCCATACTACATGCCCACCACACAAAGCTGTAAAGAGCATGCTCACTTGGCAGAATCCTTACAGAAGCAAGACAAAAAATTTCTAGCCCAGTGCTACATTTGCACAGCTAAACTACTTCCACCCTGAACTGACTTATCTATGGCTAATGAGGGACCCAACAAGCTGAGCCTCCTCTACTTGCAGCCACATGAACCTGTGCTTTCTAAACACCAGCACTGACCCTATACCTGCTCACTTCTGAGCAGGGATTTCCATCATGAACTACAGTCATGTCAGGACTAACAGCATAGGAGATAAAGAAAAGCAACAGCAGTGTTGCTTCAGTAAGTCAAGGGGAAGGAACAGGTTCAAAGCAAGCTGGGAAAGTGACAGGTATTAAACTAATAATTAGTGAAAAAATCCCTCCACCCCATAGCTTTTGTAGACACAACTTCTAAGGATCAAACAACTGTTACGTGAAACACACAAACTTGTCCAAGGCATCTACTGAAGCATCAGGCTCTCCCCACTTTAGTTACAACCTCCTAAATCTGTTCTGTGAAATTTTTTAATCATCAGTTCCAAGTTTCAAAGATCTTAACACAAACGTTTTAACTGATAACAGCACAGAGGAATTCTCACAGGAAAGTCACATCTTGTAGCTACTTTAAAACTGCGTTGACCCAAGTGAATTAGTTGAGAGGACATGGGAGAACACTGTATCAATTAAAGATGTTGGACTAAAAGCAGTAATTGGCTTCACCCAATATTCTGCAGACCTTGTTGCATTATGGTGTATTAACTTTTCATGGCTTCATGTAGGGCACATTTTTTGACATTGTTTTCCCCTTGTCCTCATGAGAGCAGTCTGTCCATTCATCTTTGTTTACATTCTTTCAGTAAATTATAGGGATAACTCTCTATTTTGCCAATTCTTCACTACAGGCATTTTTAGCTTTGCATTTACATAAGACATTCTAAGTTTATGAATTGAATTGGAGGCGATAAAGTCAAAACTAACAAGGCTATAAAAACAAATTTGCTTTAATACTTCAAATGTGCTCACAGCAAAACATCAGTTGCAGCAAGCTCTTTCTCATTTTCTCCTGCTTCCCTATCTCATACAGCACTTGCCTCAAGCTACAGAGAAGGCACTTCAGCCAAGCCCTTCATTAGCAGAGTCTGTCATAGCATATAAAGGAACACCTCCATTTATAAATATAGTTCTGTGGCAATCCAGCAAGCCCACCCGCAGCCAACCACAGAAGACTGAACCAGAAGCATCACTGCCATGTAGTGTGGCACAGTTTGGGGGTAAAGGAGCTTTCTTCATGTGGAATACAACTGGAAATGTACTAAGCTGCTGCTCAGAATGTCTTAGTAACATCCCTACAGCTGGTCAGAAGGGACTTACATTTTTAAAAGAAAACGAAAAAAATCAAGATTTTTCAATTGGAGAAAGAAAAGGAAATATTTCTACAAGAGCTCCTAATACCCATTCCAAAACAAAGGAAATGAAAAGTAGATGGGGCTGCTAGTCTGCTCCATAATTTAATCTTGACAGCATCTCCCTGGAAGGGTGGGTGCCAGTCAGTAACTGTTTTCACATAAAAGATGCAGACATGAGTGAAGCCTTTTAGAAAAGAACAGACTTCTGCTCAAGAGCAAGTCCTGTGTTAAACCACCCAAAAAAAGAAAGGTGAGATGCTGCTGAGCTCCATTTAATTTGCACTACCTGCAGACACAGCCTACAACACGACTGCATGATACAGCCCCAAGAGGAGCAGGGGAGGTTTGCTTGCTCTTAAACCACATAACTTGAATGCCTTTCCTTTGCAATTGTCTGAAGTTTCTCAGCTAGCATAAACTTACATCTTTACGTGCAAGATTCTTGGCCAGACATATATTTGAAACTGCAGTGCATGTAGTTGGCACTATGTGATAGGTAGTATTATGAAATAACGTATTAAAGGACTACTTAAAAACATTTCAGCTAGATGTTAAAGCCTTGTTAAAATTCTAATGTTGCTCAACAAACCCAGTTCAAGATGACAAGAAATTCAGTGGGATTTAATCATGCACACAGGGGAAAGTTTTCTGACATAATCTGACCAAAGAAATGAAAGCCTAATGGCAGATCTGATGATCTGATCCTCATAATGACTGCCGAACAATTTCATGCCATTGGTGTGAAACCAATTTCTAGCTTAAACAAAGTTAATTTGAGTATTTAATATAGGAGTTATTAATTACAATTAGAAACACTTGTCATATTCCAGACAGAAGATTAAGATTATTTCCTTGATTTACATGGGACATTATGCTGATTTTATCTAAATCCACTGCGTAAAAACAAACAACAGCAAGAAACGATCATTCCCAAGAGCATAACAACAGATCAACCTGTTAGACTTAGTTGAAAGGATATTTTTTGTCAAAATAAAGATAATGGATTAGTTTGCTCTTGTGATTTGCATTTAATTTTTGGCAAGCAAAGCTTGCTAATGAGTAAAACTTAGAGATTATAAAGGACTTTTGTAACACAACGTGGGGAAAAAGTCCAACTATTTAAGGCAGGGAGCAATAAACTGATGATAAATCCAGCATTTTACAAAATAAGATTTCCAGGGGAAAGCTCTATTTTGCTAAAAATGGTACAAATGAAAATAAGATTTCATTCAGGAAAAATCAAAACAAACCATTCCCGTAAAGCTGAACAACTTTGACCTTTTCAGAATATGATTTGTAGGTTTTATATCATCTCATATGAAGCAAAAAAAAAGACATTCAAAACCAAATGGTTTACTTTTTTTTTTTCTGAAGGGGGGAGAAAAAGAAACAAATCTTTCATATGAGATTTTGAAGTTTAGTTGTTCTTGTAAGAGATTTTTTTTTTATTTGTCCCAAAGCTTTGTATGAAATGGAAAAACCCAGCTCCCACATGGGAAGGTACATGTCTCCTTCCCACAAAGTGACAGAGCTATTTCCTAGGCCAGAACACGATTTCCCATTCAGTGCATTCTGTTAATGCAGAACTGGGAAGAAATGTGATCAGAGGATTCTTCAGCATGTAATGCTAGGGAAAGAAGGAGGTAGAAAGAAGAACAGAAGAGAGCAATTCCGCTGAAAGGGACCTACCATGATAATCTAATTCAATTGCCTGACCACTTTGAGGCTGACAAATTCAAGCATGGTATTGAGGGCACTGTCTAAATGCCTCTTAAACACTGACAGGCTTGGGGCATCAACTGCCTCTCCAGGAATCCTGTTGCAGGATTTGGCCGCTCTCAGTAAAGAAATGCTTCTTCATGTCAAGTCTGAACTTCCCTTGACAGATGCAGCTTTGAGCCATTCCCACACGGGAGGTTTCCAAATACCTTAACATCCTTTTTAAATTGTAGGGCACAATTTACAGGATTGCATTCCTGTACTGTGTTCCCTCATAGTACAAAAATGGAATGAGCGCAGATATAGCTAATTGTTTCAGGATGTTTTCTGTCAGCATAGAACAACCCTTTGCAGAGAGGAAAACATGGTCTTAAAATGCACTGGCTATCAGTTTGTTTTTTCAAGGGTAACTCAAAGCATAGGGTTTAGCTCATAAATCCCATGTAATTTTAAATCTTTGCTACCTGAAGACCGTTTCTTTCCCAAAAGTCCTCCAGACAGAGGGCATTCATGGCAAGAGAATTCATCTCTAGTCTCACTGTGCCTGCTGGTCTATCAGACCCACATTTGGACACTCTGCAGTTGCATCAAAATATTAAGATTTGTTAATTGAACAGACATAGTCTGGCAGCTTTCTGCACTTATTACACCAGCTTTACAAGCTAATTGCTACACACGTACTAGAAGGTATCACTAACTGCATCACCCTAACCTACCTGCATTTTGTCTCATGCAGCTTTTTCAGCATCTAGGCTGATTTGGCACTTTCTCCAATGAAAGTTCCAAAATGGAAGCTCATTTAATGCCAGCTGTGGTTCTTTTCTTTCCTAGGAGACAGACATCCATTTTAAAAGTGCATGGAGCTGGACGCAAGCAGGCTACTGATGGATGAAAGCCTCATTAAGATATCTCTCAGGCTCCACCCTTCATGCTTTGATGTCAGTAAATGTATGGGAAATTGAAGTGCGCGGTCAGGTCTTTTGAATATGGATTGCAGGAAAGCATCATTCAAGAAATGTAGGTTTCCACATCATATTCTGGATTTCATGGCATCTCAATAAAATAATACAGACCAATTGCTGCTCTTGATTAAACTGAGAAAAACAGTGAGCAGAGAAAATCAAAACCTCAAATGGAAGATCTAATGGACAATTAAGGCCAAACCACAAAATTCAAAATATATTTATGTTTAAAAGAAGGTTAAGTATTTTATTTGCCAGTGCATAAGCAGCTAGAATGAAGTTACGTGCTTACATATTACCTACAAGACCACACACTGCATTTAAGTTCTAGCACAAGCTACCTCTCCATTTAAAGGCAGAAGCTATGCAAATGTTACTTAGCCTAAAAGTAACATCTTTATAGCTTTGTTTCCCATTACAGAAAAGAAAAAGTAACTTTTTCATTGTTATTACGTTTAGAGCTCATAGAGGATATAGGAAGACAGCTAGGAGGACTAAGGCATCCTTAGAATTAAACCTGGCAAGAAGGGTCAAGGACAGCAAAAAGAGCTTTTTCAAATACATGGCAGACAAAACTAACACCAGAGGCAATGTAGGCCCACTGATGAACGGGATGGGTGCCCTGGTGACAGAAGATACAGAGATGTCAGAGTTACTGAATGCCTTCTTTGTCTCTCTCTACTCTGCTGCAGGCAGTCCTGAAGAGCCCTGTACCCCTGAGACCTTAGATGAAGTCAGGTCAACGGAGCGGTTTGCCTTAGTCGATGAGGAATGGGTTAGAGACCAGTTGAGCAATCTGGACATCCATAAATCCATGGGTCCAGATGGGATGCACCCGCGGGTGCTGAGGGAACTGGCGGAAGTCATTGCTAGACCGCTCTCCATCCTCTTTACCAAGTCTTGGGAAACGGGAGAGGTGCCTGAGGACTGGAGGAAGGCAAATGTCACTCCTGTCTTCAAAAAGGGCAAGAAGGAGGACCCGGGTAACTATAGACCGGTCAGCCTCACCTCCATCCCTGGGAAAGTGATGGAACGCCTTGTCCTTGGTGCCATCTTAAGGCATATCAAGGATAAGAGGGTTATGAGGGGCAGTCAACATGGCTTCACCAGGGGGAAATCATGTTTGACCAATCTCTTAGCCTTTTATGAGGAAATAACACGGTGGATGGATGATGGCAGAGCGGTGGGTGTGGTCTACCTTGACTTCAGCAAAGCATTTGACACAGTCTCCCACAGCATCCTCACAGCTAAATTGAGGAAGTGTGGACTGGATGATCAGGTAGTGAGGTGGACTGTGAACTGGCTGAAGGAGAGAAGCCAGAGAGTTGTAGTCTATGGGGTGGAGTCTAGTTGGAGGCCTGTAACTAGTGGAGTGCCTCAAGGGTCAGTACTGGGACCGGTATTATTTAATATATTCATCAACGATTTAGATGAGGGAATTGAGTGTACTATCAGCAAGTTTGCTGATGACACTAAGCTGGGAGGAGTGGCTGACACGCCAGAAGGCTGTGCTGCCATCCAGCGAGACCTGGACAGGCTGGAGAGTTGGGCAGGGAATAACTGGATGAAATATAACAAGGGAAAGTGTAGAGTCCTGCATCTGGGCAGGAACAACCCCAGGTTCCAGTATAGGTTGGGAAACGACCTGTTAGAGAGCAGTGTAGGGGAGAGGGACCTGGGGGGCCTAGTGGACGACAGGATGACCATGAGCCAACACTGTGCCCTTGTGGCTAAGAAGGCCAATGGCATCCTGGGGTGTATTAGAAGGGGGGTGGTTAGTAGGTCGATAGAGGTCCTCCTTCCCCTCTACTCTGCCCTGGTGAGACCCCATCTGGAATATTGTGTCCAGTTCTGGGCCCCTCAGTTCAAGAAGGACAGGGAGCTGCTGGAGAGAGTCCAGCGCAGGGCAACAAAGATGATTAAGGGAGTGGAGCATCTCCCTTATGAGAAAAGACTGAGGGAGCTGGGTCTCTATAGTTTGGAGAAGAGGAGACTGAGGGGTGACCTTATAAGTGTCTATAAATATATAAAGGGGGAGTGTCACGAGGATGGAGCCAGGCTCTACTCAGTGACAAACAATGATAGGACAAGGGGTAATGGGTACAAACTGGAACACAAGAGGTTTCACTTAAACTTGAGAAGAAACTTCTTCTCAGTGAGGGTGACGGAACACTGGAACAGGCTGCCCAGGGAGGTTGTGGAGTCTCCTTCCCTGGAGACATTCAAAACCTGCCTGGGCACATTCCTGTGTAACACTATCTAGGTGTTCCTGCTCCGGCAGGGGGATTGGACTAGATGATCTTTCAAGGTCCCTTCCAATCTCTAGCATACTGTGATACTGTGATAATATGCTGCAGAACATCAGTCTCTGCAGAAATTTTTCAGACATTAATATTTGGGAGTAAAAACAATAGCATCTTGTTTACAGCCCTAACTATAAGACATTTCTTATTTATGTTTGAAAAGCTTATCTCACACAGATTGAGATTTCAATTTATTTATTTCTTTTTAAACATTTTTCTACCCCAACCACATTGCCCTGGTGAGAGTAACTAAGCTAAATTCAGCATGTTCTAAAGACCCAGAAAGATTTGAATGAAGAGCCACTAAAACCCAACTCTAATGACTTCCACTTTCTACAAAAAGATTAGCTAGGGCTCAGGTTTAAGCACCCCCCATACCTACATGCAGAACTAATTTGCACCTGCAGTTCTCAATGGCACCACATGAACCCAACCCCTGCCTCGGAAGTGAATACCTTTCTTCACACGGCGAAAAGCTACCAAATGACATCAACTACACAAAGCACATGCACAGCCAAAGTGGGATTTTCTGCACCACCACCAAAGTAGCTGTCCAAAACCCTGCTGGGCCAGAGGGAGGATGGTCATATTGAGTCTTCGTACCATTTCCATCCACAGCCCATTGCACATCTCTGCAAAGCTCTTCTGAGCCTCCTGCAGCAGTCATACAATGTCGTGGTTTAAACCCAGTCAGGTAACTTGTTCACTCACTCCCAGTGAGTGGTACCGAGCTGACAGCAATCGAGGTCCGTGTGTCCCCCCCCCCCACCGGGGTTTTCCCCCACTCCCGGAGGAACGGGGAGGAGGATCGAAAAAAAAGTGCGACTCCCATGGGTTGAGACAAGAACAGTCCAGCAACCAATGTACACAAATCACCACCGCTACTATCAACTACAACAATGATAAGGGAAAATAACAAGGGAAGAGAATACGATACCACCGGCCAAGAAAACGAGTTCCACCCGGAAGCCCGTGTCCTTCTGGGTAACTCCCAGTTACCCCCCACCCCGGCCATGACGTGCTGTGGTATGGAATACCTCCCTGGCTAGCCCGGGTCAGGCGCCCCATCTCTGCTTCCTCCCGGCTTTCCCTCCTCCCTGGCAGAGCATGAGCCTCACAGAGTCCTTGGTCAGGGTAAACATCACTTAGCAACAACTGAAAACATCGACTTCACCAACACTGTTCTCAGGCTGGGAGTCAAAACACAGCACTGTACCAGCTACCACAAAGGAAAAAAAAACACATGACTGCTACTGCTGAACCCAGGACACACAATCAAGGGCTTTCCCTCATCCTTTTGATTCTCCAACACCCTTAAGAACTCCTGCTAAAGGAGTGGATCATCTGTAAAATGATCTAAACAGACAGACACTAAATGGGAAAACTTAAACAGCGCCATTCATCCATCTGTGCTATGATGCATGTTTTGCGTACACATTTTTATGCAGCAACTACCACTTTCACAACTGAACAGTCAAAAGCTGCAGTGGTATACCATTCCCTGTGTGGAACAGGCAGCCAGCTATTGAGTTAACTTCAGTGTTCCTACAGAAGACAAACAGTGGGTCTTGCTTTGTCCCACCTTCTGGTGTGGCAATATCAGCTTCATAACTTCATCTGCTTGGTCAAGAAGGCTATTAGAGGCCTGAACTGTGGGACTTGAATTGTTTTTCAGGCTGCATGCACTTCCACTCCCTCATTCAGATGTTTATATCCCTGTTAGGTTTTCAGCAAGCATGCCTGAACACTTAGCATGGACATTCCAGTTTATTTTGCCCTCAACAGGATCTAATCCATGTGCTCCAGAGTCACACCGTGAATCAAGCCCATGCCGTGCAAGCAGGGAGGTTTGGCAGACTCCTGTCAGAGCTGCACTAACGCTCTGAACAAAAAAATGTTAACATAGGCAAAACCTGCATTCAACTGCAGTTGGAATAAATCTTTTTCCAAGCAGTTCAGACTTAAGACTAGTGTCAGGAAGAAAGTAATTTCCACCAGAAATGCTTTTAGGCGCAGTCTTATGAATTTCCCCATTAACAAAGAAGGTTAAAACTAGCCCTGAAACAACCTGTGTATCAAGCACCAAATCAGCAAGCACTTGATGTCTGCTCAGCTCAGCAGGAAAAAGTATATCTGACTACAGGAACATAACTGAGCAGCATCTGACTCTCTTTCAGCAGTACAGCCTACCAAGGGGCATCCGCATGCCAGGATCACTGCTCCCTTCCTCCAGCTGGCAGGACCACCCGCAGGGCCAGTTACTTGTTTTCCGTGTTAAGTTCTGTTCTCTTTGGAGCACTTCAAGCTAGACTAGTGTAAAGAAACTGACATTAAAAGGTATTACATTCGCACATAACGCAATTCCTAGAATGAAATGACAATTCTTCAGTTTTGTTAATATGGTGCTTGACTAAATATTACTGTAAAAAATCATTACCTATGCATAAAGTCTCTCAGGCCTCTTTTCCTATTTTGACTGCTCATAATTAGAAAAGCAGGCAATTTCAATTTGTGAAATAAAAACATAAGTGAGACTAGTTAGGAAAATAAATGTTTATCAGGTGGTTTTCCATCCTCTCGGAACAATTTATATACTCGACATTTTTAAAACAAAAGTTTCAATGTATTAGTAGTGAAAACTGAACTCTTTACTGAACAGTTCTGTTTCTTTACTTTGGCTGTATTCTAGTCCAGAAAACCTAATAGAATGAAGACAGCATTGGTCCCATTTCTTCCAAAGACTGCCAAAGTAGACACACTGCAACCCTGTGTGCTAATATCCATACCATGTATTTGCTCATAGCATGATCACTCATCAACAGAGAAGTCTATATTTAGCAGTGTGGCCATTCTCTTAGCAGAGGCTGTGAGGTACGGGGTAGATGAAATAGCTAATGTGACAGTTTTCTTTCATCCCCAGCCACACTGAGAGCCTGGATTTCATCTACTGTCTGCTGACAGATGTATCGCTGTTTACTCCATGTCCTTGCTTGTGGGTTACTTCTCTGATCTCTAACAGAATCCACTGGGGCTTGCCAAGCTTCAGCTGCTCAAGTCTCATTCATGGTATCTCTTCTCACAGAAGCCTGTAATGCTCATCACAGGAAGCCATGTAGAATTCAGCTACAAAAGCATCATATACTTACTAAAATCCAACAGGGACAAAATCAGCCCTCAGATGACAGTGGGCAGATCTCAGTTTCAAGAAAAACACCAGTCACACATTTAAGGGTAAAATATAACATAGGAATATATCCCCAGTGGTGGGAAAAACTGGGAACAACTTTGAGAGCCAAATACCCAATTTTATCATTTTCTATTTTCACAGGTTTCATATTGAGTTTCTTCTCCTTTTATTCAGCAGCAGAAAATTTATAACAGTGGAAGCATCATTATTTGTTACACTTCCTTAAAGGCTCCATTTCATTTATGCAGTAAGCAAATCAAAATAAAAAAAATCCTGCTTCTAAATTTATGAGTTAATGCTACAGGCTGTCAAGTTTTTGCACAAATGTATCTAAGTGGCTAAAAGAGATAATCAACTCTGTCAACATTAGGGTATTTTCATGCTATTTCCCCTAACAACTCAGGCTGATGCTCTAGCAAGTTGTCATTCCTATACTGTACTGTAACTTCTGGGGTGCATGGATGTTGTTTTGGGGTAAGAAGCAAGCATCTTCCCACTGGAGATGTAGAACTTCTAACCCAGAAGAGACAGGCAGAAATGTTGGGGGCAGAGCCCCAAGGATTAAGATTTGCAGGAAATTTCCTATATAAATTCACTATATAAAACTTGTATGATCACCCACAGAGACAGAAACCAGCTATGAGCAACTGAATTACTCCCTTCTGATTAATATCATCTTCACTGCATTTATACCCTCAAGACCCAATTAGCTCAAGCTGGATAATGACCAACGTCCTGAAAATATGCTTGTCATTGACAGCAATCTCAGATTTAGCCATCAGAACTAGGCTAATAGACTAGCCTGCTGCAAGGCTGCTAAAATTAACAGCTAGCCTTCTGCTAAGATAGCAAGTGTTAACACTTC
This sequence comes from Pezoporus occidentalis, assembly GCF_034315485.1. Lineage (NCBI taxonomy): Eukaryota > Metazoa > Chordata > Aves > Psittaciformes > Psittacidae > Pezoporus > Pezoporus occidentalis. The sequence continues at coordinate 1,003,153 of NW_026916159.1, read as the reverse complement.
CCAAGGAAGCTGTAAGAGGATACTAGGGTTAAAGCTTTTGTCACTGTAGGATCGGTAAACTTGCACTTTAAAATGCACTTGTCATAGACTTTTCAGGAATGAGGCTGTTATTTCATTGCCTAATGTGGAATATTAGGAGCTTTCTATTAAAAAATGGCAAGTTTGATTTATTTCACATGAAATTCATCAAGACATCTCTAATTTTCAGTAGTTTAAGTGACAGGTGCAAGAGGATCGATCTAAAACATGAAAGTCTAGACCTATGACAAGGTAAGTGCGCTGATCAAGATAATGCATACTCCTGGTTAACAATTAAGACACCCCATCAGAAACCTAACCCTAACAGCCAGGACCATTTTGGAAAACATGATAAATGGCAGATGCAGTGGAAGCTGCAAAAGCATGTGTCAACTTCTAAGCTCATTAGAAATTAGATAACCTTGGACACATTCCGGGCTGATATGCGCACTCTAAGTACAGTTCGCAGTGATGGTGACTGTTGTGCAAGAACCTGAAAGAATCATAACACACATCTTGCTGTCTTACTGGCCAGATTACTATCAGGTTATTAATTTCCCTTTTCTGTTTATTGTACTCATCAATAGACTAAGCTTCAGGCTTGCTGAATTTGAAATTTATATCTATAACTACTCTGGAGAGATTAGATAACTCTTCCTAAATCTTAAATAAAAATATGGCAGGTTCCTAGAAATAACCAAGAGTCTTTTCCAAAATATTCCACAGGAAAGCAAATAGTATTTCATGTGGACACTGATTTCCTTGCAGAAAGTCACAGAAATCGTAGGAAAACTCAATTCAGAATGACCACCCCTGGTTCATTTCTAGTCCAACTGCTGCTCAAAGGGCCAGCTGTGATCTCAGATGAGGTTGCACGGTTTTATCCAGTAGGATCTTGAAAATACCCATTGGTGCATGGGAGAACACTGACTGAACAACCTCTCCGGTTATCCTGCTCTGCTGCCCGACTGCTGTCATGTTAACCAGCGCCTTTGTCCCAGAGCTGCTTCCCAGCCAGGCAGCCCTAGCCAGTGTCACTGCAAGGCTCATTCTCTTTCAGGTGCAGGACTTGGCATTTGCCTTCATTGACTTTCATAAGGTTCTTCCCAGGCCATTCCTCCCACTGGTCTAGGACCTTCTAGATGGCAATCCTGCTCTCAAGGGTATTGACACATTCTCTCCAATTTGGCATGATGTGTGAACATGAGAGTGTCCTCCATTATTTTCTCCAAGTCACTAATAAATATGTTAAACAGAACAGGTCCCAGTACAGACCCTTGTACTACTCCACTCAGTCAGCTTAGGCAGCGTGCAGCCCTACCTGGATCTACCTCCCAGGCCTGATCATCATTATTTTTTTAATACATTGAGTTAACTGCCCATCTCTACCTTGGACATAAGAATATTGCAGGAAACCATAGCAGAAGCATTACTAAAGTCAAGGTGAAGGACACTCACTGCTCCTCCCTTGTCCACAGACCTAGTCATTTTACCACAGAAAGTTGGTTAGGCATGCTTTACTCTTAGTAAATCCACACTGTTAACCCACCCTTTTTTCTTTAATCTACCCGGAAATGTGTAATTCAATTATAAAATTATAAAATAGATGTAGAAATATACATACAGCTTTTTGTTTTCCTTTTACTGTATCAATTCAATGCTCATAATGGTAGCCCAATAGATTAGGTCAGCAGGTGCTAAGAACAGAAGCAAAGGCACTATTTAAGGCATTCGCACTGCTCTGTTCTTCGCATAAAAGTCCAAACTCAAAACAACCATGCCAATTCGTATTATCACCTGTCTTCAATAAAGAAAAAAACATCTGGTAAAACACTGTATGGCTGATGTGTGCATAAAGCTTGGGTGGATCCTTGCAACTAGTTCACACTCAAGACCCCTAGAAATGCACAATAGGAAAAAATCTGCCTCCAACTGAGCTGCCAAGGGAAATGTCAGTAAGAGTGTATCTTTAAGTGCCATGTTTCCATTTACTACCAGTGATTTCAAGTAGAAATCAAAGTCTTTCTGCTTGAAGTACTAAACATTCATAGCCTTTAAACCAACACATAATCATCATTTTGTTAATGCTTCTTGAGCCAATAATACCCAAAAAGTAAATACTTAAGAGCAACTGAGATGCTTGTGAATAAATACTAATTTTTAAGTATCAGCATTTATGACTAATGCAGCTCACTATCATATCAAAAGAACAGCACTGAGTACTGTGATTGCTTACTTCTTGTTGCCACAGCTATCAACATAACTTCACTAACTTCAAGGTCACTGTATGACAAACAGCAAATTATGTGGCAAATACTGTCTTCCAAGTCAGCAAACTTTTAGGTCATACAGGAAGAGCCATGATTTCAGTCCTCAAGTTAAGTTGGTCTACTTTAAAAAGCTAGACTAACTAGTGAGTGGTCTGTATCTTCTCAGAAATAGCAATCGAGTCAGTATGGAGGTAAAACCACACCCACACACCCCCACACAAAACAAAAAAGGTTTTGTTAAACAGGAGCATATGCAGGGAAGAGCCCCAGCTTTAATGTTTGCCACTGATGTCAAGTCTATAAGGATCCTGAGGCTTAAGTACGTACTTGCAAGATCAGACCTTTGTAGCTCAGCCACACAGAGTTCAATGTAGTGCATATTCACATATTGTTGGGGTGCTACACTGACATCTCACGTATTAAAAAATTAAAACAAGTTATGCATCAGAAATAGGCCACATGACAGATACCTCCACTCTTTCATGCATGCAGCCCACTACCTTGTATTTAAAGAGTACCAAAAAAGAAGGAAAAGGAAAAAAGGAATAAAAAAGGAATAAAGTCAAGACCTATATTTACAATCACCAGAATTGCATGAATGAAGATAAAACAGATTATTTAACAGGGAAACTGCAGTTTTCCAGGAACTTTGCTTTCAAAGGGTATTTGTAAAGGTACCACAAATCACATACACGAAGAGACAGAAAAAAGAACATTTCACTGTCTTGCCTGTAACACATGTTAAACATAAAATGGGAGAAAGCCAAGGCATCTCCTACAGGCATCCTATAAGTTCGAAATTAAGAGTTCTGAAAAAGCTGCAAACATTCAACAGAAGACAACAACTGATGCCACACAAAATCTACGTGTTAGAGCAGATTTATGTATATGTAGGTATGTTCATCAGTGGAATATCTTTGATCAGAAAAGGAAAAAAAGCCTTCCAATCTTAAATTGTTAAAGAGATGAATGAAGTGGACAATAAGAGTAGCCTTACTCTTAGTCATCACAGGAGTTTGTCAAAGTAATCTGCACGTTTTAACAGTAGAGAGGAGGATCTGTAATTCCTAGAAACCCTGTGCATGTATGCCACTCAACATACATGCCTTCTTAGATATTCAGGAGAATCATGTTCCCAAAGTGCATATGATGGCAGAATCACATCCAAATATTAGCTCCCCATACTCAGCTGAAACACAGTCCTTGCCAGCATAGCAATAGGGCTAAGAGCTGCTTTTGCTCTCTAGGTACATCTTCACTTGCAACTAGAACAAGATCTGCCTATGTATTCTTTGCATTTCTTCTCAAAACAAAAACTTCTATTTTGGACTAGAACTTCTTGGAGAAGTTGAAGGACTATAACCAGTACTGTATACAAACATACATTGTCACACAAGGAAGCCTGAAAGACAAGTGTCGATATCTGCTAATACTTACCGCAGTTGAACTGGAAGACCCCTTCTCTTCTCCCTCCTCAGGAGACAAGTGGGTAGGTGTATTATGGGACAAACACTACTTAAAGTCACACAACTTGGGATAGGAAGTTGTATTCACAGAAGAGTGCTGAATTTGTCATCAGAGGGTATCCATATGCTCACAGTTCCCTAGCAAAACCATTTTTGGGCTGATTCCTCAACTCTACTACTCAAACTGCCATTACATCAGAAAGGCCCAAGAGATCACAAGAAAAACAGTATTACCTCACAGAATCTCACATTTCTTGATTGCTCCTCACAGATGGGCTGCTGGAGCCTGATTCCACCAAATGGCAGGAACACAGCTTAGCAGCAGTGCCTTAATGAAGTTGAGGCAGAAGAAAGTACATCTGAGCACAGATACCAGTTCAGTTGTTGTCTCTACTGAAGACTCAGCCTCTGTTCAGGTCAGACATGATTTTGCAGTTTGTTCCTGGCAGGTTTCAGGAGCAGCTCATGCTATGAGCTGGATTCACTGGTAGTGGGCAAAGATGGAAGAGGGAGAGGGGAAGCCTCAAGCCATTTTGCAGTGTCAGCAGCAGCAGGTGCCTAACAGGCAACTGAGGTATGAGGAAGTAAAACAAGCTTTTAAATGCACTGAAACCTTGTGCATGCTGAAAATTATCAAATGGGTAATTCCCCGTGAGGACAGCAAGGAAGGCAGGAACACTCACGCCCACTGCTAGTGGAGTGTTGGAAAAGAATTAAAAATTGACTGTTAAGAGTCCAGCCCACTCAAGCTTCCTTTTGTGAGCCTTTCTGATTACCAAGAGCCACAAGCAGCAAACTGTTGTGGAGGAACAGTGCATTTTTTTCTGTAATTCCGCTTTGATATAGTAGATCTGTCAGAAGTCATCTCCAGAAAGAGACAACTGATGTTCCCTTTGCTTACAAGGCCTCACCTTAGCCTGTGGTTTATAGATATTTTATACAAGGTGAAAAAGTTACAGAAATGCAATAAGTAAGTACAGTAGAGGAGAGCCATGACAAAGTTCATAGGAGAGATTTTGCATATGGAATCAAAGCTAATAACTACAAAAGAAAAATCATACCTATCCTTGCAAACCAAGTAAAAAGCACACAGCAGCAAGAGAGCACACAGTCCCCGAAGATGAAATATTTTGTGCATATGACAAAACTAAAAAGAGCAAGAGCAGTTTTAAATCACAGGCTAGTATCAACACCAAGGACACGCTTGTGTGTAGCTGGCACAAAACAGATAACACAAGTAAATGGCTCCAGAGACAGCAAGGGAGATTGGAATTACACTTTCACCTCTTTCTTAGAAACAGCCAGAGAAGCAAAACACAAGATAAAAGAAAAACGATATGAATCTCTGATTGAGATTAGAACTACATACAGGACCATATGCTTGCTGTCCACCTGAAGATCATACTGTTGCCTGAAGAGGTACAAGCATCACAACACAATCTTTCCCTGAAGAGATTCAGTAAATTCAAAAGTTATTTAGTTTCATTAACTGTAAAAGCATTTTCTGAAGTTTTCAGCTCTGCAAACCGAGATCTAACAGTCAGAAAGAGTTGGGTCTCACTTAAAACTGTGCTAAAACCCATCCCATTCCTGAAATTTCCTCAGAGGAAGGGACCTTAGCACAAATTTTGGCAGCTCCCAGTGCCCAGAGCTTTCGTGCCAGGGTTACTCCTGCTGAGGGAACAATCACTCAAGCGAAGGGTTAGGAGGGGAGGAAAGACTGACAAGTAGTCACTCACATCATGCCACTGTAATAATACTCAGGAATGGAAAGTTGTGTATAGGAAGTATCACTGACAAACAGAGAAGACTTTAAAGGAGGGTCACTGCTAGCACAACTACAAGGAAAAAATTAACAGATACACTGCTGACTTCTTTAAGACAGACTTAGAAAAGCATGGCATCTGAATGAGAACATGAACTGTTAAACCAAACCAGTTTCAGACCACTTCAAGGTGCTTAAAAAAAGGTTTATTAAAAATTAAAAGAAAAAATGCAAAGTTTATACCAATTCTACTCACATAGACACTGCAGAAAAAACTTGAGACTCAAGAACATTTTAGCTCTCAAGTTGATTTGAAAAATACTTCAGTGTTATGCACAGCAAGACAAAACACTCTGTGTACTATAAAATACTTCTTAAAAGTTTCTTAGAAGTATGTGGGAGTCACTCTGAAATAGAAACATTTCTCTGAAGGCTCCAAAGATATAGTTCATTCCTCAGCAGGGCCATGAGTGAGACCCAGAGCAGAGCTGTGATGTGCACCGGAATATCCAGACTAAGAAACAGGGTATAGAGCTGTGCTGAAACATGCAGCAGATTTTCAAGGATGGTAGGAATCGCCCGTTTCACTACAAAAAGCACACAGTAAAATCATTATCACAGACTATTATTTAGACACCTGGGAGCTAGAGAAAAATCCTGTCAGACATTACATCAGTGACCACTGTAATCAAAGCAATGGGCCATTTGCTCAGCTGTGATATCTAAAAATGTGAAGTATCATTACAGTAAACTGGTCTCCCTTGTCTTTGTGTGATTTACCTGGAAATGGGAAATCAGGCATATAGCACATCATTTCCATAACACAGAAGTCAGTCAAATGGGAAAACTCAATAGCAGTTAAAACTGTTGTGGCTAGTCAAGAGGAGAAAGAAAACATGTGACAGGCCATTCTTAACTGAAGAAACTGACAAAATACTGAAGCAAGAAGCAAGTGTAAGGCAGCTCCAGTATGACAGTAAGACACATACTCTGCCATCTGCCAAACATGCATGACAGCTTTCACAGCACTGAGATGCACAAGAACAATCATCCTAAATACAGCAGAAGAAAGGTCAGTTGTCAAAAAGGTTAAATGATTACTTGCATTAATAAGGCAATGTAGATCTTGTTGCTTGTAACACAGCATTAAACAGCTTCTGTATATAAAGCATTAATCTTATGCTCCTCGTAGTGGTTTTGACAGAGACCTCTCACAGGAGGTAAGTTTACCAATATATAAAGCCTATGGCAGAACAACACAACATAGATTATTTTTTTCTGGAAGCACTTAATGAAAGTATGAGAAAATACAAAGCAAAGGACAGAGCCTGGATGTTACTATTTTGCCTATCTCCCTTGTAACGTTTAACAATGAATAAAATGAAAACAATAATTAAAAAAGAGAGCTGCATTTAATCTAAAAAGGTAAGAAAAGGAAGATAATTTTAGGTCAGAAACTGGACTTAATTGAAGCTATTTCCCTAGGAATATATGATTATTTTCAATCCAAAGCTTCCATAAGGCTTGAAACAAAATCAAAGAGTTCCCCATTTAAAAGTAGGCATAATCAACTCTTGACACATACAGTACCTAAGGAAGGATGTAAAGGTATTGATGCTTTATTTACTCATCACCTTTCACACAGCCTCACTGGCTATTCATTAACACAGGAAACTGTCCAGTATACTTAACTAATTAGAGGAGAACCTAGATGATGTGATCCCAAATTCAAGCCTTGGGCTGTGTAAAAGCATGCCCTCGATATGCTGCCCAAATATAAAAACAGTGCTTGTATCACAGAAAGCTTACAAGCCCCACATAGCACAGCACACTGCATTCCATGATCTCTACTACTCTGCTCATGCACTGCAGCACAGGGGCAGTAATATGCGATTGCATACAGGATGATAGCGAAACAATACATTGTTTACAGAACTGCAGATCTGCTATCAAATGCCTTTTTCCTTCCTTTTTTAGTTGTAAGTCACTAAGCCACAGAAACATTGAGCCTGTATGTCTGATTGCTGCTGGAGTATCAGAAAGCACCTCTGATGTGTCATAATCTGTAATTTAAACCTGTGATACATCTTTATACAATAAACTGCAACACACTTTTACAGGCAGCGGAGGCTTTCCTTCCACACACATTTTTAGTTAGGAAAAAACTTCTCTTTTAATTGGATTTCAACACATGAACTAACTTACATTAATAGATGCAGTGGTCATGCAGCACAGAATCTGTATTTACAGTCAGCTCAATGAAGTCTGACACAGGTGGTAACAGGTTGGACAACTGACATTACGGATGGTACCGTGTCCTTAAACAAGTTCCATTATGCCCAGTTATGTATTTAGTTGCAGTAGTTTCAGACAACCAAGTGACCTTTCTGCCATACATGCTTTGATACTTAAGCAAAGCAAACTAAATTAGGGAGAAAATGCCAGCTTTCACTTTGAATTTTACCTCCCCTTCCCCATTTCTTTCATGTGCATTACCAAGTATAAAAAGCATATACAATAAGACACCATCAAGCTTTCAATACTCTGTTCACCCGGGTGCAAGTGGGATTTCATTTGCATTCAGTAGTGCTGTGCAGGGATCACACTCAATTAAACCACTCATGCTTTTTAGAATCCTCTACAGCTTTCCTCTAAGAGAATTATCACAGTGCAATCAGACCACATCCCAACCAGGAAGGTAGTCCAGAAACTAGAATATGCCATGCTGTGTTTCTAAATTACCACAAGCAGCTGAGTAAGCAACGTATTAGCTGAACAGGAAGCCAGGCATATTTGAAAATACAATTACTGCAATGTTAATTTGCTACTGTCACTGATCTTGACTTCAGAGTTGCCTTTACAAAGGGAAAGTGACCAAAAGCGATCACTATGAAATGCAAAAGGTGGGAAACTGTCACAGGACTGGTGTCTGGGGGAGATCTTTATTTGAATTGATGCTGATATGTTTTCATAACTCCTTACACCTTTTCAAAACATAAAGCAAAACCCCACTATGCACAAACTTGTTTCATCCTTTGGATTCTACCCTGCAAAATAACCCTCTCCCCAATCACCTGTAGACATCAGAAGCAGCTACAGATACTCCAAAGCATGGTTTTAATAAACTGAGATACATATCAAGGTGCTTTAAAAGTATTCTAAGATTTAATACTTTTGCCTCCTTGTGGCAGACACTGGAATGAGACTCCCTCAAGAAATGCATGCTAGCTCTGAAAAATAGAGGAGCATTGGCACTCCTATAAAATCATCAGAAAGCAGCTCAGTTAATTTTTTTAACTGAGTGAGAAACCACAAGAAGTCGAAGGACAAAAAGAAGTAAGAAAAAAGCCTCACTGTTTGTAGTGTTGTCCCCCACCTCTCCAATCCCCTCCCTAAAGTTTGTGGCTGTTTAGCAAATCTCCGCAGGCACCAGCTTGAGCAAAAGCAAAGCTGAGCAGCATCCCAGTATTCATCCAGAGGCCTCAGCAAGCGGAACTGAAAGTTCTCCAGCACTTTCTGAATGCTGACTTTACCTCACTTTTCCTTCATAAATATCACGTGGGAATTGGTGGCTTTGATGTGGAAAGCCTTAAGTTGCTCGATACTTGGGTCCATGTGGTACTTACTTCTCTTTTTGCTATATCAACTCAAACACAATATGCCATAGTGATGGATTATTGCTACACTGCAGCAGAAGCTCGAAGAGCTGGCCTGCCCCACATGTCAAAATCATTCTTCACAACCTAACACAGCCTTCACTTTTGGTATACAACACACACATAAGTATCAGCAGGACAGCTGTGGCAATTCAGAGTAAAGGTCTAAGTGGGTCTTGTAGCCCTTCAGTCCTAACAGTAGAAACTGCTTCAGGAAAAGGTACAAGTAACAGTGCAAACTTGGAGTGGTACTGCTCCAGAGTAGGTATTCCTGCCTTTTGACCCCTAATAAATTGACAGCTTTCAGAGCCAAGAGTTACACATGCATCACTATGCTGAATAGTCTGTGTCTTGTTTGATCATGTTGAACCTATCCATGCTTTCTGCATTTACAATACTACACAGCAGTTAAGCCCCCTATATTTATTCCTTCCATGAGAATAATTGTTTTGCTCTGGAACAGGTTGCCTGACAGCTATCTTGCAGGCTCCCAAGAAGTCAGAGAACAGGAGATGGATTCCTTCATAGGTTTTTTACGTGAAACTGTTATTCTAGATACCACTTAAAACTTCTCAGGGCAGTTGAGCTTTCAGCCTACTCTGCCCAAGCACTTTATTTGCTAGAATTGTACCATCTTATTATTTCACTTTTTCAGATCATTCAGGAATGTATTGATCATGGGCACAAAAAACCAGTCTAAATTGCACCCAAATGATAATTTTTCCCTGCTGTAGAAAAGAATAATTTTTTCCTACCCTTTCAACACCTTATTATTCCACAGAATGACCCTTCCTCACCTTAGTGAGTTTTTCAGTTTGTTTTAGGTATCTTCAGTGAAGGACTCTAGCCAGGCTATTTTAATGTCAAAACCCAAGTACATTGCAGGATCCATGCCACTTTTACCTAGGAGCCTGCCAGTTCCTTGACAGAGTCCAGGCAGACGGTCACCTTCCCTCAGAAGATGCCCTTACGTCTCTTATAAGTTACATAAGAGTTTTTAATGAGCATCCTTGCTGGTTGAAAGTTTGATATAGATGATTCCAGCACCTCTGTAGGAGACTGGCATTGTATTCAACAACTCCAAGACAAGTGACAAAGCACAAACTGGATTTGGAAACTTAGGGTTTCAGTTTAGTTTGCACAGACAAAGAGGGACCACAAGTCATTGAAGCCTGGGGGTAATATATTTATTTTCCAAACTGTATACTAACCCTAGGATTTATGCTTCCCCCTAAAGAAATGCAAGATCTCATGAAAAACTCCACCCATATCCTCTTGTGTCCAACTCATGCTTTTATTTTTTACTATCAGATACCAATTGTATGCTTCACTCAGACAGAAAAACTTTTCCTTCAGAAGTTCACTGGATAGCATGGAGAGGTGTACAACATTCTTCAAGGGAAATAGTTTTGTTACAGTTTTATTTTCCAAAGGAATCCAGTGCTTACTAGCCTACTGCATAGGGTGTCCTACTACAAGGACTAAGTATTCTTCAATTTTATCCTTGTATGGTCTATTTTCAGTTCAATACAGCTAGATTTCCACTGAGACCATAACATCATCTGTTTATGCATTCTGTCAAGTATTCCCAAGATCTACTTCAATTGTTTTTCTAAGTGAAGGGCTTCTGCTGTAGGTCCTTAAATAAAGTGCGTGCAGTATTGATCAAAGTCCTGCTTCCACTCCATGCAAGACTCAATATATCCCTATTAAATGGATACAAGCAGAGCTTGATCTTCATCAGGATAAGCAAGCACTCTACTGCAGGAGATGATAGAGCGCAGTAGTTCTAAGTGGCTTAAAGTTTTGTCTAGTCTTTGGAGACCCATCTAAAAGTCACAGGGAAGATGAAAAACTCTTTCCCCCTACACTCATTCTTACAGTCAGCCATGGGTATGGAGGCACACAGCACAATTTTTCTTCCTATTTTCACTGCCCACAAATGTAAACCATGAAAAGAAAGTTTGTGTGGTCAACGCACCGAAGGAAAGGGATGCCATTCAGAAGGACCTGAGGCTAAGGTGGACCAGGGCAAACCCATAAAGTTCAACAACCCCAAGCGCAAGGTCCTGCATGTGGGTAAGGGCAATCCCAAACACAACTATAGGCTGTGAAAGAATGGATTGAGAGCAGCCCTGAGGGGAAGGACTTGGGGGTGCTGGTTGATGAGAAGCTCAACATGAGCCAGCAGCGTGCACTTGCAGCTCACAAAGCCAACTGTATCCTGGGCTGCATCAAAAGGAACATCTCCAGAAAGCTGAGGGAGATGATTCTGACAAGAAGACAGTCTTCTTGTGAGACCCCACCTGCAGTAGTACATTCAGCTCTGGGACCCCCAACGCAAGAGGGATGTGGATGTGCTCAAGGAAGTCCAAAGGAGGGCCACGAAGGTGATCAGAGGGCTGCAGCATTTCTGCTATGGAGGCAGGCTGAGAGAGCTGGGCTTGCTCAGCCAGCAGAAGAGAAGGCTTAGGGGAAACCTTAGAGCAGCTTTCCAGTGCCTAAAGGACGCCTATGACAAATTGGAAAGGGACTTTTACCAAGGTCACATAGGGCTAGGACAAGGGGTAATGGCATTAAACTGAATAACAGAAGATTTAGTTAGACATTAGGAAGAAATTCTTCACTACGAGGGTGGTGAGACACAGGAACAGGTTGCCCAAAGAAGCTGTGGCTGCCCCATCCCTGGAAGCATTCAAAGCCAGGTTGGATGGGGCTTTGAACAATCTGGTGACCCTGCCCATGGCAGGGGGTTGGAACTAAATGTTTAAGATCCCTTCCAACCCAAACCATTCTGTGAATCTACAATACTCTGACAGATTATTGTTTTCCTCCTGAAGTTTTGGACGGCTGTGTTAGAAACCTGCACACAATATTCTAATTTTCCTTTCTTAATTTTGCAACTATCCAGTTAATGTCTGTATTTTAACAAGTGTGTGAAGGGGGATTCAAACCAGTCTCGGCCATCAAGGTACTCCCATTCATTAACTGCAGTTCAGATGCTTTCCCCATTGATCACCATTCACAATAGAAAAAGAAACCATCAAAATGGCTCGTTTTGTTCAAGTCCTTCTTACATCATTGACTACAACTTTGTTTCCATTAAGTCTATAGGATTTGTTTTCACTATTTCAGCCTTTTCAATAGCTTATTAGTGGCTTTTCCTCCATTTTTGAAGGTTTAATTGAAGTTTGCACTCCTGTGCAAAATTTTCCCTGCCACATTAATAACTATCTTTCACAGCTACTACAGCTGAAACAAGAAATACAATGGATTTATGACAACATCTAAGCCGAGCTTATACAGAATTGTATTATCCAGTTCTTTGTCTACATTATCCCTATTTCAGATTCTTAGAAGAGCTGAATTTCATTTAGACCATAATTAGGATCCTGGCCTCCAACGTAAGTGAATTCTGACGTATTACTGTGCAATCACACAACATGTTCAGGAAACCAGCGGATCAGGCCTAGTCAGCATGGGTTCATGAAGGCCAGATCCTGTTTACAAACCTGATCATCTTCTATGACAAGGTGACCCACCTGATTGATGAGGGAAAGGTTGAACACTCATTAAAATTATCTCAGTCAAAGCTAATAGCACACTTCATAGACAGGGTGATGGTCACTCTATAGAATGTTCTCAGACACTGGCAGAACTGCAGGGTACTAAAGATGTATCATCATAGACCTTGGATCCTTCAGTAGGATACCAAACCATGGATAGAGTAATGCAAGCTTTGGTGAATTTGAGGAAGCTAAATAGTTTCAGCTAGTAACCCATCAAGAAAGTTTCAAAGAATCACTCTCTAGTCTAAAAGCTGGTCAGGATGACACAGGATCTCCGAATAGTCTGGGGGAACCATCATTCAACCTCACATTCAATTCAACTGAAAATGTAAAAATCTCATTTTCTTTCTGGAATCACATTCATGTGTTTCAGCTTCCACCAATTCTTAGCATTAACCAGTAAATAACTTAATATAGAATGACTTCATGCAGAATGGCAAAAAAAAACCCTCCAACATCTCCTGGTAAGTACAGTTTGATTTCAAATATCAACATGGCTCAATTAAATAAAAAAGGACCACTCATACAATCAAGATCTTAACTCAGTAGGTAACTAATCTGTACCCTGAAACATGAGTAGTAGTAAGCATCCTGATATAACTGAATTTTCCCCCAGTGTTTAATGACTTCAAGCTTACGTAGAGCCAAGTAGTATACAGCAGAGCTCACAAACTGCTGAAGTACAGAGATATTTAATGAAAAATTCTTAGCCAAGACCAACTCCAAGATTAGCAAAGCGACCCATGATAGAATCTACATTCGGAAAACAACCCAGGACAAACAGACTGACTTTGAAGACAATATCTGCTCTTTAACTTTGAGTTAAACTGAACTGTACCTGTTGAGGAACCGGTCCATATGTTCAAGGGGTGTTTTCCATCTCCAGCTTTTATGATTCATACATAGATTGCAATTTCATTGCTACAGGGTAAATACATTTTAAATTAGACTATATAAAGAAGCTCTAAAGTTGCCATGACAGTTGCAGCAAAATGCCTTGTCGTTTCTCATTACAAAGCACAACCTATCTTCCTAACTAAATTAGGTTTTTCAGCTATTCCTCCAAATATAGCCTGCAGATCTATTTTTGTTGATCCACCTATTGTTTCAGATTTGCATGGTTAATTATCAAATGGAATGATCATCATTTAGATTATTAAAACAATCCATCTGCCAGCTTTCTTCTCTTTCATGTGAAAAATAGGAAAGGTGAAAGGGTTTAGAGAACTTTTTGTCAGTACCTTGTTTAGAAAAGCAGAGACACAGTTCTATGCCACCAGCCCTGATCTGACCATCTTCCTTAGACATGTCCCCAACCCCAGACTTCCCCTGAACAAGGCTCAATGCCAGCTGTTTCTCCTCTGAAGGTTAGCTTTACCCCTCAGCTAATGTTTGCTCTGGAAAATCATCAACCCCTTTGTTGGTGCAGCTGATGGTAGATCCAGCCACAGTCTTTCGGTTGTATTATTTCCTTTCCAGGTTTAAGGCTTTCTGAGTATGAAAGATGAGAAGCACAAAGAGCAGAGTCCATCTGTTACTTTTAACTGGGGGGAGGGGCAAAAGTCTCCTGTAAATAACTTCAACTCTTCTGCTCCCATGTATCTTCCAATCTCTAAAAACACTGGAATACTGAATAAAGTGGAGGGGAACACAGTACTATGTATGCAGGCTGCAACTTGTCATACTGATTATCTTTTGCATCAAATCGATTGCATTAAACAGAAAGCAGAATTTTTAAGAAATCTCTCTGAACTGTTCATTCCAAGAACAATTAAATCTAAAGTAAGAAGAATCACGACAAATTGCTGACAAGTGTTAAAACATCATCTGCTGGCAGCTTTTTTCTTTTAAGAAGATGTCATAGCAAAGTCAAAACCAAGACGTCTATAATAGAAGATATCAAATGACATTTAACAGAACATGAGGCAAGATGCTCATGTGTAAAATACTTTGTCAATCCTTGCCATTAGTCAACATGCACACATTAGGGATACTACAGACAGTGTAATGGAAAGACCCTGCTGTAAGATTACGTGCCATTTCAAACAATTTTATCTGAACCTTATCTGACAAGAACTGAAACTTGAGAAGAGTGAGGAATAATGCTGCTAGATGCAGCAAGCAGACAGCTTCCTTAAGAGACTCAGAGATTTAAAGAGCTCTGAATTCAATCAATCCAATATAGAATTTTTTTAGAATTCAACTGTGTAACTGTTCTAACAACAAAACTAATTAAGCTTGATAACGAATGCTCATATGTCTTGCAGCTGATTGACTTTAATCTAAGTATTCCTTAAGTTCTGGAGCGAGCTCATCCCTTAACCAGAAGATCTGCACAGGAGAAAGTTTAGCCTCATTCCTGGAAAAAAAGAAATCAACAACTATTGCCCCATTGTTAGGAAACCCATAACATCATTCTCCCCCATGAATTGCCTGATGGCTAGTGAAGGGTGATCTCATGCTTTGCTTTGGTGTGGCATTACCTTTCCTCTGCTACACTCTTACAATTCACATAGAAATGTCAGGAAGGTTCGAGAAACCAAATTCAGTCAAAATAGGCCATGTTACAGGGAGCAGTCAGCATTCACAGATAAGTTTATTGATATTCTACTAAGAAAAAGCAGACAAAAGAGTTATGAGAGGAACATTCCAGGAACATTCTCAAATTAACTCTCCACAGTTTTGAAGTAAGGCTTTCAAAAGAGGGAGGGCAGCTTTCAGTCACAATACAGCATGTGACACTGGGAGAATTTTGAGTTTATTGGTTTAAAATTAGTAGAACCCTATTTATTTCAGCCTTTTAAAGTCATATAGAAGTCTTCTTCTAGGAAAAAAATAGTTCTGAGTGTTAAAATAACTGCAGCTTTTTGGAAATGTTTCATGTCTGTGGAAGTCATAACAAGCGCTATTACTTTCCCTCATTCCCAGCACGCACACTTCTCTAGGCAAAGCTGAGCTCACTGAGCAGACTCTTAGCATAGTACACTCATTTGGTATTTGTCATCAAAAATGATTACATAACAAGTGAATAGAGTAAAAAAGTTAGCAGGTCTAGAAAAAATTCTATTAGGGCAGCTGTTTAGAAACATTATGAACAAAATGCTTTCCCCCTGCATGCTGATTTTAAGATTAGCTGGGCTGTAGATGGAATCTTCTGAACCTCAACTTGGAAGCACAAAAAAAGATGGTATTTCTGACTAATGATGAGAAAGAAAACCTATTATATTGCCCTCTCACATTCTAAGAGGAAAAAACAAAATATTGCATCTTAGAAGAGTCCTCTTATGTTCCCATAACCATTACACCTAAGGTTTCAGGTTTATATACCATAATCAGGAGAAATTTAACATAATTAGTTACCAAGACTTAGGTCATCATGCACTCTCCAGACTTTCAAGTAGTGTAATACTGGACTCACATGCTTCGTGTGTCATGGGAACTAATGCCCAAATCCCAAGTTTGGTGAAGGCTATTTATCTCCAGTTCACAGAGTAGTCTAGAGGGATCAGTTATACAGATTGTAGAGGACAGTTAACCCATATTTTGCCATTTACACTAATCCATACAGAATAAGCCCTGCTTTTTAAAAAAATTTTTTTTAACGTAAGTTTGAGTTTCTGTCAAAAGATAACTGCTAACATAGAAGGATAAAGACTACTGATGCTAACAGGTGAAGTGTTTCTACGCAAGCAGTGAGAAAAAGAATAAGGTTAGATCTCACCTACTGCTATTGATTCCCTCCAGGCACAAGGTCTCATCCTGCTTGCAACTTAGGAAACAGTTTTACATTCAATTCAGTAGGCTGCTTGGTAATTTTGCCAACATTAACAGATAACACACTTGGATGAGGAACCTCTGAATAACACTATGTATATTAACTCATATTCTGTCACTGACCTGTAGAAGTTTCCTTTTTTTAGTTGCCTCCTTATTCTGCTTAAGAATGCTTTAGCTATTCAAAATTAAGTTTACATTGTACTTGGCTTGGCAACAGATACAACTCCTAAGTCTCATTTGCCTGAGTTCTCTTCATACAATAAAAATAGCTTACACATCTTGCTGTACCTGTGCATTTAGCTGAGTAGTTGACCCACTGTGCCACGCTCTTGTTACCTGCATAGGAGTCATGGAGATTAACAGGTCTGCTCTGCCTTTGCCAATGACCTTGGTGAAGTTGGGTTTGTTGGCACAGGTTGCAGATTCAAACTGCTTTAAAACAAATGCCAGGTTCAGTCTCTTCTTATGATGGCTTACCAAAAGCATCATGCTAGCAGCAGTGGCCCGCAAATTTCACTGAGGAAGCATCAAACTTTGGAGTCAAGCAGAGACTTTAAAACTGGGTTTCCAGTTTGCTGAAAGAAACCAGCAACATCTAGCAGAAGAAATGAGCAAGTGCTACAACAGGTGAGACACACAAGAAAAACCATGTCTATTAGTCAAGTTCATACTTGACTTGGCTACCTATTTTATTAATAGCAGACAAAATCCTAAAAAGCTATAATGTTAGTAGCATGGAATATACTATGGATGTAATAAAAACTGCAAACTTGGGAGTACTGACCACAGACATTTGGTTTTTCTAATCCCTCACTGAACTTACAAAAATAACAATTCTTTTATACATCATGCCTTGCAATGAGTATTTAACTAGTTAAACTCGCCTCCACCCCAAATTCAAGTTTGACTTACCTAAGGTAAGCCTTGCTGAAATTCCGAAAGCCCATTTGATAACATGTCAAAAAAAGGATTCAGGTTTCTTCATTCCATATTTGATTTTATTCCATGTGCTTATGAAAGATGATTTAAAAGCAAATGTAGCTAAGATCAAAGCACAATGAGACCCAAGTTCAAATGTTGCAAAGTTATGATGATGCATGGTTAGAAATATGTACAGGTCTGAAATGATGGAAAGGAGGTATTTAGGGATTTTATACTCAATTTATGGCAGAACTGACAAATTTCCCTCATTAACTCTGATTAAGCCCACTGAATTTTCTACAGCTTTTTGGTGATATGCCAAGTGCCAGGAGGCAGAAACATATTTCTGTGGCTTGGTTTGTCTGGTCTGCTTTTGGAAAGTTGCCAGATCTCGTTTGACCTTTATAATAAGGTTTAATCCTAGTAGTTGGACTAAGTCACTCATTTAGATGAGCAGACTGGTGCAGCTCAAGCCTAGGTCAACAGTGAAGAAATGCTGTTGCCATTTCACAGCTGTTCAGTGGCTTCTGGGAAAACTGTTGGTGTTCTCAGGACATTTTCTAGTGGACAGGCACTTAACCTAAGGTTTACTGCCACCGTTTGCAGTTCTCAGCAGAAAGACAAACAGCTGAGTCATTAGGGACACAGTGACTTTCTCAATACTGACTTTTTCCAAGTCAGACTTGAATGGGAAAAAAATGAGATTCAAAATAGACATATTTATAGTACTTAGAGTTAGGTATCTTCCACTAGTTTAAAAGAAAAATAACCTCACTGGAATGGATCTTCTGAGCTACTGGTAGTAAGTGCTCCAATAATCTTTGTGTTCAGGTAACATGTCAGATTCCATAGAGGAAACTCACTATTACTGATCTTCCTGCTCTAAGAAGTGGTGAATTGGTATTGGTCCTGGGTTTTTTTTGCCTTCCTCTGAGCACTAAGCATGACCACTTGTCAGGGTTCCTCTTGTTTGTTCTCGCTGTGTTGCTGCCTGCTGCTCATGCACCATGAAGGTGGCCCCCTCGTGTCCCGCAGCTGGGAGGGGGGAAGGCATTTTATCCCCAACGGAGGCTTGTGAGTGTCCTGGGGGATTTTCGCCTTCCTCTGCAGCAGTGAGCAAGCCCCTTGACAAGGCTCCTTTGGGCTATTGTGGTCCAAAGGCTGCTGGTTCTGCTTCATGCAGGTGACCCCCCGTGCCCCCACACAGCAGGGAGGAAGCTTTCACGACTCCCAGGGAAGCCCCTGGGGGTTACTGCTTGTCCTCTCTCACACTGAGCACAGCCCCTTGTCAGGGCTCCCCTTTGGGCTCAGTTCTTGCCTGCTGCTCTCGCACCTCCAGGGCACCCTCTGGCTCCATTGCCCAGCACAAGCTTGGAGTGGGAGCATTGACTCTATTTCTCTGGGGGCTCTGGCTTGTGCACAGCAGCCTGTGCTTAGAAGGCGTTGATGCTTGTGAGCATCAGCTCTGAAACAGAATGAAAATAGCAACCAGTACATAACTAAACCCCATAACATAACATAAAAAATAAGGTAACATAAGATAAAATATAAGAAACCAAACAAAAATAAAATGGAATCATAAAATAAAATCCTGTTTCCACTTGTAAGTTTTGTGATTTGTGTCCATGAAAGTGTTTTTGGAGCTGAAAACCCCTGGCATTGCAAGAGAATAACAGTGCCACTGTTATTCAGCTCTGGGTGAGCACAGGCCGTGGAATGGGATGGCATGGAAGGGACTACACTAAACGAGAATAGAAATTGAATGGGTTATGTTACATGATGCCTACAGGTCTGCATGACAAGTGATGCACTAGGTCTAAGGGGTCCACTCAGGGGATCAGCTTTCTGCAGCGCAGGTCCCAGACCCATCCAGGAGATGGGGACAGGCTCATCTACAGTGTGGCTCAGGCAGAGACTGACAGCCCCAGGCTGAGCTGAGACACATCCCCTGGGCCCTTGGCAGGAGGCAGTGGGGTGGGGGTACCAATGGAGATGGGCCCTTTGAGCACCCCCAGGACACTGGCAGAAGCAGACCTGTCCTGCTCATAGGCTCTCTTTTAGACATTGATGCTTGGTCTCTTTGGCGGCTGAGCATTGGGCATATGGATCTTCTTTCCGATGCAGTACTGTTCTTAAGCTCTTGTGTCTCAGTATGTTTTCCCATAGGAAACAGCTCAGGCATTTCTAAAAATGAGTACAAGAAAATAAAAACAAATCCACGGGGAACTGAGCAGGTATTGCTCACCTCAAAAAGATTTGCAACCATTGGATTGAGAAGGATGTCCTGCTTCAGACTGAGGCTTCCAGACTCCCTAGTGCTAGAGATGTGGAAACTCAGATCAACTGGATGCACACAGAAGACTTCCATAATACCACCCACTTCGTCTTCTACTCTGGGGCCTCTGGGGAGATTTAGATGAGACATTAGGAAGAAACTCTCCCCTGTGAGGGTGGTGAGACACTGGCACAGGGTGCCCAGAGAAGCTGTGGCTGCCCCATCCCTGGCAGTTTTCAAGACCAGGTTGGACAGGGCTTGGAGCAACCTAGCCTAGTGGAAGGTGTTCCTGCCTGTGGCAGGGGGTTGGAACTGGATGAGCTTTAAGGTCCTTTCCAACCCAAACCATTCTACAATTCTATGAAACAGCAGCCATAGTAAAGCTGGAATACCACCCATCCTAGCTTCCATCTTGACTGGTTGATCTTCCATTATCTCAATCATGAAGAAGCTGTATTATAAACTACTATGTAGAACAGTAGAAGAGTTGGTCTATTTAAAATTTAGATCCTACAACAAATGTCTATCAACATCCACTGTGTTTTCTGATTGCCCTAAGAAAACTGTTATCCACTGTGTACTAAAATATAGTACTTATCTCTATGTTTAAAGAACAAGATACTGAAGAAAACAAACCCACATTCCAACCTTAATTAAGTCACTGATGCCAAGTTCAGCAATGGACAAAGCTCTGACTATCTGCCAAGAAAGCAAGAAACTTGTGTTGCCAACACCACAGCAATAATTCTGTAACAAAACAGCAGTGGAGCCAGAAAGAGGAACGTTATGGAAGTTCAGGTGAGAGTCCTGCTGTCCGGCATCCCTTTGGACATGTTCACTTTCTGCATTTTTACTTCATTAGCTCAGAAGCTAATGTCTTGTTAATAGATAAGGAGAAAGAAAAGATGTTGGATTGTTTTATATTACTTTTTTTAATGCCATTTAAGAAACAACAATTACTCTGTAGGCTCGTTTAGCACCTAATACTAAAGATACGTTCATGTATTTCTAGAAACTAATACAATCTGCACATCTCGAAAGACATTCCTGCTAACAACCCTTGTACAAGAGACCTGGAATATTGTCACAGAGATGCCAGAAAATAGCAGGGACCAAATGAACTGTTGGACTTGATCAGCTCACTAGTGTGCCCATGAGCAAGAAAAGAAAGCCTCTCTCAGTCATCCAGAGGGAAGGTATCAGTCTTCTGCTTGCATGGAAACTGGATTTGTAACACCTGCTTAGCCACTGACCACTTTTTGTCTCTTGTCAACAGTAGGGACATAAGCAAGTTAGGAGGATTGTTATCCTGTTCTTTCTTTTAGGATCCTTCACCTATGGTTTCTTTCAATCCCTCAACTTTTAAGGTGGCATCTGAAAGGTTGCATTCCTTCTCTTTTTCTAAGGAACAAATTAATTCTCTTTTCTTCTTTATTTTTATACCTACTTTGGCTATGCCACACCAATATTCTCTAGCAACTAATTCTTAAGTCACTACTGGTAATGAGTGAATTGTTAAAATTAAAACCACTTTTAGGGACAGCTGAGCTACAATACTGAGTGTACCTAGGATTTCTAATGAGACACATTGCATATGCCATCACTGTAAGACACTCTGCCTTGGCTGCCATCCCACTGAGCTAAAGCAGCATCATGTTAGAAATCAGCTATATCGTTGTGCCTGAAAAAGTGCCACTTCCTCCTTCACTTTCATCAGCAGCAAGAGCAAGTTGCACCTCAGGAACTACACAGTCTTCAGAGTACCACAGAAGGACCAAGTTCACTTCAGAGCTTTCCACAAAATTGCTGCAGACTTCACACATCAAGTGATGCCACTAGCCAACAACATCAGCATAGGCAATTTCAGCTCAATAGCATCAGTTTGTATATTCTTGATTCCATTGCTCAAGCCAGTTAAGTGCATCTGAAGGCAGTTAGGTCCAAAACAGCTCCATGGATGCCAGTTCAGAAGCTGAGGTTTGCCTACCCTCCAATCCTTTCATGTAATAGATTAATTCCTCGGCTGCAAAAAAGATCAACCTTTTAGACTATTGGCTTCTTATTCTGACATTGAGGGAGTACTTGAAAAAAAAGCCAGCTTGAAGCAGGTAGTAATGCCTCTTTCCCAGGGCAGCCAGAAGGAACTTCTTAAGTTCTAGGGAGGCCTCCCCTGCAACAAGACACTTCCCCAGCCTCAAGGGACAGGGGAACAGTTTCATATCAAAAACACCCTGAGCATGCAAATTCCACATGTCCATGAATGCAGTAAGTTAGCAGCTAGCAGGAACTTAATAAACACCTTTCCCACACAGAGTATTTGAGATAAACATGCTTCAGCTTATCCAATACAAAATATAAGCATGTCTGGGCAGCACAAACCAAAATAAGCCAGTGAAAAATGTGTTGTTTTCAGTGACTCATTTACCCCACCTGTAGAGCCCCTTTCAAATCTCTCACCCAATGGACCTTCAAACTTCCCACAGATAAAGGAAATGAAAAAAGAAAACTTGGGGGAGGGAAGGAGGAAATCAGTTTAACTTTCAACATTTCTTACACACATCAAAGGTCTTAGCCATGTAGTTCTATTAGGTTTCTGTACGGATCCTTGCAAGATGTATATGGAAAGGCTTTCACTGGTTTCACTGCATGAGACTGAAGAAAATGCAGACAATATAAATTTGAACTTTAATCTTTTTCTTTCCTGGAAAGCCATCTTAAAAGAAATGCTTAAATAAACTATATATAGATGACAGCAAGTTGCAAGGCTGAATACAAATCTCTGATCCAATACAAATATTTTGCCACTCAACTCATGACTGTGCACAGCAGTACTCAGGTCTCCCAAACTGAAGCACGGCACAGTTATAAATTCTCACAGTTGGTACTGGCATTTGTAATATCAGTGAGGTAAGTTTATGAGCTTTTTAAACCCAAAACACAGAAGACAGAAATGTTACAGTAAATAAGGATGAAAAGGAAGAGATAAGAGTGCAAATGACAAAGGGAAATGAGATTAAAATGTGCGGGGTGCAACATAGGTACAGAAACATTACCACAGGCATCCTTTAATACAGTGCAACATTTTTTTTTCCTGCAGACACTGGATGGTCTAGACAATTTCAGATATTCCTGGTAGTTAATCTCTCAACTTTGTTAGAGATTTGACAGGGTTGTAACACCATAAAGAATCTTTATAATGTACTTATCTTCCCTCAAAAAGGAAATCAAGTGTGTAGAGTATAAGGTGCATTTCATATGATTTGTTAGGATGACCTCCTCCTGACTTAGGAATGCATCTCCTATTAATAGACACACATCAAAAGGGCAACTGCAGACACAGAGAAGGGGGGAACAGTCATTGCTGTTTCAGCCTAGTACATATTAGCGATACTCCACGAACTTTGTTCCTCACCATCTGACCCTCTAGGATGGAGCAAGTAGCCACGGAAAATAACTTGCTTTTTTACTTTGTGTGGTGAGTTGGGGAGAGAGGGGAAGTGTTGTTTATGGGTTTTGGGTTTTCTTAAGAGGAAGTGAAGGTAGGAAGAGGTCAGAAAGAAGCAAAATGTAGAAGCTGGGGGAGAAAACAATGTTAATATGATCAATACTGACCAAACACTTGAAGAGTTTTTAAACAGGTAGTTGCTTCAGTTGAAACACATTGTGTTTTGATTACAAAGCAAGCCATGTCTTTGTCTGCAGTCAAGAAAAGCCTCAAAAGCCTCTTGCTTTTGGTAAAGTAACAGAAACCCTGAATAACATTCAAATTCTTATTAAAAATATCATTAACAATAACACTGCTTCCTGGCTATCACTGAACAGCTTTCCAGATTCAGTCCAGATTTAGAACAAGTTGTTCTAAAATTTTGTCCATTTTAAGTACTTGACAATTCAGTCATTTTAAGTAGCGCAAAATATACTGGGGGGATAGGACACACAGCATTTGTGCCAAAGAGCAAACACTTCTAGCTTATATGACAAGACGCAAAGCATAGGGGGATCTAGCCATAACAACCATTAACCTGACAACCCAGAGAGGCACCCTGGCATTAGAGGAGTCACAGGTGTACAAGCTCCTCCACGAGCAGCAACTGCACCTAAATTTGCCACCAGATACCCTGTCACAACAACCTCAGAGATCAGCATGAACCACTTGACCAAATGCAGGTAGATAAACACTCTCAGATCTCCTCACCGGTTCATTTTAAAAGAAAGCATGTGTCAATGTGCACTTCATATACGTTTTGACAAGGGCATATTACCTGATGGGGCTGTGAACTTGACCATCTGCTGTAGGAAGGAGCACCAGAAGTCTTGTTGGCTGTAGTTCTCTGCAAAGTAAAAGATAGACATGTCAAGTATTCACTAACATCTGTCATACACACAGTCAGCTTCACCAATCTCAACCATCTAAACTCATATAGTAAACAAAAAAACCTAAACAAAAACCTCAAGACAATAAATATGATACACTAGCATTAAAATCACATAAAGTTTGCTGAATTTGTCTCTTTAGACACCACCTGCAGCACTGAGTTCAGCTCTGGGGTACCCAACATGAAAGGGAAATGGACCTGCTTGCCTGAGTCCAAAGGAGGGCCATGAAGATGACCAGAGGGCTGCAGCACCTCTCCTATGAAGACAGGCTGTGAGAGTTGGGCTTGTTCAGCCTGGAGAAGAGAAGGCTTCAGGGAGATCTTGTAACAGTCTTCCAATGCCTAAAGGGGGCCTACAAGAAGCAGGAACTTTTTACAAGGTCACACAGGGCTAGGACAAGGGGGAATAGCTTTAAATTCAAGGAAAGGAGATTTAGAAATCATAGAATGGTTTGGGTAGGGAAGGACCTTCAAAGGCGATCTAGTCTAAACCCCTTCAATGAGCAGGGACATCTCCAGCTAGATCAGGTTGGCAGAACCACATCCAGGCTGGCCTTGAGTGTCTCTAGGGATGGCGCATCCACCACCTCTCTGGGCAACCTGTGCCAGTATTTAACCACCCTCAGTGTAAAGAACTTTTTCCTCACATCCAGCCTTAATCTCCATGCTTTTAGTGTAAAACTGCAACCTCTCATCCTATTGCAACAGGCCCTGATAAAAAGTCTCCCCCTGTGTTTCCTATAGGTCCCTTTCAAGAACAGAAGGGCTGCAATAAGGTCTCCCCAGAGTCTTCTCCAGGCTGAGCAACCCCAACTCTCTCAGCCTTTCCTCACAAGAGAGATGTTCTGATCATTTCTGTGGCCCTCCTCTGGACTTTCTCCAACAGGTCCATGTCTTCCCTGTTCTGAGGACTCCAGCTGGGGTCTTACCAGAGCAGTGTATAGGAGCAGAATGACTTCCCTTGACCTGCTGGCCATGCTCCTCTGGATGCAGCCCAAGATACAATTGGCCTTCTGGGCTGCAAGCCCACATTGCCAGCTGATGTCCAATCTTTCATCCACCTGTACCCCCAAGTCCTCCTCTGGGATACTCCAAATCCCTTCATCCCCCAGCCTGTATTGATACCAGGGGTTGCCCTGGCCCACATGCAGGACCTTGCATTCTGCCTTATTGAATCTCATAAGCTTCACATGGGCCCACTTCAAGCTTACCCAAGTCTCTCTGGGTAGTTTCCCATCCCTCAGGCTTATCAATGGCATCACTCAGCATTGTGTCACCTGCAAACTTGCTGAGGGCGCACTCAATCCCACTGTCTGTCATTGATGAAGGTATTAAAGAGTACAGACCCAATACAGACCCCTGAGGTATACCACTTTTCACTGATGTCCATCCAGACATTGAGCTACTGACCATTCCCCTCTGAATGTGACCATCTGATCAATTCCTCACCCACGAGTCCACCCATCAAGTCCATAACTCTCCAATTTAGAGAGAAGGATTTTGTGAGGGGCTGTGTCAAAGGTTTTACAGAAGTCCAGACAGACAACATCCATAGCCCTTCTTTTGTCCACTGATGTAGTAACTCCATCATGGAAGGCCACTAGGCTTGTTAGGCAGGACTTCACAGAAGCACAAAATGGGTTGGGTTGGAAGGGACCTTAAGCATCATCCAGTTCCAACCCCCCCTGCCATGGGCAGGGACACCCTCCACTGAACCAGGTTGAACAAAGCCCTGGCCTTCTATTTGTGCACAGAGCAGCTCAGTGCACAGTGCATTTCTGTACTTATCATTTGGTACCCCACTTATGAAATTCTTTGCATCAATCTCCACAGCACCTTTCAGAGATCCTGACCTTGACTGGTGAAGTCCTGTACTCCTCTTCACTGTCTTGTGGGTAGCTGTGAGAGTCTCTGCCACAGCATGAGTAGGGAACCCATGATATGCAACAAAGTGTGGACCACAGTGCATGCTGAGACTATAGATGCCACAGAACTGTGTGTCAACATGCACAACTGCTCTGACCTACATCTTAAAAATGGTGAAAGTTCTACCTTTGACATCTATAATTTTCCTTTGCACAGGTAAGAAACAAGTCACTTGCCCTTGGTGAAGCTGTGCTGGCCGTCTCAAATCACCTCCCTGTCCTGCACGTGCCTTAGGATTTAGATTAGATATAAGGAAGAAATTCATCATTATGAGCGTGCTGATGCACTGGCACAGGTTGACCAGAGAGGGTGTGGATGTCCCATCCATAGACATGTTCAAGGCCAGGTTGAATAGAGCTTTGAGCAACCTCATAATCAAACTGCCTTTGATAATACAGAAGTATCAAAACACCACACCACACATTCAGTAGCCAAAAATCTTGCAAGTATATCACTATTATATTGTGTAAACTCAGTTATTACAGAAAACTTGTGACAATAAGGCTATGCGTATCAGGAAGAGCAAGTAGATTTGAGTTACCTACTCGTGACATCTGCAGCCAAACAGCCTTTCCAGACACGAGATACTAATTTATCAGTATATTGTGTCACCAGCAGGATGCTAACAGGGGGACATTCATATTTGAACCATATGGGCATAAATTGTACTAAAAAAAATGCAAGTAAGACAATCCATGTGAGATTTATACCACAGTCTAGTATACTCTTTGTAAGTATGAAAATAAATAGCTTATGGCTTTTAACACCCAAGGATGTAGTACATTTCTATGCCAATCATAACCACTAGGGCTTACACATCATTACATAGTCTAAGGCTAGCATATCATTCCCACTAATGAGAAACAGCCACTACAGTAACTGTGCTTTTGTGTTAGTTTAATCAAAACCCAGTTATTTTACAAATGCAGTTATTAGCATTCTTGTATAGTGTATTTAGCTTCTACCAGACACCCTTAGGAGGATAAGCACTTTTTAATAAAAAGATATCCCACACAACAGAATAAAACCTTTTTTTGATAGAAACCTAAAAAAAAACCAAAACAAACAAAAAACACACAATGCTGATTTCAGCTTTATAAAAACTTATCAAAACTATGTTCATCTGCTTCAGAAAAAAGACTGGCCGATCTGTAAATAACAAGTTGAATAACAATAGCTGGAGTTTTCCTGGAAGCATTTGGAAGTTGTTCTCCAGCAAGATGCCTTTCCACAAGCACCACACCTTTCTTTTTACATATATATATAAATAAATAATGAGGAGCCACTGGCACAAGGCTACCATCTGCAGGCTTATGACTGAACACCTCTAAGTATCCTGCCTAGGCACTTGTTGTGCTATTGCGTCATCGGTCACTTGTGTTTGACCCAGGAGATGACAGTCTTGTTCAGAATGTGTGGATGAAGGTCTTCCCAAATCTTCGTTAGCGAAGGCAGGCCTTCCTCATAGGAGAAGGAAAACTCCTATTTTCAGACCCGGGCTGATGGAGCTCGTCTAGCCTTGTAAGGTCTTCCATCATAGAGGACACTCTTACAAAACCTACGACCTGAGGACTTTGCTGTCACCATCCTAGCTCGCTAGGCCCTGGCAGATAAACCTCAGGTGTAAAGGGTGGGGCCAGTTCTGCGCAAGCTGCGCCTCACCTAAAAAATCCACTGCACAGGCTGGAAGGGCTCACTCTCACTCATCTGTATGGACGGGCAAGGTCAAAACAGCAGGTGACAAGGTGCATGGGAAGCTGCAGATCCAGCCTTGCATGCGGGCGGACCAGCGCATGGGTAGCTCGAGATCGCTCAGGAGATGGCAGTCCTGGTTGGACACTTCCTGATTGCCTGAGCACCCTTTTTTCCAACCAGATTTGCATATCCCACTTACCCTTGGTCATCGTGCTTGTAGTAAGCATGGTTAAAGCCCTTCCCAAATCTTCGCTTGCAAAGCCAAGCCAAGCCATGTCTGCCTTTCATATTTTCCCATAAAAAATCTAAATATTCCTCCTGTCTAAACAGAGAAAGAATCTTTGGATTTATTACTTACCCATTGCCTCTAGTAGGTACATTTCCTTTACAGCAATCACTCTTGAACTCTTCCACCTCAATTTCAAGGACATCCCAAATAAAGACATCCCATAGAGAAACAGTATTGCAAAATTACAGAGAAATAAGAGAACCTTTTCCAGGCCAGACAGCCAGCAGACAAGTACTTCCACAGACAAAGGCAGAAGATCATCTTCTGTCTAACTTTACAAACAAGAAAGGACCAGAGCCTCAGAAGTATTTCCAAGCTGACCTCCATCTTCCAATTTGATTACGAGATAAGCACTTTAAGAAGATAACTGTAGAAACAGTAATGTAAGAGGACTTAGATCAGTATTTTCTCCATCCTCCCAGGTTTTTTTCCCTCTATTGATAAATCAGTGAGTAGGGTCACTTGCATGTTCCAAGGTTATAGAGTAAAGGCTTACACTGCTCATATACAGGAGCTTCTTTATCAGATAATTTGAAGTAGATTTTAAAAGATCTAGAAAATACTATCTGAGCTCCTTTTCAAGTTCTAAGGGGCAACAGGAAAAAACCTGAGCTCTCTGACAACACAATTTAAAACATCTACACCAAGCAGTCCCCAACTCTGCCAGGGCCCACAGCAAGCCCCCTAATTTAGCTGTTAGCTAATTTTATATCCAACACACCTACCTTCCAATCTATTTCTACTCCTTGAAAATTGCCTTTCATGTACAAAACCCCCCTCCCAACTATTAATAACTAATTAGGACTGACTACTCTAATTACATGCTTTCTAAAGCTGTTCCTTATGTCCTTGCCTGTCCTTCTCATTCCCTTCACCTGTGAAGACAGATTAAACTCACACAGCTGCAGGTGATCACCAGTCATTTTAAAAGACCAGCAAACTTCTACAAAAAAATTTTAGAAAGATGCAACAATCTTCCTAGCAACGTGTACTTCTGAAGGCAATAAAACTGCTAACTGTGAGGTCTGGTTTCTGAGATGGAAGCTACGGAAGAAAAGAAGAGAGAGAGGAAAACTGGTGGCCTGCACAGTGCTGCCCAGGCAACAGTTGGTAGGAGATGATGAAATCTGTAGTTTCAAGCGCAAGGTGTGCTTCAAGCACTGAGCCTGAATGTGAGTAATGCTGATGAAACATCAGACCACCTCCAAATCCTAGTGAGAGTAAGAAGAAGCACTGTTCATAGCAGCGGAGCGGTGGTACAGATAAAAGAAGAGCAAATGATGCAGTGAACGTGGAAAGCTGCTGTTCCATACATAGATTGCAGGAAAACTATTCTCAGAAGATACTACCGCTGAGCACAATAGATAAGAGAGCTAGAAGCCACACAAAAAACTTTTAGGCGGATACATGGAAATTTGAGTACAGCTTAATAGGAGAGCTTATAAAAACATAAGTTATTACTTCATTCTTGGGCTAAGGCTATTAACAACTGCTTGTTGCCTGACTGGGTTTAAACCACAACAACAATACAAGCAAAGGTCATATACAATCCATAAATAATTTCTCATTCAGTCAAAGAGAGCTTCAATGGAAGGCCACACTGCAAAATTAGAGAAGAAAACCAGAGCATGAAGTAAGAGTTAACAACTGTCATTACTTGATAATGTTTCATTGCACAAAGAAGTGGTAAATGCTCCATCTCTGGCAGGGCTCAAGGCCGGGCTGGACCTAGCCTGGTTGTTGCCCAATCTGGCAACATGGTCTAGTGTGAGGCACCCCTGCCCATGGAAGGGGGGTTGGAACGAGACGATCTTAAGGTCCTTTCCAACCCTAACTATTCTATGATTCTAAAAGCAAAAAAAAAAAAAAAAAAAAAAATATATATATTGTGATAACAAAGCCAAGGTTTAGAACTTGCTCTACAGCCAGATAAGCTTACAAAGCCTTCTGATGGGCATGACAATTCATCCCATTAGCTTGAAAAAGTATCTTGAGATAGGATGAATTACTGTCTGGCAGTACCTGTCTCTTTCCATCCACTCACTGGAGAGAGAGGCTAAGCAGCCAGTTTAATTGAGACACCTAACTTTGGATGGCTAATGTTTGGTGAAATTAAATCTACCCACACTTCCTGTTCTTCCTCCTACCAAGGGACATAGACAATTTATCTTCTCCTAGGGTTTAAAGGTTATTATGGTAGCAATTTGCTATGTAATCAGGGTACTTCTGAACAACCATGTGCCCTCCTACAAACTGTTACACTTTCACACGCAGCTCACTGGTAGAGATGTCTTGACTTTTAGGACTTAGATTTTTTTGGCTAAGCAAGAAGGGGGAAAAAGATTTTTACTTAAAAATAGAGAAAATATAATAGGGAAAAGATAATGGTAAACATTTAATCAAAATCTTTTTTCCCCAGAGAAAAAACTACTTATACATGTAGTTCTTTGAGATAACCTATTCCTGCAATTCTTGCTCTTCTATTTCTTGGTCTAAAATCTTGCTGACATTCAGCAGGTATCTTGCTCATCAGTTTTACTGGAGAAGTTGCTTGTTTAAAGAATATAGCATGCAGCCGGTTATGTGAGAGCTGACATCAAACTCAGAATATATTATGCACTGTCTAATATCTAGATTACTTTTTTCTATTATTTGCTATGGAATTTCCCTGTTTTTCCCTTAGAGTCAAAAATTCATTTGCTGAACAAATAATGACATCTGACAACACTGTAAGATAGTTCTTTCTTTGAAGTTTGCTTTCTTTTTTCATGAAGTTTTGCATATCTGTGACTTTTGCAAAGAGGAACTAGTAATGTTATGTTGAAAAAGAACAATATCCAACAGCTGCTTATTGACAGATACAGGCTTTGGGGTTCACTTGTTTATTTTATTTTCTTTCACAGTAGGAGTTTATGAAAATAAACACAAGAAAAAAAATAAAGTTTTAACCTCTCATACTATAAAGGGCTATAATGTCCTTTATGTCTCTCCAGAAACAAATAGCGGGTGAAGTCCTTTTGCATTAGCAGGTTGGAGGAGGAGGGAAGAGAAGTGTTGAAGTACTGAATTTTATTTCTCTTTATTTATTGAGCTTATTCCACAACAACTCAGTATGGAAAATATCAAGTTCTTAATTTCTATACACAAGTTAAATACAAAAGGTGCAACTTCTCTGATTCTGTCTATCTGATCAAAAACAGTGCTTAGAGGAATTACAGAGTCTGAAATTTGAACCAGAAATACCTCTTGAAACAACATAAACTCTATACCTGCATGTCAACCTATCCCTGCCTCTGGTTTGGCTCCAGATATCCGTAAGCCTTGATGATACTCTGTGTGGGGCAAGATCTGCGCACTTAATGGTATTAAATCCTTCACAGCCTCTTCCTCACAAACATCATCAGACGAGTCAGCTCAGTGGAAAGGGTCTCCCTGTGCTTCCAATGTAGTATCACAAGTGGCTCCATGGGGAGACAAACCATACTAAAGACTGTTCGTTACAGATGCTCACCCATGAAGCCATTTTCACTCCTGTGCCATAAATATATATGATCCTTTGCTTCCTCCAAATCCTCATCCTACTTTTCAACATTGCCAATATTATACTGGAAATTCATAGCTAGTGCTGCTCTGGACATAAGACAAAACAAATTGCAAGTACTTTAAAGATCCATAGTTGCTTCAATACCATACAAGTAAAATGGATTTTCAAGTTCTTATTCCTCACAGTTAAAAACCCTCCAGAACTGCCTGGAAAACTACCTGCTTTCTATTGAGGCCAGCACTATGAAATTCCAGAGAGATTTTATGTAACTGTTTTTGTTTTGTCAGAAAAAAAATAACAGAAAAGGTTGATTATTAGATTAATAACAGGAACATCATTTGATTACAGCTATGCAGCAGTTTTTACCACTTGATGGCAAACATTGCTGATCATGGGGTCAGGACACAAAATGAAATGTAGTGGCATTGACAGCAGTGGAATGACAGTACATGGCATGACAGTATGGTCTTCTCTTAGGTGCAAAGGGCACATGACGCATTCTTCAGCTAGCTTGGCAGATGAGTGAACAGCATATGTCAAAGTGACATCGTTGTTTTTCAGTGATGAGATGATGCAGGAGAATCATCAAGTATGATGTCCCATAGAAGTGCAAAATCAAGAACAAAGCATTAATAAAGCATCTTATCTCCATATGGTGGTCAGGGTGTAAAACTTAACAGACTTACATAGGAAAAGTTTGTAAGTAATACAAATACATTTGTAAGTTGTCTATGAAGAAGTACACAGTGGGAAAACAAACTTAAGATTGTTACACAATGTCATCAGGGATTACTTCCTCTAGCTTACAGAAATCAATGTTATGACAGGAAGAGATGGAGCAGGAAAGATATTGACTGAGCTGTCAACCATAAGAGTGCATCTCTCTGAACCTGTGAGTTTGGGCTTTGATGAAGCAAATGCATTCAGTAGATGTTTTTATAGGAAGTCAGGCACTCACTCAAAGTACTTGCATTTTATATCCACTGTCTACTCTTGGTCATCAACATAATGACTTGTAATTTTTGAGGTGAAATTGCCAAGAGTAGTATCAACCTAACAATGAATTCTTGATGGTTTAGCAGTTTCATAATTGGGCTCTGAACCATGGTGTAGGGCTTGCTGTGACACTGTAATTCCCCCTCTTTTTTCTTTTTGTCCATTCCTCTTAACCATTTTAATATAGATATTCTGAAAAGCTTCTGAACAAAGACAGAGATGAAAATATCCTGTCTCTGAAACTCCCTTACACTTACCAACCACGAGTTTTGTGTGAAAAACACTCCACTTCATCACCTGCCATATCCTATTTAATTGTTAAAATTAATAATGAATGTATTTGAAACTTCAAAGTATATTTTTAAATTATGATGAAGTCCACAAGCCTTTCATATCTCACAAACCAAATAAGAACTGTTATTATGGATTGCATGACCTATCTTAAACCCCACCTACCTTAGTAGAACTGGCTGGTCAAGCTCAAGCCAATACTGCTGTAGCCATTAATTCCTTCCTCATTCCCATTTGTATTGGTCAACAAAAGAGCACCATACTTGAATCACAAACAAGCTGAGCAACTGTTACTGTTGACGACAAGTAACAACTTATTTCTTAGGAATTTTAATATGGTGAAAGAACTTCTCATGTCTGTGGAGATGTTACTGTGTAGTCAGCACTTTCTCCCAAAGCCAGAGATTTTGTAGATAATCTGCAAAGAGGTCGAGGAGCAACCTTCAAGTCTTTCAGGGGGAGTTCATATGAAATTGGCATCCTTATCCCATAAATGTACAGTTAAGAAATTGTAAGAAAGTCACAAGACTCAGACACATGTAATAAGGAGGATAAATCCTCTCAGCTTGAATGAAAAAAGAAGAGAATATGGAAAAATTTGAGGCTTTGAGGTCAAGAACTCTCCCGAGCAGTACAGAGAAGGTAGGGGAGTACGTCACAGCCATATGAGAGTTAATATAATCAGAAAGCGGATTTTTAAAAATTAGCAGCTGCTAGAAAAGACTACCAGGTAGGAAGTAAGTATAGTACTATGTTGAGCGATATTATATTATCATCAATCAATAAACTTACGCAACCAGGAAAAGTTCCTTAACTTTTCAGGGAACACAACAGTATTGATAATACCAGGACATCTACTCCCATTCAGAGAATGCAAAATGAAATATAAGATGCATTATGAGAAGAACTTGGAATATATGACATCTTTTGTGCCCTTTGGACTCTCACCATTTTCCTGAGTAAATGAAACACTGTGGCAAAAGGAGGTGCAGGGAACTGACTATAAGAAAGACAGTCTTGTTTCTGGCAGACAGTGGAATGGGATTAGTTTTGGGAAACTGAAAGATGTGGCTTTCTTCGGAAGTTTGCATAGGTCTGAAAAAATGGAATTATCAGGTATATGTTGATTTGAAACAAAGGAATAACACTAGGAATTTGAAAAAAATTCATTGCGCATGAGAGCTATTATCTTCTGGCATCTGTCCTGAGAAGGATATCTGTCCCATTGAAAAAGTAGGCAAGAAACATGAAAAGTGATCCCGAATCTTTGAGAAATACCGTGTCTAGGGTGTTAAAAGATAACTAAGTGACCACTTAGCAGGCAACCTCCAGAGATACACAATAGAGAGTATCAAAAAGCATTATGGGAACAGATGCAAATATAAAAAAACAATGGATGCTTTCATAAAGGGGGGGGGGAATCTTTCCTTCTTTTATTAATGTCCACCAAAGATAATAAGATTCAGGATTATGCTTACATTGAAGATTATAATACAGCCAGAATAGAGAAAAGCCTTGATAAGACAATGCAAAAGACAATAATGCAGAAATTGAACTAAAAGATGGAATACAATAGATGTATTACTCAGAGTATTTTCATGTATTTCAGTACTGGGAGGCAAGGACGTGAATCACGAAGGAAAGTGCAAAAAAAAATCTTTATTTGCAAACAGTGCAATCAGGGAAAGGTGGAGGAGGCTCTGTAATGCTCTGTGTAATGGTGAGAGATAAAAGCAAACAACAAAAGGCTATTTTCTAGATAAATGAGTCATTCTCAGAAGAATCAAATCTTTAAAGTATTTGAAAGGCAATTAGACATTCAGGAAAAATGCTGGCAATTCCTGCTGAATTATTAAGACCAGGACGCTTGGCTTAGTCAGATTTTTTACAACCTAAGTTTGAAAACGTTCCCATAGAGTGGAAAGAGAAAATCATATTTCCAATTTCAAAATAGAGATGCATTTGAAATGGAACAATAATTTGTATATTTCTTCTCATTACGAACTCAAAAATCCATCCTCCATACCTTTTATAGACAGAGACTCATTAAACAGAGGAAACTATGAGAGACAGCAAATATTGGTGTCTGGCAAAGAGCACGGTATTTCCACCCAAGATTAGTCACAAAAAAATGAAAACAAGCAATCAGTTGCAGTTAGATGTTGTCTCAGGAGAAAACACTGATATAAACATGAATAACTTCTTAGAGGATTTAGGAAGAACACGTTAGTGGGTGTTTTGCCTGCAGGGAGAGGATCTGACATCTTAAGAAGACTGTAACACAAGCATGAAACTGTTTGGCTGATATGTAGAAAGTTGAGAGCTTTTTAAGAAGGGAGACTGTGAAACTTCTGCTTTGTTTCATGAGCCATCCAATGCTAAGGAGGGAAAAGGAAAAGCTCCACATTTTTCAGAGTCACTGGAAGAATCTAGGGTTGGAAGCAACTGAAGCAATCTGCCTCAACTTCTAAGCAAGTGGCTGCTCTAGGAAGGACAAGGTAGTAATTAAAAAGCATGTAAAAACCAGGTATTTTTTTAATGATAAGATTTTTTTAATGACCAAGCCTTTTATCAATGACATGAGGTTGCAAAGAGTTTGGTAGCTTAAACACCTGGCAGCTTTAAGCTTAAGTACAGTTAAGTTACAGTTTAAGTACAAATGTGTTGGAGGAAGAAATTCAGTTATTTACTGCTCTAACCCCAGTAACAGTAGGGAACTTTGTCTTTATACTCTTATTTTCCTAAAAAACCCTGAAAAAGTCACCAAAGTAAAAAAAAAGGATTTGAATATATTAGCACTGATATTACCTATCATCACCTGAGACAAGAAGCTGACAAACTGCAGGGGTGACATTGCACTCCATTTTGACTGTAGTCAGTGCTCACATAATGCAACTACCATGGGTGACAGCTGCTGAGACTGTGAAGGGGTACAAGGTTTACTAGCTGCCATCCACCACAGTAAACTTGCTGAGCTCCTGGGTACGTAAAGTCATTCTACTTCAGGTATTTCCATAGAGAGTTACTGAGAATACAGTCAACTGACTGCTTT
Source organism: Pezoporus occidentalis (assembly GCF_034315485.1). Lineage (NCBI taxonomy): Eukaryota > Metazoa > Chordata > Aves > Psittaciformes > Psittacidae > Pezoporus > Pezoporus occidentalis. Next base: position 967,267 of record NW_026916159.1, on the reverse strand, counting down.
GCACAGGATCCCCACCACCACTATTAGTGCCCAAGCAATGTGTTGTGATTTTTATAGAGATTCTAGTAATCCAGCTAATATTCTTTTGCAAACAGTATGCTCGTTTATCTGAAGTCTGTGAAATCCTACAGGTACTGCTTCCACCTACCTTCCTCTTCTATGAAACTTTGTGTTGTCCTTGTTCAAAACCGCTGTGTTTGCTCCCTGCATTCAGCTTGCGCTCCTTCTTCCCCAGACCCATCACACAATCTAAATTCCCACACCAGAGAAGGTGAGACAAGCATTCAAATTTACTGTCACTGCAAGAGTAAAGATGCAACATAGTGGCTATAGCAGCAATAACTGTGAAAATATATCATCCCAGCTCTTTCAAATGCTCCTCCCTGTACCATGATCAAGGCATACCATGGCAATAAATTCTTCTAAGAGCCCTTAAATCTATCACACTAATTGCTTAATGTGGAGTAGCCATTCATCTTTCCTGGTAACATTGCAATGCATGAATTAGCTGTAAGATTATTTTTTTTTTAAAGTTTCCTTGTGATTAAAGCATGAATTAAAAGTAACATCACTGTCTACTTTCAGGCTAATGGTTCTTTTTGAAGCCTGGAGAAGAATCCAGGGTGGAAGAGATGAAAGATACAGAGAACAGTCAACAAAAAGGGATGGATATTTCCCTGCTCCCTTCACATGCATTCTTAGCACTTAAGACACTTATTTCTAGGCTTCAGATTGAATAATCAACAGCTATATTTTCAGAAATTCCCTAATAATCTTCTCGTTAAATTTCTTTCAAGAAGTCTCCCAGCAGATCTTCATTCATTTAGCGTACAGAGTGAATGAAATTGGACTGTATCTTAGTAGAGAGGTCAAATATTTAAAATAAAAATATTCTTTGGAGTTAGTTGATAAATACATGTGGAAAGAGACTTCAAGGAAAACATAGACAATAATGAGAGGCAAACTTGGGATCATGAGCATGTCCTTTGTCAATTTGTTCATTTTACAGTAACCTTGCCAAATTAAGAATACTCCAAGTGCATTAGGAAAGGCTGCCCTCTTCAGACAAATTTAGTAAAAGGTACCCAGAAGAAGTTCTAAGGGTCTTCAAGTTAAAATAAGAATGTGGTGAAATTCACTGTGCAGTGCAATATCAGCATAGTATCAACTTTCTTCTCCTTAATAACAATTTACTGCTGCATAAAGAAAAGCACTGCTTGTCATTATCTGCATATTAACGTCTGTTTGCTTTGACTCACTACAGATCCATTTACACATTTTCTGTAAGGCTGTTAAAACTTTCATTCATATTCTGGAATACAGAGACATAATTAAGTAAGAAAGCTATCGAGTCTGAGCTTTCCCTATGCTGTCATATGGAAAAACAACCCATTTGGCAATGCTGAATTTTTATCACACAGGAATTTTCATTAAAAATTATAAACTTGCTTCTTTTCTTTAACAAATTTGGGGTTTAGATATATTTTGATCTCCCTAGCAATCCAAAACAGTCAGTGGAAAAATATTTTTGATGGCTATTTTCCTTAAATCTTTCCTGAACAACTAGGAAATGGAGCTTACTTAGCCAGAAAGTTAATTTTCTTTTCCTCACTATTTGTCTAGTGTCTTCACAGGTGAAATAGTGGATTTTTATCTTGCAACACACCCGGTGGCAAAACAAGGCTACCAGGTACCTTACTAGTGAATATCAATGAACGTTCCTAAGGAAGACAACCTGGAGGAAGAAAATAACTGTATCTGGGTTTAGTACTGTAAATAATAGCTTCTGATGTATTTATGAGGTGGACATAAATATTTTTAGTGATGTTTTACTTTGAAAACAGAAAGTTCTACCATGGAATCTGCCAAGGAGAACCAGAATACCAGACCTGATACATATCTATCAACATTCTTCAAGTCCTTTGACAGGACCTGGGCCTGTAATAGGTAAACTTTTCAAAACAGTTGCTATCAACATAGCCCCCTGAAGTTGTTCCGGAACAGCAAGCAGAGATGATGCTGCTCAAAAAGAAACTATTACTAGTGATAGAAAGATATAAGGGATTTAACTGCCAGCTTGATTGAAATCTCTCTATTCATCCTTAGACAAGGTCTTTTTTATTTTTTTTAGCTTTTCAGCAAAGCCTCCAATGTCATCACGTCTCGCTTAACTGTCCGATGAGTTTGTGAGCTGAGATACAGCTCTTTTTCATTGCAAGACACCTTTTTATTTGGTCTCAAAGCACTTACCCTAAGCGTGATAAATCCAGTTCATTCTATATTCTGCTCTAGAATTTGAATCAAGTTTTCTGTCTCCTTCACCACACCACACAGGCTATCTGGTATTCTTCAAACACCCATTTCCCACACAAAGTCTCTGGAGCATGTGATACCGGCAGCATTTGTGAGTTCACTTTAACAAAAAACCCACAATCGTAACTTCAGCCATGTGGGGAAGTCCCTCTGAAGGCTTCTCTTTATTTTTTTTCTTTCCACTCTGTTAAATAGAATTCGGCTTAAGATGCACTTTAAGTTAAAGCATTACTTAAATGTTGTGTTGAACTGGGGCCTGAAACGAGAATTTAATTTCCTTAATAACTCTCAATATACCATTACTAGAATAAATGTAGAAAAATCAGACTTTCTGAAAAAAAAACGTGTCTCGAGGGCACTAGTGCAAGCAAATTATGGAGAATTTAAATAATGCCAAACTATAAATCTCATATCTACCAACACTTAACCATCTGTCTTACCAGTATGCTAAGGAGCAGGCCTCATTTAAAGACCGAGATGTTAGAGCTGAAAATGAATATTTGCCTTTTAATCCCCTCTTGTACTATGATATTCAGTTTCATGTATAATTGATGGGCTGAAATTTTAAGATAGATAGAGTAAATAAATTAGGAGTATTCAAAATATTGCCCTTTTGCCAGTAAAACTCTATTATTCTTCACACTGATGCAGCCACCTCTCATGCTATCTTTATTCATAGGAGCAATATTTTCTGTGATTTTAAGGTATATGCTTACTAACATGATTTTGATGGAGAACATAACCATAATTTTGTAATAATCAAAATACAGTACATTTTCATTTGGGTATTTTTCCTTCATTCAGCAGAGACATAGTGTAAGAGAGAGAGGCAAATTAGTTGAATACCAGCATTTTATATGCTATTACTAGTTTTTGCACAATAGAATTCCTGAGCACTGTGCTGTAATTCTTTCCTGCAGTGAAACACTGGGGTGACCACATTGGCATTCCTGAATCTTCTTATGCTGTTAAATTATAAGACCGCTTGTATTATGAAGAGAGATTGGGTTATGAATGTTCTGAAGTAACAGATTCTGTTATATAAACCACTGGTGAGTCTGGGAATGCCATTCAACATTTGCAGGTTTGGAATTAATTTTATTCACCTTCTTCCCATGAGGAAATTAAAAATATGAACAGTTTCACTGATAAGGAGTGCAGTTTCCATGACAAAGTCACATCCCTGGGAAAACCCCAAGTACTTTTTCCAGAAAAAGGGAACAGAGCTGTGGGTTAGGGTTAGGGTTAGGGGTTAGGGTTAGGGTTAGGGGTTAGGGGTTAGGGTTAGGGTTAGGGTTAGGTTTAGGGGTTAGGGTTAGGGTTAGGGTTAGGGTTTGGGTTAGGGTTAGGGTTAGGGTTAGGGTTAGGGTTAGGGTTAGGGTTAGGGTTAGGGTTAGGGTTAGGGTTAGGGTTAGGGTTAGGGTTAGGGTTAGGGTTAGGGTTAGGGTTAGGGTTAGGGTTAGGGTTAGGGTTAGTGAACGGGTTATGGTTAGAATTAGGTTTAGGGTGAGGGTTAGGGGTTAATATTTAGGGTTTCGATTTTGGGTAGGGACAATGTTAGGGTAAGTGTTATGGGTTAGGGTTACGGTTATAGTTGGGGTTAGGGTTATGGTTATGTTTAGGGTTAGGGTTAGTAGGGGTTAGGCTTAGGGTTAGGGCTAGGTTTAAGGTTTAGGTTTAAAGTTTAGGGTTAGGGTTTGTGAGCGTTAGTGTTAGGATTTGGGTTAGGTTTAGGGTTAGGTGTTAGGGTTAGGTTTAGGGGTTACAGTTAGGTTTAGGGTTAGGTTTAGTGAGGGTTAGGGTTAGGGGTAAGGTTAGGGTTAGGGTTATGTTTAGGGTTAGGATTAGCTTTAGGGTTAGGGTTAGGGGTAGGGTTAGTGTCAGTGGTTTGTGTTAGAGTTAGGTTTAGGCTCAGTGAGAGTTAGGGTTAGGGATTAGGTTTAGGGTTAGATTTAGGGTTATGGTTAGGGTTAGGGTTAGGGGTAGGGGTTAGGGTTAGGGTTAGGGTTAGGGTTAGGTCTTAGTTTTAGAGTTAGTGTTTGGGTTAGTTTTAGGGTTAGGGTTAGGCATAGTGTTAGGGTTAGGTTTAGGGGTTAGGGTTATGGGTTAGCGTTCGGGTAAGGGATAGGTTTAGGGTAAGGTTTAGGGTTAGGTGTTAGGGGTATGGTTGGGTTTTAGGGTTAGGTTTAGTGTTTATTTTTTATCAGTTAGTGTTAGGGTTAGTTTTTCCGTTTGGGTTGGTGATGATTAGGGTTAGGGTTAGTATTAGGTTTAGGGTTAGTGGTTAAGTGTTAGGGTTAGTGTTAGGGTAAATGTTAGTGTTAGGGGTTATGGGTTGGGGTAGGGTCGGTGTTAGGGTTAGGGTTAGGCGCTACTGTTTATTTGTTCGGGTTAGGGGTTAGGGATATATTTAGGTTTAGGTTTAGTGTTAGGTGTTAGGGTTACGGTTTGGGGTTATTGTTAGTTTTAGGGGTTATCGTTAGACTTATTTTTTGGGGTCAGGGTTTGGATCAGGTTTAGGGGTTAAGGTTAGGGTTAGGGGTTAGGGTTAGTGTTAGGTTTAGGCTTATGGTTAATGAGGGTTAGGGTTAGTGTTAGGGCTTACTGTTAGGGTTGGGTTTAGGGTTACGGTTATGTTTAGGGTTAGCATTAGTCATGGTTATGGTTAGGGTTAGGATTAGTGTTAGGTTTGGGGTTTAATGGTTAGGGTTAGTGTTAAGTCCTAGGTTTAGTGTTAGTGGTTAGGGTTAGTGTTAACTTTAGGGTTAGGGTTAGTGAGTTTTATGGTTATGGTTAGGGTCAGGGCTTAGTGTTATGTTTAGGGGTTAGGGTTACGGTTGGGTTTAGTGTTAGTGTTTGTGAGGCTTAGGGTTAGGGTTGGGTTTTGGTGTATGGGGTTAGGGTTACGGTTAGGGTTAGGTTTAGGGTTAGGGTTAGGGGTAGGGTTAGGGTTAGGGTTAGGGTTAGGTTTTGGAATGCATTTAATTTCGTCACATGGAAGTCTTTCCACTTCTTTCAGGCCTAGCTTGGGAGTGGTTTGTTGTCTTTCAGCATTAGAAACACTTCATGAAAATCGAGCTGTGGCCTAACTGTCTTATATCACTTACAAAATTTAATATCATATTCTTATACAATTTATTCATCCTCCAGATTTCAGTTAGGACTTCATAATTTAAATAACTTGACCAATAAGAACTCTTCTATGGACAGCAATTTTTATTAAAAAGTGTTTGAACAGTTAAATGAACACACGGAATTTTTTTAACAGAGATAGAACACAGGAAATGGAAGTTTGTGATGGCATAAAATACAAATTCGTATTGAAAGATTAGAAGACAGTGTGAATTCAGGGATGAGACAAAAATTTCTGGGTTTTCCTCAAACAAGAAAGCAAGCTAACTAAGTCCCAAGCATTGGTTGATAAATTCACTCAAAGAAATACACGTTGATTTTGCCTCTCTTCTTTTTCTAGGCAAAGGCCATTAAGAACATAGCAACACCATTATTCCAAAATCTGCAAGCTTTATGGTCCTTTCAGTTACTCATCTTCAGATTTCTAACCAGAAAATGGGGGGGGGGAGGGCATGGAACCACTCTTCCCTAAACACCCAAACCTCTCAAATAACATGTTGAGGTAACCTCATTATCTCTGTTCAGAATCACTTCATATATAACCCCCCAAAAAATACAAATACATAAATCTTGATGCTTCAGAGAATATCCCCAGGTCTGTGCAGTTACTCTGGGCAGAAACTCCCTAGGTGTGCAACAGGTGATTTCTAACACCTTCTTGTCACGTCAAAGACAAGCAACAAGCCAAGGTTGACCACAAGGTTCACCCACATGCAAAAAAGCTAAGTTAATTTTTGCATCACTTGACCTCTCTGCAAACATCAGTATGGCCATTCACAAAATGCTCAGGGCTTGCTTTCAACACTTGAGCTCTTTGAAAGGTGGAGTGTGAAACTTTTCACAACCTTAAATGTAAGCTACAGCCATCAGATACAGCTGGAGTAAAACAAGTAGATCTAAACATCTTAGCAGTGGATTTCACGATGTCAGGCATGTGGAAGAGGAAAATTCACACACATAGACCCAAACTACAAGTTGCCTGGAATAAAAAAGACCAAGTAGGGAAGTGGTCTGATATTCATTAAAAATCAGAGAAATTTTTTATCATACTTAAACACGGTACAAATCCATTCCAACAGTTGAGAGTGGGGCAGGGAGAGGTTAGTTTCAAAGTTAATCTGGCTGTTCAGCTTGCAGGCAGAAAAGCCACAATTAAACCTACCCAACATGCTTAAGTTTAAACACAAAAACCATCAAACAAGGGCAGGATCCAGTGGAGCCCCAACAAGTCCTTCACCAGGCATTCGGAAGAGTTTCAGTTGCGCAACACAAGGAGTGTTAAACCTTGTCCTGTGACAGGGTATTGGCTAGTAAAAATATCATCTGCAGTTAGAGCAGGCCAGCTTTCCTTATAACATAGAAGTTGTTTCCAGTATGATGCATATACATTGGCTGCATGAATAGGCTTAACATCAGGACTTCTAAATTCCCATCTCAATGAGTGGATGTTTCAGCAGCACACTGTACTGGAGAAGGATTTTGTGCTCAGCCAGCCCAGCTTAATGCAGCTGCCTCAGAGAAACAGCCACTTCTCTTCCAGTTGTGTAATGTTGCTCTGATGTCAGATTTTATAACACCCCTTAGGTCCAACTTAGGAACACCAACACAAGATCATCATATAGTCTGGGTCTGTACTCACAGAGACAGTGAAAGAGGCCTTGGCAAAACACTCAGTGAACTCACATTTGGCCTATATCCTTGTACAATCAAGCTGGGTTTTTCAAAGGAGTTTGGATTTCGCTGGTAGAAGAACACATAATACCCCTTCATTCCTTTGAAGAGACCAGTATGAAGCTGTAATGAACCTACAAATAGTGATTAGCATTTAAAGTGGCACCCTCAATAATAACATCTCTGTGAGCCAGACTCTAGTTTTCTGGAAGGGAAAGACACTATTCACATTTACCTTTCAGGAGCCTAATTTTGGTCTCATACTGCTCAACGAGAGGTCACAAGGTATCAGCTCCAATGAATTGCTCCTAGATCAAGCAAGCTTTAATTCCAGGTGTTTCATTTACAAGCTTTCTGGATGCTGCAGTTTGCTGCTCCCTGCTCCATTCCCTTCCAACAGTAGTATCTGTTGTCAGCCGGGCTGCAGGAGACTGCAGTGTTATCTTCCTAGTTCAAAGACTTGGACCTCCTCCCAAGTGGGCATGGCAAATCATCTTTGAAGTCTGAATTTCCTATTACACTCAAAAATCTGCACCCCATATCCATATCCTCACAGAGTTATGGGTCTGTGAGGGTCTCTGTGGTATGCCTTGCACCTCTCCTACCTGCTGATATGAAGTCCATGGTAGCCACTTACAGTTCAGCTCAGTCTTCAGCAAAGCATTTCATTGACAAATGTTGTACAGGGATAGTTAAAAGCACATGGGAAGGATTTACCCTGACATCAAAGTGAAGCTTAATAAAACCAAAATAACAAATGAACAAGCCTGCAGCCAGGTAAAACCATCTGAACCCACAAGTGGGGAAGTGTTCAAACAACAGTAAAGCTCTCATTCCTAGCTGCTTCTGAGGAAGTAGGTGTTAAGCATCGAATGCCTCATCGAAACAAACCTAACCTGGGCAGAGTCTTTCAGGAAAGCAAATAGACAGAAAGTCTCTTGATGCCCATGTAAACGCCATTACTTCTGTTTCTGCCTTCTGCCGCAGCCCACACAAGGACATTGGTCAAACAGTTCAGAGAAAAGGCCAAAAAAGGCCAAGCACGGGCTTAGGACCTCTATGCTCCCCAGAGACCTCCTCTGCTCTGACTTTTAAAATCCATAAAGTCTCTCACTTTTCTACATTAATCTTGAAATCTGTTCCATTTTCCATTTTATGTGACTATAAAAACTCTGAGGTCCCTGAAATAAAAATATTAAGCAGAACACTGAAGTGTTTTTAAAATACTGTAGCACTCAAGTCTCTGTCTGCCACTCGGATGCACATAGCAATTTAAAATTACTGAAGCTCTAAAATTAAGTGCTTAAATTTGAAGGTCATCACCACTCTGAGCATGTGAATTGTGTAGCTATCTGAACTATCAAAGCGCTTCAATTTACTCTAAGCAGGTCATTTTTGGAAATGATAAGGGAGCCTGTGATTGCCCAGCCTTCACTGATTTAAAGCTAGTTAAGTTTTTTATTCATTTTTACAAGTACTTGAGCCATTCTGGTATCTTATAGGAAGACTGTACTGAATGAATTTGAGTGAGTTGGGGGGTATGTATATGATTGGGGGGGGGGGGGGGTTGCATTTGATCAGCAGTTTTGCATCAACATTTTCCTTCAGGAGTCAGGTCAAAGCAGGTGTTTTTCCCTAGTTCTTCCATGGCTGTGGATATAAAAATTGAACACCCATATCCACTTTCAAAGTCTTCAATTCACTTAACAGACAACATACAATTTTTTGAGTGTACTGAAAATTTCATTGCTTTGTAGCTACAGATTGAAACCTATAATGCTCATCTCCAGGACGCAATCACTAATGCCTTTTTTTACAATACAATATATTTAGCCTTGCAATTTTGGCACAACAGCACCTTTTGAAAGTATTTTTTTAAATGAACTGGTAATAGCTAGTTACCCCCTGTAATTTATTACTCAGTGATGAAATAGTTATATTCCATATACAAACCTTTTATAGCTTCAAGGACTGTAGAAATCCTTGAATGCCAGGATGATTCTTCCCTTTCCCATCCAAAGTAGCTTCGGAGAAGAATAAGGCCTTGCCATTTTAAAATTATTTTTTTATTTGAACAGCTTTCTGCATATTCCCAGAATTGTTAAATATTGCACTATATTTCCCACACTGCATAAAGTTCAATTAGAGATATTCTTTTTCTGTGCCTTTTTCTTTTGCTCCTCCAACTGCCTCATGGTAGAGCTGTCATAGCCAATGTCCTGCCTTGATTCACAACTCACAGAAAATATTTCACATTTTCTTTTCTGACTAGCTTTAATGATAAAGCATAATTATCTGAAATCTCTGCTGAATTCTTGTATTTGTTATAAATTAATTCCACTCAATGCCTAGCCTTTTTAAGCCATTTTCTTTCTCTGTCAGAAGTAACTTCTGAGTGGAAGATTTCTTGGTTAGCCTTCCAGAAGTAGACCCTTGAAAATCAAGTCTCTTTTAAGTGGAAGCACATTTTAGCTATTTGACAGCATTTCCTTTTATATATCTATACTGAGCCATAATCTACTGCAAAGGACATGCATCACCGCTTGTATGTTCTGCCTCCTACAATAGTGTGTGAGCTGGGACCTGCGGGGTTCTTACTGCAGTATCTGTTGTTTATTCACACCTGACTGATAACCAGCACATGTTTTATGATGCTGAACACTCTTGAAGTACATGGGGGAAATATTTTTGGTATCTGGAAGACTTCTGCAACTAGCAAAATCTAACTAATGCCATTTGTACGGCTTCTGAATCATACAGTGCTTTGCTTTATCCGCCTACATTTGTCAGCATAATGGCCAGTCAAATACCAGAGGTGAGATAATGCAACCATGCTTGACATTTATCTATTATCAAATCATCCACTCAAGTTTGCATTGACTGAGCTGTGCATGCTGCACCTTGATAGAATTATTTTTATTGGCATATCGTGACATATCAAGATGTTTTAGGGTAATTCATAGAGAAATCTGTCACATGATTTTAGTAAAGTATGGAGGGGTTTTTAAGCCATTTGAAAAATCACTTGACAGGTTAATTTTCCAGGTCAAAATCCAGGCTTTGGCACAACCACTTCTTCCACTTTCTTTTATATGACGATGTGGAAGAGTTTGCTTTTCACTGGAAGAAGTATAACAGTCGCAGTTGCTTAGTTTGCTAACTGCTCTGGTTCCTTACGTCTCTGTTCTTTGGCATTTTTGCTATACTGCTGCACTCCTCATTATTCTGTGACATTTTCCTAGTTCCTTGCTTTGCTGAAGAGTTCAGTAATTTATCAGCCATCTCATACTCACAAGGATTTTCCTGGTGGTTTGAGCTTCACCTGAAGTTTTCTCAAATTTATGAATGTTTATCAGATCATTCCAATGCATCAGTAAAGCAAGTACCATAGTAGCTATTTCAGAATGGTCAAAGTTCTAATTAAATTCAGCAGTTGATCTGGTAGAATACTTTACTACAATCCCCTTAACCATGTGCATCAGCTTGATGAAATTGTCCTTGTATCCTTCATTTCTACTCACGTTGCCTTGAAATGCACTGTCCTTTGTTTTACAACCTTTTGTTCCCTTTTTTACAGAGGTATTTCTGAGGAATTAATGCTCTTTTTTGGATTCTTTCTTTTCTGTCCCTCAATTATGCAGACTTCAGAGACACTTCCCTGAAAATCCATAACAACTGTTGCATCACCCATGATATGATCGTTCAGAAAAGACAACAGCACATCAGGGCTGACTTATACATGATCTGAACCTTATAGACTCCTTCCATTGCTACAACTGTAAATTTGTTTTGCTGTTTCTTTATTAGCCTTTTCCTTATGGGGCATTTTTTTAGTATGATAAAAAGAAGAGTTGGAAAATAATTCCAAGGCTGGTTTTGCCTCACTGTGTGCATTAAGTTGGGATCAAGCTGCCGTAGACTATCCCTGGCAGAGTATCCTTTAACCACTGTTTAAAAGCTTCTAATGAGGAGCCCTGAACAACTGTCCCAGTGTTGGAACAATTGCTCACTTTTCCTTCCCATCATTCGTTTGTGTATGTTTTGGGACATGAAGCTTCCCCTCAGGCCTCTTTTTGCTAAATAAGACAAATCAGTTCCTTCACCTTGTTTCCATAAGCACATTTTCTAATCCGCTTTTCCTGTTACCCTCCTCTGGGGTCTATCTGGTCTGTCTACTCTTAAACTGGCTCCCAAAAACATATTTCAATGGCTGCTACATCATCTCCAAGAGAGGCAGAGCACTTTTCCTGCCACTGACAAAAAAGTCACTCTGATGTTTTTTTGCAGCATCATCATAAAAGGGGTGCACTTTATAAATGAATTTGTTCTTCAGTCAAAAATATCTGGTAACTTCCAATATCAGCTCATCTCTACCACCTGATGTCTTCAAGGACTGACCTAAATTTTCTTTTAGGAGAAGTTAAACCAATTAAACCAATTCCTTGTGACTCCATTTGGATGACTCCTATGACTTGCAGACAGCTACATTTAACAATGGTTTCCATTCACTCTGAACTCTGACACTTCAAGCTGATTACCATTTTTGGCTCATACTCATCTGAAATACAGGGATTGTGCTTGCTCATTGCTTTATCCAATATATTTTGACTGCCTTAAATTTTGTTATTGCCATTATTGCAAAGATACCAGCCTAGCAGTGTTGTCAGCCAGAGCATGCTCATGAGTAACTCCACAGTCATAACTGGCTCTTAGCCTATGAGTGATGTTGCTGTTTCTGAATTAACAGTATGCTCACTGAATAGTAACTACCTTGCATCTTTGGATATATTACAGATTTTCCCATTTTTAACTGGTGTTTGCCAGCCCTGATATTTGCACACTCCAACTATTTAGGGTTTGAGTTTGTCCATTTATTTCATTACAGCTATCAACTTTTATTATTGCAACTATTGTTTTAATGCTTTAGAAATTCACTTACGTACCTAACTTCAGAAAAGACTGTTGTAGAGGCCTGGCTTTACCAATGACTCACATCAGGACTTGCCAAATTGCTGAGTCTGTTACCTTGCTTGTGTGACTAACGGTGCATTTTTGATGCTTGACTTTTCCTAATAAGTTATAGAACTACCAATCACCTGCCAAAGTCTAGCAAAACAGTGAACTTCATTTCATCTGGCTTCTTTGATCTGTTAGACATAAGTGGCCCTATCAGGAGTTAAAACTCCAGCCAGCTGAGATTATAGGATCACTGAAACACAGGCTCTTTCATTACGGCGAGGGGTAGCCCTCAAAGGCTGAAATCTCAGCGGCAGTGCTCCTAGAAATTAACATTCCTGCTAGAAACCACTGCCCAGCATTTCAAAACACTTCTACCTAAAGCTAATGCTTGAATGCATACTTAGATGATGAAACTAAAGTAGCCCAATTTGGGAAGGTGCTGAGTACTCACAGCTTTCAGCAACTTTTTAGAATGAAATGAAAACAGTGAGTGAAATAAGAGACCTAAGAGAGACAAACACAGTGGCACACGGCTATACTCTATTCAAGGTAGAAATAAAGCTTTGCATGAACTTAAATAAAAAAATCTTAAAAGGTAAAGTGACTAATTGCTTCTTTTTCTATAGTTTAATTGATGGCCTAGAGCCAAGAACAGATTTTAAATTAATCAAAGTTTCATAAATAACTGTGACTTCATTTTGATACAACCCTGAATAATGGACTGATCAATTGATCAATTGACTGATTCTTTCACTGAATGGAATATCAAATGAAAATACCTAATATTTATACACATTTGTATTTAGATACAAGCATGTACAAAGCTGACTCCTTGCCATATTTGGAACAAGTCCAGAGGAGGACCACGAGGATGATCAAGGGACTGGAGCACCTCCTGTATGAAGATAGGCTGAGAAAGTTGGGGCTGTTCATCCTGGAGAAGAGAAGGCTGCGTGGAGACATCATAGCAGCCTTCCAGTATCTGAAGGGGGCCTATAGGGATGCTGGGGAGAGACTCTTCGTTAGGGACTGTAGTGATAGGACACGAGGTAATGGGTTAAAACTTAAAACAGGGGAAGATTAGATTGGATATAAGGAAGAAATTCTTTCCTGTTAGCGTGGTGAGGCACTGGAATAGGTTGCCCAGGGAGGTTGTGAATGCTCCATCCCTGGTGGTGTTCAAGGCCAGGTTGAACAGAGCCTAGCGTGGCATGGTTTAGTGGGAGGTGTCCCTGTCCATGGCAGGGGGGTGGAACTAGATGATCTTAAGCTCCTTTCCAACCCTAACTATTCTATGATTTTATATTGAAACAGGATGGAATGTTACAGCATGAGCCATTCAGAGAGAATTTGTCATCCATCTCAAACTGTAGGCAAGGGGGACCATAACACCTCCTCCAGCACACGCTGCATTTGATATGCCAAGGAAAAGGTACTAACACTTGCCCAGTCCATTCACCAATATCACTTCTTGGGAAACTCCCTCTGCATCCTCTGCAAAAGACTCCGGGTAATACAAACAGGGTACTGAATCTGGATAATATAGCACATCTATACAAGTTGTACTCAGCACACTATGCCTAACACCTGCTTGCAGATTTGGTGTGGATGTAGGGTAACCAATGCACTAAAGAGCCTCTGCCAAGCAGAGAAAGTTTTATCCCCAGTACTTTGATACCACTGCCTCTCTGAAGGTTTCAGTGCTCAGGTAACCTCATACAATTAGGTTTTGGAAACTTATTATGAGAGATTCAAGCCACTTAATAGTATGCAAGAGCACAGTTGTTAGCATTTATTCACAAAAGGAAGTGCATGTGGAGGAAGGCATGGAGATAATAATGAAACAAATACATCCATGAGTCTGCGTTTAAAAAAAATGTTTTGAATATAAGGCATCTGTAAGTCAGGTGCTAGCTAACAGGTTGGCAGGCCAGCATGTTTTCTTTTACTCTTTTGCTATTTTCAAGTGTCAAGTCATATTTCAGATTAGCACTGCCTAGTTTCTTACCAGCAAAGCAAAGCAACACTGATCTTCTGAAATAAAAGTGCATATTTATTTGAGAGCACCCTGCACTATAGCAGCAGCCAAATTAAACTGCATTCAATATTTCCTGTGTTGGCTTTGTATTATTTATCAAATGCTTCAATTTAGTAATATATATACTTACACTATATGAGCGTCTTTGAAACTACATTACCATTTCTCAGAAGTCTCCAACAAGGGCTTTGCTGTTCAAAGCTGCTGTGAAGAGAGATGCACCAAAGGGAGCTATTTGGAGTGCACAACAATGAACTTTATTGATCTGCAAAAGCCATAAACACTGTTACATTTTTCTGAGTGCCATCTATGGGCACATTTACCATCATCTGATAATGGGAGTGTATGTGTGCCTATGTATTGTTGTTAAAGACAGTACCACTATGCACCAAAGAATCCAGCCAACATATGCTCCAGAATTTCCAATGCTAGAGTGCGATCTCTGCAACCTTAATGTTCTCTTATTGCCACTACATAAGTTTAATCAACATCAACCCTAGAGCCACACTGAAAGTGCAATCTTATCCAAGATCTTATGCAAAGATTTTCTGGCTTTTTATTTACACTAGGGTAAACTGTTCCAGTTGTGGTCATGACAGCTATACATGTATGCCAGTCTATTCACTCACATTAAAATAAAGAAAAAGGCACATGAATGCAAGTGAGATAACTGTGCACCTGGGAGAACAATGTACTTGCATGGCCAAGTCTCTTCCTATACGTAAATAAAGCATGGCTTTATTTACTGGGAAGCACAGAAAGGACAGCTCTTGCAGTCTGGTACCATAAACGTAGCCAGCGTCAACAGGGTTTATTTTACAGTGAACATTAAAGAGGAGATTTTCAAAGAAACATAAGAAAGTCATGAGCAATGAGGGATCAAACACCTTTAGGGTCCTCTGAATAGCCCAAAGTAAACCAAAACAACCAGTACACTGGCCCGTACCAATTGCCACATTATAATGCTTCCTGAGGCTTCAGTCCAGGAAATCAGGATCTTGCTTACAGGAACATAATTAAAGCACTTTTCCTGCTTTCCTGTAAAAGACACTTCAGCACCTGGTAATCAAAGGAAAATACCCGAAAAGTCTGTCCTCGAGTTTCACTAAGACCATGCTTTTAGAAGCCTATTTACCTTCAAGGTCCCAAATTCACATGCCAGGGCTTCTTTGACTCATTGGTAACAAATGAAACTATACACACCTATATCTTCTGCTGCTTGGAGAGGCTACCTGAAGAAGCTTCCTTCCCCATCCCAATAACAGGAATTTAGCTATGTATCATACATTTTTAAGAGGCTCAAGTGCTTTACACTACTGAAATGTTTGGACCCTTATACCTGCTGTGATGCTGAGAATATCAAATGGGAATCCTGCCCTTAACACCCACAAGTGACTCACATACATGTTTCCCTTGGCTCAGCTTGTGCTCAGGCCCATCTGTTTGAAAGCACCAATCCTGCTTGTTGGTCCAATGCTCAAACAGCGACACCAACGGATGAGAACATTGAGGAGGATAATGCTTGCTCACATAAGGCTACAAGAGTCTTTTCCTTTGCTTCCACTCCCGCGGTCACGCTATGCCACTTCTGCTACAAGTCTTGCTGAAAAAGGGTTCACATCTGCTCATTCGAAGTATCTGCCATGGAAGTGAGATACGGTCCAAGGGAGCTCCAGCTATACATGGTGGTTGCTGCAGATGGAGCCTGTCTTCATAAGCTTGCCCAGGAGCTCATGCCCATGGCAAAAATCTGTAGCCCACAAAAGAAAAAGTGTACCACTGACAAATCTTAATTAATTAGAATTAATGCAGTGAAGGTGCCACAGGGACTTTCACAGAGCTCCCCACAATACTCGAGTCCTAAAATTCTAAGTCAGAAACAAAGGACTCTGAGTAATGAAATGATTAAAGAGAAAAAACAGTTGAAAACTCCTGGAACCCATTACAATTTAATATCTCATTATTTACTAGGCACACTGAACATAACATGAATTTCCCTTTGCTCCACCAAGCCCACTTCATATTCCACAGAGCCTACGCTTCTGTATCTCATCCAAGTTGAAACAAAATTGTCTTATATATCAGACAAATGTACTAGAGAGTAGCCTACACTTTGATAATGTACAATCTGAATGGTCCCAACAGTCTAACTTCCACATCATTTACAGAATTTTCACTCACACATTTTCAATGCATAAAGAGTAGCTTTAGCAGTTCGTAATTATTAAGTACTTATTTACATGCCCTTGTGACTGGTAAATAATACCGCAGAGAAAAAAAAAGTAACCAAGGGTTTGAATAAATGATTCTGTATAAACTTGCAAGTTCTTGTTTAAATCTGCGTTATCATGTTGGTTCAGATCTGTAGTCTTAGGTCTGAGCAAACATGAACTTCAGGGACATTTAAAATTCATCTCTGAATCCTGACCTGGATTTTCTAAACGACCTTTAAAATTTGGAACTACATTCAAATGTTGCAGAGCCTCTACCTGGAAGCCATTCGCTGATGGATTTTCATTCAGTCTAATGTAGGTGGCAAATTATGCTGGGAATAAGTCATTTTCAAGAGATCCAAGGTCTGGCATACAGACTACTGCATCCAGCAGGTTTAAATGGAAAACAAAGGTTCTCCATTTACCTCTGAGGCTTCTGTCTGATTTATTTTCCTTCTCTGGTTTGCATTTATTTGATTGTTTGTGCCAGGTATAATGGAGAAAATGCAGGCATTGCTAGGAAAATCTGCAATCTGCAGTGCTCTGAGACAGTCCCTCAACCAAATGAGCTCTTGAAGATGCCTCTGAATCAGAGCAAAAAGTAGAGATGGCAGCTCCTAGCTGGACAGGCCTCTGATGTCAGCAAATTTGCCTTTACTAGCCAAGACTGAGGCAGCTATAACATCCTACAAAGCAGTGAAGCACATGCTTAACTTTACTCATATATTTAAACTTAAGAAGGCACTTAACTGCTTTGCTGAACAGAGACAGGCACAGCCACATCCTGCACTGCTCTGGGGATATAGGGTCAGTCACTCTCAGATCACCGAAAGCTTCTCAAAAACTCCTGAAAGTGGGAAATACAAGAAATACTATTTATCGGGTAACTGTTCCAGTGTCAAGAGATTGCAATAAGGAAAAGTTTCCTTTTGCAGTCGCTGACATCATCTGATGTTACAGTACAACCCCAACAGTCCTGTATCCTTTCCTGTGAAGGCAGATATTCAACATACATCAGTGAGCTAGCAGACCTCTCCTGAAATAGCATCACAGCAGCCCTCTTCTTAATTGTACAATAACTAAAATGAATGTATAAACATAATTTGGAAAAGACGACTTGTACTTATTATTACTACCATTTGTCTTGATTACATAGGACCATGCACAATTGAAAATAATAACAAAGAAATCTATTTTACAAATGCACAAATATTCAGAGGCAGAAGTCAGTCACCTCTTCAGACATCTATCAGTTGCTTTGGTAATGTGTTGGAAAGAAAGGAAAACTAAAGAAATTAGCCTCATTACTACCTGCAGGAACTGATTATCCTTTAAAATAGCTTAATGAACAGTTTAATGAAAATATAAAACCCAAAAGCTTCAAATGCAGTTTGAGAAGAATGTCCAAGTTCAAGGGACAGGAAGAAAGCTACCAAAGCAAGTATTCTGTTTGCATTTTGATCATTTCTGCACTCAGAACTCCCAGCAGTGATGTCCAGCTCTACTTCCTGACTGCTTACTGTTAGAAAGAAGCAATCTGCCTGTGACCATGACTTAATCTGCATTGTTCAGGGCAAAACTTTCTCGGTTACTGTGCTGATCAAGTAAAATTTTTAAGTACCCTCTGAAATTCTCCCATCTAAATGGTGCTGTGTCCTCTGCATATTCTGCTATCTCACTGTTCTCTTCTTAATGAGAACTATAGCCACATTTTATTTTTTCTGTACTGGCAGAAGATTTATGTTTCTACAGATTCTCCAGCATGATTGTCTCTGCACTTTGTGTGAGCAGTGGTAATTTTAATTGCAATGTTTCAATTCATATTTGACTAGAAATTACACACAGATAAATAAAACTAAATTCCTACTGAGATTAGGAACACTGTAGTCGGGATTATCATACTTTTTTTTGACTAGTATAATGTGTGGTTCAAAGACAACCTGAACCTTCTTCCCTCACCTCAGAAAAAGAAACATGAATTAAAAGTCAGCTTCCCCTTTTAATCAAATTACCCTCATTATCTGGTATGGATCTAAAGGATGAAGGTTTAAATAGTTCCTACCATGGAAATATTTCAGAACTAATCTGACAGTACAAGCAAAAAGAAGTAATTAATAAAAGCAGATGAAATTACACTGTAGTAATCAGGGAATGGCTCAGGAAAGGGCACAAAGATTACAAGAACCAGCTGATCACTGTGGGTTGTTTCTACATAAAAAAATCCACACCCTTCAGTCTAGCAAAAAAGGAAGAAAGAAAAACAGTTGAGGCTCACCTTACATCAAAATGGAGGTTTGCCATTGAGCTCTGGCCAATGGGAAATTTGACAAGCCATTAAAAGACCCTGTGAGCACTCCATGAGTCCTTCTCAGTTCTTCTGCCTCAATGTAAAGTGATCATGCTCCTTACCATAAAGTTCCAATGAAATTTATGTATCCCAAATTGTAATTCAACGAAGGTCAGACAAAATCTACCACATGCCAACGGATCAGTATTCTAAAATATTTTAAGAATATTTTTCAACTTGACAGATTAACTAGCAAAGTAAAAAATAAACTGATATTTGAGAGGATGTGTTACAAGGGCATGATTGGATTTCCTTTAACAACCGGTTTCCCCTGTGAGATTCATGCCTTAGTTTTTCAAATGTTTATTAAAGGCAGAAGCTAAAGCAGAGCTGGATGCAGCTGTAACCCCCTGGAAAGCCCTCTTCTGTAAGAGGATCAACTTAGCAGACTCTGTAAATTAAAGAGCTGTAATATGAAACTTAACAAATAGTCATCATCAACCAAGGTAACTTAGAAACCGGAAAGCCTTGTCTTAATGCCTTAATCCTAACATATCATTCACACTGTGAGGAAATAATGTCAGAAACTGAAAATCCATGAAACAGGGTTATGGAAAAAGAACAAAATAAACGTGATGACTGACAATGTGCTGATATTGATTTGTTTTCATTCCTGCAACAGGTACATACTTTCTGGTTTGCCAAAATCTGACCACATCTTTTATGTTCAAGTTATTCTGAGGCCTGATCTAGTATGTCTTTAACTAAATATTAACTATGAGTATCTTTAAAATGGGGTATTTATCCTATCCAATGCCTAGGCAAAATTCTGGATTGTCAGAAAAAAAAACTGTGACAGTAGAGGATGTGGTAAATGGTGGAAAAATTTCCTTTTAACTAAACACAAAGCGTAAAAGAGCTCCTTGATTATTAATGATAAGCTTGTGCTCAGGGTCTGGCTAAATCAAAGCCAAGTGTTCTCAACCACAGAAACAACGAAAATAATGATTGCATGTCATTTGATTATATGCATTCTCCTAGCGTAACCCAGGCCCAGCTCATCTGCTGTCCCATGGCCAAACACATCAGCCCCAAACCCACCAACTTCCATCATTTTGTAGGTAAAGAAGTGAGGAGGATGTGGGCAAATGTAGCCTGAAGACCACCATTTTGCCAAGGCCCTGCCTACATCTGCCCCCCCTTGAAGCAGGCAAAGCAACAGGGAGCCCCTATAGGCTCAATCATATGTGTACCTACATGGACAAGACTCAGCACCCTGTGCCATGATGGCCAGGCCAAGACGCTCCAGCATGCCCCATGAGATCCTTCCACCATTTCCCAAAGGATACAGAGGGATTTGGATGCCCTCCCCTTGGAGAGAGAAACCATACTGTGGACAAGAAATGGGGACACACATTGGAGAGGCATCATCAAGATTCAGTAAAAGAACACAATAAAGACCACTGCAACAGCCACATTGCTCCTTACTGTTCACAGCCCAAGACACTAAAGACAAGCAACTTATTTGCTCCCAAGGACCATATCTGTGCTGCTAAAAAAACAAGGCCAGGTCATGGGCTCCAGCACTTGCTTGCTACTGGCCATTCTGGGTGTTACCTTAGTCCCTGGCTTCATATTTTCTCACAGCATGTTTGAAGCTGGTCACCAAGTTTGGGGGTTGGACTAGATGATCTTTGAAGGTCCCTTGCAACCCAAACTATTCTATGATTCTAGGAAGTTTTGAGGGTAAGAGAGTTTAGCAGTGTGCACATACACTTTGCCACACGCCTTGGCTTCAGCCCTATTTCTTAGTGGAGAGACCTGCATGCATACAAGGAGTCCTAAAAATCAAAGGGAGAGGCAGCCATAGTGTTACCAGTGGTGAAATACAGACAAGAGTAGTACTCAGAATGAATATCAGTAGCAGGGAAATTCTGCATTGTCCTGGTTATTCCTTCCTCCACAGCAAGAAGGCATCCTGGCATGAGTGCTCATAATGCAGATTCCCATGCCATGAAAAATATGCTGGTACTGATACATTCATCATTTCAAAATAGCAAGGAGCCACAAACTGTTGCTGCTGTTGCGGCTGGTGGTGCCTGCTGCCACTGCTAACTGTAGTACTCTTCAGAACAACCCTTCCCCTAAGAGATGGTAGCAGTGGCAATTTGAAGTGTTAATTTGTTAAACTGCAATAGCACTGTCAAATTAGCCTGGCTTAATGCTAAAAATAATTCCATTCATTACTACAGAGACAAACCAAGTATCAGCTACAGCGTCAAAACAAGAATCGTACCTTTTGATAGTAAAATTCTGTGTGCAGAGCAGTCTTACGAGTCCAAGAGAAAAAACAGGGAAACAGGTAGGCACTTCAGAGTATTCACTTCATATAAACATAGCAAGTTCAACACAGATGTTGCCTCTGAAGACACCTCGGAGAGTGAGCACAGGCATTTGCTGAACACCCCTGGGGTTCACCTTGAACCCTAAATTCTCTAACTGCTTGGGTAGTGTCAAAGACTGTTCACTTGTGACAAAACCAAGAAGTACAAAGTAGTGAATTGCCTCCTAACAAATAAAGTAAAAATACACTGCCACAATTTCTTTTGTGGATGGAGGCCAAACTGAGTCTATTCCAAGCATCAGGGACAAAATATCATTTACAATTAAGGCATTGCTGACAATGTTGTTGAGGCTAGATGAGATAGAGCAGATTACAGGTCACCCTGGAGCTTCCAGGTATATTGGCACTGTGATGGTAGGAGTAATAAAAATGTGTTTGTGTTAGTAAAGTAAGCAAATATGACTCAAAGCATACAGGCAGTAGAGAGGCTGAATAAAAATTCCCTTTTCTAAACATAACCACAATTTGAAGTGCCAAGGCATGATGGCCTACAGAGTCTCACCACTGGACAGCTGCTGTTATGTCCCACG
The DNA here is from genome assembly GCF_034315485.1 of Pezoporus occidentalis. Taxonomy (NCBI): domain Eukaryota; kingdom Metazoa; phylum Chordata; class Aves; order Psittaciformes; family Psittacidae; genus Pezoporus; species Pezoporus occidentalis. Next base: position 945,720 of record NW_026916159.1, on the reverse strand, counting down.
ACATAACTGAAATTAATGATAGAAAAAAGCAACACTCACAAACCTACCACAATTACTGCTTTCCAAAAGCAAGAGTCCTGTCCCTGATATATTCAGGAAGACATTAGATAAAATGACCCTATGCCATTTGATAAAATACCATCATATAGTGGCAATTAAGAAGGGGGATAGGTAAATGCAGGCACTGCAGAGGCCCTGCCACATTCTCACAAAAGGAAACGCAGAGCTGGGGGGGAGGGGAAAACCCAAAACAAGTACAACTGGAACAGAGAGCGGAACTTTCACCATCTGGGAACTTACTCCCCATGTCTGGGAATCATCTCTAAGGCCCCTGTCCTGGGTTCAGCAGTAGCAGTCATTTTTTCTCCTTCTTGGTAGCCGGTGCAGTGCTGTGTTTTGACTTTCGGCTTGGGAACAGAGCTGATAACAAGCGATGTTTTGGTTTGGCCAAGGACTTTGTGAGCCTCATGCTCTGCCAGGGAGGAGGGGAAGCCAGGGGGAAGCAGAGACAGGACACCTGACCCATGCTAGCCTAAGAGGTATTCCATACCACAGCATGTCATGCCCAGGAGGTAACGGGGAGTTACCCGGAAGGACTGGTGGACTGCAGGGCTGGAGGAGGTATTGGTCAGAGCTTGGTCGGGCTGGGGGGGGGGTGAGTTATCGGTTGGCTGGTGGTGAGGTGATGTATTCTCTTCCCTTGTTATTTCCTTTATCATTGTTATTATTGGTGGTAGGAGCAGTGATCTGTGTTATACCTTAGTTACTAAACTGTTCTTACCTCAATCAGTGGGAGTTGCATTCTTTTCAATTCTCTTCTCCGAGTAGGGGGAGGGCAAGAAGAGGGGGGGGGGGGGGGTGAGTGAAGGAGCTCTGCCTGGTTTTAAACCACGACACCCCCCTTAAAAGATCAATGGACTGCAAACAATGTCTCAGTCTGCCTGGGAATCTGAAGAATTAGTGGAATTTGGTTTTGCTTTGATTTTGATTTACTGTGCCCACATTACAATTTTGTAACGTACTGTCAACCTAAAAATATTTGTCCTGTTGCCAGTGTCCTATCGCTACAGAATGGGAAACTGATATTCTGATGGTGATGGGTAAATGGCAAAAATATGAAAGAAAGTGGGGGTGTGGTGGTGGTGGGAGTGGGGGATAACTGGGGGGAAGAGTTATCCCCTAAATAAGCCAGTAAGCCAATACTTTAATACTCATTGTGAAGTTTGATCACGCTGCTAATGAAGCAATAAATCCTCTCTTACATTCATGCTTGAGGGAGGGGGGTCAGAAGGTGGGGAGAGCTCCCTTTCCTTTCTCATTATAAGCAGCAATGCAAAATGTTTTAATAAAGCTCTGTAATGTCCTGGAAGAAATAATCAGCTAATGTTTCTCCTCACAAACCCATGCCACAAACGGCATGCCTTCTTGGTTCCTCTGGCTTTCCTCTCAGGACCCCTGTTCTACAGCCAACATCAAGCCCAGCCCTACCCTCCCTGCCCTCCTTACCAGCCTCCATCCACTCTGGGACTGTGATACTTGACTTCCAGACTTGCACCAGCCAATTTAAGCATAAGCATTGCTAATTAATGCCTAATACTCCCCACACATACATACACACACTAAAATGTCCTTATTTGAAATTGTAAAGGAGAGAAACATTTACTTTCACCAAAATTGAAACTGGTACTGAAAAATGAGCAAAGCCTCTCTCTAATTAACGCTAATCTATCTGCCTTGTGTATGCACTAGTGAGGGAGTCACAGTCCGCTGCAGATCAGAAGATAAAAGCATACTCAGGAGTTCAACTGCTTTAGAAGCACAACATCTGTTAGCCATGTTATTCTGCAGCTACCCAACAAGCAGAGCACTCTTCATAACACTTAATAGCTTATACATTATGGATGCAGCCATTGATAGAGAAGAGCTTGAGTTCAGGGTTTCATTCTGTGCAAGTCTCAAATTAGAAAACTACAGGCAAATCTGGGTAGTGTCTTTCTCTCATCTCACCTCCCTCGTGTGGTAAAGTGAGAGCTCAGGGCCAAATTCTGTTCCCAGTTACATTAATATGGATCCACACTGCATCAGTTCGGCGTAACACAGAAAGGTATCTGACTGACTCCATCAGTTCACTCAGTGTGTGGAATGAGAATAAAATTGCAAGAAATCTTGTTAGAAGAGAGCAATTTAAGTCACCTATTGTTGTAATATCCTCGACTGATTTATCTACTGAATTATTATTACAAATTAATAAAGGAAGGGCATGCATTAACGGAGTTTATAGGTTTTTCAATTACTGTTTTCCTGTTATTCCTTCTATTATTCAATTCACCAGCTTCTTCATATAATTTATCTATAGTGCTTCAGAATTTATGAAGTATATGCAAAGCATATAAATCCTATTAACTCAGCCCATCATACTTATAATTGAGTCAATTAAAATGTTCTGTGCATCTATAATGAATGTCAGGGAGGAAGGATAGAACTGAGACCAAGGGGTTAATAAATAACTTGATTATTTGTATTTTCTTACACTTCTCTGCTACAATGGAGCCAAGATGCAGCATGAATATGCTGCACCCTGCTCCTTAGACCCTATAGCCCAGGATGCACTGTCAAGGGAACATAAGAGACTTAAGAGCACCTTACAATGACTTCCATATTCAAGGATTCCTTTATAAAGCTAAGAGTTTATGGGAGATTTTTTTTTTAAGTATCCAACATTCATTTAGGGATTTCCAGCTATTTGTTCCAATTTTGTAACATAGCCTCATTGCTAAAAATATTAATCCTGCTGGGTTTTCACACCATGCCCATGTTAGGTATCTATCTTAGGAATGATTCAACAGATCAAAGTGAAAGACTTGAGTTTCCTGCCCAATCAATGCACAGAGGCAGTCAGTCAGCTCCAGCATATTGAGTCAGAGCATCTAAACAAGATGCCTGAAAGAGCTAAAAGCCGACTAGGAGAACAGATACCTACCCTGGCTGTTCTGAACTGCTCAAGATCCTCCTCCTACTGATAGCTGCTCCTTCCAGCTATTGTCTTTGGCGATATGCTTAATTTGCTAGACTGAATAGGCAGTTCCTTTCTCCATAGCCATACATACAACTTCATAATAATTAAAACACATGGAATTTGTGAAGTGATAGTGAGACAGTCTAACCAGATCTGAAATCATTCATACAAGTCTTTCCTCACCATTTGCTTTTTTGCTGCGATCTTTATTTCAGTGCCAACCTACACTGCAACTCAAACAGGGTTTAGGCAGCAGAATCGCTAAGTGCACTGAATTGAATTTGTGCTACAAAGTCATTTAAGTGCTTCTGAAGATCACACCCTTGAGCTCTCAATACGACTACAGCATTACCCTGGCCACAGAATCCCTGCGCAACATCAATGCACTAATTCCTATTTGTAAAGTGCTTTGAAGATGCTCACACTACTACATTGAATCCTGCAGAACTTCATTGGTGCTAACAGGGTACAACTGTTTTCTCCCTCCCCCCAGCCTGAACCAGTCTATTGAGAGCAAGAAGAAAGACCACAAAATGTGTTTTTCCTATACATTTGAGAAGACAAATTTTGATGTCACAGCATGAATTATTCCACACCACACAAAAATGCTAATTAAGCCTTTATTCTATAACCTGACAGATGCTTCTGATGCACTGTTCATTCATTTTATACTTTACAAAAGCTAAAGTTTTAAACTTTGTTTTATTATGATGAAATTAGCATTATTCATGAAGACAGCCATCAAAAGTCCACTTGAAGCACCATCCTATTACTCAGAGCAAAGAATACCAAAAGACATAGCTGAAGATTGCCGTCCCTTGGTAGACATGCCACATCCACACACAAGGAGTTCACAGGCCCCCATTCGTTCTCCCCACACACCTTTATTTGTCTTTCTTACTAGTAGCATCTTTTGTTGCACATAAATGACAAACCCGGTGGCTTACACTTACTTTATAAGCCCAGCCCACACATCCTAATGCTATTCATAAAGAGAAGCAATTCAAGCAAAAGAAATGACTGCTTTTGTGTCTGTAACACTACAGGGGAAAAGGTGAATCCAAAACCTTGTGCCTGATTACACATGGAAGTTTGCCTTGGTGCCCTTCTGTCCCAACAGTGGCCAGTGGCCACCTCAGAAGCAAGCAGCCCCAGTGCATCCACCAGCACAGCACTGATTTTGTGCAGTGGCCATGCTGCACCTCTCCTGCTTTTGTCCTCACCAGGATGGACAGGCAAAGACAAACTCATTTTCATTCACAGACTGCTTTACTCCCCTACCTTTCCTCTGGATACAGCACGTACACACAAGGAATGGCCCACCCTCTCACAGCCTTGTCCTGTCACTGCCCCCAGGGAGGAGCCCAATGCCCAGGGCAGGGTCTGCCCCTGGCATGCTCCCTGTCTGCCCTGCTCTTGACCAGGGCCCTCGCTGCAGGTCACTGCAAATACATCTTCATCCCTTATCCTTTTGTCCTGTCTCCTACACATCTACACAACATCCTGTATTTGTTACTCCTCTTACATACCACTATTCCCTTTCCTCCCCTCTTCCCCTAAAAAACGCACATTAGTACTCCAACCTTCTCAATCTCCTGCCCTTGTCACCAAATGAACATCTGAGAAAACAATTGTCCTTTTCTCTTTGCTGTCTGGAATAACTGTCAGGAAAATAAAGATTTCTTAAAAAATATGGATTCAGCAATTACACACTGTTACTTGGAAGGAAAGTTGTCACTGAGGTAGTTATTATACATATAAAGACAATAATAAGACTGAAGGTTGCAAAGCTTTGTAGCAAAGGTAGAAATCTTAAAGGCCATCTTAACGATTCTCTAGAGGTTTACCATACAGCAGGAAGGAGCCTATTTTACATGTGTGTAAGTGCTGTGAAAACAATTAATTTGTCTGTTCATCTTGAATTTTATAACATGCCTCAAGAAATGAATCAGTAGGAGGATAAACAGAAACAAATATGCATGAAATAGATGCACAGAAACTAACATCTCCAATAAGGGATCAACCTGGGTTTTTACTACTTCCAAATTTTTCTAATTGTATTTATTAACAATATATACTTAAGTTATTATCTGTTACTATAAAGCTTAAGATCTAAGGGATGTGGGCTCTCACTTATCAAAGAAAAGCTAACCACTCAACTGATCATTGTTTTATGTACTTACATGGTACATCAGTAGATACTCACACAGGATAAGGATTTCTAAAAGCAGAATTTAACCAAGTCAAAACGCTCTAAGTCAAATTCATTGCTGGACAGAAAAGTTAGGTAAGCAAAACCTGAAAGCACGGCACAGATAATTTAGCTACAAGTTGATCAAGAATCATGTTGGAATATTGGATTAAGGATGAGACCAAAAATTAAAGGAAGAGATGAAGAATTCCCCATTAGGATCTGCAAATCCGTAACATGATGTCCTTCCTTCTGCCAGGCTGAACCCAAACAGCAGATTTGAATACAGCATCCCTGTTCATGGGAAGAAACACATACTTCAAAGAGACAGTCTAAAAAATCTGTACTCTGGTATATATCTAGAGTAAGCAATGGGACGACGCTAAGAAGAAGGATGCAAATACTGACACTGTCCTTCTTGTGAATGCATAAACACTGGGAGAACCAGAGACACGCACCCCTGCTGAGCTGGATGGATGGCAGGGAAAGCAAAAGGGCATTTTTCCTCTCTCACACAAACACAACTACTGTGTGGTTCAGAATTTGTAGTAACAGAGAATAAGAAACACAGGGATGAATTTTCAAACACCAGTTGCACAGCGACAGTTTTTACTTGGGGTTAGGGCAGTCTTCTGGAATGCAATACAGTGGGGTCTGAATGAACCCAGACTGAGACACCAACTGACTGCTGAAAAACAAAATGTTTGTTCATGGTGGATATACATTTCTATGGAAAGCAGCTCCCTTTCTTTCTCTGGTTGAGTTAAAAAGACAACAACCATATCTACCTCCTGAAGAACTAAATATAAGAAAGAATTCTTTACACTGAGGGTGGTAAAACACTGGCACAGGTTGGCCAGAGAGGTGGTGGGTGTCCCATCCCTAGAGACATTCAAGGCCAGGCTGGATGTGGCTCTGGACAACCTGATCTAATTGAAGGTGTCCTTGCTCCTTGCAGGGGGTTGGACCAGATGAACTTTGAAGGTCCCTTCCAACCCAAACTATTCTATGACTCTATGAGTAGCAAGCAGTAGACTATCTGCAGCACGCACACTGTGTACCATCAGAGGCTGGCTCTGTTTTGTTTTATGAGACTATTGACCTGTGGAGCTAGCCCTAAGGATCACAACTTCTGTTCTTAAAATCTATTAATCTTCTAATTAGGGATAATAAAAATGAAATGCAGTTTTACTTTTTTTTCCTAGACAACTATCTCTTTCATCATTAAAACACTGACATTTTTTAAATGATCTCTCCTAATAGCAAGAGAACATTCCTTATTAGTATTCTCTTCTACTAATAACACCACAGGCTTGTTCAATTACACATTTCTATACCACTGGAAATCCAAGTGTGAAGCTACCATAGGAATAGGCTACAGGTAATGGCACGCTCCAGTTAACACAACAAACCCAGTGTAAGCAGAAACCAGACAATTAAGAGATTCTTCCAGGTAGTGGGGACAAGGGAAGGGAATAGTGTTGGAAAATACTCCACTGTAGTCCATGAATTGCCTTTAAATGTGCATGCAGTAATTTTGTATTAAATATCTGGGATAAAGTTGAGCAGTGTAGAAGCAAGAGAACAGGAAGAAAGCAGGGAACTGCATAAGTCTACTGTCAAGCTTTCAGCTCTCCCTTTATAGCTCTTATGAGAAGCTTGTAGTGGCACAAGACAACAGGAGATGTGCCACTTAAATGCAGGTAGGCCATTAATATATTGTTTAGAGTAATTGAAATGCATTGCACAGGATCAGTTGCCTGCCAATCATCCCAATTAAGCAGGCATGTCATTGATCAGGATAGCAGTTAAGAGGATTCTGGGGTATCAGCAAATTATTCTTAATGGCCTCAAAACTAGTTGCTTTCAAGCACAAAACCAGGTTCAACACTTTTTACAAAAGACAAAAGAGAGTTCCTGGAAAATTTCTTGGTCTTTTCCCATGAATTACATACAGGCTGAGCTAGATTAGGAGAATTTACAATACTCCGGAGTTTTAACATAGTAACCAGTTATTCCACCATTATCTGTTGTTAGAGACAGGAAATGACAAGATAAAATAGACTGACACTTGGTGGGTCTTTTTAATCTGGATTTCCAATGTCCCTGTAAGTCAATGAGCAATTCAGACTCCAAAGCTAGAACACGGTAAGGTGAAGACTCTGTGGCAGCAGACAGATGATGCTTTCCTGAAGGCTCTTTAAGAATGAAGTGTAGCACTAAAACCCACCAAACTCTCAGCATCCATCTGTACATGTCCAGTTTCAAACTGGGGGGTCTCTGAACACTTAGCAGGCTCCAGTTGGCGTCCTTGGGCTCAGGACCCACTAGCACCCAGGTTTAACCTTGAACAGGTTGATGAGTTTACTCCTGACTGCCTGTACTACAACTACAAGCATGTTGGGATGTCTGTTGGTCTGTACAATGTCGACCATGCCTAGGAAATACTCTCTGCAAGTAAGTGAGGCAAAAGAGAAAGGCATCATGCTCCAGGTAGCTTAGGAACTCCTGGGAACTGAGTTGCCACAAGGATGAATTGGACAAACTGAGCAGTACCGATCCACAGGAACACCAAGGAGTCAGGTTTGGTCATAACCTCAGACTCCACACAAATCAGAAACCTAATAACACTTGTTAAAGTTGCAGTGAGAAACCTTGGGCGCACTGCAGTGCATTGATTGCCCTATGTTTTCAGGATTTTCTTCCTTCTTTTCTGTCATTTTTTCTGTTCATATGGGGTTTATTCATGTGCATCAGTAAGGAAATAAACAGCAGATATCTTAATTGGAATATTTACATTTTTGCTTTTCTTATTGTTTTAACACTGAAAACACTGTGAACAGAGTGAGGAAATTTAAAGAATATGAAACACTTGCAAAAAGCATAGTGATGATATTGGAATGCTTATGTAGGGCATCGTGTATTAGTATTACTTTGAAGTAAGCTACAAATCTTTGCATCGGATTTTACCTTTCTGAAAAATCGAATACTCAGTACTACAGAAATACATGTCGTATTTTAAAATATTTACTACACAGAGAGCAAAATGTTTGCTGTTAATTATAGGATACATTAATTACCTTTATATGAGATATTCTATTTTACAAATTAATCTTTACATGAGGTTGATTTCACTTTAAGTGCTTCATTCTGTGATTTCCCTCTGGAGGATCTGCAAGGGAGATGGCAACAAAGATGCAGACCAACAGACTTGAGAAAGTAAGAGAAGGAGAGAACCTTCTCTTTCTCAGTCCTTGGAAAATGCCAGCTCTCTGCCCAGTTCAGTCTAAAACCTCCAAACCCTTACAAAGTAAGGAAGCTTGTGGTGTGAACCCCCCACCAAGCCTGTATTCTGGCTTCATCTCCATAACAACACCTAAACATTTCCTTTCTCGAATCTCCTCAGACCTCTAGACTAGGGAATTGCTAATACGCCTGTTTTAGAGATGTAAATCCCAGAATGACTCACCTGAGATTACACAAGATCCCTGAACAGGATTTGGAAGTCACAGCTCTAAGAGTCTACTGCCCTAACTCCTGAACATGCAAACCAGGAGCGTTTTTTAAGGAGCATCTCTCATCCTTTAATAAGCCTGTTTCTTCTCCTCATTGGTTCTGCTTTGGGTGTTGTCTTGTTGTATTAGACAGAACTGCCACATCTCTCACCCGTAATTCTCCCTTGCCATAGTTTTTAAAGGTTTTGATATACTAGCCCAAAAGATGAAATTCTTATTTATCCATTAAATGCTATTTGGCAGAGTGGACCCTTGCACCTGGAGCTTAGAAGAACGCCCTATTAACCTGCTCCTACCTAAACAACAATAACTGCAATTACATTTTAAATTGGCTTTTGCAGAGGTCAGTGAGGATGCTGTCAGCAGCAGGGGACAGAAACTGCAAAACTAGCAATTAAAATAGCCTCAGTCTCTCCTAATAAAAGGTGCAGAAGGATACTGTATATACCTCCTGATTTTCCAGCCAATGTAAATATCTTTTGTAAATGCATATTTGGCAACTCAACAGGTAAACAAATGGGTCAGTGAGTTGAGAAAAATTGTTTCTTTGCTCTATCATTTCAGGAGTGTAAAGCCTCCAACATTCTGCATTTTAAGTAAACCAGACTTCTTCTACTTGCAACAGTGGAACTGTTGATTTACACAGCTCCATGGCTATGAATTTGCTTAGAAAAAGGGAGCACATCTTAGAAAAAGACAGCCCTAGTCCCCAAAACAGCTTTTTCCTATTAATTTCACTTTGCTTGCTCTATGTGTAACGAAGCCATTTGAAATCTTTCCATCTTGTTTGCAACTTGAATCATGTCTCTATTTTTAGAGGACTTGGAGCTATGCTATGACTTTACCAAATGGAAAATGTAATCATGTCTGTGTTATGTATAACAAAGTGTGCATTTGCTCTGAGCCAGATGAACTGCATCATCAAGATTTTGGACGGAGTCAGATTTTGGGGATAGCAACAATCCTAGGAACTAAGCCCTGCCAGCAAGTTTACTTTCCTAACTTGCATGAGCTGGAGGTTTATGACAGTTCCCCAGAGAATAGCGCTGAGGCAGCACAGCAAGAAGACAGTGTCTCAAAAATGTATGAATCCAAATTACTCAGTTTGTCCATACAGTGAACTGGGATTTGGTCTATTCAATAGAAAGGGACACAGTCAACTTGGGGAAAAAAAATGCCCAACACATTTCTTTAGGAAAAGCACGTATATGATTACATGCTTGTAACTGACTCTGGCCTTAACTAGTGTTGGCAGAGATTTGAGAGGGTGAAACACTCCTCCCAAACTCCACAGGGACTGATTTATGCCACTGGGTAGCATTTGCACATAATGAATTTCCCTCCCAGAGGGTGACATTTCCTACTGCTGCCCTGCTCCAGACACAATTTACATCTACCTTCCAGGCTCTGAATTTAACAGGAATGAGAACAGTGAAGCTGACAGAGAAACTGAAGAAACATACGGCAGTTTTGTGCATACGGAAAGGAGAGGTGTGACTGGGAGCGTGCTGTGTGTTGCTGCTATTGGAGCCCCTCAAAAGACCTATATACATGCAAAAGGAAACCCAAGATGTTTGTTCCTATAATGGTTTTCAAAGATTCTTAAACTAACACTTACTAAATGTATTATTCAAAGCATTACAGATTAAAAAAACAACATTCTTTTTAAATACTTAAAACATTTAAACATACAGAGTGCCTCTACTGATGATAATAGAGACGCATAAATGTAAAAACTGCATGCATCTAACTTGGTTTTCCTCTCACAGCAGTTTTATACCAGTGTAACTTCATTGATCTCTGAGAAAATGTTACAGATTCAATGGAAGAGAATCCTGATAAAGAAGAACCATCTGGCAAACATCACTGCCTTAAGACTAGTACATGATATTTCAAAATGCCATTATAAATGCCCAGAGAAGCCACAAAATCCCTTGCAAAAGGAATTCTGAATCATCCACTTGTGGGACAATTGTTCCTCATAGAGTGGTCTTCCCTCAGTGGAGGAACTGTCAGCATCCAATTATAGATCACTGAAAATCATTAAATCTCCATGTTTACTGGAAACGCATTAGTGAGAAAGCACCATTCTGCGTCTCCAAATCTCTTGAACATAATAGCTTTCTTTTCCCTGAAAATGAAATTCCCAAATCTGCAAAGAAATTATCACAAAATGTCACATTTGTAATTAATAATTCAGTCTTTTCCCTACCCAAACCCAAAAAGAAATCAAAAATACAATTGAAGTGTAGTTTGCCTGGCAATACGTATCCTATTTCACAGCAGCAGTTGTCACAAAAATACTTTTGGTGCTAAGAAAGACACTCTGGGCTTGGTTTATAAGCAAATTTTTGTTGGTAGAATTGATACAAATCAGGGTAACTACATGATTTACATCAATTACATTAGATCTGATTAACTGCTATAATAGAGCAAAACCATTCCATTCTCTTAAAAATTGCTAAATGAAGACAAGCAAGATCAGGCAATTTGTAAGCACTTCCTAGATGTTTGAAAAGTTACTCTCCCACTTTTAGAAATGCTTCAAAAATATTTGGCATAACATCACTCCACCATACGGTAACTTTGCCCTGTAACAATTATAATCTTTCCTTAGCACTTTGCTCTTCAGCAGTTCTGATGCTCTGCAATTTAACTTTGCCTCTGCTTCTACTTGGGGGAATAAGGGAACAGAAGGAGCAGGTTGAGCCATGCACCCAGGCATTTTCCCACTTCCTAAATAAAAACCCGTGCCAACCAGCACAGCTGTGGCAGTGAAAAGATAGAATAATTTGCACAGGTAAAAGACAATAAGAAATGCCAGGGACCAGGGATCCATCAAAAACATGAGTGTCAAAACAACCTTCTACAGAAAAGTAGATCCATTTAGAAACAAAAGTTATTCGTATTTTCAGGTGCTGTGTGGATTTGGATGAGTATCTGATGGTGCAAAGTTGGCCCTCCAACTCCAAACGTTAGTCCACTCACACACAGACATATGGTAAAAGTCTGTTTGCAACTGAATACCTCCTCTCTTTGGAGACCACGTTAATCCACTTCTAAAGTTCCTGGCGCAATATTGTTGGATCTCTTAAAGCGCCATCCCTAGGCAACCACTTTTTGGTGGGCTCCAACTTACTGCTTAAGACAAGTTTGTGCTGTATCCATCGTCTACCACTCCTTCCCTCAGGGTGTTGAAATCTGTCAACATTTCTTAAGACAGAGGCAAACAGTTTTATTTCTACTTGACCCTGTGGCAATACTGTATTGCTTTTCCTCACTGCCTTTAAATTCCTTCTCAGTATCCATTTGGCTCATATCAAAACCGAATTGGTAGTTGCCAGGAATCTTGTCCATTGAAACGGATTTCAGTTCTAGTCCAAGATTGTACCAGATTGTACTCTTCTTCTAAAGAGTATCTGAATTGCATTTTAAAGGCAGCTAAAGCCTTTGGAACCTGTGCTATGTAAAAATGGTGTAGTAAGAGAGTGAGTCCCCCAGAAAGGTGTGTATGCTCTGCAGAGGCATGGAGCCCCGCATCCCCCCCAGTGCCCTCCAACTCCCTGTCAGAGTGAGACCTGGGTGTAGAGCATGTGCCAGATGCCTGGGGGAAGTCACATGGGCCAGAGGAGTGAAGTTAATCCAGCCCCTTAGTTCGCTAAACTGCAGTCATGTGCAAGTGTAAAGCCATGAGTTTCCACTGCTTCAGAGCCCAGACATAGCAAAGGGAATCAGGAAAAGATCTGTGCATTACTATTCAAAGTGAAATGTGGGACGTTTCAAAGGGGATACCTCCCCAGCCTCCTTCTCTGCTCTTCTCTTTAATATTTCTTCTCACCATTTTACTCTGACTCACCTCTCCACACTTTTTGACACTCTCTCACCAGCAGAAAAATATGCTTTAGAAACTTATTTCATCTCTCCAGTCCTTTTGTCAGATTTACTGGAACTGTTTTGACTTCTAAAGGGTACCATGTGCTTCTGATTCTTGTTAAGACTCTGCTCACATTTTATAGATGGAACAAGACAATAGGAAACATTTTTTGTATCATATATAATTAGCCTGTGGCAACTCAGCTCCTTGATATAGGAAGTTTCCCAAAAGAACTAGGCACTTATTTCACTCATTGAATAATAATTAAAAAAAAGAAAGATACATTGTAGAAAAGATTCTTATGAGGTAATTTTTTCCTGTATGGAGGAATTTTCTCCATGTGGGGAAGTTATACCAGGTAGGAATCTTGCTGAACCTTGCCTTATGCTGAACATGCTGTATTCCCATTTTGAGAAGCATATCCTTTTGGAGCCACAGCATTAACCACAAGGAGGATGTAAACTTCACGAAGGAAATCACTAACACTGGAACACACCCAGCAAAACCAGGAATTCCATACCAGCTGAGTGGGAAGTTAAAGCCCTGATTAGTAAATGCTAAGTTATTAATCTTGCAGATTTATTTAGTTGCCTATTAAAATTACTCAAAACAGCCATCAGAAGGTGTCCTTGTGAAAACAGGATTAATAATATTGCATCAATGCCAGCAAAGAGATTCTGTTGCCAATCTTACACTATTCCAAACACATCTTGTCCATGGCTTGTGGGAGGTATTTATCATTTGCGTAGCAATACCACATAGACGCTCTAATCAATGATCTGTACCAGCAATTAAATGGATACAGGTAAAAGATTATTTCTTTCCTACAGAATTTGGTGAAGGGATGCAAAGCAAAAGATTGACCTAAGGGAGGAATGAGTGTTTTAGAAATCTATTTAAACACAAATTTATGTTCTTCAAAATGTAAGTTGTCATTCTTTCATTTCACTTTACTCTGTTCTGAATGCTTAAGTTCCTACAGTCCAAAAATCATCTGATAAATCTTTTTGTTTCACACAAGTCATATGAAGTTTGACAGACCTAATTACACACTTCCCCCTCCCCCTTTGCAAATTTAAGGTATAATTACTTAAACTCTTGGTCTAGCCAAGTCCGAAAGTTATTCAGAACAACATCACTTAAGAGATATTTGGCATGAAATAGAGGTCATGTGGACCTCTATTTCGATAATTCTATACAAGAGCATTTTGCAACTCTCACAAAACATCAGGAAGCCAGATACCATATTAAATGAAACAGGACAGACTGTTTTAGAATGCAAACTCACTGGTAGAAGTAATGAACAGGAAAAATTAGTCATGGTTGTAAAGCAATCCTGGTATTATAGTATTAGCATATGGGGTTAACAGTTATGGTTAACCATTACACCAGAGGAAAAAATACTTCCAGTGCCAAACACTTAAAATCAGCATTCGAATGTGCTCTGGTAGAGATACAACTTATCAGTATGTCTTAATCGAACAATCTCCTTTGAATTAGCAAATACCGAATGTTTACAAAAGACTGATAAATCTTAAACTAGCAAAATAAAGGTCAGTTTTCAGGGAAGTTTTCAAACTAGTAACAGAGTGATCTTCTCTTGCTTTTTGCCTTCTTCAAACAGTAGCTCAATTAAAGTTCCGTTTGTTTAAGAAAACACTGTTAGTAGACATAGATCAGACTCAGATCCTAAGTGGATACGAAAAAATAGCAGGAACTAGAGTAATTAGGAGGCAGGACTGACTGAAGTAATTAAGAAATAAACCCCTATCACTCCTTGGTCAATAAAGAAGACCGTGTATCTAGGCCACCAGAGCTGCAAGTCTGTATTTGTTAGAGAAGTGAGAAACCACTTGTGTCCAGTGATAACAACTCTGAATGTACATTCTTCCTTAAGGAAAAAGATGGCCTCGGGCTGTCTTCCTTTAGGCAAGAATCTTGCAATGAAACGTCCTGGTATCCATCAGACTTTGTGGGTAGGACCTGAAGCTGCTAGGCAGTGTATGAGTACACACAGGATGGATCACTTCTGCCCCAGGAGGGTTAATGTGAAATGTATTGCCAGCTTTTGATTAGCAGCAACTGGAGCTGGCTTATTATTTTAGTCAGAAAAAGCCTGAAAAATCCTATCTTGCTCTGTGTTTTATCTTCCACTGTGGAAAACTAAAACAGCAGCAGCAAATAAACCTTGTACCAATTCAATTTGGAAATCACAAGTTCAGCAAAAATGAAGAGACACAACAAATTATTGAAGTTACCAGGTTTGAAAAGACCTTTATAGAGAGACAAGGTGAACCAGACGTGTAAATAAGTTTTTAAAATTGAATGAGTTTTCTAAGAAAGCTTTAAAACAGATAACTTACAAGGTGAGGATAAAACAAAGACTTCGAATGTCATTTGACCGTGGGAATTCAAACCAGGGAATGAGGCTGCCCATGTCAGGGACAAATCCTTCAGGGATTTTCCCAGCTCCCAGGGAAAATGCTAGAGAGCAAGAAACAGAGAACTGTTCAGCAGTAAGTGGACCCTGGCCGCGCAGAAACCCCTCCCACAGTCATGCCTACGAAGATGCCAGAAAGCACTGAAAGCCAGTTCCCATAGATCAACAGGGATGCAAAACCACACAAGGACCAGCACACACACATGAGCTCCCTAAAACACAGTAAATGCTGCAGGCAGGAAAGAAAAATGAGTAGGAGAAGTTGCGCGTTATCTCCACACTGGTATAACAAGGATGACAAAGGCCACGTCTATGTTCTCTTGATCCACAGATGTACGTAAAACAGGCCCATCACTTCTTCCTTTCCATGTCATCTAGAAATTGCTCCAAAACACATGATATTTTGGTGATACCGGTGAAGGTGACAGAGCTTACTAATGTATGGCTGGAGATCATGCTATTGAAAAGCTCAGACCTTCAAAGCTCCTTACAAGACCACCTTAATTATCTCTACTGCAAACAGTGAGTCACCAAAGAACCGCCTAAAGAACTCAGCTCTTGCAGCTTGTGAGCCTGCCCTTTTTTCCCCACTCATCTGTGCTGGCAGGTTGATATTCTGCTAAAAAAAAAAAAAAAAAAAAGAAAAAAAACAACAAAAAAAAGACATCAATTTTTTTTATTTTTTATTTTTTCAAAAACTAACAAAACCCAATGGGGGAATCAGGCAAGAAGAAAATTGCAGGCTTTTCAATCTCCTATTGTAGGGAAGTATGCTGGAAAGACATTCATAAAATGAAATGAATGTAAAGAGTACATCCAAGAGTGCAGATTAGTGAGGAACGCATGTGCTAGGATTTGCATAATTCCAGCTGGTTGGTGGAACATTTCATATTAACAATAATGCTAAAAATAACGTATTTTGAATATACTTGAATAACTGTGCTTAAGCACTGCTGTTTTCTTCACAGGCGATGGGTGCTCTGTGAGAATCAAAGGCAAAGGCAGGACAGGAAAATTCATCTTCAAGTGAGGTGGTTGCAGACAGCATTGCAAACAGCTACAGCTACTGCAGTGAAAAATTACAACATATATAACCAAACCAGACAAAATTCCTCCACCTTCTCATCAATAATCCTTTAGTGCCTGCACAAACCCAGGCATTAAGTTCTTGTTCAAGTGAAGTTCAGACCTATTTGATAGTGGGTCTAAATTAAGCATTGCAAGGCTTAGAGACTTCTGAAACTGCACTGTCTTAAAAAGTCACATGGTTTCAAGGGTCTTTACTTCAGTGCCTCTAAGCTTTGAACTGCTAGAAAGATTCTCTATCTTTTATGCTTTTAGTTTGTTCTCTAAGGCTCCTCTACCTTTAGCTCACAATTTTGTTTTGTGTCTTTTGATTTGGTGTTTTTCTTAACACCCAGATCCTTCAATGATATGTTTATGTAAGAATTCCATTTTTCACTTTAAAATAAAACCCTAGATGCTCTTAGCCCTTGTTATTGAAAAGAGACGAGTTTTGAAAACACCACTAAGCTGACGGTAAAAGATCAAAAACCAGAAGGGAAATAAAAAGAATGCACATTTTGTTTTAAAGCCCAGCCAACATCATGATGTTTTTGAAGTATAACATGATTTATAAAGGTTGGAACTGGAGAAGAAAAGAGAAGAAAATATCTTTTCCTGCAAGCATGAAGATACCTGTTTAGCCCTACATACCTGTATGCCCAACAAGTTAATGAAGTTATTCGCATGCCTAAGAGTAAACATGCACGAATATTCACAATGTGTGACAAACATTAGTGAAAAAGCACTTTTTCCTGACTTGGGCTGGATAGCAGGTTTTATTCATTTTTGTTCCTAGGTATTTAAAGTGAGTATCAGCCTTGAGGATGTAACTACAGCTTAGCCAACACATCATCCAAAGCCTAGATCAGAAGTGTTATGTGTAAACATGTAGCATGAAAGAAAAAGAAAAAAAAAACAAACCCAAAATAGAATATTTGTGGAGCTCTGTAGTTACCTAATCAATAGGTAACTACAATAGGCCTAAATCAATAAATAAAATGGGGACAGTGGCCTGTGAATAGAAAATACTGGTTACATAAGGCTAAAGTTTGAGTGATGAGGTGACAAATGAAGTAAATTCTTGAATTTAAAATCTCCTGAAACACTGCCAGCAGTTGCCATCAAACTCAAAAAGACCCAGTTCCTAATCCTGACTTATGAATGAACAGTAGATATGTGATTGACTCATTCATATATCAGCTTTAATTTTTCAGTTTGTCAGTAGCTTGATTTTCAGTCCCAGGGCACCTACAGCTCCTCTGAAGTAGCAGGAGATGTAAGAATTCAGCCTCTTTGAAAGTTCAGCTAAAGGCACTTGGGAGTCATGAACAAAATGCAGACTCAGCTGCATGCCTATTACTGTACCATCATTATGACTACTCACGAATTAGGCACACAGTGGCACACATGTTCTTAGTCGCATAGAGGAGAGTTTCAAAGACGCATCATGGGATGATAGGAATCCAGCTCCCTGTAAAAGCACATACCTTTGAAAAGCTCACCCTGGCTTTAAACAGTTTTTTACAACGGATCTCTTCCAGGATTCAGCGGCAATGGAAATCATTCCTTACATATCACTGGATAATAACTCAAGATTATTGAAAAAATGCTTTTTTGCAAGAGGAGAGAAACCTCACACATTGCTCCTGCAAAATGTATGGTGCAACAAGAGGAGCAACACAGTGAAAAGATCATGTAACAGTGAAAAAGAAATACAACTGCCACATTGCTACATGAGAGACATCTCATTTTAGTCGCCTAGTAAATTCTTTGTTTACAGTGAATTCATGCCAGAAGAGGGAAAAAAAAAATAAACTACCTTCAAGTTAAGCTCATTCAAAAAAATAACATGATTTTGAACCATCTCTTGCATGCTTGTGTTCCATTACAGCTTAAAATTAACATAATCTAGCGTTTTGGCTTTTCATACTCTTCAATATTTGCCTTTTTATAGTAAACCCAACATTTAACTACAGGGCACATAACTGTCAGAACGAAGCAGGCAGGTAAAGCACCTTGATTAATCTCAGTCAAGGGTTTCAGTCTTAGTCTTACTTACAAATCAGAATATAATCATGCAGTTAGCTTTTAAAATCACACGAACGTATTTCAAATGTTTGTTTAGTTGAATCTGTTATTTTATAGCATCACTCTATGCCATAAGGGTATTGCAAGGAAATATAAGATGAATGATATCAATAAGAAATGATCATTCTAAATTACCAACACACCTTTCAATGCTCTTTTGATCTTTACTGTGTAAAATGCATTTAGGCAACAGGTAAAACAAAGTTCCTTGGAGTATACCATCTTCTGAAATATTATGAAGGAATGGAAAAGCAGTGATCTATAGAGTAAAGGTGTGATTTCATGTGCACTCTTAATTGTGGTGAAGTCAACAGAAATTTTGCCTCTGTTTGGGGGATTTTACCCCATCCTGATACTGTTACCTACATTTTTTCTGACCTATCCAGATACTGTTACATACATCTTTTCTGAAGCCAGTAAGTAATGCTGCTAAGCAGCTACTTTTGAAAGAGGAAGATGAGAACAGGACAAAAACCTTTACAGCCCGTGTTGGGTAACAAAGTGATACCACCTAGAGTCTGTGCAATATATTTGCAGGAGTAATGTTTATCAAGTATTCCAGAAATCTCCGTATCAGCTTACAGTTGCAGCTCCACAATTACCGTTTTTCCTCTGCTCCTCAGCTAAGAACAACTACGGCCTCTTAGTAGGGGAATTATCGTTAAGAATAGATGGATTATTCAAATCAGTTTCAAAATGATTTACAGTAAACCTTATCTGTAATAGCCAAAACTGAGAACTGGACATCAGAATATTTTGTCTCCAAATTGGTTTCTCCCCATGGATGAATGCTGGATGCCATGGTTGGCTTGGTAACAGAAAGTTAGATTCTTCACCATCAGAACTACTAAGCTTGATTCACCACCTAATGCCATATTCAACAGAAACCAAGAAGGTGAGCAGAGCATAATACTGATGGCCAACTTTTATGCAGAAACTTAACAGGTAGTTTGGCATCCTGGAATTCACGTTTTCAATTTGAAAACAGAATATAACCTGAGCTAAACATCTGTTGGAATGCTACCAAAATATTATCTGTAAAAGAAGAGGGAAGAAACATTCTGTGTCATCACCAAATGATTATCCGTGATCGAAGGGGAAAAAAAAAATAAGTGAAGATCCCACTTGAAGAGGATGTGATATCTGGAACAGTTTCATGGGCAACTGATGATGTTCCATATTATCTAGTCTTCAAAATGTTAGCTTTTCCACTCTGTTCCTTTTCTTTTGCTAGAGTCTGGTTTTAGCCTGAAATTTTTCAGTGAAGTATTTTTGTTTTCAACTTAATTACAGGAATAGTCAGGAGCTTTGTATTTTCTGAGTTGGATGCAAAGGACAGATGCTTATGCATGCTAAGATACAGTTAATTTTCTCATAGTTGCTTATACCAAGACAGGGGAAAGGATAGCATTGTGTAGGCTTTTTTACAAAGAAGAACAGTGGGGGAAGAGTTGCAGCTATGCATTACAGTTCAGTTACTGAAGCTGGATTGAATCCATATCATTCGCTTACATCTCTGCAAGATTTTCAAGGCGTATCAGCTGCAATGCGTTATTCACAATGTCAAATATTCTAGACAGGCCAGAAATAAATCTGTCTACGAGCTATGACTAAGAAATCATCCATCAGCAACACTAAAGTAATCTCTGCTGTATTCTAGTCCAAAGTCCAACTGAGAGGGCCTAACACATTGGCCAAGATTGGTTACTTCTGAGGTTGGCTCTTTGCCATTTTCTAAGTCATCCCAGATAGAAACAAGAAATTAGGCAGTGTCTTAGCTTGCCAAACCAATGACATCAAAAATCTTTTAGTGCTGATTGCATTATTGTGTTTTCAGGGAAGATGATAAATAAAAAGGACAAAAAATGTTTTACATTACATATGTAATGGAAAGATTTGTTAGATACTCTCCATAATCTGAAGCATATCAGCTATTTTTTTCCCCAGATTCTTCCTCTCTCATAAATCCTTTCCAAAGAGGTGATATACATCTAATCCTGAAGACTAGAAAGTCCTTATGAATTTATGAACATCTTATCTTCCTCTCAGGTTAAAGGATGAGTTTGGTGGCAGACACAGGAAAAAAACACATAAAAACCCTAAAATGGCATACTGTAAGATTTTGATAATCCATCATGCATCATGATCACAGGTAAGCATTCCATGGATACACTGCAGACCTTCATATTAGTTGCAGAAATTAGGTGACTTGCATACAGCAACAGTTGACCAAAGGCCATTGATACCTAACTCACTTCTGAGCAGCAGCTTGTGCCTGAGTGGTGGCATCTTCTTCCATGGAATTGCCATTTCGTTGAAGATACCCTAGCATTTGCTAAACTGGAGGGAAGGAAAGCAGCAAGCCAAAGTCCTATTTCTTTTCATAGAGTCATAGAATCATTTAGGTTGGAAAAGGCCTTTAAGATCATTCAGTCCAACCTTTAACCTAGCACAATACGATAATATTTTCTCACAATATGACATGGCAGACCTTTAAAACAGGTCTAAAATGACAAAAAGAGTGGCATAGAAAAGTAATTTCATTTGATACATTGCCTTTGTGCCTGTATGGATGCAGTGCATAGCAACTGTTTTAAATGAGAACTTCGTTTTACTGTAGGGCTACTGATAACAAAGGAGTTTAAAACCCCACAAGCATTCATCCGTTTATCTGAAGGAACCCTGCCTGTAGATCACTGTTAGAAGCAGCTAGTTTTGAAGAGAGGGAAGAGCAAAGTATGCTAAATATTGCTGATTTCTTTTTGTTCAGCATACTTCAGTTTTGCTCCTCCCCAGATCCTGTCTTTCTGAACACTTGGAGAATCAGAACATCCATCACTGTCATCTTGATTTGTGTCAACAGCAAACTTCAATACAGGCCTAAACTTGCTGTTACTGAAGTTTATGAGACCACAGCTTCAATAAGACTAGCGCTGGTCACTGCTGCCAACAAAGCCTTATAGCAAAGATCAGCCTGCCCTTACACTGTTCCAAGTGAAATCCCAGTCCCCCCAAACCCTTGCCTTAGTGACAGCCACCAAGGAGAAAGGAAAGTGCAAACTCTGGGTATTTCCTTCATCTTGGAATTTTCTTTTTAACAAAGACAAAACAGCCAGCCCATGAACTTCCCTCTAGAACAGGGTGTACTCAACTCATATGCTTCAGTCTCAACAGCAAACAGCCGTGTTGCTAGGCTTAATAGCTATCTGGCAGCTGTAACCATGCAAACTTCTCCAGCAGTTTTCAGCTCCCTGAAAAAACATCAGAATCCATTCCCTGTCCTGTATTTTGGACAGCCCTTGTCCTGAACATTTTTCTGTGTAGTTTACACTGGGTAACAATTGCCGTTCAAAACAAATACTGGTCTGTTTGACTACAACTCCAACTGGACCACGCTACAGGAAAGTAATATGTTGCGGACAGGATTCATCTCACCTAACTTACTTTATTTCAGAGTTAGGGCATGTATCCTAGCCTAGCCAGCTAATTCCCATTAAAACCAGTGAGGATACAGACAGCTGAAGATTCATTTAATTCCAACACAGGCCTCTATAGTAAGCGCAATGAATTTACCTCTTTAATTCCTTGACTGTAGACAGAACTCGGAGAATTAGCTAGGGCTAGTTGCTTCTTTTTTTCAGATTTGGTTAAGCAGCTGTTACATGATCTGAGCTCCATGCCATAGCGTCAGATCCCAGTGGGAATTTGATTGGCATATATATTCCAAAAGATTTCAAATAGCTTCTTAGTGGCTCTCTGTTTACCCGAAACACCATATGTTTGGTAACTTCAAGCCAACCTCTAAGAAGTCTAGCTGAGGTGTTCAAATGTCTTAATCTGTTCTTCTTAGAAACTGGAAAATATACTTTATGAGATAATATGGCAGAGTCCATCTCTCCACATGACAATCAGCAATACTTTGTTTCATGTTCAGTTTCAGACATGCATAGAAAATGACGTGCCTGTTTTTCAATGTATGATATTTTTCAGTCTGATTTTTCATCAGGCTTTCAAATCTGGATGCAATTTTTCCTTTCCAGCCAGCTGAACATACAAACAATATTATAATTGTTTCTAGCATTCAACAGAGGAAATGGAATCTCAGGTATTCGGGGCTTTATTAACAACAAGCATTTCAGCTACAATTTTTTTAAACATACTAAGAACTAGTATGCAAAAAACTATAATGGCATGCTAAATCTTCCAGACATGAGAACAAATTAATGACTTAGTGGGTGAAACTCTGGAATGCTGACAACTGCAAGCTAGACTGCTGTAATGTGCTGGTAGCATGGTTAACAGCCTGCAACCAAAATGTCTTATAATCTTTATGTGAACCATCAATTTATGCCTTTAAACCTACACTGCTATTATACCAGCAGATTTTTTTATTTTTTTTTATCCCCTTGCCAAAGCTTACTTTATTTTCTTGGGCAAATTCTACACTAACAGAAAACGTTGGCCTGGGGTTGTTTGAAGAAACAGGTGTATACAGAAAGAAATGAACACCAAATTTAGTAAGCATTCACACAGGATAAAACAGATTCACCTTACATGTTGAGATGCTGGAAGAGGGAAGTACCTGAAAGCATAATTAAGAATAAAATACAGTAAAAAGTCATACATCCCTTTTTTACACCCTCTTTCACTGTCTGCTTTTCCTTCCCAGTCAGATTTTCTTGCATGTAACTTGCATCTTTTTTCTTCACATACAAATACATCCCTTTCTTACACCCTCTTTCACTGTCTGCCCCCTCCTAGTCAGATTTTCTTGCATGTAACTTACATATTAACTACTTTCATGCTTCATTTAAAATACTGTCAGATTTACTAGCAGGGTAGTTGCTGAGACACAGGTTTTGTAAAAAAATTGATCAAGGAAGATTTCTTTCAGAACCTTGTCATGGAGGAAGAGAAACCAGATTTATTATTTTTTCCACTGCTACTCTATTATTGTACCCTCCAGCTTAGGAAGTTCCCAAGTCTAGGAAAGTAAAACAACAAGGTATCAACCAAGGCTGATACCTTGTTCTTATATATATATAAAATATATATTTTTTTATATATATAATCTCACTGAGACATTTGTTTCCTAGTGCTGGAGACAGGAATGGGCTACCTGATGGGCTACCATCAGCAAGTTTGCTGATGACACTAAGCTGGGAGGAGTGGCTGACACGCCAGAAGGCTGTGCTGCCATCCAGCGAGACCTGGACAGGCTGGAGAGTTGGGCAGGGAATAACTTGATGAAATACAACAAGGGAAAGTGTAGAGTCCTGCATCTGGGCAGGAACAACCCCAGGTTCCAGTATAGGTTGGGGAACGACCTGTTAGAGAGCAGTGTAGGGGAGAGGGACATGGGGGTCCTAGTGGACGACAGGACGACCGTGAGCCAACACTGTGCCCTTGTGGCCAAGAAGGCCAATGGTATCTTGGGGTGTATTAGAAGGGCGGTGGTTAGTAGGTCGAGAGAGGTCCTCCTTCCCCTCTACTCTGCCCTGGTGAGACCCCATCTGGAATATTGTGTCCAGTTCTGGGCCCATCGGTTCAAGAAGGACAGGGAGCTGCTGGAGAGAGTCCAGCGCAGGGCAACGAAGATGATTAAGGGAGTGGAGCATCTCCCTTATGAGGAAAGACTGAGGGAGCTGGGTCTCTATAGTTTGGAGAAGAGGAGACTGAGGGGTGACCTTATTAGTGTCTATAAATATATAAAGGGGGAGTGTCACGAGGATGGAGCCAGGCTCTACTCAGTGGCAAACAATGATAGGACAAGGGGTAATGGGTGCAAACTGGAACACAAGAGGTTCCACTTAAACTTGAGAAGAAACTTGTTCTCAGTGAGGGTGACGGAACACTGGAACAGGCTGCCCAGGGAGGTTGTGGAGTCTCCTTCCCTGGAGACATTCAAAACCTGCCTGGACACATTCCTGTGTAACATTATCTAGGTGTTCCTGCTCCGGCAGGGGGATTGGACTAGATGATCTTTTGAGGTCCCTTCCAATCTCTAGCATACTGTGATACTGTGATACCTAAACTTTCACTTTGACTGTTTTCACATCTACTAATTCTCACCTGATGAAACAGACCCATCAGCCTACGAAACCAGGCAGGTTTGGCTGGGGACACCGCTGGCATAAGACATGCTCAAAAACAGTCCAAAGTCATTATTTCTCCCTGCAGAAACCTATGCCAAGGCATTGCCTTTTTGAAATCTCTATTATAACATTTCATGGCCATTCCAAAAGACACCACTGCTTACAGAATGTAGTTATAAAATACTATCCCATAAACTCTGAAAACTATTCAGGGACTATAAAATCATTACAGCAACTCTCCTTTCTATTATTCACCAAAAATAAAGGGGGCAAAAAGTAATAGAAATTCAAACTTCTTGCAGGAAGGATAGAGAAGAAGTACTTATTCGATGGTAATCAACTCCTCCTCCTTGATACCTTCATATATTTTAAGGTGTCACTTGAAGTGATAATTACTGAAAAGTCAATTTTAGCCATTTTTAAAAGGCAAAAAAATTACATCTGAGTAAAAAAGCAAAATTGCTTCTTGCTTTCCTATTCTTTGATTATCTTCAGTAACATATTCAAAAAGTCTTACAATAAGTATATCCTGACAGAAATAACTGCATTTAAGACCTAGAGATTCTACTTTGTTTTTACACTTATAGAGTGATAACCTATTTCCACAAAAGCCAATGGAAATTTTGACATCTCTTTCAATGGGGGCAGAATTTCACTCACTGAGTTAAATGAAATTTATTAGATTTTGATGTTAAATGCAGAGGAAAATCCTGTTCAGATTTCCTGCTAATCCAGACTCAGAGTTTCTGCATGGCTAAAGCAAGAAAGTTGGTAACCTCAGATCTTTTCTAAACTGCACAGGAATGACCCAATTTCCCACATTCTTTTGAATACTAAATCTTTGAAGCCTGTGATGTACGAAGGAACAGCTACATTCTGCTTTGAGTTTCACTCAGTATTCTGACTGCAGCCTTTGTAAATCTGCGAGGATTTACATTCATCGTTTCTCCAGAGTCACTCACAAAATGACTTCTAAAAATTTTCTCTTTCAACTACTATTAGACACTGTCCAATACAGGGACAAGGAATTCCTGGCCCAAGGGCCCAATACAATCTGCAACTTAATTTCAGGCAGACTGCAGCCAAATGAGTTTGCATGTATATGTGTTTATTATTGGACAAAAAATATAAGTGCTTATTAACATATGACTTGCCAAATGCCTCTGAGACATAGCTGGTCCTTTTCAAGGAAAGGCCCTCTGCTCCAGGGCTAATAAACTGCAACTCAACATTACAGCTACCAGCCAACAAGACAGAAATACAATATTGCAGAATATTACACAATACATAAATGCAGTTTTCCATTGTGATAGTCCATTGTGATAGTCCAGTAGGTTTGCCGTGCTGGTACAAAGTGCGCTGTTAGCAGACAGAGAGGTTACTCAGAGCTGGCAGCTTCTCTTTAGTCAACAGCAAAGATGGGAAGGGAGGGGGAGAGAGGGAAGAAATGACTCAACCTTAGCTTCTGAGTCCAGAGCAGATCTGGGGACTGCCAAGGAAACAAACAAACAAACAAACAAACAAACAAGAATCCTTTTGCTTCCAAACTGAGCATTTGATGCAGAAACTGAGGAGGAGACAAAATGAACGTAAGACTCCACAATGTCATCTCTACAAAGTTCTTTTTTAAGCAGAGCTGTACTTTATATCAAGCAATGTTAAAGGCGAATGCAGTAGATTAAAAGGGGAGAAAAATGTTCAGAACTGTAGGAAGTTGCTCACATCCTGTTACTTGATCTGAACCATCTCATATCCATCTAGGTTATTGCTCTTTCCTGCTATCTGTCACTGATAAATGACTGTTCACAGAGTAAGAGCCACTATCATACTCTAAGTGCATACTCTAGTGGGCATTTTAAAGCACCTTAGGTTGGGAGGTGAAGGGGAGAGAGAGAAGGGAGGCAAAGAAGGGAGGGAAGAGAGAGAAGGCAGGAAGGAAGGAAGGGAGGGGAAGGAAAGAAGGAAAGTGTTAGGTGTGGGGCAAAGAAGAGAGAGGAAAATGTAATGGGTTTACATCATCACCAAGATAAATCTTGATGTCCTCAGCAAGATCTAGAAAAATCACAGTTTCACTCCAGAACAGGGATGTTCATTCCCCAGGCTCAAACTGTATGAAAAATTACTGTGGGAAAACCATTCACTATTGATTTATGGCTAAATGGAAGGAAGTGGAAGTGCCACGGCCAATCCCCCGCCTTCAAAATATCTTCCAATTTTGCACACACACTAAAAGCTTTGCACAAAGCTGCTTCTATCATTTGAGTACCCAAACACAAGAAATTAGCCCAGCACATCCCATTAATCATTCCAGCCACCTAGAAATGAAAGCTGCAAAAATGGAGAAAGGGGGAAAACGAACAATTTAGTAATTGATTTCTACCTGGAAAAATGCACCATTCTAAAATAAACACTTCTCTCTTTACAAGCCTCAGAGAGTCTTTAACAATACTTGTATTAAAAAAAAAAAAAACAAAAAACCACAATTTATTAATGGTTCTTTAAGGAAAAAAAAGAAAAAACTTTGTCAGAGGGAAGACGCAGCTTCAGAATTTTCATTCCTCTTCTTTCAATTTCTGAGAGCTGTTCAGAGAAAGCTAAGGAGAGGGAAGGCTCCGTATGACAGATATTTTCTGCGATCTGCTGTTCAATGCCTCCATATACTTCTAATCAATACGAAGGGCACATGGATGTTTAGATTAATATCTGTGTTCCAAGAAGTGCAAAAATATCTAAGGCCGTGCCTTAGCTTCTATGCTTGCCAGCAAGTTTATCATCAACAGACGCGCTATTTCAGAGCTGCATCATGCCTCTAGGAAAATTTAACTCATGCACTGCCGTGGCACAAGGAATGAGTGGACTCAGAGCAGCAACAGAGTATTTGGGAAAGGGAAAGGAAGAGGAAAATGATGACTCTGCTTTAAGGAACAGTTTCTCAAAGCAGCAGCCATCCTTCTGACACTGTGAAGGGAACCAGAACCTGTGGAGGAAAGAGCAACCTGTGGTCAACCCTGAAAGAAAGAGGTCATGAAAGCCACTAAAACCCAACTGTTATTCTTATTTGCATCCTACTGAGCAATCCCCTATCACATTTCACTATAAATTTGTGTCTGCATGCACATTAACACCCATACACATACACATTTGTTTCCTATACACCTGAGTATACAGCTTCAGGCCACCTAATCAAGCCACTGAATGCACCTTTTATTCCAAAGCACAAAACCAGAATCATGAGATACTACATAATAGAAAAGGCATTTTAAAGTTGCACAGTAGCTGGATGACACTGTAACAGCACAAGCATTAGACATCTCTATCAAAGGCTTCTTTTTTTAATTAGCACAGTGCTCTGTATTATTAACTCCTCTTACAGAACATAAACAGAATTTCAGAAGAGAGATGAATCAGGAAAAATTCAATAGTTTGGAAACTGGAGCATGAAGTAACTAAGTAACAATCCATCTGAAGAGACACATTTGTCAGGAATTAGGCTTTCATAAGGCTGTGGCTGTCACCCATCCCTTCCCCCTCTCAAAGCCTTAAAGTTGATTTTACAACATGAAGCCTGAACTCTTAATATCACCTTCCCATTTAGTCATAATTAGTATCTTTTGGACCAACTGTGAAGTTTCATCCGTTGTGGGCCTACACTATGGAATGAGAAGAGAGGAAGTTTCTGACCTCTCATCTCCAGCATAATCAGTACACTCCATACTTGTATCATTTCTCTTCTTTATCTTCTAAGGCTAAAGTTTTGGTCGCTCTTCTGGCACAAGTTTTCCCAGGCTCTTGAATGATCTTGTCACCCTTTTTCCCAATTCCTCTATTTCAGCCACGTCCTTCTTGAGCTCAGGAGACCAAAATTGCACACTGTGTTCTTCTAGCTGAGATTACAGGCACAGCTGCATTCAAAAGGCTGTGTAACACCCTCCCAGTTACTAAATTTCTTAGCAGTCTTGATTGATATGCAAGCTAATGTCACAGTTTGGTTTTGACTGGTTGTAGTTTGAGCAAGTGCCCCACTGATCTCTGGGCTCTGCGGGATCCAGCAGGACTGATGTTGACTCAGTCTTACTTACTTTATTCACCACTGATCTTTCTCCGGGGCTGTTCCGCCCACTTGGTGGAAAACTTTTCAACTCATACTTCTTACTGCTCCCAGATAGACCATGTATTTCCACTACAGATTTTGCAACTTCATGACTCCAGACCTCTTTCAATACCAGCAATAAACGGGTTAACAACAGGAATCTTTGTTAATTTGCAGATGCCCAAAGCCCAATTTTGGTCTCTTTCTAGCCCAGCAGATTAGCTTAACCCTCTGTTTTTCGTCCCCAGCTTTAGCTGCAACAACATTTTGCCTGTCACTCCACAACAGTGGAGTTTCTGTAATCTTTTGTCCAGAGCTTTGTCAAAGACCTGTCACTCACAGTATTTTGTTTCCAATTACTCATGACTTCTCCATCATGTTCTCCATACTAGGAGATCATGCAAACATCATCTCTCATTGCAAAGGGCATAAAAATGCTGGTGGACTACAACATGACACAATCTCTCTGGTACTTTATTATTGTTTTTAAATGAAGATTTCAAATTGGTTGCCACGTCCAGATGTAAAGTGTTAACTTCAATATATCACTGAATTAACTATGCCTGTAACTGATTCACAGCCATAGCTCTGTTTCCAGCAGAATTTATAGAAGAGACACAAGCCTCAGATCACTGCTAAACCCAGCCACAAATCAAAGTCCTCTGGCATATGGGACCAATTGGTCTAGCAGAGGTTTGCTCTGCAGTGTGTGCTTGAGTCACAGCATGAGCCAAACCATTTCTTCTCACAGGACTTCTGTTTGCTCCAATATTGCCCTGCTCTTCTTTGCAGATTTGCCCTGTATCCATGCAAATTCACCAGTGTTTCTGTATTACTTCTGGGAACAGGAAAGTGCCCTGCTATTTTAGATGTCCTTCAAGGGCTCCTCTTGCTTCAAAGCCCTACAGAACTCAAATTCCCAGTTTCAAAGCCCCAGTGGCCATGAAAGAATTCAAGATTTTGATACAGGATGAAAATGGGCAATCCAGGAAGGACAGTGAAAATGAGAGAACAGTGTCTTCCATGATCTCTGCTGCATCAAGGAGGCAGCTTTGTCAAGGATTTTTATTTAATCCTCCTACTCTTAGGAAAGGTCACTTGGGTGCTGTGTACCTTTGAGGACGAATGCTAGGAAAGAAAAAGCCAGAAGAATCCCACTGACTCAGCCAGCATTTCAGAAGAAGGAAAGAGGTGGAGAACTAAAAGCTAGGGTGTGTGAAATGGTCCAACTTCACTTCCATCATCTCTGATGGAGAGCTGAAGACTACTGAAACCATACCAGACTCTGATATGACAGCAGGGTTATTGTAAATGATAGCCACAATAAAAAAATGCAATAAAATTACAAGGATGCACTGGTGTTATTACACTTCAGAAATTAAATTCCAGCACTGAAAAATTCACAGGCATAGACATACTCTGAGATCTCTCACACAGCCTTCACAGTAACAGCATTGCTTCCTCAGGGCTCAGTCCTTCCTTGCCTGAAACTGGAGTCTTCCTCCTTCCCAGTTGCAGCAGCCATAGTACTAGGACCTTGGCATCTTTGTCCCATGTGTGTATTCACACACAGTCAGTGAGAGCAACTGCAGCTGCTCTCCCCTGGAGACCTGTCCTGCATCTTGTTTATTCAGGAGTTTTAAATGTTATTGAATGTGTGTTTATTGAAGCAAATGCCACCATACTGACTGAAATGCAGCTCAAAAGTAAGCACTTCTTTTTTATTTACCCTAAAGTATACAGCTCACAGAGGAAAAGGACAAGAAAAACAACAACAAACCCTATTTGTGTGCTTTTCCTTCTCCGTCAGTTGCATTTCATCATGTCATCCACCCTAGGGTAACCATTTCTGGGTTTGGAATGCAGCTCTGCTCTCAGCATGTTCCCCATTTGCCTGTCAGTTCAGCAAGATGTGTGCTGAGTAACCCTCTTTCTTCCTCACACCAACATCTTTAAGGCTTTAAAATTCAGTTTGATCTCCTTGAGGCTGTGGGAGGAGTAAGCTATTTTCTGTCTGTTTATTAGCAAGGTAAGGAACATTCTTCACCAAATATATTCTGCAGCATCTCCTTTAGATGTGTTATCCATGCCACTGTTTTGCCTTTCTTTTAAGACGTTGTTACACTTTATGCATTCAGGCAGGTGAATATAATGTAAATAACCTGAAAGCCAGCATTATTTATAACATTACTGCACATAACACCCTCATTCTCCCCACCACTCTTTTACTCTCTAAAAATATACAAGAGTAAACAGACACTCCATAAAAAGAAACCCAGGCATCCAGTGTTAAAACTGAGCAGCTAAGAACTTAGAAGCAACAAATATAACCTCACCTCCTTGTGAATAATGCTTTGCTACTTAGTTATAAGATGATGCACCATACTGCAAATACTATACTGTCGTATCAGCTTTTCTCTACAAACTTCAATACAAGTGTAGAACATTAACTATGTGGAGACCAACTAACCCATTTGAAGGACCAAAAGAAAATATGTTTGAAAATTCAGAGGTTTGTAAAGAAATAAATGCAATTATACAAATCAGAATGAAAATGTTGAAGCGCAGACAGTGTAATGTGGAAAATAAATGACATATAGTTCAAAAGGCACATGAAAGGAAAGGAAAGAATAAAAAGTAATTGCTTTGCCCAACTTTCTGCCCAGACCTTCTGAGCAGAGAAGGTTCACATCCATTGTCTTTGCACTTTCTTCTGAGGTACTGATAAAGTGAGAAGTGCGACTTAATATAGAAACACTGAATACTCAAATCTCCTTCTCACCACAGATGAGGCATATCCCTGGTTAACAATGTGGGCTTCATCACTGAGGAGACTTACAGTATTCTCAGAACGCTTGGCCAAAAGTCCAACCAACCCTACCACCAGGCTGAGAAGTGAAGAGGCACCCATCTGCATGTGTTGTCTCAAAGAAAACCTTTGGAAGAATTTTACAGGGAAGCTTTTAATGAAAATAAAAATATTTATTCTTTTCCTCTGCTGAGGATTCCTGGGTTCACACTGACACTTGACTGAGCAGTTCCTTAGCATGCTGTACACCGTATTTCACTTATAACATCAGCGGACACAGTAAAGTTCCCTTTTTTTTCATGGAAAATTACGGTTTTTTTTCTATTTTTTAAAGGTTCAAATGAGGGAAAATATGTTTAGTAGGAAGGATCTATGATGAGAGTCCAGAGGTACAAAACTGGTTTCTACGACACATTAAATATCCTGCCATGGTCAAACAGACACACACAATAACAGTTATAAGTGCAAAGGTTCCACAGCCATAGGTCTGCCACCTCCTCTAGAATTTGCTTGAGCAGCAGATTCCTAGTCATCAACAGGCAGCTGTAAGACAAAAGAATTGGGAACTGATGTTAGCAGAGAGACACTTCTCCCATCCACAGCTTGTTGCTTGAGTTTACAAGAATCTTTAACATCTGTAAAGGATGACTAATTTGTCTTCCTGTCCTGCACTGCCCTATGATCAGCAGATGAATGAGAACTGAATTATATGTGGTCTAAGTGTAAGCAGGGGCAGCAGGCCTATCCATGAAGACAGTACCCAAACCTATAAAAGATTAAGGAAGTTAAGCAGCATCCCACCTGCTGCTCACATTCAGCAAGGCCACCGTCCATTTGGTGCTCAAAGTGAGTGTTTCTACCCTTCTGTGCTTGGGAACCAAAAGTATGTAGCATTACATTTGGGGATTATGTTACTCATGTTGTTAACAGCATGCTGGGGAAAGGTAAGGCAGCGAACATGCATTTGTAATACACCACCTAGATCACCAAAACGAGCAGTAAAACCTTTTAAACAGACACAACAGCAAAAACAATTAAGCAAATTCCTTCAGTTCAGAGCTACCTGGGGTGAGCACATGAACTGGCATACAAACTGCCTGGAGGCCCTGGGGAGCAGTTGCTGAATTAGCAAGGATTGGAATGACTAATTGGTGATTGTTTATCAAACAGTACACTAGCAATTCCACTGTACTCTAATGGGGACAAAGAATAAAGCTGTATCAGGTGCCACCACTGTTAACTTAGCATATTTCTGAGACATGTAAGACATATTCTTCCACTCTTTTAAGTGTCCATATGCAGACTAGACAGAGGCTGGCAGGAGGCACACTTATAAGAGCATTTATTTCAAGTGCTTCTGCTAGTTCAAAGGATTCAAACATAAACAGTTGTCTAAAAAAAAAAAAGTTGATGTGTTTTGGAGAGGAGAAGAATTTATCATTTCTGAGGTGGGAGGAAGGGATGGCAACTATGGTGCTAATTAATATAAAGCCTTCTCCTTCCTTGCTGCTCCCTTGTCCCCAGGCACACAAAATCAAGAGCCTACTCTATGCTCTCTCAATACACTTGGCACATACCTCCTTCTCTCCCCCCCTCATGCACTTTCTGTCTCTCTCGCCCCATAAAGGGGCATGAAATGAGAAATTTTAGCAAGGTTTCTTTACAGAAGAAAGGTTTGGCTTCAAGCCCAGTATACAGATGTGGGAGGGAGTCTTCTACCACTAAAGTGGTACTTCTCACGGTCCGGAAGACAGGCTTTCTGGGACTCACAGTCTCAACCCCACCAGTACTACCTAGCCCCTCAGAGACAATAAATGCTCAAGGAGGCAAAAACCAGCTGCACGATGCTGTCTTGAATTTTATTCAGCTTGAACTTTAGGTAAAATGTGACTGCATGTTGAGAGGGGGTTAAAAAAAAACGAACCAAACCCAAACCATGTCCAGTCATATGAATTAGCCGATTTATAATGAGGGTTACTTTTTTCTTTAGCTTTAGATAGATTATTTTCAGCAAGTCCTTGTAGTCTCTTGTAACTATTTATTGATATAGTTACACAAGCATAGAAAATTTACACTAGCAAAAAGGCTTTCGCAGGTACAGTTTGACAACATTCCCATAAGTAAATTAAGTTGTCCAAGAAAAAAATCCTTTTTTTTTTCCCCAGTGTAACTTCATATATACTGGAGCTTTTCCTAGCATAGCAATGATGGCAAAAATATAATAAATCCTTCCTGACACAGCTGTGCAAGTCTCATCTCAATGAGACTGAACTACTTTATATTTCAGCTACATTTATATTACAAGGTTTTCCCGTTGCAGCACAGTGCATCATCCCCAGTTGCCTGGCTTTGTCTTGCTTCCTGCCCATACTCTGGTAACCATGGGTCTGCTAGGCAACCTTTACAGTATCAAGTATGTAATTGTAGGCTCACTAAGACCACTTAAAAGGTGTTTTAAATATAGCTTTAAAACCAAATTCTCTCCATTATTCAGACAGGTATTTTACAATTTCTGATGGCCCTTAGCCCCAGCTTACAGCCAGCTTTAACTCACTTCTTGGTATTGCAGGAATAAACACTGTCCCACATGGTTGCAATGTATATTTACTTCAGTTCTGGTTTTCACTCCTGTTTTAATATGCACAACATAAATCAAATGCACCTAGTTTCCACAGCCACACTTCTACTTTGAACATATCTGGAGGTAAACAAAACAGCCAGTTCTTAACTGACTTCTTCTGTAATTGAGAGGGAATTTCTTACCATGCCCAATGAAATCCAGACTGTTTCAGTGCAGATGCCTGAAAGAAAGAGAAACGAGTCTTTAAAAGGCAGTCTTTTGCTCAGTGAAAGTCTAACTCTGGAAAAGAACTATTGCCAGCGTAATTCTATAGGTTGAGTTAAATAAATAAATACTTATCTGATTAATTGTTGCCTGGAATCCATCTGTGCTTGTATCTCTTGAGATAGAGGCCATATTTAAAAAAGTACACAGGAGATTTGAAATCTGAGGACAACCTAAAGCTTGCTTCTAAGAAGGCTCAATGCACCAGTGCTTTCCCATGGCGTGGGTGAGGCAGGTTTAGTCATCGGGTGTGACAGAGAGCAGTCTGTTGCAATCCAACATTACGTGGAGAGCCAACTAGAAAGCAACGTATTTAGCACATACACTGCACACATCACAATACCCTCAAAGAAAAGAAGATCAGGTGTTTCAATATGCAGGTTTTATTCAGCTCAGCTGCACTTCAGGGTCTCTGAAAAGCTACAGCAAGTGCCTGGATGCAAAGATATTCACAATTTGGAGATTATAGCCAGACGTCAACATCACTGTTTTTCACATGTGGGTGACATACCTACATACCAACTATGAAGACAAAAAGACCCTCCAAAAGTATGAAAATATCATTGCAAATTAAGTCTTCCCCCAGTACACATTTTTGTTCATCTCAGCCTTTTCTTTGTTTAAATTCTTCTGCCTCTCTCTTCTGCAGGGACACTCACTGAAATCCTTTCACAAAAGCTCAACTTGGTTTTTAAGGGCAGGACCCGCTTTTGTCAGGCATTCAAACAATACCCTGGCATGAGGTGGGTGTAACTACGCAGGAATAGCCAGACCAGATCAGCTCTCACAACTTACACTTCTTCCTTGGGCAAGTGCAATCTGCCTCAGATTCCCTAGTCCCAGCCTCTCAACCTGTGGGCCTCCCCCAGCTCCCAGCAATCTCGAGTGAGGTGATTCCCTGAACCAGAACTGCATTGTCCAGACATCACTGCCTGCATAGGAACTTCTGGCATCCACAACATCCCAAGGCAATTCCACAGCTACAGGAAATCCTTTCTGCATGCTCAAAAATTGTCACCTAACCATTCACTCAAGGCTGCTTGGCTCCCATGATATGGGAGACTGAACAGTCATTTTCTGTTTGCTTTCTCCATGCCACTTGAGAGTTAACAGAACTTTTTGTTTTCTTCCTGCTCAGACAGCAGGTTGAAAATCCCCAAGTTTTAAGTTTTTTTCCTTATGGGAGTCACTCCACATCCTTTATGAACATTTCCTGTATCTTCTCCCCTTCTCCTGCATCCTTTCTAAAATGAGGAAGCAAGGATAAAATATTCAAGAGTGACATGCAGAGCATAAAGATCTTCCTTTTTGTTCACAGTTTCTTTACCAATAATTCGTTTCTTTTCTTTTTCTTATTCCTACTGCACATTCAGCAGACATTTTTATACAATTATTCTAACCCAAGGTTTCTTCCCAAGAGATAATTTAGATCCCATTGCTGTGTATTTCAATTTTGGATTGTTTCTCCTCCTCTGCACTATTCTATATTCATCAACACTGACTTTCAACTGCCAGATTGCCCTTCAGTCACTCTCTATTGTGAGGCATTTCTGCTGTCCCCTAGTACATCTTCACCTCAGATGTCCTGCCTGACTTGCTATCATCAAGAGGCTTATTTGTCTCATTCTCCATCTCTTTCAGGACAATGCTGAACAGCACCAGACTCAACAGAAAGACCTCACTGGTCACTCTTTCCCTTTTGTAAAAGTTGGTCATTTTTTCCCTAACCTTTATTTCCTAAACTGAAATTATTATTAATCTATACAAGGACCTTGGCCCTTACCCCATGGCAGCTTGATTTCATAAAGCTTTTGAAGAGGCATATGCAAAAAAAAAAGAAAATAAAAAGTTTGTTTATTTGATTATAACAAAAGCATAGACATTCTGAAGCTCAAAAAACCCTGCTACTGTCCAGTCCTTCTTTAAAGCAACTCTTATACTTCAGATCCTTTTAGCTTCTACTTTAAATAACAGCAAACATTATCTATACCCTGGAAGAACTTTAACTTCTCCCCAGCCACAGGCACTACCCCCTCTGTGGGGAATGTATCCCTCAGTTTGAAGAGAGCTTTTCTCACCATGATTTCTTTAATCACAGTGAACTGCTAAACAGGAGGGCCCATTCCAGTCCCTTGGGCCTACCAGCAATTATGGGCTGCAAATGCCCATTCCTTCCAGGGCCATTAAGCCCAGGTAAGTGGTAGGAGACTCCAGCTCTGCAGATGTTTTCTGTAGAGTCCATCTGGAAAGAATTTTTTCCTGCTCTTTCTTATTTTAGAAAAGCTGCAGCTCTTCTCTCCCATTCTCAGACTTCTTGTACACATGCATAGGTTGAACAATGGTGCATGTTCTTAACACTGACTGAGCTATATTCTCAATATACTGAGCTATATTCTCAGTGACATGTTTACACAAACCCTCTGGTTTTGAACGTCATTCAAACAACACAATGCCACATATGGTTTCCCAGTGTTCAAGAGCAGCTCAGAAGTCCCAATTTAGACTCTGAGGCCCACCAAATAGAAAGGAATGTGATGCATATGTTCCCAGATCTAGCTCAGCAAATGTAGGGCAGAGGAAAATAAAAATATCAACCCTGGTTTCTTAATATTGCAGTAGATGGATAAGTACAGTCTTCTAAATAAAAATAATTAACTTAAATATAATGCCAATAACCCTTCAGGGGCTAGAGCTGCTGAGTACCATTCAGAATAATAAAGGAGGCAATTCTTACTGCATGCATGCACTTTAACTACAGAAAGCCAGTATGAGAATTTTAATGCCAATTATTTGGATACAGCTGGCCACCCTGAATCAGCAAACAAAATGCACAGGTATGGCAAAGAACAAAACCTAAAAAGAACTGCAAGTTTCAGGCAGCAGTCCACTTCAGCCAAGCACAACACAATGGCTAGGATACATGGGGTGATGACTATGCTACAACATGAGCTTCTTTAGGAGCAGGACCTCCATCATGTAAGTGCGGGCCATGGCACACACAAGCCCCAACATAGCTGGAGGGTCCTTGCAGTGAAGCGCTATGGTTAGAAAGGTGACCACTCAGACCCTGCACAGCCTTTTACCAAGGTACTGCACCAGAAGCAGTAAATAATTGCTCCTAGCAATAAAGAGGCAAAAAAAGTAAAACTTGACAAAAATAAATATTGGCAAGATTCTGATTTTGCCACCTTCACCAGAGCTCTGCCCATTGCAACCTTATAACGCAGCAGCAGCTGGTGTTTTCTCTTCCTGGGAGACTACTGGTCAACAACAGAGGTAAAGGATGCACTTATTCATTACACACAGCCTTGGACTTCCCCAGGGCACCTAACAGAAACCCCAGTCTATCCTTTCCATGGACAGAAATAGTGTGGGAAGAGAGCAGTGAACCCCCTGCCAGCCTGGCTATCACCACACCTCCTTCAGCAGAGGTTACTTCCCTACGATGTTGTGCAGCAGGGAGCGGAGAGTGGATTCAACCCAGCTCATTCACTGTTTAAAAATTAATGGCAAATGCAGCCTCTCTAGCTGCAGATAAGTCACCCCAGAGACTTCTGGAAGCTAATGTCAGCCCTCCAACTCCTGTTCCTATTACAGTGTTAATCTTCGAGGTTCATCCTCACACCAGTAAATGCTTAAAGTGGCCTGTTAGCTCTACCAAAGAGCTGATTTTCACTCAAATCACATACACAGAAAGGTAAATGCAACATACCAATACCCACATTCCACTATCGAAGAATGACTTGAAAGTGTCAAATTTTTAATATCACATACTTATTTACTGACACCTGCCTTAGTAGGCATAGGTAACCTAATACTGTATTTTACTGATATTGCAGATGGTATAACCAATTTCCTAAACTCTCTACACTCTCAAAGGATTAGTATGATGTGTAGAGCAGTTTTAGCTTACAAAGCACTACTTTAGTGTGTAGGGTTATTGATTTAACTTAGAAATTCTGCTATATAGGGTAGTTTTACTGATTTACCTTTTACAGCAGCGTAAGAATATCTTTTCTCCCCTAAAAACTTTGACACACTTCATTATCCAATACAAAATATTGCTCCTGGTAGGATTTCAGGGAAGGCATTCAGCAATCAAAATTATGGACTCTGAAAAGCCCTGTGTGTTGCAGGGCTCCTCCCTCCTTACTCATGTCTTTTTTTACTATATACATCTGGAATACCCCCTAAGCTTTCCAGAAATTTCTCAGAGAAGCACCCACAGTTTGTATCAGCATACCTCCTCCCCTCTTCAGCCTCAAACCTTTGAGTCAGATCTATTTTGATATAGGTCAGATACAGAGGAAAGAGTTTTTCTGCCCATCTGGAATACTTCCCAAACGTGCTGATACATTTTCCTTTTTCTGAGCCATAGTAGTCATTCAGGCCTCTAGTCTCCTCTTCTCTTGAATGCTGCAGAAACTTCCTGTGTGCCATCCCTAGTCCCAGCTCACACAGTTCCAGCACATAGGGAAAGCTGCAGCTGAGTAGTGCATACAAATAGTGCATATGAGTGACAGCAGTACGATAATCATGTGCCACTGATAAAAACTTGTTTTGAAAGCACATTTTAAAAACAAGACCAAGCCCCAGAACCAACTGCCAATGGCAGTCTCAGTGGCAGTCTTTTCTAGCTTTTCTTCATGATCAACTGTCTGCTGCCATTCAACTCTTAACTCCTACTTTCCTGTACCACCCCTATTTCCTTACTGTTCATGCAAGTATATTCTCTTCTGTTAGCTATTCTGTGTGTTTAAATACTCCTTTATTCTGCTACATTAATCACACAAACATGTCCATCTTTAATTTCTCTGCTAGTAAATGTGAGAAGGAAAGTGCTTCAATTTTACCTTGTGATGATACCACATGGCACAAACCATTGTGACCAACAGGTCGAAGGAGGTGATCCTGCCCCTCTACTCTGCTCTTGTGAGACCTCACCTGGAGTATTGTGTGCAGTTCTGGTGTCCTCAGCATAAAAAGGACATGGAACTGTTGGAACAAGTCCAGAGAAGGGCCATGAGGATGATCAGGGGACTGGAGCACCTCCCGTATGAAGACAGGCTGAGAAAGTTGGGGCGGTTCAGGCTGGAGAAGAGAAGGCTGCGTGGAGACCTCATAGCAGCCTTCCAGTATCTGAAGGGGGCCTATAGGGATGCTGTGGAGGGACTCTTCATTAGGGACTGTAGTGATAGGACAAGGGGTAACGGGTTAAAACTTAAACAGGGGAAGTTTAGGTTGGATATAAGAAGGAAATTCTTTCCTGTGAGGGTAGTGAGGCACTGGAATGGGTTGCCCAGGGAGGTTGTGAATGCTCCATCCCTAGTAGTGTTCAAGGCCAGGATGGACAAGGCCTTGGGTGATATGATTTAGCGTAAGGTGTCCCTGCCCACAGCAGGGGGGTTGGAACTTGATGATCTTAAGGTCCTTTCCAGCCCTAACGATTCTATGATTGTCAAAAGGAAGCCTAGAGTCTCATGTCAATAGCTATACTTTTTCTTTGCAGTTACATAGTTAAATTTGTCAAAAAGCTCACCTGGTCTGTATCCTTAAGTATTCGAATTTACCATATTTTTGTACATTCAATGAATTATAGTCTTTAACTGTTTTAATCCAAACCCTACATATTAGCTCACTGCCAGCAGCAATGACAACATGTGACTGTAGTAAGGGCATAGACTTAGAAATCAAATGCTACACATTTATCGATTCACATCAACCAGCCACATGTATATTTTTCCTGGCCTATGGCAAGTGCAGAATAATTCAGATGAGCTTAAAAGAAGTCTTGCCTTGAGGAAAAAAGCCATATGGTTCTATCCCACTCCAACACCACATGGAAATAGTAATAGGTGTAAGGATTACACAAAGGTATTAGTTTAGTTTAGTTGAGTTTAGTCTCAGATATTTTACCTTGGTTTTCAGTGTTTCCACAACTTCACACTCTAAAATAGTATTATCACAATATCTGGACACTCCTAAATTCTTAGGGTGCTAACAAAATATATATTTAAGCTTATATCTAAACCTATATTCTGCTAAGATAAATAAAACACTGTGATTTCAAAAGGTACATAGATCATAGACAAACTGGTCTAGCAACCAAAATCCCTCTCACACAATGATAAATTGTGCCATTTCAGCAGCTATTTAGACCTCACTGCCTGAACTCATGCTGACCTGAAACATACCCATTCCTTCATTACCCCAAGCTTTGTGCCATTTGAGGCATCAAACAACTTATCTCTTCCTGCTTACAACATCTCCCGCAATAGATTTCTTTTCAAAGTAAAAAGAAAATAAAATAAAAAGGCAGACTGTTTAAATAGGACTGATGTTTATGAAGTTAAAACAGAAGAGCACACACAACTCTCTTCTGTATTTTCCAGCAGCACAGCATCCTGCAGTGGCCTCAGCCAGCTGGGCTCTGTGACCCTCTGAGTGATCCTTTGAGTGTGCTCCCATTTCATCAAGCAATGAACTCTCCAGCCCCAAAGCCAGCATGATGTTTGTCACTGACTTCAGCTGGGAACAGGAACTGGCTCAATGGTAAGAAAGGCTAAGCTAAATAAAGCAGCAAGAAAAGTCGCAGGCGGAGGTGGGTGGTGTCAGCTTGAAGTACCATGGGGTACAGCTCTGCTTGTTACCAAGATTACTTGATACTTCCCCACGTAAAATTTCATTTTCAGTTGCCAATAACTCTGCAAAACTTTGACCCCCTTGAGCAGGAACTGGGGTGGAAATGCACTGAATATGTGCTGCAGCCTGATTTGGGGTGGAGGAAAAGGTTTCCAGACATAATATTATAGGCATTTTCCAGAAAGAGGTTACACGGAAAGGTGTGGAGGGGGGACACTCCTTTGCAAGAAAGGCTCCCCGCTTACTCCCTAGTTTGGGTCTGACAATAAATATGACACATCAAAAATTTGCCCTTTGCATCAGGAATGTGGCTAAACAAAAGCCCACCAGAATGTGGACAAAGTGTAAGTTCTCAAACAGAAAAGAAAAGAAACACTCTGGTTCAAAAACAGTACATAAAGATGTATTCAATTTTGGGTTTTTTTACCCAATAATCTGCTTGGGCAATTTCAGCTATTCCCTCAAAGGTCCCAGCCTAGCAGGTTTGCTCCTGGGGGACTTTCCTTGGAAGTGCAACCCCAGCGTGCTAAATGCTGCCAGATCCAGATCTCTAAAATAAAAGTGGGGACACCCTCTTCCCTCACCAGCTTTTTCCCAGCCAACATCCCCTGTTTGGTCCAGGGAACATGAAAGAGAAAGTTTTCAGAACCAATCGTAGTCAAGACAAAAGCATTGGGCTTGCAAACTTCAGGGAGTAATAGAGGGGGACAAAGTACGTAGCTGGGGAAATGTGTCCCTAAGCTCCTAATGACTGGATGAGAAATAGGATGTGAGAAACAGGAAGACAGAGATCATGCCCAAGTCTGGCACTGAAATTTGGCAAAGAAAACCATGGCAAGGAGTCAATATAGTGTGGAAAAGTGAGCGAGAGTCACAGCTCTGATGATCTTGGATGCAGAAGAAATGCTGAGACTATGTCGAAGGGGTACCAATT
Source organism: Pezoporus occidentalis (assembly GCF_034315485.1). NCBI lineage: Eukaryota > Metazoa > Chordata > Aves > Psittaciformes > Psittacidae > Pezoporus > Pezoporus occidentalis. Next base: position 904,116 of record NW_026916159.1, on the reverse strand, counting down.
GGCCAAGGTATAACTGGAAAGGAGAACAGGCCTGTGGTTCAGTGGAAACAAACAAACATGGCAGCAAATACCAAAGTCCAAGCAGAGACAGATCAGAAGACAATCTGTAATCAGGGGACTTTGTGTGGCTGAGCCAAAACTTGAGACTTCTGTCAAGTATCTGTGAAATGAATTGTAAAGCAGTCTGATGCTCCTACATGCCATCTTGTGGGGAAGATGCTTGGTGGCCACCAGTTACTGCACTAACGCAAGTGGCCCTGCTTGATGTGGTGAACAGGAAGAGCTGCAGTCCGTTCAAAAACTCACAATGGTACACGGTTCACACTTTATCATTACTTTTGTTTCTGTGAAAAGTGAGCTGGCAGGGAGCAACTTCTTCCCTTGTGCCTCTTATATCCCCTGCTCCAGTCATGTAGGCTTATCTGAAGAGATTAGATTTGGTTACCTACAGCTGGACCCATCTCTTTGGTGCTTCACCCTGTACTCATCTACCTGCAAGCTCAGAGAGACTCAGGAAGTTCTGTTGTTTTTCACTTGCTGGGAAATGTGCATGCTGTCCTTGCATAAAGTCCTTGTACTGTGGAGGAGATGAGAAAAAGGATATTTTACATGGTTGAGAAATAGTTATGGCTATATTTAACAGTAAAGCCTCCTTCCCCTCAAAGAGATTTTTAATCCTAATATCATACAAAATGATTGCTTGAGCATGGAGGTAAAAGCTGATCTGAGAAGCCTCGTTGATTTAGGACAGCATTCCTTCCCATGAATGAGCACAGACAGAATTGTTCTGGGATTCGTTCAGGAATTTATTTAAAACAGCAGTTTCAAGTCTTGCATGACACTTTTTGTCAGTCACTTAAAAAATATGCTAAATAAGGTCTGTAAGCATCATAACAGATGAGAAAAACAGAGCCCCAGGAGGGAAAAGTATTTGCCTCATGTCCCCATGCAACCTGGGTGGTAAGTCAGAAGAGAAGACACAAGGTGCTGCAGCGCAAGCCACCTGTATGGGAACAAAAAAAAACAGATCCAAGATTGTTTGGTTCATGGTGACACTTCCTGTTCAGGAAAAGGGTTGAAAAACATCTTGACCACTGTTATAGTTCATGACCTTGTACAAAACTTCCCAGCTCAAAGCACAAAGTAATTCTGACATGCCTAGAAGCATGACCTGGCCTCAGCTGCCATGCTGAGAACTACGAGGTCATTTGTTTCATGGAAGAATCACTTCATTCAGACCCCGGTGCTGTTTCCTTCCCAGTGCTATGCTGGTTGCATGGCTGACAAAGGGAAAGAAAGTTCCTGCTAAACCAGTAATATCTCAGAAGTCTGATCACCTCCAAGTGGATCTTCTTGCATTTCCATTACTACTCCTTCCCCCTTCAGATGCTTCTTTTTGATATTTGCTGTTCAACACAGACGTGCTGTTTGTTGCACAGGGGTTGGGCCAGCACAAGCCTTTTAGCCTGGCAGTTTGAAGAAAAATGTTAGAATGCCTTTTACAGAAGAGCAAACATTGATTCTATGTTAGGAAATGTCACTTGTGCGATGCGCTATTTTGCAAGACCACCACGGTTGCACTGCCTCGCTCTGATCACCCACATTAATACTTGAATACTGGATGACAACAGTTGAAGATTAATTCCAGTAAGTTATTCACGCCTGGAGGTTCAGATTTCCAAGCAAAAGCATGTGGGCTAGACTATGGCATTTTACCACAGCCCCAAGGAAAGTGCAGTGGGAAGTCACCCAGCCCCAAGAGGGTCGGAATAGCTTGTACCTTTGCAAAATAATCCCTCTTCCTGCTTCTCTGTATCCAGGACACTTGATCATAGGAGATGGTATGCCGGGGGCCTTCTCCTGCTCCCAGCCAGCACTGCCAGACAGTATGTTTACAAAAGGGGGTGTGGACTTACTCAGCTTTGTATCCCTGCTGGAGAAAGATGCATTTCTTTACCCAGGGAAACAAAAAAAGGTCATTCTGAGACAAACCTTCCTTGCAAGATGATGTGTTTCTGTGACTGGTAAATCGAGATTAGTTTGGTCCTCTGCATTTATTTCAGTTCCACACTGCTTACATGAGTGTTGAAGATGAGAAAGACTTGAGAACATGACAGTGTGAGAAGAGATACTGTCAAAACAAAAGCATGAAGGCCTATGGAGTGAAGAGCCTCTCAAGAATGCTTTCTTCCACAAGGACAAACTGTTTTCCTTGGATCGGTACTCATGCCCACAAAGCACAAAACTGATGCCCAGGAGCATCCCTGGAAAGCCACGGCAGAGGCATTCAGCCAGCCAACCTGACCCTTTGCAAAAGGAGAGCCAAGTACTGCCTGCCTCTCACTGCTAATTCTCTCCTGGGGTTTAAGCAATATAAACCACAATGAAGATATTTGAAATCCATCTTTTCCTGAAATCGCCATTATACACATTTTATTTTCTACCATTATTTTTAAATAAGGAAGGAAAAGTAGCCTACTTCTCGGAAGTGCCCAGCAACCCCAGCGCAAACACAGCAACATCTAAGGGCATACCTTCAGCACGCAAAAGCCCACTGAAGACAGGACCAGAAGTTATTACTTGCCAATTCCCGCCTTTGAAATGAAAGTTCATATAACTCACAAAGAGAAAATCTCATTACAATTCTATTCAATACTACCAAATCATCACACAGAAACCACCAAGACTTCCACCCCATCAGGTCTTAAACACATGAATCCTCCTATTATTGTCTGGTTGCCTTGAAACTCACAACACCTCCCTATAACAAAATAACAGAATATGTAAATGTTGGATACATATTAATTAAGACATTTGTTAAGAAGGTACAAACTGAATGCTTTCAATATACTGAACGCTAGCTTAACAACTGAACCTGTGGTCATGATAGCCAGAAATTCATACAGAAATCACCTTGAAACACATGATTTTCAGTTTTCAAACAGGAACAAACTACAGTAAAGCAACTATTTAAAGTAGCTGCAAGTTCTCCACTCAATGACCACTGTCATAGTTCATGACCTTATGCAAAACTCTGCAGCTCAGGAAGGGTTTTAAAATAACTAATAAGAGTGTGGCTAAATATATACAGTACAAAACATTGATCTTTCAGGCTCTACGGAAAAAAAACAAACCAAACCAAACCAAAGCAAATTAAAATCTTCTCCATCTCCTCCTTTCTATGACCTGGGCAGAGGCAGGGGACATTGACAATGATGTGCGGTAAAGTCAATTTTTTTCCATTGCTTTGCAGTCACCTATGTCTCTAAAATGGACAGAAAAATGCTGCCAGTGGAAGGACACAGAGAATTTCTGGTCAGTGCCTTTTATTCTGCACTATTTTGTGGCAGCATGGGCATGAAACAGGCTCACACTGCTCTCACAGATCATTACAAAAGTCCAGGTCAACAAAGATCAGGCTCCTTTGTCTAAACTGCCACTAATGACCCTGATGGTGGGATTACTTCTTTCAGTCTCAGGCCTCTGTTTCCTCTCCCTTTCTGTTAAGGGTGCACTGAGCAGCAGCAGCCGAGATTCACCTCCTTCTTCAGCTCCATCAGGATCAAGGGGCCAGGGGCCTGGCTTACACGATGCCAGGCTACTCAGCAGTGCCCAGCACTATGAGGATTGGGGGGATTGCAGATACCCCGCCTCTGAAACACACAGAGCCACGCTGGCAAGAGACTGCTGGAAGTGATTCAGTGCTGCTGTCTGTTGAGATTACAGGAATTTGTGTTTGGGTTGTATCTGTTGGCTGCCACAACCACTCCAAAGATTTCCACTGGGTTTAAAAAGTACTGCCTTCACATCTATTGGCCAGCAGCTGAGGTTACTGAAGCAAATTACCCTCTTGTAAAGGCAGTTTTACACAGCTACAAATTACTCAACATCACCAACACTTCAAGGAACTGAGAAATAAAAAGAAAATGAAAAAAACTTAAACCCAAACCAGAACACTGCCTTTACCTTTAGGATGGCTGGTTTAGAGGCTCCATTTTAAAGCATCAAGCTCAGGATTTCAGCCTGAGATACAGGCAGCACTGAGACAATGGGTTTGCTCCAGATTCAATATAACTAATATTTACCAGAGGAGGAAGCAGGTTCAGAATATAGAGCAGGTCAAGTAAAAGGATTGTGCAAAATTGAAACCACCTGTGATGTGGGGCACATATGGAAGATGTGCTGACTAGTAAGGAGCAGACAGAAAGAAAAGGAGCTTGGTGCATGGCTAAAGAGCTGCCTACTGCCGTAAACTGGCATCTGAGACTGAAAGCCACTACAGCCACGTTCCAAAGCAAACAGCAGTAAATGGGACTGGGCTTTAGTCCTCACAGCTTTGCAGAGATGGGCACAGAACTTCTAGGGCGAGTGCAGTGCTTTCCCCTTTTCAGCTCAGTCCTTCCCAGTTTTTAACCTACACCTCTCAGCAAAGAGCATGTTCAGGTGTGAGCAAACATATGCAGAAGTACCGATAGTCATCCTGCTCGGGCTTCCTTCAGCCCGAACTAAAGCAGGGAAGAGACATGATCATTATGAGGAGATCTAAACTACAAGGGGAGATGCAGTGAGCTAACTTAATGAGGCATTTGTACCTAAAGTTTTGCATAAGAATCGTAAGGAGCTAACAAGATAAAGAAAATTCTGGAAGAACAGCTGAAAAGATCTGGCTTTATAGACTCTCTTCATAGTACTTTTTTCTTTAAATAACATTTGCTTTAATAAAATATTAAATATTAGCTATATAAAATATTAAATATTAGCTTTACAAGCTATTGAAAAAACAATGTGTTAAACATTTGCAAAAAGCTCTGTAACAGCATCCTTCCAAAGATGCACCCCAGGGACAGCCAGGAGCTAATTGTGACAACTGTGACACTTCCAGAGGGTACAGGAGGGGGGCAAACGCAGTAACTCACTTGCGGTGGCTTTCAACATCTCACTTTTCCTAAGGAACAATTTCAGGAAGAAAACTTGGCTCCATTCCTCTTTTACTGCTCCTTATAGGCTCTCTCACCTGTACACTAAGTGTGGTCCCCCAGCATGTTTAGGTACTTCCTGTATGTGTAATCAAGTCCCCCGATAGTCAATATAAGCATGAATTAATAAATAGATACTTGGGCCTAAATATTTTCATGATCCAGCTCTACCCTGGCTCTTACTGCATTAATCCATGCACAAATGGCCTTCAAGCATAGGTGATTAACACTGCCTGAAAACCGACGTACTTCTCCTGTACTTCATAGCAGTGGAGCATCTGAAGATGCAGTGTATCCTTTCGCATTAACTAACACTCCTACTAATCAGAAGCCCAATGAAGCAGTACTATTGGAAATGCCACTTGATTAGTCTGTGACTCAAGGAGAAAAGCCTTATTTATTTTTAAAGTAAAAATACTCATTAAACTGTATTTCTCAGTAAACCTGGGACAAGCTGATCTCCATGGCTTTTTAGCTTGTTCTGTTAAAGTCTTAAGCAGCACAGTGAAATCAGTGTTTCCCAATGCTGGCTGGAAAGAGCATACGGAGCCTTTTAACGTCCTTTTCATTTTAGCTAGTACAATGAAGAATGTTAAATATAAACATTTAGGGAAAAAGTGAACTAATATTCTTCCCCTTTCCCAAATTCTCACAAAATTTCAATCTGGGGACAGTTTAGACTCCTTTTGGAGCTGCTCATAGAGACCTTCTTTGAACAGATACCAATATTCAGGATTTGGAGAGTGAGAGGTCACATAATGTAACGACTTCAGACAATCAGATCTGCAGTTACTGAGACATCAGCATGCTTGTCACTGCTTCACAGGACTTAAAGCACATAAATAAAATCAATTCCAAGTCCAGAATCCCAAATAAACAAAACAGTTACCTTCACAGATGAGGGAGAGGGAAGCAGTTTTCCCCAAAGCCACTCAGATTTACATCAACAGAACACAGTAACCTACTGTTTCCAACCGCTTTAGAACGTTAAAAGCAAAGCATAAATTGACCATATTACACAGTAACATAGTCTTAGTAAATACAGCCAGTGTCAGTATCAGAATCCTATCCTACCTGCCACTGGTCCTGCCCACCCCTTTGAATTTTTTATTGAGCAGAGAAACAAAATGTGAAGGTGTTTGTTTGTTTGCTGTTGAAGTTAATTGGTGAGTCAGTATTCACCAGCAGGTGAGTCAGTACAAGAGCACTTCTATGCATGGTCCTAGCCCATGATGTTCCAGCAAACTTTATGCAGAAATCAATAAGAGTTGTGTCTGTGTAAGAAAGAGTTCAGTCAGGTACTGCGGGAATTGCAGAGTACACCACCTATTCCATTAGAAATAAATGAGCTCATTTACATTTTAATTCTGTGGAACAAGCCACTCTCAACAGGGCAGTTTGCTAGAGTTACTGCAGATGTACAGAAGTTATAATTTTCATCATAAATGCACATTACAACAAAAATCTCATCAGAGAAACCAGGGAACCAATAGGCATATTAGAGAAACTGCCTGTCTGGGAGGTCCCTCCAGATCTTCATGAACACAGTCTCTGCCTATCTTGCACTGTTGTTGCATAGCTAAATACCACAAGAAATCTCATTAGTTAGAATGGAACTAAGTACAGAAGATAATGTACTTTTCATTGACCCTTTGAAATGATTTAATACCATACAGATGGAAATCACGCCAAAATGTTTAAAGCCATAAATAATTTAACTGAACAAGCTGAAAAAGCCCCACTACAATAAGTACAGAATGCACTGGTTCTCCTCTCTATGGTTTAGGGATTCTTTTCTATGAATTGTGTAGTCCTTAAACTAAGAACCTGCCATCCCTGACTAGAACAGAGGATGGAAAGGCAAACTCAACTGTGCAGGTGCTGCAGTGCACCAAAATACCATTTCAATGCTTTTTCTTTCTCTCTTCACAAGACTGCAATCAGCACCAGGTCAAAGTCTGCTTAGAAGATGAGGACATTGGTTTTACTCCATGCCTTTTAGATTCACTGCGATCTTAATACTGCTCATGAGAAAGGTTAACATTTGGCAAACAACCACAGCTCAGTAAAACAACTCAAACCCCTCAACACTGACAGACCTTGGAATACAGTCCTTATAAGTGATGATTTCTACAGCAACAATCACATGCTTATGGGGTGGTAGTGTTTACGAGAAACTGAAAGACAGCGTGCTGATTTTAAGTTGGCTGCTTTTAGGTAGGGAAGGAACATTAACCCAGGGCTTTCATTTCTGAGGAGACAGGCCTAATCACTGGAGTGATGCTGGAGTAGATTTTCTTCACTATGTCTACCTGGGCTTCTATCACTCTACATAGAAACAATCATGGAAGACAAAATCAGGAAACTTCTACATCACTCCCACTCTCTTTCTGGCTCTGTGACCATTAGCATGATTGTTCTCATAATGGAAAAGCATCCCAGGAGAACCTATAGCTCTGTAGTGAGAGCATTCCCAAAACGGGGTGAGAGATAGTTTTGCACAACATGAAGATTTAAGCCAAGGCCAAGCACAATCCAGATCAGGTCTCCTGGATCTCCACTGGTGGCTTGCAACAAGAACTGCTAACTTCTTTCTTCAATCCCCTTCTCATCTGTGACTCCAATCCTTTGGTTTTCCTTAGAAACACTCAAGATGAAGTGCGTTACCTTAGGGCTGAGACTATTTGTTACACACAAGTGATTTCTCAAAGGTTTTCTTCCAAGTTTCCCAGACAAAACCAGAACAAACTCTTCTCCCAAACCCCTCCTCCCCACCACCCAAAAAGAATCAGAGGAATAAGCCAGGATTATCCACTGATTCAGCATTCATTATACATTGAAAAACATGATGGCAGTCTGACCACTTGCAAGAAGCAAAGAATGGTGAAAAAACTTGATGAAATATTTTCCTAGACTCGAAATGTTACGTGTAAACAGAGAGTATGGATTTGGCAGCTCTACCCAAGCAAACCTTGTAAGTATGCTATTGTCAGAGGAAATGATGACCTGAAGTAAGTATTTTTAACATGATTTTACAGACCGTGGTTAGAGCTGGGGCACCTCCAGAAGGAGACCTCATAACCACATGTGTATGTGCGAGTACCGCTGTTATCTTCTCTAACCATGCACTGAAACATGCCTTGTAGCAGAGAGGGAAAAGGAAGTCTATACCTACAGAGCAAGAAAAGAGTCAAAATGATTTCACTCATTCACAGCCCTCCCTCTGCTTATCATTATGCAGGAGGAGGGTGAGCTATTGATACTGAGTGTAAAGGCAGCTTTCTTCTGATCCAGTGTTGCTTTTAACAGCAGCAGCGCTGGAGAAGAAGAGCAGTCTCCCCTATGCGCATTGTTAAGGTTGGAGACAAAAGAATACCTGTTTTGAATCACTGACGACTATTACTGTAACAAAGTACGAGATAACATTTCGCTGGAGGATACAACAGATTCTGAGAGGAGCAACAATGAAACCAGACAACCTTTCCCTCATCTTATCAAACTGCTTGGAGTACTTAGTGAACAGTGGGGGGAAATAATAGGAAATAGAGAGCAAACACAGTTAATCTTCATACAAAGGCTTCTTGATAAATAATAAAATAGAATGCTGACTGGCATGCTGGCCTTTGCCAACTCGTGTTGCTTAGAAGACAGGATATAAGACAGGCCTGAACAATTTTAAGATAAACAAATATATACGCAAGACAGAAATGTTGCATGAATGAATTTCCTCATTCTCCTTTTTCAAGCAGTTCAAGATGCAATCAAAGCACTCCAAGGTTTGGTATGCTTTTTTGACACATTCCTTTACAGAAGCTTCATAACAGCCTGCTATCAGTAGCTTTGGTGTCACTGTATGGTATGTAAATGGAATAGGCAGATCTTTGACATAAAAATAATAATCTCTGGTAAAATTACAGTACTATAGCGTATCATAGCATCAGAACTGTGGAAATATTAATACATGGATCTTTGACAGTACAATGTAAGATGTCACTTTGAGCAGTTATTATGCTAATAACGGATACTTATTATAAAACAACATGAAAGTGGTAAGCTATGTGGGTGTAGAAAGGGATATTTAGTATTCAGAAAATGTATTAAAAAGGAAGAAAAAGCAAGTGCTTCATACAGCATCTAATCCCACATTAGGCAGATGAGGAGTTCCCTGGCAGATGAGTGTCAGGGTACCCTGCAACTTCGATGAAGCAGCACATTATCTCCCAAGGAAGCACACATGCCAATATAACTTAGGCCATCCTTTGAGCTTCTTTTTGTTATGCAGTGGGCCAAACTGGGACTGAAATCATGAAGGCAGGGGAAAAGTGGCACTAGAGCTTTGAGGGTTAAGTATTAAAAATGCACATCAGATCTACCAGGGTTTCATGCTCGACTTTAAAAACCAGAATGATACTAGAAAAGTGACACACCACAATGAAGAAAAGGTCTCAAACCAAATTACCTACACAGAGCAAGCAAACAAGCCAGCATCATCATGACTGGTCCATTTAAGCTACAAGAAAACATCCATTTACATTATGGGTAGAAAATAAAAATAAATCTAATGCTACAAAATGTTGTGTTTAAAGCCAAAGGAAATATTTACAAAGGGTTTGTAATATAAGGAGGAATCCAAGGCAAGAGAGCTGCTGTTGGCCTGATGGCTACACAGTAAATTTTGCTAGGGTTTGTCTGCTTGGGAAAGGAACAAGTTACAGCTATTCTGTATTAACTCTCACCTGGGCCCCCTTCCACTGCACTAAAGCCCCCTTTTTCTGAACTACAGAGGCACTCTAGGGATAGAATCACCCATTTGGCACAGTGTTCCTATCCTCTAAATTCAAATCCTAGCTCTGTTTTACAGAAACTCCTTCCATATAACCAAGGCACACACAGCGTGCTCATGGGCAACTAAAACCATTCTCACCCTTGCAAATATACGCTTCAGCCCCAGAGCACATGCACCAGGTTTGTGAAGACAGAGCATAAGATGCAACACTTCAGACAACAGCTATAACTAAAATCCTTACATGCACAAACATAATCCATTCCAAACAGGAATGTTGGTACTTAAGCTGAGTGGTTGGAAATACCTGTCTTTCAAGATGAAGCCATGAAAGAATAATATTTAGCTGCAATCTAAACCTTGGTGATTGCAACAGAACAACTAGAAGAAGCTGTGTGATTACTTATCACAGCTCCTACCCTGAGAGAGTGAAACCTGCCACATAAACTGGCATGCAAGTACAAGGAACCACTTACCTCAAACACATAATTCAAGGAATCATTTGAGCTTTGCTTACAGTTGCAAGGATTTTCTCATACATAGTTCTATCTACAGATGCATTTCCAGGACAACTGCTCTGACTGTGGAGTAGATCATAGATCCCTTTTTCTAATCACTTTAAACTGATAAGAACAGATACTACACTTGATCTTAGCCAAAAGGCTGAGAAGCAAGCAAGTCCAGAGGAGAGCCATGAGGGTGAAAAAGGGGCTGAAGAACCTCCCATACAAAGACAGGCTGAGAAAACTGGAGTCACTGATGTGTTCAAATTCCTGAAGCATCACAATCTACAACTCCTGGGGCATGTCCATTGCAGAAAGAAAACGTGAGTTTCCCCTGTTTTCGATTCTGAACTTGATTACTGTCCAGCATACTAAGCACAAGATTTGGAGACTGGCAGTTTCTTCCAGTAGAAAGCAGTACTGCAGTTATCATCAGTTATGCAGTTAGCAGTATAAGCAGTTAGACCTGGAGCAGGCTGAGAACATGACAAGAACAGAGGGTATATGTGAGAGCACAGCAAGTTTTCCACTATACACACCCTTTAGAGACACACTGACTTAGGGAAAAAAAAGCCTGAGGCACATTCCTGCTAACTCTCATGATCAAATTCCTCCTTTTAGAGTATTTAGTTTTTACCCCCTAATCCTTCAGTTCTAATAATGAAGGTATTCTGTTACACTTGCAAATTTCCCTTAAAGAAAGGTGATGGGCAGAGAATAAGAAAAAGCTTGAAAAAAAGATTCCTCCAGAAGCTAAAAAGAAGCCATTCATAAATCATTCATCAGTCCTAAGCCATACTCATTATTTGGATCCCGATTCATGATTTGAACTGGTAAGTCTAGCAGAAGTGCTGAATTTCCCTCCCTGACAGGTGAACATAACTCACTTTACTCTGAGTGCTATGGAGCCGTGGAAGTTTTCTTGGCATTTTAAGATAAACCGTCCCTTCAGGCTCTTAACAGTTTCCTCTTCCCTTCTAATACCAAAGCCTCAATTAGACCATGATTAAAGAGCTGTACTTACTACTACTTACTACTACTAGCAGAAGGTACAGATTGTCACTTTTACTACAGGTCAGGAATGTGTTTCTCTGTGTGCTCTATACTTCAGAGTTTAATGTGGGCACAGAGTTTACTAAAAGGCAAGTCAGATTTGCTAAACAACAGGATTCAGTCTTGATTATCAATTAAACAGGCATAAAACCACCAAAACAGATGGTTTCTGCCAGTCAACAGAAGTCTTAAGGGGAAGAGAATTCACATTCATTCACAGAAATATCTTATGCAAAACTCAAATTCAAGAGAAGATGTACCTCACATGACGCTTTAAACCCTTCTTTGCCTGAAAAGTGAAAAGAAAACCTGTATACTGCAAAATATTGGTTAAGCAATAGAATTCTGAAGCTCCTTTTCCTTTGTGAATTTCTTTCTTACAATTCAGGGTACTAATCAGCTTCTACAAAAATATGATGCAAAGTTATTAGGTATTGTTGCTGCTTGAGAATGCCAGATTAAGGGTCACAATCACTGCACAGAGTAGGTCTACACACACAAGTAGCTTCAGCCCCACAAGCCTACCAAAGGTAAATGCAGGCATTAGAGTCCTCACCCCATTTTCACGGAGGCTCAGCTCCATTTATTCTCCTTTACTTTTCACCAGTTTCCCTCTGCCTTTCTCACACTTCAGCTTCTGCACAGATTCAAACAGATACCTATTTTTTAATTGCCAAAGAAAACGTTGGTTTCTCCTGCACAGTTCATCACGTGGTTTCCTCACAAAGATGACACTGTCCCATAGTGTTTAATGGGCAACATTCAGTTTTGGATCAGTAACAAACTGAAAGTCTGGTAAGGAGCACTTTCTCAATTTAGAAATGGAGCTTTATAACACTGCAATACTGCAAGAAGCTCCACTGCTTGCCCTTCCATTAATTTTGTTACTTACTGTGTTGGATTCTCATCAGCAATTCTAAATTGATGTACGATGAGCTATGCCATCAGATATTCTCTACGGATCTAGTTGGCAACAACGGTGTAGTTGCTAAATTTTGGTAAGCTTCTCATTATTTAGTTTGTGATTACCTCAGAGTAAAGATCTTCTTATGCTTTGGAAAGCCCCAGTAAATAGTGGGCACTGCTACAGATAAATAATATACTATAATAAGGATTCTTATGATGGTAATGTATGATGCACAACCATTTTCCAGATGCTACAGAACTAATTGTGCTGCCAACTGAAGGAGCCAAATCCAAAACAGATTCATAAGAGGAATTACTTTTGAATCAAACTCACCAGTGAGAAATGTTTCAGTCCTACAAACATGGCATAGCCTTCACATTAGCATAATCTTCATAAAATTAATGAAATGTAGTCTGCCCTAATACAGCTGTAAAATCAAAGTAACTCCCACGTAGGAGACCCAAATCAATCTGAGTCAGAACTGATGTAAATGAGAGCCAGGATTAAGAATATTTTCCATCAGAGCAAAAAGCAATGTCCTAACACAGTGGTGTGACACCACTGCAAAGCAGCCTCTGCACAGAACAAGAACTGCGCGACACAGACTCCACCCTGACCTAGGAAAACAATGTAGGGGCACAACTGTGTTACAGGAGCTGCATCACCACCCAAAAATCCTTTATGGCCCCAAGTCTTACAGCAGAACTGACCTTGTTGGCTTATCTGTAGGGTAAAATATTTCTCCATGTAAAGAACCATGTCCCTTCTGAAGTTTTAAAGAACTGGTTAAGTAGGGTGTACAGCTCTGAGAGCAAGAAAGTTGACTAGAACATGTAGTTTGACTCTATTGAAACAAAAGGCAAAGTACTTCACACAGATACACAATAGTAACAAAAACACCAAGAGGAAGTCTTATATCACATCCTCTCTTAGTCATCACTTTAGCTAATCTTTAGCATTTTGGTCTTTTTTACTCCTCCCTCATAAATCAGTAACTGTAGCTCCCAATTATTTTAGTAGCAGGCTCTCCAAGTTGTATCATGTAAAGAAAATTAATGACCTTTAAAATGGAAAGTTTACTTATACAAAAGTTAATTGCTATCATAGCATAGAACTGTTAAGCAGGCCCATGCAGTGTTTTACTCAAGCACCTAATTCCAGAAAAGGTAAGGCTTTACTCAAATCCTTGGATAACAAAAGGTCAAACACAACGAAGTTCCTATTGGAGAAATAACCTACTCAGGTCTATTTGCCACGTACTGCAAACAAGTTAACCATATACATCATTAAGTTCTGAATCCGATTATGATCATATGGATAAACCTGATTCCAATTACAGTGCCTTAGGCAGAAGATGTCATTTTAAGTAGAGAATCACTGCTCTGGAGACAAGTTTTATAAATGATTCGCATTGATTATCATTTCCAATTAGAGGAAATAAAAGCACTAAATGCCTACTTTGAAGCTAGAAATGACCTTTCAACTAGACTTTTTCCCTAACAGATGAGGGTTAAATTTACTGTGACAGCACCTAACTACACTTGGTATGGCCTGCGATTTGATGGTATTGGTATCACATCATCAGCAGACTGAGTTGGTAAAACCATTACTTGCAGTGTTTGTATCAGAAGTATGCTTGTTAGTATCCTAAGGAGTTGGGAAATGTGGGCATTTTCCAATTACCTACTTTACACAGATCTATACTGCTACCTACAAGGGGATTTTTCACAGGAACACATATTTTCCTCTTTTGTATTTTTTTTCTGCTTAATGGCTGTCAACTTTATTAATTTCAGCTCCAAAATGTTAGCATTCCCAATAACAACCAATAACCATGAGTAAGCAAATCATAGGTAACATCCTCCTCTCCAAACAAAGAAAATGTAGTATTTCTAACATAGTATTGCCTCCTAACATAGTATTGCCTCCTTAAGTTAGCACAGCCCTATGAAATTGAATATATAAGAGGGGTAGGGAGTGATTTTTTTTTACTAATCCTGTGTAAGGATTGCAAGTGTCAAAAAGAAATACAGTTCAGTCGCTGAACAAGGAATGGAAATTACTTACTTTACAATCCAAACTTCTCTATTTACATAAAAATAACCTTGTTAGAGCAGAAATTTTAGGCTAACACATAAAATTAATGGAGTCCAATTGCGTATTATTCTAAATGGGTAATTTTACAGCCATCATAACATTAGATCTAAACACCAGACATACACTCATATTCGCAGTATATTTTAGCACACAAACAATATGTCAAAAGCCGCAACATGTATGCATCAGAAAAGGGTTTCTAAAACTACCACCTCTGAAACCTGTAATACATGCACAAAAGCCTTATTTCAGTATTAATGCCACTTATCCCAGAATTAGGATTGATATTCCCATAAGAAAGACTGACAGAAACTTCCTGGCTGCAGAATGAGCCATGTATTAAATTTGTTGTATCTGTTCGCTGACATTTTTTTAGTGTTCCTTTTACTGGCATAGTTTTGTTTTATATTGGTTTTACTAGCATCCTAGCACTCATCGCTGTTTGTTACTTAGACCTGTCTACAGTCCGTCCATGAAAGAAATGAATCATTACAGCTTTTAGTTACAGGGCCTGACTTTTTTAATGCAAGCTGTAAGGCTCATGCTTCCATTCTCAGAATCACCCAGCACAGGAGCTCTTCCATTAGACTGCGCTATTAGCCAGGAGTCCTCTGGAGAGCTCTGCTTCCAGCGGGAAAAGCCATAAACACGAGCCGCAGTGGATGCCAGCATGTAAGAGAATTGCATTGGCGAATCTCTTTAATGAAAGAAGTAGCTCCCCAGTGCAGCTGGTAAGCTGCTCTCAGACTCCCCCCTGAAGGCAGCCACCAGAAAGCAGTTCATGTTCACTAGGAATTACTTTCATTTTCCTTTAGACTGAAGCAATATTTTAACAAATAGAATCAACTTTTTAAAGCTGCCATCACCATATAGCTGGGACACTCTGCAGGCTGCTCCTCTGAGGCTGAGGGAACCTCGCACTTGTGCTAGCAGTAGCCATGAGCCTGAGGAATCTCATTTCCTCCAAGCAGCTGCTGGAGAAGATCCATGCACCTTCCCAGCACCCATACTGCTGTGGGCTGGGAAACCAGAACTTCCAGCCCTTTAGTCCAGAGCTAGCTGACTTTTTGAAGTATCTAGGCTGTGAGGACCTAAGAGGTGAGCACCATTTAGTGCTGGGACTTCTACACTTTTCAAAGTCTTGGCTCCGCACCCCCAAGTGTGGAAGTGCAAGGCTTTTCTGCAAAGAATATCTTCAAGTAACAGGCTCCCCTTCAGACTGCCATGAGTCCAGCTGTGAATGTGAGAAACTGTCTTTGATTTCCTGAAATGAGATCAAACCTGAAGTGTTTCCAATGAAATATTTTTAACAAATCTTTT
Source organism: Pezoporus occidentalis (assembly GCF_034315485.1). NCBI lineage: Eukaryota > Metazoa > Chordata > Aves > Psittaciformes > Psittacidae > Pezoporus > Pezoporus occidentalis. The sequence continues at coordinate 888,477 of NW_026916159.1, read as the reverse complement.
GACCAGCTCTCCTTTCCCATCAACCCCTCAACCCTATCTCCACTTTGCCAGGTCTGATGAAGCTCTGTCCTCAGAGATCCACAAAGGACTAGAAGAAATGAAGGGGAGGAGAAGAAAGTAGTAGGGAAAACGCAGACTTTGACTCTCTCTTGTCCAATGCCTGACTCTCATTTACATTAATGAAGAGCAATGGAATAATAACAAAACTGGGGAAAAAAGAAAAACATATCCTTTGTACATTGAGGGTACTTCTCAGCCTTTGAATGTGACTGGGTCATTGTCAACAGCCTCTAACCCTTAGAGTACATAGTTCATGAGAGGCAGCTTGCACACCTGGTGCACAAACCAGATCACAATAATGAGCAATGGCAGATTTGCATGTTGGGTCTTTGCAATACAGCACAACTAGGCTACTGATACTATAGGCATGACTAAGGACAGTGGGATGTGAGGGTAGATAGGGACTGAGACAACTTATAACCTCATTCCATCATAAGCAGCAAACTGTGAGAACTTGTGCGTGGATCAAACAACTTGCTGGGTTTAGCCGAGCACGTGAGACAAAAGAAATAGCAAAGTGGCTATCCTGGGCTGCCACAATGTGCAGTCTGCAGCAGCTACACTGAAGATCCAGGTAGCAGCTGGGTCCCAGAACAACCTAACTGCCTATCTGGGGAGATTATTAGGCTTCTCCCACAGACAACAAAGCAGCAGCTTTGTTATCTGTGTTATCTTGTTATCTTAGTCTCCTTGACTAAGGAGAGCCAAGAGACAGCACAGACACCCTCAGTGTCATAGTTAACTCCATGCTGCAATCTTTCCCATTGACTCTACAAATCCAACTCGGGAGCCTGATTCCAGGCTCTCCTGCCTTGATCATCAAAATATAGCGCCATTTAAACTCTCAAAACTCTGTCCAAGTGGTGTCTTTGTATGACTAAGATACTAGAATCACCAGGGTGAGACAGCAGGATGAGAACAGGTCATCTTCATTTTCCTGCTATGTCTGCATTGCTTCTCTATGGCTATTTACAAAGGGAAACGGACAGTTCACTTGATTAGCAGCTGCAGACATTAACAAACCACCTTGTCCTATGATGTACTTCCTTTCCCCAAGACCAAGCATTAAGCAACACTGAAAGTTTTCCAAGCCTGTCCTATTTCATATTCCGGTAACCAGACAAAGGCACTTTCTATCATCCAAGTGTGTGGGAGAGACAGTCACCTTTACAGACAAATTTGTGGCATTTGCACCTTAGAAACACTGAAAATAAGTGATTCAAACTTCTAATGAGACTGCAGCAGAGCTTGCTATACCTTTTAAAGCATAACAACACATTATGAGCTTTTGGAAGGAAACAAGAACTGTGGTAATCTGTACAGGAACAGGAAATTGCTACTGGAGATCTACCCAGCCAGAATCCTGCAACCAAAAGACTTCATAACCATCTGCGTATAGGAAAGACATGGGAGAAGAGTCCTTTTGATGTCATTAACAGCAGAGCAGCTTGCACCAAGCAGGCATTTACCTTTTCAACCATTCTTTTTTGGTTTTTAATCCCTACCATTGCAATTGGATACCTCTGTTATCTACATAAACAGGTGAGTGTCCACATGAGGGCTGATCTTTTGAAGCATCAGCATGCTCTTGCACCACCGAGACGCAGAGGTCCTTCTTTCTCCTTCACTTAAGCTTCCCCTTTCAGTTAAGTCGAGCCTAAGACCACCCTGTATGTAGCTCTGGTCCTCTGGAGTCCTGTTAGACTCTTGCCCCCAGAGATACCCAGCAACAGTGAGTTCCATCTGGAACTAGTTCACTGCATGGCAGAGCATTTCTTTGTGCTTACTTTTGACTTCACCACTTCTAAGCTTCTGTGAATGCTCCTTGTTCTTCCCTGACGGTAGAATAGCGTTTCTTGCTCTGTAAAGCCTACACCTTCATTGTCTGTAACCTTTCATCATCTCACTTCTGATTCATCTGATTCATTTCGTCTCCAAGGTAAACAGTCCCAATCTTCTCAATCTTGTACTATATGAAAGTTTTTCCTTCTCTGTTTAAAAACTGATTTAGGTAAACAGTTAAAAATGTACTCTGTTAGCTTAGCTTATAACTATAAATTACCCATGCATATTAAATTTGTATTAGCTAGGTTTAACTGAATTAAGTGTATCCACACAGGATTTTTCACCAAATTCCTAAAGTCAGGTTAAAATCATACCTTTTGTTACAGCAGAGCAAATAAAAGCATAGTTAGGCCAGAGCCAGTTTCTGATCCACAAGGACTTCTAAGAAGAATTCAGACAGTGCTTTGGAAAAGGGTATATTTCAGCAGAGCGCTCGGAGATAGTAATCTCTATTATCCTGAAATTCATGAAGCCCCATGCATAGCAGGAGTAATTCTTCTGGAATATTTTCCATCAGCAACACAGGGATTTGTTACAGTATTAACTTAACATGTTTTATCTTGATAGCACCTCCATTTACTGGAGATAGTTTATTGCCTAGGCAAGTCAAACTGCTATTAAACCATGGATTTTAATTCAGCTGCAAGTGAGCTGCCCTATTGTACCCAGAACACAACAGAGATATAATGAAATCTGCTATAAAAATTAATTCTGAAAATATCTAATGCAAGCATTGTTAATATTAAACAAAGGATATTTGCTAGTTCATTCCAAGATGTGGCTGCATTCAAAAATCCAATGGAAACTGGCTTTTACACACACAGACATACATACACATTTGCTTGTGGAATAGGAGTTTTAAATTATGGCTATTAAATGCATGGTATTTCTTAATGATAGCATTCATCATTGTACTCATAATAATACATTTCACAGAGGGAAAAAAAAAGCAGAATTTATCGAAAAGCTGCCAATGGGTTTTAATAAAAAGTACTTTCCAATAGAATGCAATGTCCTTATCTACGAGAATACAAAGTGCTTGAGTATTTCACAAGGAATTTAGAGGCACTATTTTGCAATAGAAACTTACTGAAAGTTACAAAGAAGCAAATAATTCTAGAAATCAAACCTACAGGCCACTGAGTTGAAAGAAAGTAATTTCCCGCATTAACATTAAGATCTATTATGCATGCATATAAATTTTCATGCAAATCTGACTTATTGTGTATTTTGCCTTATTTAATTAAAAATGAAAAAGACAGAAGAACATCTACCCCCATCCATGTTGCCTATTAAGTTGTTGCTGCCAACAGGACCCTCATGCTGGTGTTTCCACCGAGGCTAATCACAGAGAAGCGGTGTGAACATAAACACAAGAAAACTAATGCTTAGGCTAGAGAGAACAGACACCCAGCCTGTCTGTCACATTCACCTCTATTCACACGGTAATTGCTGTACTCTCTGGAAAGCTGACTAGAGTCATCATGATCTCAGAACACCAGTTACCCCCTACTGAATCATTTTCAAAATTGGTAAATAATACATCTAATATATGAGGAGAGAACGCCAGACAGCTCAGCCTCAGAGACCTCACTTTCACCCTATGCGAAGGCTTAGTGAAAGCCGCTGAAACACACGCAGCCAGTCCTGGTCTTCACTAAAGCTGCACTCCTGGCAGAGATGCCGCTTGTAAGGCTTCTTTGCATCCACCCCAGGTGTATGTCCCCTTGACACTTCCCTATAACCTTCATTCCTCTTTTCTCATACGGAAACACGCCGGCAGCCTCCTGACCTTGGCTGCTCCACACCAGTGGGGCTTACTAACTGGGTGGGAAGAGCTGCTGTGGGAAAAGCTTACACAGACCCCCATTTAGCTTCAAAACTCCTTCCTGACAGCTCCCTTTCCCTGCCTAACTCCACTATCTATAGCTTTCAAGTGCCTCCCCTTCACAATCACACCTCCTACTATTCTGAAGACTATTTTCTGGGAACGCTGAACATATTTGTTGGCTCACTGGCCCCTAGCACACTGACTGCTCATTCAATAACATTCACACAAAACTGGAAAAGACTTGTCATCCTCTTACTATCTGGCACTCTGTTACTAGCTTACTACTGTTTCCCTCTACAGTACAGGTCCAAATTGGATGTCAGACACAGAAAAATGCCAGCAAAATCTGGTTCACAGTCAGGAACTGGTCACCAGACGCAGTCCAAATCCAGACACATACTGGCACATTACCATTAACACTAGGTTTGCCATGCGCCCTTTGCCATTCATCTTTTTATCGATGAGGATGGGCAAAAACAGGGTTATTGCAACATTTTTAAACATCTGCAAGGTGCTAACATCCTATAGTGATAGTCAAAAACTCAGGCAGACACTAGGGCAAACAGGTTCTTCTGCTTCTGTTAGCCGGGTATCCTCAGGAGCAAATTCCCACAGACATATACAACCTATAGTGTAATTGTCTCCTGGTTGTCTAAATTCAGGCAAGGAAGGAAGGGATTAAGTTTGTAAGTCTGTCTGCTCACTAGCCAGCCTGCCAAGCACATCCACCACCCACCCCCTTTCTTCCCACTGTCAGGTTCTACAATGGAGTGACTTTCTTGGACTCAGCATAGCCACACAGAATCCACCTCGGGCATTCCTGCCAGTGGCTGAATTATCAGCTAAAATAGTCACCTGGCCTTCACCAAGAGCAACACAGGTAAGGCAAAGGGGAAGAATCAAACGCGCATGCTTCCAGCCAATATAGTAAACAGCTAACATATGGTAATTTAAAAGGGGTTGACACACTGCAGCAATTACAAAAAGGCTGACACTCAGCTGAAAGAGCTGACAGTTGGAAGTTACGCCCTAGCACAAAAGAGAAAAAATGAAAGCGAGATGTGACTGAACTGTTGTCTCACATGCTCGTATTTTGTTGACAAATGTATTTGTAGGTATGAGGATTCAGCCCTTTCATAAGAGTGTCACCATCAGCTGCTGATAAAAAAGCAACCTGAATCTATTACAGATGTGTTCTCTTCAAACCGATGCTCCTGCAGGAGTGAGAGGACAAAGGATTCTGCTCTTATAAATGTGTTGTGCAGGCTACGGCTCCATATCAACAGCAACATCTGACATTGTTACACATCCCTTCTACATGGAAAAAAGACACTACTTGGAATTTGAAATACTATATTCGAATGAAATACCACTTTAAACATACAAGTTTGCTCATGGTTTCAACCGTAAAATATATTTTCTTTTTAAGGTGCTTCAAACCGTTGTTCAGTTATTATGCTACCATTTTATATGAACTATCTACTACCAAAACTAGGTTCAGGTTAGATACCACATCCCTAGCATACTTGTACTGAGCTCTAAGGCTGGTTTTGATAAAGTAGGAAATAAATACAATTTTACACTGTTAAAATATTATACTTACTGCCACACGAATACATAAAGATGCAAGTTTCATTGTAGCAGCAGTGTTTAAATACATAGAGAGAGATGGTACTTCCCCCTCAAAAGCTGGACGTTGCAAGATCTGATCCTGCAACACACCAGACTGTGAGACTGCAGGCAGTAATGTAATTTACAGTTGCATTTGTTTTATGCAATCGTCAGGTAATTCGTATCAACTGTTAGAGTTTGGGTGAATCTGAAAACTCTGTCTAGATGCTGTTTCATTTTAAAAAGCATCAAAGCATTTTCCAGGGCAGAATCATACAAGAACAAAGTGCAAAATCCACAGCATTCTCCTGCTCCAAGGCAGGATAATTCCTAATCCCAAACAAAATCTCATCAAGGGAGTTTCTGTCTTTTGTGTGGAATAGAGAAAGCTTTGGACTGTGCAAGCTCAGTAAAACTGTTAGTTTAGCGAAGTTTAAACTCCCATATTTATTTCAGATTGCAACCTGTCAATGTTACTTCTTTTTTTCTCCAAAAATATTCTTCTTTTACTCCCAGAATTGGGAAAATCAGTTCTCTTACTACCTTGAAGAGCCTAATGCACAGAAGTGAGTTTCTATTTCCTATTCATGCTATAGCATGTTCTTCTCCTAGGTATGTAAATATTAGAATTCTTTAAACTGATAAAGCACTGACACTGCACATCTGACTACTTCAGCTGAGCCTACTAATCCACCTTCCTCTGGATTATTTTTAACAGTCTGTACCTCCCCACTGCCTCCTGCACAGCTTCTACTCATAACAAGTTTTACTTGGTCATAAATCATTTCAAGAAGGTAAAATATAACGTGCCTGTGAAAAAGTTGTAAACTTCTTTTGCTAGTAAAATACAAAATTAATCCTTAACCTAGTACAAACTGAAAAATTAGATGTCAGCAAAAGATGTTGTTAGCATAGTGAAGCACTTTTTCAAACTATGTGGGTTTTTTTACATTTCTTAACTTACTAATCCTTTTGACCCTTGCACATCTGCTCTGATGCTGCAGCACTAAAGCTGCTGTCAGAGAACTACAGTAATACTCATGTCAAGGGTGAGGTATCTGTCCTCTGTTCCCCAGTCCACAGCAGCATTGCTAGCAAACACTGGCACTGGTTTGGAAGGGTATCAGGAGATGGGACAGTAACTGACTACAGATCCGAGGTGACACTTTGTCCCTTGTGATGGTACTGGCATCCAGTATGACCTGGACAGACAGAATAACTGAAGATCATTTTACCTAGGGTGAAAGTGCTCCCAGCTACTTCAGTTAAAGCCATACAAGCAGGTCCCATTCCTTCACACTTCCTAACAACAGCAGAAGATGACAAACTGCCTTATTCTTCTTTTCCTAAACTTTGCACTTAAAATTTATCACTAGATCTTATTGCCGCATTTATGCATTTTCTGTTGCTTTGGCTTTTAAATGTGAGGTTTATGATTCTTACCTAACTGTTACACATATGCTTTTTCCTCATCATTTTACACACCAACACAACAAACCTTGGATTGAAGCAGAGCTTTGTATTTTCTGCCTTTACTCTGCACAGAGTCATATAATCATAAAACAGTTCTGGTTGGAAGAAAACTTAGAGATTATCTAGTTCCACCCCCCCCTGCCATGGGTAGGACACCCTCTACTAGACCAGGTTGATAAAAGCCCCACCCAACCTGGCCGTCTCTCTGTGCACAGAGAAGCTTGGTGCACAGTTCATTTCTGTACTTATCATTTGGTACCCCACCTTTGAAATTCTCTGCAGCAATCTCCACACCACTCTTCAGAGGTCCTGACCCTGACTGTTGAAGTCCTGTACTCCTCCTCACTGTCTTGTGGGTAGCTGTGAGAGTCTGCCAAAGCATTTGTAAGGAACTAATGTACATGTAGATGTACAACAAAGCGAGGACCACAATGCATGCTGAGACTATTGATACCACAAAACTGTGTGTCAACATGTGCAACTGCTCTGACCTGCATCTTAAAAATGGTGAAAGTTCTACCTTTGACAGATTCATCTATAATTTTCCTTTGCATAGGTGAGAAATAAGTCGCCTGCATTAGCAAAGAGAGTAATGCTTTAGGCACTTGCTAACTGTTACATCACTGTGTCTTCCTACTGCTAGTTCTTAATAACATACAGTAGCATCTGTTATCTATGATTATGTAATTCTAATGGCTTCTGCTCTCTTCCAGTTATTAACATTAGATGTGGATGTATGACTAAGAGGTATCATGATATGATCATAGATAATATGCATTTGAGAAATGCAGACTGGCATTGCAGAATGACATCTTTTCATGGGTTTTGCTTGTATGTGCAGACAATATCGGCATTACAGATTACATTACGTTATGACAACATGGGCATTACAGATTACATTATGTTACAACAACATTACGCTACAGATTATTCCTGGTAGTTACAAGCTACCAGGAATAAAGCCACAGTCCATGGGATAACATGATTTAACAGCCCATTGTGAGGAAGTAACTCTAGCTCTAAAACAGCAGCAGTTGGGTATAACTGTGACTGCATCACCTGACCAGCTAGTAAGGAAGACCTTTGTAACGTTCTGCATGCAACATCATGCAAAAGAACATGACTATGGAACACTGCCTAAAGAGAGGAAGCTGGTGAGCCTTACCAACAGGCAGAACATGCACCAGAGAGAACAGACCAGACAGAGAAGCTAGAGCCTTGTTCTTGCCCTGAGCAACATTTCTCAGCACTGGTTGTGTCCAGTTCTGATGTAGGTCTCGATGATTACCTCATGACAGTCCTGTGGTATGACCCTTCTTGTAAACATTCCCTGAGCCACATTGACCTTGAACGCCTGTGACTCTCTAGCCTCCACATGGCTTCTCTTAGAACTGATTAACCTTCTGCACAGGATGTGTGCTCTTGACAAGTTCAAGAATTGGCACATTTGGTCCCTATTTTAAGGCCTAGCATGGCTGTGCTTTGCATAAGACCACAATAGTGACAGTGGGCTTCCACTTCATTAGCCACCTCCCTGATGTGGGAGACAGATAAAGTCAGGTTTGGGATGAACATTGAACCCTTTGTTACAGCCTTACCCCTCTTGGTCTCTTGAAAACCTATATGGCTTTCCTTAACTTTAAGCTTGCTGGTTTCCTCTCTTCTCCCTCTACAAATATCTTAATGGCCTCCTGAAACTTAGGTGCTCTGTTTACACCAAAATTTCCCCAAGTGCACAAGAGACACACTTTAACTGCACACACTTAAGTGACTACAGAACATCTGTGGATGTCTTTGAGGTCATGCCAGCAAGCTCACCATTTCCCTGCATCCATCTTAACAGCTATCTGATAATAGTGTGTCATTTCCTGTGTCACACTGTATGTGCATGGACGTAGATGATAGTGTGGATGGTGGCTGCTCCTCTTAAGGCAAAAGTCAGTTTAGCACTTGGAAATCTCAGCATGTCTCCCTGACACAGTAAAATCGAAACAGGCTTCCAGTTATAAATCAGTTCAGACACACACACACACACACACACACTCTTCTTCTTCTCTAAAAAGTGGACTGATCTTCCTGAAATCACTTACCAGATCAGCGAATATTTACTCTAAGAGCACATCATATGAGAGTCGTGGGAAAAATGAGACAGGACAAAAAATGGGGAGTGTTTCACTTCTAAGATTTTTGGGGATATCCTTTCTAGCCTGTAATACCCCAAATCCAACTAACCTAAGTATTTTGCATCTGTTGGCTTTGGCAAGGACCTGCTGTTGCCTTTTATTAGATATGAAGCAATAGGTGGGAGGGAGTGAGCCAATTAATTATTCAAAGTGGCTTTCACATACTTTGAAAGTCTGCCTGTCCTTGAAGCACACTCAATAAAGTTAACATGGCTAACCAGGGCACTGTATAATGTCTGTGAAGCCTAGATAAGCATTTCGTGAACTCTGTGAAATTCTGTTGTGTGCTTCCTTAACTCCAGATGGACCCAATACACACTTCATAAACTTCTTTCATGTCAAAATGCAAACCTTACAAAATCCTTCCTTACAGTCCTACTCAGAAGTTGCTGCTTTCAATTACCTTTCCAGGAAGGACTCCCTCTCCGCCCTCCATGCCACCGCCTTTCACTCTAATTCAGCCTCAGAGCAGAAGTTTACATCCCGCTCGTACATAACATGCTCACCTGCCCACCTGTGAGAACTTGCAGTTATCCTTCCTGTGTTATGTCTGATTCACATGGTACCTACCTTAAGGCAATAACATGCTCTTTTTGAATTCTCAGCTAAGCACAAGGCATATTTATTACGCTATAGCTAATACCAAATTACTACTAAATATTACAGCTGCAAGAATTATCTTTGGTAGGTACTAGCCCTTTGATTCCTTTTCCACAGAGACTTACCTTGAGCATGTTAGTTTGGATCCAAAAGGAGATTCTCTGCCATGGGCTCCTGGAAATGAGTATAGATTCAGTAACTGAATCATAGAACAGTATGGCTTGCAAGGGACCTTCAGTGTTCATCTGGTCTAACCCCCCCTTCAATGAGCAGGGACATCTTCAACTAGATCAGGTTGCCCAGAACCACATCCAGCCTGGCCTTGAATGTCTCCAGGGATGGCGCATCCACCACCTCTCTGGGTACCTATTCCAGTATTTTACCACTCTCATTGTAAGGAATTTTTTTCCTCACATTCAGCCTGAATCTCTCTTCTTTTAGTTTAAAACCACAACCCCTCGTCCTATTGCAACAGGCCCTGATAAAAAGTCTCTCCCCATCTTTCTTATAGGCCCCTTTCAAGAACTAAGACACCGCAATAAAGTCCCCCCAGAGTCTTCTCTTCTCCAGGCTTTCTGTTCCATCCCTCTGATCATTTTTGTGGCCCTCCTCTGGACTCTCTCCAACAGGTCCACGTCTTCCCTGTACTGAGGACTCCAGGCGCAGTCTCACCACAGCAGCATAGAGGGGGGCAGACTGACTTCCCTTGACTTGCTGGCCACGCTCCTCTGGATGCAGCCCAAGAAACAATTGGCCTTCTGGGCTGCAAGCCCACATTGCCAGCTGATGTCCAATCTTTCATCCACCAGTATCCCCAAGTCCTTCTCCTCTGGGGTACTCCCAATCCCTTCATCCCCAGCCTGTATTGAGACTGGAGGTTGCCCCAGCCCAGGTACAGAGCCCTACACCTGACCCCATCAAACCTCATGAGGTTCACATGGGCCCACCTCTTGAGCCTGTCAAAGTCCATCTGGATGGCATCCCATCCCTTGGGTGTGTCAACTGCACCACTCAGCTTCATGTCACCTACAAACTCGCTGAGGGTGTACTCAATCCCATTGTCTATGTCGCTGATGGAGATATTAAAGAGTACTGGTCCCAATTACAGATCCCTGAGGTACACCACTTGTTGCTGGTGTCCATCCAGACCTAATCCCAGTGAGACAAGCATCATTAGTTAATAGTGAAGAAGAGGTGTCAATGGTGCTTGAGGCACCTGTTGAAATCAATTAACACAGACCTATATTAACAGAATAGGCAGAGGTTCCACACCATTTTATTCTCATTCTCCAGTCAGTGATAACAACCCTCTGCAGGTCTAGAACTAAACCAGGAAATACTCTTTTTATCTCCCTGCAGTATTTTCAGTTGTTGATCACATTATTACTTTGAACAACCTGTGTAACATGTCTTTGTTGGAAAGAATAAACTCTGAAACTACATGCCAAGGTGTTCAATGGAATGAACTCAGAAGCTTGGGAACAGTAAGTATATTAACCAGCCTTTGTGTCTTGAGTCTGTGATTTTATTTACCCAACACTTGTTTTTCAGTCAAGGAAACTATTCCCATTCTGCTTCTATAACAAGACCGGTCTTCACTTAATAGAATGTATAATGAAAATAACAGCTGTATTTAAACACATGGCAGAAGCCATTTAGGCATGGACGAATTACTCTATTTCTAGTAAATCATGGCTGTCTAACAAATTTTATACATGACTGTTCTTGTCCATATTATGAGCCAAATTGTGTCTTGTTTTATCCCAGTTAAGATGCACTGGTTATTATAGTTTCTGGAATAATTCGTATTCCCCTTACAGCTCAGAATGCGATGCGGTGAAATGAAACTAAACAGAAGTTTTCCTCATAGACAGAGGATAATTCCAGAGCCATCAAGAAAGGATGAAGAGTGAGGAAGGAAATAAGCTCCTGTAGAGTAGTTAATATCTGTAATATCTTTCAGATCTGTCCTTTCTCCTTATACATATTTAAACATCACATTAGAACCTCATCTGGGCACTACTTTTATGGAAATTATTATCAGGGCTCCTGTTTTCATATTTTCCTATTTACAGCTGCAGTCCCATTTTCTTTACTATTGGGGCATTTTCAGAGACAGGTTGTTAGAAACCAATAACCTTACTGGGAGCGTGCAACTTTTTATACCCATACTGGCAGCTAGTCAGTACAGAAATCACAGTATCACAGTATGCTAGAGATTGGAAGGGACCTCAAAAGATCATCTAGTCCAATCCCCCTGCCGGAGCAGGAACACCTAGATAATGTTACACAGGAATGTGTCCAGGCGGGTTTTGAATGTCTCCAGGGAAGGAGACTCCACAACCTCCCTGGGCAGCCTGTTCCAGTGTTCCATCACCCTCACTGAGAAGAAGTTTCTTCTCAAGTTTAAGTGGAACCTCTTGTGTTCCAGTTTATACCCATTACCTCTTGTCCTAAACAGAAATCCACCTAGCACAAGCTGCTGGGAAATAATCCCAGGCACTGTGTGAGCAACACAGCCACAGCTCAGCAGAGAACAACCAAATATGGAACCAAACTAAAGCTGAACCTCTTCACATGTCAGTAACTATACTTTCCTGAGCAATTAAATAAATATCAACCTTGATATAGTAAGAATTACTGTGCCCTAAAGATGCAGTATGGCACAGTAAGCTTTTACCACACATCGAGATGGTCTGTAAGCATCTAGCAAAACACTGGGAATAGCATGCAACAACATGGGTATTGTTCTTTTTTAGCTTCATTGATTATCCATTGTTTGAAGCCTCAGATTGGTTACAAGCTGGCACTCAACCCTTGGACAGCAATTCCTGTGAATACTGGGCTTTTGAGAACAAGCTCTACATAAGTGGGAAGGATATGGCATGCACTGGCCAAGCTCTGGGCTGTCATGTGCAGTCCCGAATAAAACTGCTTTCCAGTCTCAGCACATACCACTACATCTGAGTCAAGGCAATGTCCCAGCTGCTCAAGAGGAGATAACAAAGCCCTTTTCAGGGCTGTATCTTCCTCCAAGTAGGAATCCTCACAACCCTTCTGCAGCCAAGATGAACTTGCCTTTAGCCAGAGAGGCAGTTCTGTGTCTTCTACATACAAAATTTGTGGTTGTTTCCGATGACTCAAGTGTTGTTTAGCTCCCAACCATGATGTTCATTGTTTATGTCCCTGGGTTTTTTACCAAATCAACTACATATGCACATGATTTCACTTTGTAATAGCTCTAAATAGCACTTACTTTTCATGAAATCTCTGCATTACAATGAATATTTCTATGTTTAACCCAGGAACCAGAGTGTGATTGCTTTTCAAGCTTCACCCACTTATTGATCAGTTGGTTGAAAAATTTAAACAGCTGTTTGCTCTTTGCCCAAACATTTCTCATGCAGTTTATTTAAGGGGAGAACTATTTTAAGTAGCATATTCTTCTTTCAGAAGTCTCAGTATTGGATAAGATTTTAAAGAATGATTCATGTGCACTGTCATGTATGTTGTTTTAGTACAGACACAGTCAAAGCACAGAACTCAATTCCTTTCTCTCCAACTTTATGCTTTAACACAAAACCAGTGCTGGACCTCATTCTCCACATTCCATATTCTCAACATGCCATTATGCAATTATATAAATAAATACATTTCAAATGTGTATTTACTTTACTTAAGGTAAGATTCTTTCCCATATCAGTAAAAGGAATTCTCAGAGTATGAGATAAAAAGTAATTTCAGAGCTGTGAAAACTATGAGGCCTAATTCCAATATCTCTTCTCCTTATGGATTCTCTGATGTCTAATAAAATATGAGTTTATTAGTCTTGCCTTCAGTTGAGGTACTAACAGTTTTTTTCTTTCTATTCTTCTCATCTGCTTGTTTTTGTAATGAAGGCACAACCCTGGGTTCATCTAAGGATTCTCTCATAAGAAGGCAAGAGAAGTGTGAGAGGCAGAGTACATTAAATGCATGGAAATGCAGAAGCAGACCTGCCTGCAAAGCAAGGCTTTCAGTTCACAGTGAAATTCCTCTTTTTGATTTTTTTTTTAATCTGAGCTTTTTATTTATTCTCCTCAAAGCAGATGGCCCTTGGGCCTTGCTCCTTGCAATGGGTTAATGGCATGGTTAATAGCTCTGCTGCCCACAGCAGCAATCCGAAGGACCAAAACCTTCCTTCTAGAGGCACCTGCCACTGTGTCCCTGGGCAGCCATTCCAGGTAGATGTGTAGGGGAGACTCTCCACACTGTCATAAATTAATGCTTGCCCTGGAGCTGCAACCTGAGAGTCTGCAGGAGAAATATCTGAATATGAGGGATCCAGCATGTCCTGGGTCTGTGGCTTTGGGACAGACTCAGCACCCAGCCAGCCACCAGGCCTGGGAATTCAGGAAGAACAGGTTCCTTGCACAGAATAAGCTTTTTTTTTTCAGGCCATTTCATCAGGAAGACACTGAACTATGCATATCAATACCAATATCATGACAGCCCACCACACAGTAAAGGAGCAGCTTAAGAATGAACAATAGGTGGGCCTGAAAAAGACAGAGTTGCTGGGCTGAGGAATGATTCCTGAAACATTCTTAGCAGCAAGATAAATACCCATTATCCTCCAATTCTTTACGTACTTTGAAGAGATACTAGAATTTCTGTCTGACATCAAACTCTCAGAATAGCAACAGCCACAAGTAAAATTTTCTCCCACCTCTGGGTGGCTACAGGTTTGTCCATCCAGGCAGACAATGGCCTGACCTTGACTATTCATGCCTGCATTACATCTTGGCAGGACCATAGCCCACAGTACACCTGGCACAAAGCCTTCAGTACTTGGAAACTCCAGGTAATACAAGATGTTGCATATTATATGATTATCAGCACAAGTTACTACCATCAGCAACTGGTAGCATTGGCTGTATCTGCTTTATTTGTCCCACACACCCCAGACTGGTTCCTTACACCCATTCCTGATCTTGGTTTAAGCTTTTGGTTCTTAATTTCAAGTTGCTCAATGGGCTGGATCCAGGTTATCTGAAAACACACCTAAACCTCCAGGAAGAAGACACTGATTGACAACTACTCTCCTGTACACAATGGAACACCCTATGGTTCCACGTAAGATCCACCCCCAAAAAGACGCTTCGCACCATCTGCTTCAAGCATAAACTGCATTTCTTAAGCCTCCTCTCAATGTAAACACACAGTAACACAGGGCTTTCCAAACAAACAAAACTAATTACAAAAGAGAAAGTATTAAAGACAATTGCCCCTGAGGAGTCTTCCACTCTTCCTGACATACTGCTTGTGGAGGACAAGTGAACCACCACCACACCCTTGATAGCAGTAGTCCTGTAAATACACTAGCAGTCGGCTTTGAGAGACAACCAATTAGATCAGATCACATGTACAGCAGAACAGAATTGCCCTGTTATACCAACTGTCTTTCCCCAAAGCATTCAGCTTTTCCCACCTAGAAGCTCACACCTGATTACCACTCTCAGATAGCAATATCACAAGTGAGCATTGTGGGAAATAACACACAAATAAACCCACAAAGTACTTCAGAACTCGTACATCAAACACTTGCAAGTGGATTTTGAACCAGAATACAATGTACCCAGCCCAGATAGATAGGCTTGCTTTTGCTGTAACCTGGTGTGCTCATTTCCATGTAAATACACAGAAAGTTCTTCACCTTGGAACTATTTCACAGGGGGTTGTATCTGGAATGTAGGCCTGAAGTGAAAGCTCTGGGTGTGCTTGTAAATCATTTGTGCTAAATCATTTGTGCGAACCCCAGGTATACAGAGGCTTTCCTCAGCAGAAAACAAAATAAAGAAAGAAAACAAAATATTTGGGTAGCAATGCTATGTTACCAAATGCACACTGAGGACCAAGTTTTGGAGGACTTGGGGGCTTCACAGTACTTCAGAGATGGAAACACCATAACACACTGGCTGTAGCCAAGGGCCTGTTACCACCCCTGGGAAAATGTCACCCACAGTCCCCAGCCTGCAAAGGAATTGCAGAGCTGCCTTCAGCTCTCAAAGTGCTCCCTACACCGATCCTTGCAAAGATGCTAACATTCCAATAGAAACTGGAAAGAATCCTCATAAAATCTGTGGGTGTGTGTCCCTTTACACAAAGTCATGGAGTGGCAAAATGGTGTGATAACCCACCTGCACAACATGTCACTGGAATCCGCTGCACCTCCAACTGGCAAAAAATTGTGATGCCAAGGGCTGCATGTTGTTCTGTCCCCCAGTCACCCACTTTGCCATACTCAAGAACGTCAACAGGCTGCTGTATATAAGGTCAGACCTACATGCTTTCAACTAAAATAACATCAAACATTATAGGAGTGTTGAAAAACATTTTCTGATGTGTTTTGCTTTAAGAGGAAAAACCAGTATCAACTGTTTTCTCAATATTACATTCTGCTATTTCTGCTTAATTTTCACCCACCTAAATGGAAGCTATACTTTAAAGCACCAAGTGCTATATCCTTAATAAATTATAAAGTCAATCTTCATAATTTCTCTTCTCATACATTGCTCAGAGATGGTTTCAACACAGAAAGATATATGGGAGGTAACCTAGGTCTTCCTCCAACAAAGCACTTAAGCATAGATTCCAGCATGTCAGCAGCCCAGCTGAAGGTACTGGGATATATTTCAAATTCTGCACACATTTCATGATTTTATTGATGTTAAAAGGCAAATAAAAAATGAACATACAGCAGAAAAATACCCTCCAATATCCACATAATTGACACTATGGCAGTACCAGTACCTTCTACTGAAATTCCACAGAATTTGGGAAATACTTTATTTGGTTAATTCAGCAAAGTTCCTTTTGGAGGCAGTGACAAGAAAAAAAGAAATAGCTTTATTAGAGCATAAGTTTGACTTCACTCCATTTAGATGGAAGCAAAACTTTTTACCTCCACAGGAAATGGAGCTCAATGATACAATATAAGACTTCTTGTAATTGAAGCGTGATCCCAAAAAGTAAGTCCTGACAGTGGAATCGTGAGAGGTAAAATCTTAACCTTTAGTTACTCATAAGTATGCACTTGTCAGGAAATCAGGTTCTATAATGTCCTTCACAATTTCTATGTAGAGCGCTTACACTTCTAGGATGCATCAGTGCACCTCTGACATTTGTGTAAGGGTCAAATAAACAGTGGTACTGTTATTTCAATCCCTTTAGAAAGTTCTTAGACGACGCTTCCAGCAATACTTGAGTTTTGTTTTCTGGTTGGAATGTTGGGTTTTTTTTCACAGGAGTGCGATTGCTATGGTTTTAATGGGTTTTCCCCTTCTCATCACATTTCTGGTGCCACTATCTTACCAGATATCTGAAATACTTCTGCACTAATAAGAAGTACTGGTCATCCTGGGACAGCATCCAGAAAAGATGCATACATTTAGGGAGGTTTGAAATATTACAGCACTTCCCAAAAATACAGGCTAGTCATTGCAACCACCTTGGCAATGGCAAGCCTGGAGAAGCTGATAGTGGATTTGAAAATAAAGGAATATATCACAGTACTTTAGCATGGCTACAACTAGGACAAAAAAGAAGGTAGTACTTTTGTTTCTATGTCCAGAAAATGCTGGCAGATAAAGAATAAACCAGTGCAATACTGAATTATCAAAACAAGTTAATCAGCCACACCACAGAGAATCAGGCCTTCTCTAGTGTTCATTCACCTTCAGCTGTACCTTGTTTGCCTTCCTCATGTCCATGATTGGTAAAGCATTAGACAGACTGTGTGGCACATCAGAAAGTAACTATTGAGCATGGATTTCTGCTGAAGGCAGGGTTTGGAAATGCTCAAGGCACTACTAGCACAAGCAGCTCATGTGTAAAAGGCCACCTTGACTCTACTTTTGTGTTATTTTGAAATAAAAGCATTTGCAATAACATGAAGCACGAAAAGGGATCCTAGAAACAATCACACACAGGAATCATTTAGAGCTGTAAAGTCACATGCAGTCACGACAGAATGAAATATTCATAAACTCAAGGAAGATGAAATTCTCTGTTCATCTGTCACAATATGTAAATCAACAGTTATCGGTTCAAAACTAAAGCCCTTGCATCCACCTTATTAAACTGCACAGGCCCTGTTCAAATGATCAGTCATTGATGCTTGATTTTAATTTAAACAATAGCACAGATTTTACCAAACAGTAACAAACCTGAAAGCGTGGGAGGTAAATACTACAAACATAGGCTCTCCAGTTAGAGAGAGCCATCATTTTCAAAATACCTTGTATTTCTCATGATAATTGCAACTGTGGTCATGCAAGTATGTGGTGTGACATACTTCTTGGGTTAAATTATTCCGTTGCTAGCTTGCATTCCTTCATTGTGTTGCTGTTCTCTTACACATTTGTAGCAAAACCAAACTATAGTAAAACTAGTTGAAGAAACACAGCTCAAAAACAGTACATGACAACATTTCTTTTTTTCATCTATGCTAGGTTTGGGGTATCTGTCCATTCGGAGAATTACTCGGATAAACGGACTGGGTTCACAGGCTGGCACACACTGCTCCCTCCTTGCAACAATTACGATGAAACTTACATTTACCAGTCTCTGTCTATTACGGACCTACAGACACAGCAGAATTCCTCGGCTTCGGTTCGGTAAACCCATGCCGAGAAAAACGAATGGAAATAAAGACAGTGCCCACAGACAAAAGCACTGCTCGATGCTCTGCCCTGACATTATCTTAATGGCAACCTTTTTCTATGCCATCCTTCCCACTTTCCGATACTCCCAGCAGCAGACACATCCGCACCAAAGGGATGCGATCTGACCCATTTCTCGCTGAACTCCCTCACCCACAGGTTTCCTTCCACTCGGCGGCGACCAGCCGTTCCCGGTCCACAATGACACAGCAGGGCTGGAGGGACACGGCGCCCGGGCTGCCTCCTGGGGAGACCGGCCGCTGGGCGAAAGCCGAGCTCAGGGGAGGGGACCCGCGGCCCTGCCGGCGCCGGCCCCTCGAAGTGAGGTAAACTTTCGCGACCGCACCTGGGCCGCCGCCCGCGGCGCCGCTCTCGCAGGGCGGACGGAAAAATGCCCCGAGCCCCGGGCCCCGCGGCGGCAGCCCCGCTCTTCCCCCCCTACCCCGTGTCCTCAGACAACCTCCGCCGCCGCCCCCCCGCCTCCCGCCGCCGCGCTGACAAAGGGCGGCGCGGGGCTGCCCGCGGCGGCGTGGCCGCGGCCGGTCGGCAGCGGGCCCGCCGCCCCCTCCATACCCTCCGCCCCGCCGAGCGCGGCCCCGGGCAGCCGGCCCCTCCGGCGGGCGCGGCGCCGGCCGGCCGGCGGCGGAGCGGACCTACCTTTTTGTCCTCTTTCTCGCTGCCGTGCCTCCGCTCCGGGTGGCCGCTGTCGGTGGCGGGGGCCGGCTCCGCGGGCTGCCCATCGCGGTGGTGCGGGCGCTGGTGCGGGCAGCCGCCAGACCCCGCCGCCGGGGGGATGGGCTCCTGGCACGGAGAAACTCCCTTAACATCCATCTCCATCTTCCAGTTCACTGTATTGCGAGACAAAAGCAGGCGAACACTTTCCACCACCCCGCGTCCTTCTTGTGCTTTCCTTTCTCCCTCTTTTCTTTTTTTCCGTCCTTCTTTCCTTTTTTTTTTTTTTTTTCCCGTCCTTCCTTCCTTCTTTCCTTCCTTCCCTTTCCCCCTCAGGAGGCCGTGACACGCATGGCTCTGGCCGCTGCCGCTGCACCGATCCGGCGGCTGCAATTCTACCCTAGATCCTCCAGACTTTTGTATCCAGCGTGCGTGTGTAAGAGTGTGCCTGCGTGTGTCTGTGTGTGTGCGTGTGCGCGCGTGTGTGTGCGTGTGCGCGCGTGCCCTTGGCACGGCGGCCTTCAATCGCCCCGCAACGGCAAACGCTAAGTAAGCAGATCTCTGCCACCGAAGATCAACTCCCGGCCCCGGTCTAACCGTGGCGGTTATTTACTTTGCGCTATCCCTGTCCCAGGCCCGGACGAGCCGTGGTGTCTGTGAACAAAGTTCACCGAAGGGAGCCGAGCCCGGGCAGGGGTGGGGGCGCTGGGGAACCCCCGGGTTTTTACACGGGGGAAGTGACAATAACCCGGTAATGTCAAGTAAAAGTTAAACCTCCCCCTTCCTCCCCTCCCCCTCCCCTCTCCACATCCCAGGCAAGCGCAATACAGCAAAGCAAAACAAGCGGTTTCAGACCTGTGCAAGGTGCTGGTGGCGAGAAGAGACGAGCATTTACCCGACTGCTGCTTTTATTTTATTTTCCCCTCGCCTCCCCCCAGCACCACCCGCTATTGCAAACGTGGGCTCCGCGATGTTAATCTCCTCTCCGCGGGCTGAGGGCATGTGTGTGACTGGAGCTCCCTCTCTCTCAGGCTGCCAGCGCCACGCAGCACTGCACAAGGAGAACTGGAGTAAGGAGAAAAACAAAAGCAAATCCAGGCTGAAAATCTACATCAGTACCAGCCGCCGGCTCTGCGATTTTATCAACACAAATGGAAGAGAGAAAAGGGAAAAAAGAAATCGTGTGTAAGCTGCTACATCAGTCGTGGCACACGATTGTTTTCTTCCTTGCATTAGCTTCTTTGTCAGACTGAAGTTGGACATGGTAGGGAAAAATGCAATCTCATTAAGAGTATTCTACAACAAAACAAGAATTTCCTCAGTGGCATCAGAGCCAAGCCAAATCTTCAGCTGTTCCCCTTTTCCTTTTGAAAAGATGAATGGTGAGCGTAGACCTGATCGCTCTCAAATCAGGACACCATCAGGTGACCAGTCTGCACTTCTAAATATAACACCACATTGTCCTGAGGAGCAGCTGCTTTGAAAGTTAACTGGAAACATCTACCTAGAGCCTGCAGTGTCAAGATATATATACCTGATCTACCTACTATAAATGCTGACCTCTCTGATAGCAGCTACCTGCTCCACAGGAATACTGGGCCACATCCTGAGGAGCTTGTCTATGCTATGCCAGGAAAGAACCTGTCTCGGGGGGGGTATTTCAGGAAGCTGGTGACTATCGGGTATTACATGGTGCCCTTTTATTCCTCACCTTGGGTTCTGTTATTCCCCAGCAAGATTGTTATTGCAGGAACCTGAACAGATCTTACTGCAACAATGTATTTGGGCAAAGGGAAAGGGCTAATCTCACAATAGAAAAAAAGGTTTTTGTCACACACCAATTTTTAAAATACGCCTCTCAAAAGATCCTTTATTAATATTCTCAAAACATGTCACATACTTGCGGGCCCTGCTGTCTTCTCAGTTTGGTACTAATAAGAAGCATTTCTACTGAAACTACCAGCATCCATGTTCAAAATTGAGAGAAATAAAAAGACAATCAAGCCCTGACTATTAAAGGTTATAATCAGATACAGATACTTTAGACTACTCACAATCATTTATTTACAATCATTTAAATGTAGTCTACTTTTGGGGGTGGAACGATATGAACATCCTGGATACATATATAGTTCTAGCTTCACTAGTAAAAAACAGCCCTGATTGCAGGTAGTCACTTTTGGAGTGATCTGTTTGCATTCCAAGTGCTGTGGAACACGTACAAAGATGGACTTTGCTGCAGAAAAGCAATGAACCCACATAGACAACAAGCCACCCCTCTGTCAGTCCCCCTGTGCAGTCACCACCTCCCTATACACACAGCAAAACACACAAGGAACAAAATTCTGTGCTCAAGAGCTTTTCCAGTTTGAGTCAAAGAACTTCCAGTATTTTAGTTTGGAAAATGGCAAGATAAAAGTGCAAATAAAAATACTGTTCATATTCATGTTCATTCACTGCAGTGCACATTTACTTAGAAAATTACTGATAAATGACTTAGAAACCTTCCCGTGATGGGTAACACTAAATAATCCTGTTAGAAAACAATTCCCAATCTACCATCTCCAGATATGTAAAGTAAAATTCAAAGCAAACCTAAACTATCTAAAAATAGACTAAAGCTAACCCAAATACGAACATTTCACCATGTGCTGTGAAGCTTACTGGAGCTGGACACTGGCAGAGAACCAAGGAAAAATAATTCCAGAAGTGGGGGCCCTTGACTCAGAAAGCTCTCCTAATCCTAGGGAGTTTAACCCCCCAAACCAGTAGAAACTCCTTAGATGGCTTGAGTGAACATAATTATACATACAAAGAGAAGGGCAGGCTATATGAAAGTCTATAGAATGATTATATGAAAGTCAGTAAAAAGATTTGCATTTGGCTTCTGAATTTCCAAATTCCCTTTCTTTCTTCTCTTTTCCTCATCTTTATTTTTTGTGTGCTGCAGAAGATTTACAATACTATTGCAACAATAAAATGATTACAAATAATTCAGCACAACAGTGTGCTCCCAGTTGTCCTCTGCACAAACCAGGTTTCTGCCCAGCTGCTGTTTCCAATGGATTTCAAAAGAGTCCTAAGTTGAACATGTTTTGTCAGGCTAAGGTACAGATCTGAATAAACATCACAAATTTCTGTGAGAGAAATAATGGTCTTCATGCCAAGCATACTTTAAGATACACACAGGAACTACAAATCTAGGAGAACTAACAAATTGTACAGGAAAATGAAATCTGAACCAGCAGGCTGAGGAGATAAGAAATATGACCTCCTTCCAGTCTCCTGAGTGGTCCTCAAGTATCAGGTTCCTCACATCCAGGCAGAAGCACATGAGCTTTTACCCTGAATTATTTTTGGTAAGCACTTAGAGAAGAGTGGGACTACAGACCACAATAATGCAACAAGCCACAGAGCTGAACAGTTGATTGGGATTGCGTAATGAAAAGGTTTCAGTACCCTCAACTAACAGTACTAACACATACTGAACTCAAATTGTTAAGTCCACTGAATAGTATCTGGAGGTGAGGTGGAAGAATGGTGACCCAGACTCCTGTATCACATGGCAACTGTCTTCAGAGACAACCCATTGAGAAGCAGAAGCCAGGAAGCCTCACTGGAGGGCAAGTCAATCCACATTGGGAAGGCCTTGTTCATAAGAAAACAACATTTTTGTGTTGGATGCTTTCCAGAAGTGCTGACAGATTGAAGAAAAATGAGCATGGATCCTTCACTCATGTTCACTATGGTAAAAGAGTGTGTATATATATATATAGTCCATA
Source organism: Pezoporus occidentalis (assembly GCF_034315485.1). Lineage (NCBI taxonomy): Eukaryota > Metazoa > Chordata > Aves > Psittaciformes > Psittacidae > Pezoporus > Pezoporus occidentalis. Next base: position 865,718 of record NW_026916159.1, on the reverse strand, counting down.
TAAAAGCATGTAGTTTCTGTATAGACTAATAAAGTACATTACTGAATATGGACTGTCTATTACGATACACAACATTCATTAAGAGTTTCTGAGCCCAGATCTATTGTTCATTTTTCAAGAGAAACAGCATTAACGTGTTGCTGGTGAAATCAATACTATACAACTCATTAACACACGCTCCATGCTCCCTCATATTTTTCAGTTGTTGGTTGTACTGTAGAAGAAGTGTACGTGACTAAATAGATTCCAGAGACGTTAGCATTCTAAAATGCAAAAGGAAAACCTTCCAAGACCAATGACATTCTTCATGTCTCAAATAAATAAAAATTAGGGAGTGATGACATTATGAATTTAATTAAAGGCTGAGAATTGGAACAATTTGATGGAAGGGGTCAGAGATTGATTCTTCTAGAATCCAGTGTAATTTTTGCATTCTTACCCTTGGTTATGATCAGACAATAGCACAACATCCTGTGCAAGCCACATGGCAGAGGAATCCTCTGTACTCCTAATTAGTAAGGCTAAAAATGGTGAGAATACATACACAAATTAAAAGATTTGCTTAAGATCATAAAGTAGTTCAGTGGCAGATTAAACAGAACATTTATGCCCTTTTCATAGTCTCTTCTTTCAGTCATTTGTTTCATTTAGCAATTTGTCACTTTTTCTTATGAATCGTTAACTGCTCAGAGATTAACTACATCATGTACTGATATTTACTTACACAACAATTCTTGTTCAAAGATATTTTTAGGTCCTTCTCAAGTATGTTTATGTTAATGTCGATAAACTGAAGATGTTGCATGTCAAATGTTCAAAACCAGCTATTAGCAGTTAGCGGGTGTCATGGTTTAAACCCAGCCAGCCAGCTTGTTCACTCACTCCCCCAGCTCGCCCCTTCTTGCCCTCCCCCAACTCCCGGAGGGACGGAGAGGAGAATCAAAAAGAATGCAACTCCCACGGGTTGAGATACGAACAGTTTAGTAACTAAGGTATAACACAAATCACTGCTGCTACCACCAGTAATAACAATGATAAAGGAAATAACAAGGGAAGAGAATACATCACCTCACCACCAGCCGACCGATAACTCGCCCCCCCAGCCTGACCAAGCACCAATCCATACCTCCTCCAACCCTGCAGTCCCAGCCCTTCTGACTCCCAGTTACCTCCTGGGCATGACGTGCTGTGGTATAAAATTCATCTTAGGCTAGCTTGGGTCAGGTGTCCTGTCTCTGCTTCCTTCCAGCTTCCCCTCCTCCCTGGCAGAGCATGAGACTCACAGAGTCCTTGGCCAAACCAAAACATCATTGTTATCAGCTCTGTTCCCAAGCCGAAAGTCAAAACACTGCACTGCACCAGCTACCAAGGAGAAGAAAAATGACTGCTACTGCTGAACCCAGGACAGGGGGATATATACAACTTTTATAAAAACACAGCTGTAATTGATGAAGAGATGAAGCATTTGGCTTTCTGCTGCCTCACATACCTGTTGGCTCAGGATTTACCTACCCACTGCACTCAACATTTGAATAATTTTGACCTTTAACCACCCTTAGACAATTCTAATCAAAGGTTTGTTGTCAATACAAGCTCCTTGAGGCTCACTCAAAACTGCATCTATCAGCTTGCATTTTAGTTTATGTCATTTCTTGCTTGAGACTTGCAAACAGTTGCTTTCTCATGAAGACCATGAGCTTATTGATAATTCTCTCTGTACTATACATTTCAAAGTGGCTAACACTGATGTTCATTGAGTCATTTTTCCACCCGTCAATCTCTGCGTTGGTTCTATAAGGAGCTTTATTGCCAATATACAAACATTTGGTAACTTGGGGGCTCCTCTAGCTTTTGAGATCTTTCTATGCAGGTATTTTCTGCCTCAGGAAGTCTATAATTGTATATGCTTAATAAATGCTATCCTAAAAGAATTATGTTGCACAGGGATATGAAGACAGGCTGCAGATATTCTTAGATAGTAAAAGCTGAAAATACTGTCTGCATTCCACCATTTTCTACACAGTCCAACATGAAAATGGATACACGACAAGCTGCATTTTCAAAAGCATCTTGATTTCTAGCTTTCCACCCACAATTTGGTGTCAGTTCTCCCCTGCATTCTAACATTTTTGCTAACAAGTACTGAAACCACAAAAAATGGCTGCACAACTCAAGCCTTGAGTGATAATTTCTATGCCTTTTAAAGACTTACCTCCATTCCTCTTTTTGGAACAAAAAAATCCTTTAACCCTTGGAAGATCTCCTGAGCTCCTGTAGCTCCTCTTCTAGAAAGACACTGAAATAGAATTGTTAGGCTTGATGACTTTTAAATGTGAGCATAGCTCATTGTACCTTATATTCTACATAACTGACAAGAAAATCTATTCTGGCCATAGCCAGACCTTCATTTTTCCTTCTGATGGCCATGCAGACTCTGCACTCACCTTCCAAAGCAGTGTCATGATTTGAACATGTTACGTGTTTGTACTGCAGGAAAGGTTTTCTTTCCCTGTACTTGTGAGGTAGAAAAAGCAGCTATTTCTCCTGACTTTTCTCAGAGTCGGTCTGGGCTCATGGTTAGTCAGAACATCACTGGGTGGACAGAAGGCCCAAACTAGTGGACTCAAAGAGAGGAAATGCAGCTCTGAGGCAAATGGGCAGGCCATGCAGCTACATAGATGTTTGTTTCACACAGTCTGAAAACCTCTGTATTTCACTGGGTGATGCTGCAGTCTTCTCCGTTCCTGGAGTAAGCCTGGGTCTGTGCCACATTGAAAAATTTGACCTAGTTTTCTTTTTTTTTGGAAAGAAAAATCTCCACTGAGTTCACTTAATTTAGAAAATGGGGAAAAAAGTAATTTGTCTTTGTAATAATTTCTTAGAAACAGATAAACAAAAGGCAGATGCCTTAAAATAAGGGGAAAATAATTGGCCTATATAATTTCTTAATGGATGCCAAGTCTTCATTGCCAGAGAGATTAAACCTTCAAGAGCAAAGGCATGAAAATGCTCTGTAAAAGGGATAGAATATCTCCAGCAGCAGCCAAAGGTCAGTGTGCAAGGACTGGTCCACTGAGGTTCACAGTCCCATAAAGAGAGAGAGAAAGAGACAAGGAAGATATGAGTTTAGCCCTTGGGCATTTTTGCTTCACCAGCTGACCTGGTGTGTAAAGTGCAGGGGAGATTTGTGTAGGAGCTAGTGCAGGTCTTAGGAGCATTAACTCCTGTCTGATTTTGAATGCTGAGCAGTGTTCCTACATGCCTTTATATCTGATATGCCCAGTGGGATCCTAGAGAAACATCCCGGGAGCTGAAACATGCCATAGGGTAAGGAGAATGCCCACAGCAGTTGGGTGTTTAGCTCCTCTGATCCATTTCTTCATTGCTTTTGTTTTCCATTTTTTTCTCCCAATCTCTTCTCACTGCTTCTGTCCCTTATAGTAGAGAGAAGCATAAGGGCTCAGTGTGCTAATAGCACCTTCTTTTTTTGTAGCAGGCTGCATATATACATATGCAAATACAGTTTGGAGCTGGGGTGATGGGTTTTGTTTAAAACTGTCACAACTGCAGTCTGGAGAATTTTCTTGATGATGAAAATAGATGACTAATCCCTTTGGTAGTATCTGTGTAAACAATACGCACACAACCACTTTCTTACAATGTTCCTGCTTTTCATCTTTAAATTAATGCATACTGCTCAATTTGACTACTTCTTCCAAGTTCTCTTCACTTGCTGGCCCTGCTGGGATGTGCCCCATTCTCTCCTTGTTCCTCCTGAAGATTGGAAATGCATTGCAATTCACCAGATTTGTTAGAGTAAAAAGAAAAGTATGTTAAGCATAAATTAAAGAAACAAAGTATGTGTAAGCATAAATATAATTCATTACATCTTAAAACTAAACCAAAATGATAACAAGTATGTGCATTATCAATTACTCTTCAACTGCTGGGACTTGAGTTTAGGGTTTTACACTTTTGTCCACTATATTCAGGTCTTAGTCTGCAACTGGCTGAACTCAGAGAGTCAGAGTATGTATTTAAACAGTATAGTCTTCACCACTTCAATTAATCATTGGGAAAGAGTCTGACATTGCTGTCTTTGCCTAGGATAAACCTGTTTTGAGGACAATACTACAACTACAAGGTGGAATGAAGGAGAAACACAAAATCCTGAACTTCCCTTTTCAAAAAAAAAAAAAATAAATTCAACAAATAATTGTAACAAATGCATACTTTGGAGGAATGTCCCTTTAGCTGTAGAGGCTACATTTTCACTAGTTCTGCTTTTGCAGGATGATACAGGGATAAAAATAAAAAAAAAATTAAAGAAACGTTTGCGGAGTGGGATATCGTAAATTTTCCAAAAATAACACAAAAAATTTTTTTTTGTTTAATTTTTCTCCCCACAAAAGTGTCTGACTTAAAACCAGACACTTGAACACTGAGTATGAAGCAAAATAATGAGGCTGCATGAGAAGACTATAAGATGCAAAAATCCAGGAAAATGATGAAAGTGAAAAGCCCTGCAAGCAGTTTTCTGACTTTGAATGGCAAACTCAAGAGAGATGAAAGATGAATGCTTCAAAAAAAAACGCTGTCCTTTTGTTTCTTGAAAGAATAGGTTATTGTCTACTAGTATTTCTTGGACACCATCAGTGGTTCTGCACTCCCAAGAAACAATGGAACACACATCCCTGCCCCAAGGAGTGTACAATCAAAAAGCCAACAGAAAGATGCCCAGCAATTTCAAAATGAGTAAGATTAGGCCCAAAATGAGGCAAATGTACTTGAATTGCAATGCCTGCCAGCATATTAGCAATAGCTCAGCAAAAGACAACAGTCAGTCTAGCCATTCAAAGATAGACGCTTTGATGACAGATGAAAAATAAATAGACATGGTAATGGCTATAAAGAAAATAAACTGAAGTTGTAAGGAAATGTTTTGATTAAAAAGCTGATATTCTCAGGTCAAATATGCTGTCAACAGGATGTGACATGTAAGGTCTCAAAAAGCACTCAAGTCTAAACTTCCACTTCCTGCATGCAAATCACTGGGGTGTGTGCTTATTTATCACTGTCACTTGTGAGAGTGATAAATACAATTTACATCTGTAAAAGCCCATTTGTTCTTAGTTTGTATTCAGTTAGCAAATACAGTTGTTGTATGCACATCTGTATGTTTTATCATTTGCTTGCAGAAAAAGCAGAGCTCAAAATTGTGCCTGAATAAGACGTAATATTTCAAAAATCTAGTTCTAAGTGGTGCTCAGCAAAAAAAACCCAATACACTGCTGCAGATACAATCAAATCTATTTCCAGCAATGTCATCAAAGTAAGATAACACGATTTAAGACCAAACAAACAAGATGCCAGACATCGTGTAGATGTTAGACTGTGTTTGTCTGTTTCCTTTCTTGGGCACTTTAATTGACAATGAAGTAGTTCATAATTTTAACAGTCGGTAGGGGTCAGTTAACTTCAGAGATGTTACTACTCCTTTGCTACAAGAAAGCACAATTCATAACTTTTAGTACTCATGGCATGTCTGTAACTTTACAGTGGTGCCGGTCATGTAACCAGAAGTAAAATTCCTGGATCAAGGCAGGTGTGTTGCTCAAGTTAGGCAGTGAACACCTCCCTGTGCCATCCCCAGCACCGAGACGGGTTCTTCACTGAATTCTGCATCAGGACAGTCCCAGCTATCCCAGACCAATGGATTCCAATGCACTGGGATCCACTGGGCTCTGCCTATTTGCCTTTAAAATGTATCATTTCATTATATATTTGTGTTTGACAGGATATTGCAGCAAGAGCTAGAGAAAACTTACCTAGAGTGAATACTGGATTCTGAAACACAGGACTTAACTGCCAGGGGGAAGACCTGGACTGCCAAGCTGTTCACTGTCCAGTTTAACTCTTGCACTTGCCTCTCAGAGACACTAAGAGACACTGCTATCCCTCGTACAATAAATCATATTCATTCATACTCTGTGAGCTTATCCGTTCAGCTATTTGTCTCATTTCATATGAGCACCAGAAGAACTCTCAGCTGCAGAAGACAGCTGAAATCAGAGTAAAATAGCAACCTGAGAGATTATATTTTTACTTCATCAGTCATTTAATCTATTCTCAAGCTCCAAAAGGTACTTTCTTTTGATCTACATGTACCTACCTGGTTTGAAGTTTGGTCCAGAGTTTAGGCTCTGGCCCTCAGGGAAACCTGTGCCAACATGTGAAACCTGAGTCCTCATGTCATTCTCTGAACATGTAAAAGCAGTCAGGATTCAAGCCCTGAGCAGTAATAGCTCTTAAATTACTTCGTGTTCTCATGAAAGTCAGTTCACAGCTGAACATAAGATGAATGGTAGTCCACCGCAGCAGAATTTAGTATACTTAAAAATGGAATTGAAGTTTGAGAGCCGGAGGATATGTCCATGAAGACAGAGCCTATGTGAAGCAGATCTAGTGAATGTTTTCTGGTTTAATGCAAGAGCTTTGTCTTGCAGATAGTCAAAGAACTAAAGAGCTATTATTAGAACTAATAGTGCTGTACATTAACCTGAGCAGGTCTGGTACTGGAAAAATCCCTATCTTCTTTGAACTAAGCAACAGCAAGGTGCATGCTGTTTCCTGTGGCATTATCACACTGTTATCGCACAATAACAAAATAAAACAAAATAAAACACCAAACCAAAACAAACCAAAACAAAACCTATCTTGTGTGCCCTGGGTAAAATCAATTTGCATTTCTATTACTTTCTAATGACAAACATTACAGTTTACACATTTGGCTGTATTTATACAGATTTTATAAGAATGCCAATTTATCATTTGCTAACTCTACAATAACTGCTCTGGAATAACTATTTGTGTGTTTACTACATTATGCATTTCTGGTTTTTCTAAAGAAAATTAGAAGAAAATTAGGAATTGACATCCTAGATAAGACCAACAGGCCTTCTGCTGTAATACCCTGGCAGTGCCAAGTGTCAAATGCTCTTCAAAGGAAAATAAGTCGGCAAAAGTATCGGATAAATATGCAGTGCTATTCTGTACTAGACATTTCTTAATTCCCAGCACGCTGTCATTAATTTATGTCAAAAATAACCAATTTTTCTACAATGCAAAACCCATTTCTTACTGTAATTCCTGTAGCTGTTGATGTTCTCTTTACATATATAAAGGTCTAATTAAGAATCTTATATGGCTTTTTAAAAATCCAAAATAAGGTACAGCGAAACAAACACAAATCAGCCGCCATGACTTTTTCAAACAACATGGCTAATGAATCACTGTTGTTTATATATGCATTTTGATTTCTACAGCTGCATCTTCTAGTGCAGTGCTATCAGTCAGACTGAAGTGCTAAACAATCTGGTGATTCTACAGTCCTGTGACATCTAATAGCTGATTTATTTCTTTTTACCTGTCATAACAACAGAACAAGCTATTTAAGTGGAGCATTGAAGCTCTTATTTAAGATAAGCCTCCTACTAAAGCAACTTGTATTCTGGGACATGGTTCAGAGGGATGGGAGGTTTAAATTGGTACAAGTAGATAATATTGCCTTTCAGTCATTCTTTCTCAACAAATGAACTTCAAGAATGCCAAATTGAGAACTTTCTTATTCTCAGTTCAGGAAATACTTAATATGTTTCACATATACCTGAAGTGTACACAAACACAAAGAAGACAACAAAATATTAAAGCTAATCTCCATGTTTCATTAAAAAAGCAACTTATGTGACACTGCATTTTTGCATTATACGTATTGGTATACATCAGTATATAAAGCACAAGCATATCTGAAGCATGGATTTCCATATTATAGAGACACACACCCCCATATGGGATGGATAGAGGGTAGATGGCCAAAAAAAAAAAAGTCAGTCCAATCTGCCATGTTTTAGGATGAACTAGAAAAGTATTTACAAGCAAGAAACACTATGGCACTGAGAAAAAGTAATATTATCAAGGGGAAAAAAAAAGTGTCTTTATCAATGGAAATTGGAAAATTTCCTTCAAACACAAACGAGGAATGAAAGCAGTTTCCAGAGAGGGAAACAGAATAAAATCTTGATTGCCGAAACAATTCTAACATTGTGGGAAAAGAAATTAATCTGAGCAGAAACTCACTAATTGGTGTAGTTGATTATGGACAAGTATTAAAAGAATAGCATCCTGGTTCACAGAGCCAAGACTAAGCTTAAATGAAATGGATGCAACAGGCTGGCTGAAGAGCAAGTTTCTGATTCATGAGTAGCAGACAGAAGAGATATAAATTGAAATGATGTAAGACAATATTTGCCATACATGTAGAAATTCAGAAAATCTGGAAAGTTAAAATCATTACACTAAAATGATTCCTCTAAAAAGATGAAAAGATGCTGTTATATTGGAAGATCTCACTTGGCCAATTCTGGGTGACAAGCTTACCATGTATTACTTGTCATAGTACAAAGAATTCTTAATTTCTTGACCTGAAATTTCACAGCTCAGGTCTTCAAGTGAATCCAGGAAAGGGTGCTGATACAGTGCTGCTGTATATTTTAAGAGCTGTGGGGAAAAAATCTCTGGAGTAATTTGATTTTCAAAAATGAAAACTTGAATTTTTGGCACAGCAACCAAATTATCTGTACTACTTAAAATACAACTCTATGTTATCTCACTAATATTTGACTAAAGATGTTTTGTCTTCAGAAGGCAACTGAAATGAATGTGATATAGGGACAACATAAAAAAGTTGAATGAACGAAATCCCTGTTCTTCAGAACCAATTCTATTTCAGTAAATATCAGCACAGAAAAATAGAGATTTCAGAAAAAAAGTAATTTAAAGAGCAGAGAGGTTTTAAAAATTTCTCTTAAAATGCATCATTTGGATAAAGCAGTTCCCTCTTCATGTTCAGGTACTCATTGGTAATCAGCTTTTGGATTTCCTTCTCATCGTTTAACACCTCCAATCACCAGGACACACTCAACATTATTTATTATCTTGAAAACTTTTCAGTTGTCTGATAGTTCTAAGTTTTTAGGTAAAAATACTCATCCTAAGTGCAAAAGATGATTAAGCTGTTGAGTACAGTTAAAGGCTAAAGGAAATGCAGCTACATTAAACTGGCTTACAATTAAACTATATTTAAAAAAAATCTCACAGTGATATTTCAATATTTTCACAGCCTGAGAAAAATTGTACCTAATACAGTCTCCAAAGGGATTAAGGTGGATTCAGTTTTTATAGGCATAAGATAGCCAAAGAAAAACCTTTTAGAAGCTTCATTGGAAGGCTTTAGAAAGAGGTAAATACAATCTAGCTTCACAGTCTTCAGCTACCAGAGGATGATATAGCCTATTTGAAAACAACTGGCTATTCATTATCTAGGATGTCCAAGAGATGAAGACTGCTGAGGAGCATTTACCATGACAAAGCACTACATATTTAGCAGTACTGTTGTTAAAATATGCTTTTCTGTTTCATTACAAAACATCATTCGAAATTTTCTGTCGAAGTATCAGTGCTTTTCACAATGACAGCAGGCAAGAAATGGGAAATGGTAAATAGTAAAAAAAATAAAAGTAATAAAGTTGCATAAAAGCCCAGTTGGTGCTACTGCCCAAAGGCAGAGTGAATCCCTCAGTGCTTACCAACAGAAGCAGAGTTTGAAAATACAGACCACTACACTGGGTCCATGCCTGTCTCCAGAGCTCTAGTAAATTGACCAACATCTCTGAATGACCAGAGAGAAATTTACTGAGTTTCTGTCCTTAGCCCTTGCAAATTTCTCACCACTGAACATTTTCCAGGCATCTGCATTTTGAGCTTACACGCATATCCTTGTTTTTAAAGGTCTATGAGCTTGAATACCTCTCAAATATTCTCTTTCCTTGGGTAAGCTCATTGAGAGTTTTCCTCCTCAGACATGTGATGACAGAAACACAATGCTTGTGGACTCCTAAGGGTACTCTAAAAATGACCATTTCATACTGGGTTTCAGTGAAAAACTTGACAATACAAACTTCTGATGAAGTAAGTGTATGTTACATATAAAGGCCTAAAGAACAGTATGACTCTATTTGTAAGGTCAATGCAACTGTTTAGCTTTTAAAAGCAAAAATTATAAACAGAAGTTAAATCACATGCATGTAGTCAACTAGTTTGAGTTTTTAGGTGCAGCACAGACCTCGAACATGTAATCTAAAGAAGTATTTGAGTAGTGAAAAGCTGTCAGTCTTCAGAATCAGCCACAAGAGGCAGGACAGATAAACATTCCATCTGGCCTACAGAATTATTCCCTAGCAGGAACAAAAGACTAGTTCTAGGGGACAGGCAAAGGTAATATCTATCTATCATTTTCCAAACATAAATCCTCCAGTGGTGCTATTTCCAGTACATCCGTATTACAGTCATAGATTCCCTGCTGGCCTTCCCAGTCACATAATTCCTTTCTGAGATCTAGTCTGTTCCCACTTCTCTATTATTTTTACATTACAACTCCACTTTTCTCTGTCTTCACAGCTTCTGGCTAAGAGTTTCAGTTACCCTTTTTTCTCCTGTGCTCCTTTGTTTTCCCCATCCATGTAACACTCAGATCCAGCTTCTAATGCCACACTTACTTAGGCAATTTTCCTTTTATTGCTGTGGCATCAGCAGGGGTTCTTTGTAAGAGAGAGATAATCTCCTGCTACAACCTCTGTTCCAAGCCACAATACTTGTCAAAGAGGAAGAATTACACAAAGTTCCATTCAGCCCCTTCAGTCCTTGCAAGGGGCAGACCCAGCAAGTATGAAGCTTTGGAGAAAAAAACTGCCAAACCCTAATAGCTAAAAACATGCAAGTTATTTTATTTTATTTTATTTTATTTTTCCCAGCAGGTTATAAATGCAAGCCAAATGTAGGCAGATTTTCACAGAATAGCTCATGCCAATTTGAGGCTGCTGCTCCAGAACATGAAGATAATACAGTTTCCTTGGTAATTGTAAACATTTTTTATAGGTACAAAAATGTTTTCCTATGAAACCCATTGTTAGGCAGAGATCTGCTTGCTTAAGACTTCCAAAACAAGCGAAGAACTGTATGTATTTCAGCCTGAGGCAGACACCTGCCATAGAAAACTTCAACTTGAGTATTTAAAATTTGGCAGAATTGTATTATATCTTAAGACACTCAATAGTGGGGAAAGACAATGTCTTCAATATAGAGATTTATTCTGCCAATAATATGTGTTTATTTTAGTTTCAGACTATACCAGTATTTCCTCTAAAACCCAGCATTGTGGAGATCAAGTTATTTCCTCTCAAAACGAGAGATGAGTATGAGAGTAATTTTGCAGGCAAACTTAAAACCAGAATTTAGCTAGATTTGACTTCTATATTCTTCAAGGGCGTGGGAGATACTTCAAAAAGGCTAAATTGGGAACTGAACAAAGCTTTTTGTAATATTTTTTGTGTATGCATTTGCAAGGCATTTGAAAAAATACCTGTATGATTTCTCCAGTTGCAGTGATACTGGATGTGTTTCCAAGTATGGGTTTCCTCCACAGGGGAGAGGTCAACTACCTTTATTGCATGCCATCAGCAATGTGCCACTGAGGCATTTCAAAAAATACTAAATACTTCTCAGGATTAAGAAGCCTGGTTAAAATGGAAAATTTACCTTTTTGGTTTTGCTGCATGTAATACTTAATAGGGGCTATAAAAGGGATTATGGAATCTTAAATCATCAAAAGTATCATTTACTGAGGTCTTTTTGTTCATTTGCCTATATGTATGACAGTATGTGCATTTACAAATTGTATATGCATGTAAATAGATATTAAAATAAATGCAGAATAATATGTTTTTTAGCCTCTGCAGACAACTGCTGCATTTTTCAAGTCACTGGACCAATTAAGCTCTCCTTGTGGTGGGGGATGGCAGTTAGTATAATTATTAAAGAAAAGAGATTTTCAGAGACTCAAAGGGCTACTTTATCAGCATGTACTTTATGCAACTCCATAATACTTCCCAGTTCTTTAATAGAGGATGCTTTAAAATTCCTTTTACAATCAAGAAAACTTAAACGTAAAAAGTATGTTAATCATGGTAAACTCCATTTCTTGTTAATTGTTTCTCGGTCTCACACAGTCATTTTCAGTTTGTTATCTGACTGAATAACCTAAGATTTACATATTTTGAAATGCATTGGTTTTGATTGAACTGCTGTTGAGTACATGATACAGTATCTCAGTCAATCAAATAATCATTTAAGAGGTTATCAGAGCTTTGCAGGATGCTGCCATGTTTTTAGCATTAAGCTTCTTTTGGTGAAAACAGTTGTAACCTTCTGTCCTTGTGTTTTCTCATCACACAGATCAAGGCTGGCACAAGGTACATGATTTCACAACATGACAGGGTAGTCTCAGAGACTGCAGGACTATGGATGGAGGATCTTATTTTTGGCAGAAGCCTCATGTAGCCCCCCTTTTTCTTGCTGACTATTTTACTCCTGAATCAGCCCGTCTTTAATATTAGAGTTGCACAGTGAAGCACAGAAGCTCAGATGGAATAGATCTATTCTGAAACTTACTCCCAATACATCTCCTTTACAACTTCAAGAAAATCAGTCTCAGATGAGGGCCCCTTGTGATAGGAGCTGTACCAAAAGAGAGAACAAAGATGATTTCTACTCCAAAGAAGAAACATAAAAATAAAAGATGGGGGGGTATGTGTAATAATATTAGCAGATTTTAACAGGCAGTTAGGCATTAGTATAAGCAATAGTAGGCATTAATGCTTTATAGGAAGAAAAATTCTGACATTAGAGACCATGCTGTATGAGTTAAGGCTTTTAACCCAGGTAGGACAAAAAGAAATGTCTAAGGAAGTGCCATTGGAAATAGTCAGAGACCAGTAGCACTGAGCTTGCACTTCTGCCAGAATCAATCTCAGAGTAACAGAATTAGTCTAAGGTTTGACTTAGTCTAGCTGGAGAATGGCTGACAAAACAGGTGCATGCACTTGCCACATTTGCACTAACACTGCTTCAGGTTAGTGCTTAGATGATAAAATGGGGCCTGCCCCAAGAGAATATTCCACTGGCATCAATTTCATGTTCATGCTCAGCTTCCCAGATGCAGATACATTAAGATCCTTGCTTCTTTGCAGCTTAGTGTTTAGAACTTGGGTAAGTTTTTTTCCTAACAGCTGGCCAATTGGTAACATTTTTCTACTCTTTTAGAACTTTTGGTTTGTAATAGGCTTGCTGTCTGTCTGACAAGCTTATCAATAGTGCACTGCATATGTATTCCTTTTACAAAATATTTATATTACACTGGTTTTAAAATTATTTGTTCTGTCTCATGTCTGCTGTTTTCAAAATTGCTTTAAGACTCAGTCCTTTGAAATATTTTGTTTCTTTGGGTCAAGAACATTGAACTCTTCCTGATGTGCAACTCAAGTGTGGAAATCAAGATGACATATCACATATATATCTAAGTTTTGTATATTGAAATGTCAAGTGCAATTCTGAAGAAGGTATGAAGGACACACGGTGCCTAAGGAGACAGACTGAGCCACCAATTTCTAAGATACCTGCAGCCAGAAAGGATGAATGTAACCAAGGCATAAGAAAAGTTCTTCAAACCTGGCAGCACCCTTGGAAGATGGTAGCTGTGTAGACTTTCTATATTTGGGTCTATGTGCACAACAAAATGACATGCAACTGTAGAATATTCTAGTGACAATAGCAATGGAGATTTCCAGTATGTTCAGGATGCTTTGGCAGGCAGGGTACATATCCAAGGTCTCTTAAGCACATCCTAACATCATCTTCTCATTTACTACTTCTCATGTTAAACTATACAGGTACTCTTTCATAGGCCAATTTCCATTTTATTGTATAGTATGTATTTTGTTAGAGCATGCTTATTAAGTTATTTTCAGTTACCTGTTAGACATGTTCATAGGGTTCATCTCTGTTTTTGTGGAGCGTATTTTTAAAGCCCATATTTTAAGGCCCATAGTTGTCTCAGGCCCACACTGTTTAAACATTAATGATGATAGATTTTGAACTTGAAGTGAGATAGATTTTGGGCACGCTGCAGACTGAAAACTTAGACCAAGTCCTAGCAAGTCAGCGTATGCTTCTGTTTGAATTATACATTGGCCAAGCATTAGTGGTCTTGCAGTGACATAACAGGGCCAGTGACAAGTCAGCTATGTGCATCCTCCTAGGAGGGTCTCAGTGTTGTGAAATGCAAAGGCAGATGGACTTACAGGTTGGTTGAGCTCCAGAAGTCTTTCTAAGCCTGTAGGGTATGCTACAAGTGTCTTGTATTTAACCATGCAAAGCACTGAGACACATCAAGGCTCACAGCATCTTTAGTGAGCTCTGTGGTCCAGCCCCCAAGATGCAATGTAGACATAATCATATTCATTAACATATGTCTAGATTTTTTACTCTTTTCCATAAGCCAACCCTTCCAGTAGCAGAAAGCTTTTTCATTTCAACTCTTCCTTGCAAAGAAAACTCTGAGATGCTCATAAATTATAATGATATCAAGTACTGACAGTCTGATTATTCCAGTGTTCCCCTCTAATTCTCCACTACTGCACCAGAAACTCACTTGTCTGGTCTTGACTTGAGCAGAGCACTGCAGTTTCTTTGTAGCTCTCCAGTGCAGGAGTGAAACTGCAGTGCTGAGCAGCACCTGAAAATATGAGTGCAAAAAATATGCTTTGCAGCTCTTTGTTTGGCAGCATGCCCCACCGTATGACCCAGTCTGCAGGGAATGACCTGGAACAATGAAAAAGGGATGCAGTCCCCCTCTCTGCCATTAACGGTTGTACTACATCTACCTCTGGCCTCAAAGATACAGCAAGGGATTATCATTGTGTATAGCAATGCAGCTCGCATCATGCATTAGCTTTGTGCATGATAAAAATAGTGTGTTGTGTGGTGATACATCCTCTCTTGCAACCAGCTCACAAAATTGGCAGTGTAAACTTGAGGGAACAAGATGCACTATCCTGAAAGATGATACAGTTTATTTGTGTGCTCTGCAGATGAGAGAGCTGGAGAGAAGAGTTTGCCTCCCAAATCAAATTACTTGTTTTCTTCCATGTTCCAGTTCACATTCCTATACAATTTGCAGTTCAATTATTGTCCCTGTTACTACTTTCCATATTTCTAATACTGAACTTTTTCCGTATTATTTTCCTCTATATAATTAGCTTTGAACTTTCTAAGCAAAACTTTCCTTGTTTTAGTTATTTCCTTCCTCTATTTGTAACCTCCTTTCTCTCTTCTGTATTACTTGTTTTCAGTAATATTTGCAGCCCCTCCTGATTTAGCAGCAGCTGTGATAGTTGCTTTTTTTTTAACTCCCACCTTTTTCAGATTATTAATAACAGTGTTAAATAAGACAATGTTTAAGAGATTTCACAGCTTCCTTCCTTGCATTCTCAATGATTCTCTGCAACATGCAAGCTGAAAAAATCTGTTTCCCTAAAGATTGATCTGATCACACGGTTTACTTATGGAGCGTATTGTGTTCTGAGGAATGGGCATCTCTCTCCCATCAACAAAAAACACTCCTACCTTTTTCTCACAAAGTTCAGAAACTCAGATTTTACTAAATTTAAGTAGAAGACTGTAGATGTAGCCAGAAACTTCTTATAAATCCACTGCTCTGAAGAAACTGTGCCCTATCCAGCCACAATCGATCAATTAACTGCAACCTAGACCACTTCCATGTGTGCTAAGATACTGCTATGCATGCTACTGTTGTCCAGCACTGAGGGCCAGCTGAAACAAGATGATATGCTGTGTATCTTCTTCTTGTATATCTTCTTGTATATATTCTACCCAGAAAGGGTACTACACCCAGACTGCTTGTAATGCTTTGGCTGTCACTCACTTATGAGTGTTATGAGTACCTAAATAGCGAAAAACTCTCTTCAATATCCATTACTCACTATCTTTGGTCAAAATGTTCAGGCGTAATCAAGATACCAGGAACTTTCTGTTACATCTTTCTCACCTCTACATTTCTTTCAGCAAAATTTAAATAAGTTACTTAAGCTATTTATTAAATTATTTGAATGGTGAAAGATTTACTGCTTTGTGGGACCTCTGACAGACAACACTCAGAATGGCATCTAACCTAATTAATCAGCTTTTCCTGTCTCTATTACTACTAACCAGTTGAAATGAAAGACTGAAGATTGATCAGTTTTAATACACATGAAATGTTATATTAATATGCATGTTTGATGCACTACATCATGCATGCATATATTATGTTTTGTAAACTTTCAAGCATTCCATAAACTTTGGTTACATTTTTATGTATTCTTAATCACAACGCAGACAAAACTCTGCTAGCTCAAATAATTCTTAATAATTTTCTTAATGATTACCAATTGGAATGTTTGTTAAGCTCAGGTAAAGTGAAGTGGATCCCATTATAGCTGCCTGGTGAAAATCAATGTATAGCTCAAAGAGGTAGCATAATTTATTATTGTCCTTTTAAGATACAAATCTTTTAAGATCACAAGTCTCTCACCATTTGCATTTACATCTGCACTACCAATTACAGGAGTTCAAGTTTGAACTGGATATAACTGATTTCACTACCTGTTCTATTCAGAGTTAGCCACAGCTTCAAAAATAACGTGAAACAAGCGTAAACAGGAACTGTTTGCAGAAGAAGGAATCCCCTGCAGCCTCATTCCTGCCCCTGCTCTATTCCCTTCTCTTATGTCATCAGATGTATTTATGTGGCTACATGGTAACTGAATCAGCAAAGTAACCTGGCAAAGCACTAACTCTTTGCTGGAGGGGATAAGGGATTAACTTCAATCCAGATTGGTTTTCTGATCTAATTTACTAAACACCCACTCAAATACTTGAGCTGCATCAAGTGACACTGACAAAAAAAAAGCACCAAAGTCAGAAAGAGTGAACCACAGCAATGTCAATTTGATTCTGTGAAGCTACAATAATAGAAAACTGTGTGGTTAAAATCAAATGATACCTAAAACACATCAGTGGTTCTACCAGTGAACTGTGATGAAAAGGCAATCACAAGAGATTTCCTGGAAATCACCAGTCCAGGTAGCATAATTACTAAACCAGAGTAAAGTATTAGCTATTGGGTAAAACTATTAAAACCTTGTTTTGTATTGCCTCCTAACAATTTCTCCCCACTCTGTGAAGAAGCTATTTATTAAAACAGTTTATTTTGGCTTACTCACTTTTAATCCTTCTTAGAATTTTGGCCTTACCTTGTGCCTAATTTATTTTTCTTACTAGTTTCTTGTGAGAGATTTTATCAGAAGTCCTTTTGAAAAATCAAAGTAAATTACTTCCTCATGATGCCCTTTACACGCTGTACTGTTGACTCAAGGAACTTAGCAGGTCAAGAATGCGTGATTTACTCTTGTGGCAATCAGGTTGGTTTGATCGTATCAGCATATATTTATCCAAGTGTTTCATTGCTTTGTCCTTAATTATCCTCTGTCACTTTTTCTGACACTGAAGTTTACCAGACTGTGCTACCTGTAGTCATCCTCCAATCCTTTTAAAAATGTGGGAACAGTGCTAGATAATTTTCAAACATATAGGATTTTTATACTTTAAATAATGTATAGATTTTGCAGTTTCATTTTCTCATTTTATATTACTGCTTTGCTCTTTGAGTTCTTTTGTCTTCTAGTCGCAAGTAAAATGTAGCGAAGAAGAAGTATTTTCAAAGATAACTTATGTTTGCTCAAGGCCATAATAACTGCTATGACTGGCCTAAATGAGGTGATGCCTTGCTTATAATATTTCTTAACATTAATAGGTAATTATCTGAAACTTTAGAAAACCCCATTAACAACAGTTGTCAGAAGTAGAAATCTTTTGATAATCAACTCAGTAATGCTTCTATTTTTGAAAAGTCTCAACAAGAATTAAATTATTGCAAAAATAGCATCAAATAATTTAAAAATGCTTTTCATTGAAAAATTCATGTGGGGTCATGACCATTTATCCTGTAGAATAGCGAAGTGAAAGCCTTCACACTGAATATTGTTTTATCTGTCTCTTTCTGCCACTTTTTAAATTCCATTTTCATCCCATTTGTCATGTTTTTCTTTTACTTTCCTGCTCCTGGGGGTGGGAGGAAAGAGATGTGCTTTGATCTTTATTCTATTTTGTAGGGTTTTCTTTTTTAAGTATAATTTTAGTTTAGGATGGTGAAATGAGCATACTTTGCATGTTCTCTAACGTATCTAAAAGCTGTATAGCGGCTAATACTTCTCTGGACAAACATACTATTTCTGGAGTGAAAAAACTCTTAAAGACAACTTGGAGTTTGCAATGCTGAATTTTCTGGTATTGAACTTAAACATAATGTTAACCAAAAGGGATTATGTAAAGGGATCAAAGGACAATGAACGCATATTATTGTTTAGTATTGAAAAGAGGAATGTAGTCAAGCTTATAAAGTTGAAATTTAGTTTCTAACTGCTGAAAGATTTGTGTAAATCAGCTCCAAACTTAGCTAGAATGCATGAAGAACCTAAGATGTATTTAGAATCAGAGAAGCTTGTCTGATTTTATTTTAACAGTTATCTGAACATTTACCTAAAATTTTGTGAAATCTCAATAAAATATTCTCTGTGAAAAAGAAAAGAATACAACTTCAGTTTCCAACCTTGTACGTAAAGCAAGCTTGTCAGCTATTATATCATGTCATGTCACTTAAAATAATTATTCCCTTGAGGAGTTCAGACAATTCTACTTCACCAAGAAGCAGTGAGTCTGGGAGAAAGTGGACAATATGTGAGGGTACTTCAGCAGGTGAGTAGTGATAGTGCAGTGATACAGGTTGCTTGACAGATTCTTTGAAGGCTGAATACCAAGATACCTGATAAAGTAAATGCAAAAGATCCAGCTTTGAGCAACTTGATGTCCCTGACCATGGCAGGGGGTTGGACTAGATGATTCTTTTGTATTGGTTGTTTTGTATTTGTGTGCAGAAGGAAACTAGATGATCTTTAAAGGATCCTTCCCACACAAACCATTCTACAATTCTATGAAAAAAATCAAACATAATAAAGCAACATTTCTTATATTCTGTCACTATTTTGGTACCATCTTAGCATGCAAAAAATTATATGGAATGCTCCTCGCCCCCCCCCTCCCCCATTTACCAAGAATCTTGTGAAAAGTATCTCATGAAAGGCTACAGTGTTGTTCTGGCCTGTGCAAAATAACTGTTTTTCCAAACATGGCTAATTATATCTCGTATGACTGGCTCTCTCCACAGTATTTTTCCTATTACCTGATTACAGAGTACTCTTCGAAGTTAAGGTATTATGGTTCTGAAGATGGTAAAACACCAGCTGCTTTTACAGCATATGCTTCTGAAGAGAACTCTGGTAGGAGACAGTATTTGGTGTATCTCCATCTTCAAAATGTTCTCCCATTAGTGATAATGAGCCAGCAATGTGCCTTTAACACTAATTAGGCTAATAGTACCCTGGAGTGCATTAGGCAAAGCACTGCCAGAATGTCAAGGGAGGTGATGCTTCCCCTCTGCTCAGCACTGGAGTACTGTGTCCAGTTGTAGGCTCCCCAGTACAAGAAAGAAGTGGACATACTGGAGAGAGTGCAATGAAGGGCCACAAAGGTGATTAAGAACTGAAGCATCTCTCCTAGGAGGAAAGGCTAAGACAGCTGGGACTGTTCATCTTAGAGCAGAGAAGGCTGAAAGGGGGATCTCATCAATGTTTATAAATACCTGAAGGGAGGGTGCAAAGATGTCAGATCCAGGCTCTCCTCAGTGGTGTCCAGAGGCAGTTGGCACAAATTGAAATACTGGTGGTTCCCTCTGAACATCAGGAAACACTTTTTCACCACGATGGTGACAGAGCACTGGTATAGGCTGGTCAAGGGGGCTATAGAGTCTCCATTTTTGGAGATATTCAAAATCTGTCTTAACATTGTCCTGGGCAAATGGCTCTGGGTGGCCTTCCTTGAGCAGGGACATTGGACAAGATGACCTCCAGAGGTCCCTTGTATTTTCAACTATTCTGTGATAATCCTATCCTGATGCCACTAGGAAAGGCAAAAATGATGCAATGGTACAAAAGCAAAAAGTTTTCTCTCGATTTTCCTGCATCTGTCCTGAAATATAGAAGCCTTTCAGAGCATTTGAAGGTACAAAGATCAGTACTAGAGAGCTGTAGAAAGAATATGTTGAAATAAAATATTCCTGAATGGGAGACAGAAAACTGCACAGAAGTAATAGGGGTAACACCCTGTGAATGCAGCACACCCATGAAACTGAACAGCATTCTGTGCTTTATGAGGGTCCTCAAAACATACTGATAAATACATAGATCTTTTTCAGCTGAAGATTATATTAGGACTGTGGTCAAGTGGTGCCAAATATAAAAGTACAGTCCCTTCAGGTACTGTTGCTCTTCCTACTTTCTTTAAAAGGTCTTTTGGAAGAGGTCAATTTTCTAAACAAATTTCAGATATTTTATCCCTGATTTCTTGCATATACATGCTTATTTTCAAGAAAAATGGACAAGGTCTGGCGAAGAATCTCTGAATAACAAGTTACAGTACAAATATTCTTGCCAGAATTATTTTTAAAAACTGAGAGAGAAAATTAATCAGGAAATTATGTTCTGAAGAATGTAACACCAAAGCAAAATCATCCAAAAGACAAAGATAATTTGATGAAAATCTGATTGTTAGCAGGCCTTTCTGGAAACACTGGAAGAAACTAACTTTTTTTCACAGGGGATAATGTAGTTAATAAATACCAAAGTTATTTTTTTACTCCATTTTGCTTTTAACATTTGGGGAGACAGATAATTTATACTCAGAAATAATGAAGAAACATAAACTTCTTCCTTACTAACATAGGATAAACCACTATGATGATTTTCGCTTATTACAACTCAGTCGCAGTTAGTTTTCCTCTGTCACAAATTCAGTATCTTAAGATAAACTTGGCACCTATGAATAGGTAAAGCCTAAAAGACAAGCACGTCTGGATTTTCTTTCCTGCGTTCCATCCCTATGTGCTGGATGATGCCTTGGATCAAATGCCTTTAGGACAACTTAGTTCAACTATGTGAAAATACACTAGTCAAATATGCACTGTTTGATATCTCAAAAGAGAACTTTTTGTTTTGTGCATTTTAGAAATGATTTATAATAAATTTCATTTAAAGGAATGCCTTAGGCCAATATGATTGTTCTCAAAGTACACTGCACTAGTAGAAAATGCACAAGTCCAATGTTTCTCTTAAAGGAAAGATTAAGATCCATTGTAATACAAAAGTTAATGATTTCAACCTGATCTCCTTCTGACCATATGTATAAAACCACCTTGTCAAAAGAATCAAGATAGCTTTCAGATGATTCAGACTACTTAAACACTGCACAACCCTCTGCAGTCATCTTTTAAATAGATGTAGATCTGCAGAAAAAATAGCACTTGAATTCATGACCCCTTTGCAGGGGGGCTGGGAAGCATCTATCCCTTTCACACAGTAGTATACTTTGCCTCAAAAATGGCCCCTACAAAACCAAGTAAAACAAATAACTTCCAAAACATGCTCAAGAGGCTGTACAAGCAGTGTGCATGAGGATGTGTTTCAATACTAATACCTGCAGATTATATAAACATAGTCTTGCTGTGTGTGACCTAAAGAATCATGATGAGAAAATAAAGACAAGAAACAGAAAAGAGCTGAGAGAGCTAAAGTACGTCAAAAGCATTCTCTTATAAGGCCTTCCTATAATAAATAGCATAATAGGTACCAAACAGCCTAATACAAGATATAACCAACCCTGGGACAGTGCTCCCAGGAGGGAACAGCAAAAGAAATGTACGCTCATGTTCAAAGGCAATGCAGACCATGTTTCAAGGGCTGTGAATGAAACAGAGCATAAGAGAGTCTAAAAAATGTCCCAAATTAAAAGCATAATTCTTCTGAAGAAAAGCTGATTTCCCATTGAATAAGGTCCAAAATACTCCATTTCAAATAAAAGGAAGTATGTAGAATAAAAAATAATAACAAATACTGAATTGTAGTGCTGTGTTTTAAAATATGCTTCAACAGGCTGAGACATCTTCATAGGGCATGGAAACTTCTTTCTTTAAAATAAATTAAAATTAAATTGCATTTAGAAAGGCAATGCATACATATATATGCATTATATATATATGTATCCCTACAGATTCCAAACATTTAATAGCAAATTTCCATGACAGTCTAAGGGCTGAAGCACACACACAAAGTTATAATCTACTTGGGCATTATCTTTTCCAGTTCAAATATATTTGTGTTCAAATTCCAGTGTGTTGCTACTCATCATTAAGTTCGTAACTATCATTGGAACACCAGGCCTGGTAAACAAATGTTTGCTGTGAGACTGTCGTTCTCATGTTCATAATTTCCACATCCACCATATATAGTAAGACTACACAAGTTATAATAGTTAGCATTATTATCTGCAGTTTGTTTTGTTGTGAATAGGAAAACATTCAATACAAGTTCTGTGAATATTTCGTATTCACAGAACTTTTATTGAATCCAGTTGAGACTTCAAAAGGCAGATCTCGGGTATAATTTTTGGGCACATAATGAGGCAGAAGGAAGTAACTCCAACTTTTTCTCTAAAGGTCTGAGCTTAGAAGTACACCGAAGGCCTTCATTATAAATGTGATGGTCCACCTGAAGGCTACAGAAAACAAACACACTAGCATTCCAATATGTGCATCCTATCTTGTCTGAGAAAAGTACCAGAAATGTCAATAAAATGTGAAAATGAGTTTCCACACCTGACTCTCCTTGATACATTGTATGCAAAAACATAGAAAAGGTCTTCCTCAAAAAAGAAGAGAGGACTGCAACACTCTGAACTGCAACACGCTGGACCTGATCTATGTCAGAGGGATCAAAGTCAATCCATTCTCACTGATCAAATGAGTTAATGATAAAATGTAACTACTTAAATGATGTGTGGACAGAGTAGTAGTTCTGGCTAACATAGTATATATATAATAACCAATCCAGGCCAAAAGTTGTCTTCTTTTTTACAGATGGGTCAAGTAAGTTACAATAGAATGAGTAGAACTAACCCCTAGAATTTCTGTAGGCTAACAAGAAGAAATTCAGATTTTAGTACTGAAAATAAGTGGAGTTCCTCATAGGAGGAATTATTTATCATAAAGTTGTGCTTGGAGTTCTCGGCAACGTAACTTGGTTTTAGAAACAATTTTTATTAATTGCAAAGGGATTTTAAAATTGCATTTTCTATTTATAAATAAATATACTTCCAAAAAGCAAAAATGTTTCTAGTCATGAGCTATCAGCAAAAATAATTGTACAAAAACTTTGTACCTTTTTTCCCTGTATCTCTTCCTTCTCTCTCTATGTGACTCACAACCTGTTTTAAAACAACAGCTCTGCAACACGCTTCAGAATTAGTTCCAAATCTTTTAAAAGAATTGCTGTCTCAGAGATAACTTAAAAGCAAAATTTAGCTCAAATATACATTATTTTTATGCAGTATTATTTAAATCATTTTATCATTTAAAATAGTGGCTCAGAATGACACTATTTGTAAAAAATATAATGATTTTAACAATAAGAAACCCATCTAACAAAATGGGTTTCTCGTTGTCAAAGCATATAGAAATATCAGTATCTCATTAATACTGATGTGAGCATAGATTAACTATGTTTGCTTTAGGTTCAGGTATAACTTATCCCAGAGTTTTCACTTATTTGAAAAAAATAAATAATATTCAAATAATTGTGTCTGAATATGAAATTATTGGGTAAATAATATAACAGACATTAGTAGAAAAGTCACTAAAAACAAATACTTAAGACAAACAGTTTATTTATGCACAAAATCAAAACAGGCGTCTTCCCCTTTTTGGACAGAGCACTCTGGAAATATGATTACAAACCACCACACAAAGTTCCTGAGGTTGAACTCTCTGGAAAGGGATATAGATTATTTGTTTGTTTGACTTTTCCTCCATCTTTCTCTCAGATACATTATTAGGCAGCTGCAGGAGTTCTACTTGGAGACAACAGGATTCTGGGGACAAAGGACCATACATGGCCGTCTTCCATATTTCCATACATGAGTACCAGACAAATATAAAGGAAAACACATTATTTATATATAGGTGTACATGTTTACCACTGTGCCCACTGAAAATAAAGTAATTTTAAACAGGTTATACTAAACATGGCTAATATGTTTCTTTACAACTAGAAATTACTTCTGTGGCCAAGAATCTCATTGGCATATAGGAAATCATTAAGAAGTATTTTACTGCTGTCCAACATATTTACATGAACTAATTTTATAATTTACCTGCAATGATGGAAGAAGCCAAAGAATTATTACTGCTATTTTTAATACAGTGTAGTCAGCAGATAATTGTGTTTGCCTTAATGTTAACTAATGCCCCCATTACTGTGTTTTAAAAGGAAGTGGATCAGCAGGAGCTGTTTAATTTACAGCAGCTTTTTGCTGTTTATGCAAAATTCAGCTATCAGAATACCAAACAGTTATTTTAGGTATGATTTATTTCTTCCTTATTGATAAAAATTCCCCTTTTAGAAGAACAGTTGCATGGAATTAACAGGGAGAAATAGTTTTAAAATACATTAAATGTCAAAAGTTCATTGTTTTGCATGTATTACTGCCTATACTCAGGCTGTTCAGAGTATTATGAATGTTTGTGCAACTGTGTCCCTCAAAGCTGTAGCTAAGGAAACACAGCTGTACACAACAATTACATATCCTAAAACTTAGCACTATTAATCACTTTCAGTGTCATTACTGAGAGTGCTTAGCAAGAAATCTGAAAAGCAAAAGGAGAAGGATTTTGGAATTCTGCTTCTATTATTTTAGGATGTTTTGTCTTGTGTTCTTTTAGGGGACCTGAATTCATTTTCTTTTTGTCTGATTGACTGCAGTCCATATTTTCAAGGGCTTTTCAAACTGGACTGCACTGAGCCTGTTTGGAATGCCAGACAAGAAAACAGTGAAATAAAACTACTAGCTGCTATTTAGCCTCTAGTATACTGGTAATATTACACTGCAGGGTTATTTCACTTAGTCTTATTTTCTTACACTTTCACATACTGTAATTCACAGTCACTCCATAGGTTTATCTAAAAAGGTTTTTGACCTCAAAAATACATGCTCTAAAACTGGTTGTGAAGTCTAGAGCTTTTAAGTAATTTTTAGTGTTTTAGGGAATGGAGTTTGGTCAAAGCAGCTGTTTTAATTTCCTGTTTCTGCCTGCTGACTATTTCCCTGGAAAGCACAGGCATATCTAGCAAAACCAAAACTGGCGAAAGAAAATGATATAAGAGATTGAAAAGGTTTACACATAAACAGCTGAAACTCCACTTAGAATCACTGTGGCAAAAGAACTTGTGAATACTTCCTCTTCTCAAAATAGGGGGAAAGAAAACTGCTTACTGATATTGACATTACTTCTATGATTATTGTTTATTTCAAAAATGTTTTTATTATTAACAACATAGATGAGGTTCAGGTTTCGTAAGTCTCATTTATATTAACTTCTACATAGGGAACATACAGAACAATATCTTTGCTAAAAGCAAAGCAAGTCTAGCTTCTCTTCCCTCAATCCTGCTCACCTTCTTGAATTCCCACCCTTTCCAAATGCTCTGTGGCTTATACAAAGATGAGTTTGGCTGGGAACTATGGCATGGCAATTTCAACCTCAATTTTTCAACAGACTTACATGATAAACTCTGTAATTTCATAGCTCCTACTGAGTGGGGTCTTTTCACTCCACATATTTTATAAATAAACTGATCCTGTAAGATACTGCACAAAACAATCCATGGCATAGGAATACCACAGAACCTAGCCCTCTACTATGGAAGATACAAATCATACATGTTTAGTTATATGTCAGGTTGGTTCAACTGGTTTTAAGCTGAAACTAGTCCTACAGAAGTATCTCAACTAAACAAACAATCTGAGACTGTCCTGGGTTCAGCAGTAGCAGTCATTTTTCTCCTTCTTGGTAGCCGGTGCAGTGCAGTGTTTTGACTTTCGGCTTGGGAACAGAGCTGATAACAAGGATGTTTTGGTTTGGCCAAGGACTTTGTGAGCCTCATGCTCTGCCAGGGAGGAGGGGAAGCCGGGAGGAAGCAGAGACAGGACACCTGACCCAAGCTAGCCAAAGAGGTATTCCATACCACAGCACGTCATGCCCAGGAGGTAACTGGGAGTTAGCCAGAAGGGCTGGGAGTCTGCAGGGTTGGAGGAGGTATGTGTTGGTGCTTGGTTGGGTTGGGGGGGTGCGTTATTGGTTGGCTGGTGGTGAGGTGTTGTATTCTCTTCCCTTGTTATTTCCTTTATCACTGTTACTATTGGTGGTAGCAGTAGTGATTTGTGTTATACCTTAGTTACTAAACTGTTCTTATCTCAACCCGTGGGAGTTGCATTCTTTCGATTCTCCTCTCCGTCCCTCCGGGAGTAGGGGGAGAGCAAGAAGGGGGGTGGAGTGAGTGAACGAGTTACCTGACTGGGTTTAAACCACGACAGAGACCAAATAAATTTTGTACTCTTTCATTACACAATGCTTATTAAGACAATGAGGTGGGCCAGCAGACTAGCAAGTCATCCTGTGTTCTGCCACTGCTTCCAGTGCCAAACTGAAAACATTACTTACACTGAAAGACTAAGGACATGGTTGATGAAAATTAGGGGTTTATTTGCTTCTGTAATTTACATTATCTTGAAATTATTAGAAGTTAAATGTGATATGGCAATAACAGATGTCTTGGATTTTGAGGGATTTTTCTTATACTATTTATATATACTTATTATAGTAACACTAGTACCATTACAGTTATTATCATCGGAGGATTTTTTAAAAAATAAAATATTTATAAGAAGAAAATCTTTTCTTAGGCCAAATGATACAGCTGAGAGAAAAAAGTACCAGGACACAAACTTTTTTCTTGACCCTGAAGTATACATTTGACTTGCCCGCTAAAATGTTACTCTATCTGAAATACTTTTTACTCCTCCTAGAGCAATTGTTAAATATTTCACATGTATTGTATTCTATTTGTATATAAGTTATTTCTGATAAGCCTACCATCAGAAACAAGAAATGTCTATGTATCTTACATACCCACAACTGTTTCAACAGAGCATTTTCACACATCTTTCTTCTAAAAAGACTGTATCATTTAGGAAATGTCATTAAATATCCATAAGACTGCCATTAAATAGCCATGATTTCAAAAAGCTTAAGTATGATCTCCAGTCTTACCATTTCGTAAAAGAGTTAGTGGCTGGACATCAACTGTGAAAAAAGACTTTCTTTTCTCCATTTAGCAGTAATTATCGTATTCAGCTATTTCCGCTGCAATTTATTAACAGGGCAATATTTCCACAGTTCAATATTCTGAAAACAGCTTTTCTGTCTATGAGCAATGAGGCAAAACTCTGCTGCCTAAATATCTCACAAACTAACCTAAGTTATATAGATCATTTTAATTTCACTGATAAATGAGACATTTCAGGGTATAAATGGTCTATACTGTTACCCAACAAGAAGTATAAATGGTCTATACTGTTACCCAACAAGAACTGCATCTGCTGTTGTTTTCTTTGGCATAATTTGGACCAAAATTAAAGCCTGATAAAAATCACAATGAAAATCTAACTCATTAGAAGTAGCAATAAGTTATTTAGTAAGGTGAGCAGATGTGAATTTGGAAAAGGAATCCTTACATAAGAGTGTTTCTAACTTCTGAGTAAAATAATTTTATTTTAGAGATATTTAATTTTAGGGATCCTTAAAATTTTTAACTATTACCACATCTGTGTCTTCTCTTTCAAAATTCTTTGTTATAGGGATCTTGTAACCAAAGGGATCTTCCTCCTTGTGAATTTACTACTAAGAAATAGTGGTTATATCCCAGAACAGGATTTCTATTCATCCTTACTTACTTCTCACTGAAACACACTAAAACCACACTTGTATCCGCATGGATACGTAGTGACTAGCTGAAGAATGAAGAAATAACTTTGTAAATTATACTGCATGTTAGTCACAGTGTTATCAAGTAATGATAAGTTATTAGTTTATACAGTTTAGTAGACTACATAAAAGAATTTTTTAAAAGCCTACTCCAATGCATTCTTTTATCCAAGTCCATATCTGGTTTTATGAGTTTGTTCTCCCTATGAGAGTAAAAATAAATTCTGGTATTTGAGCAACAATAAGCTTTATTCTTTATTGATTTCTATTGTATGTTAATAAATTTGCCTAGAAAATGAACTTCAATCTACATTTAAATTTGTCATTATAGACGTTTTTCCAATGAAAAAGTAAATTAAATGCTACACCAACCATGTATGTGTAAAATGTTGAGATTTGGGAGTTTTTCTAGAACAGTTAAGACGCTAGACTTGATACATTGCCTAAAATATAGCAGGGAGGCATTGTCAGAAGGGAAGGTACAGAAAAACACATTAATGGAATCCTGACGAAAAAGATTATACTTATTACCAAAGGAAACAAAATCTTTTTAATATTAATATTCTATGATTCTAAAATAATAAACTGCTCTTCATCAGCAGTTTTCCTTTGAATCGCTTATTGAAGTTTCATGATATCATAAGGACAGTAAATTCTGGTCATTTGGCTAACCAGTCTGGTGATGTGGGTCTCACCTTTGACTCTGTCACTGATCTGTTCTGAAATATTGAGTGATGTGTTTCATTTCTTTAGGGCTCCATCTTCTTTCTGATTATCTGTCAGCTCTATTTATATAGATTTTGAAATATTTGGAAAGCATTTCTTTTCAGTGTCCCGTGGTGTAGGTTTTTTGATGCACTTAATACATGTAATAAAAATATGCTATTATTTATTATGATAGTCTAAATTAGTATGCACTAAGGAAAACCAGTTACATTTATTGTGACATTTCCAATACATGGTAAATAAGTAATCATTAAAAAATACTTACAGTTCAAAATCAGTTCAGAAGCACGAATCAACCAAATAATAAACAGCTTTTCAAGTGCTGCTTGTGCTAACATGTAAATTATAAAGCTACTTTTTGATTTGTCAGTCTGTGCACTGGAGCCAACTTAAGTTGTTCCTGCCCACAACAAAACTTGAACCACTCTGCACAGCTAAGATTTGTCTTTGTAACTGTTTCTAGGAGTGAGTACTTCTGTGCAAACAAATAAAAACGTATTGGGTCTGACTCTTACCCATCTTCAGAAAGTCTCTGTTTTAAGAAAACTTCTAATTTAATTATGTCTCATCCCTTTTTCTTATACAAAAGGCAGTAATGTTCCTTTTTCCTCCTCAGGACTTTTTCTCTCATTTCTCAAATCTCATGAATTGCAGATCCTATCTAACTTGTAAAAAATGTCTTTGGGCATTCGTAGTCACCCACAAGAGAAATTCAGCAGTCATCTTTCCTTGTTTTCCAAATGCCTAGAAGGACAGGAATTCCTGAAGTTTCTATTTACAAATGCAATCAAATGAAAATGCATTACTGTCCTCCAGGTCTGTTTATTGTAAGTCTTCAGTCACACCACTATTACTGGATATAACAATAATTATTATTTTCCCTCCTTATAATGCTAACAATTTTATAGTTAGAAGAGTGTGCTTTATATCTTATTATCATTTATCTGATTCTCCATATTCTCAGTCCTACAATACTGTTTTATGAGATTCTGTCGTGAGTGTGCCTACCTACCTATTTACCAGTAATAATGTATTCAATGACCTCAAACTCACACGTAGTTTGAAGAAATAACAATTAAAATGTTTTCAACATTTAATTTTAACTTAAGATGATACTAATTTTATGCCTTTTAACACTGTTTTTTTTCACAATAGACTTGAACTCTAAGTCCCAGCAAAAGAGGACTGACTGCCTAAACAGTAGTATGTAAGTCCTGCACTTCTGTTTAATAAGTAATTTTTATAAAATGATGCTCTGTGATGAACAAGCATTTTTTAATTTAAGAGCAGCAGAAAATGCAACAGAAAATTCTATGTTTGGGTTAAGGTTTGTTCAAAGAAATTGTGTCTTTTCTCACAAGAAAGCTTATCTAAGAAGTATGATACCAATATGCCAATTATTTTTAAACCATCTCTACTGAGAATATACTTCAGATCAATTTATATGCTAACATGATGCCTTAGTCCTTGCTGCTGTAAATTGCCCCTAAACTTTTTCCTAAAAGGCAAAAAAGGTGCACTGAAAACCTG
This sequence comes from Pezoporus occidentalis, assembly GCF_034315485.1. Taxonomy (NCBI): domain Eukaryota; kingdom Metazoa; phylum Chordata; class Aves; order Psittaciformes; family Psittacidae; genus Pezoporus; species Pezoporus occidentalis. Next base: position 835,405 of record NW_026916159.1, on the reverse strand, counting down.
CTGAAGCAATATGCTACTATTTAGCAAGTTCAACATTTAAAAATGGAATACATAGTATATCCTCTAGTGGATCATTGTGTAAAACACCAATTTGGCATGATTGAACATGACACATAAAAACCTCTGTGAAGGGAATAGCAACAGTATTACAGTTTTAAAATAAAGTTATATAATGCAAATTATACAGAAGAGTTCACTTACATATCTTCAGCATTAAAATCAATTTATTTCTTATAGCTCTTTCCAGTGCAACTCAAAACATTATGCTTTCTAAATCTCCTGTTTAAAGACTGAAACAAGTCAGCATTCGTCCGGACATCTGCTCTAACTGACAAATCCAGATGAACTTGGGACTTTCTACTTCAGATGTTGCCCTCACAGAATGAAATAATGTAACGGTATGCTATTATGTTTAGCCTCACCCATTTCTAAAATTAAGGTTTTCTAAACCCCATTTATGTTCAAATAAATGATCACAAGTATTCTGTACCAAAAAGAGCCCAGATAAATAAATCACAGAATTCCTAGGCCTTCATTACTTAGGAGGCAAAAGCAGGCTTTTCCAATAAGATTCTATAATTTTATTTTTTTTTTTAAGTTCTAGAATCAGGTGTCAAGCAAAAAATAAGTATAATTGTCACTGATCAACTAAGATTGCTGTATTGTCCTTACACAATTCTGTAAGACACAGTTGATTTCCTGTTCTTAGATCCTCAAGATTTTTTATCAGATTCATGACATTGTATCAGTTTCAGCTTTTTGCTAGTGGCACTGTCAATATATTTCTCTCAAAAGAAAGTGTTACTTAAACAATTTTGATATTAAAAGTATACTAGATGCAAATCTACTCATCCATCTGCCAAAGGCTGTTCATCTCTCTTTAATTCACTCATCTAGGTTATGATTTCTCTTAAAAGGTCACATTTAATTCAGTCTTCTAACTTCTACATTTTGCACAATGTCAAGGAACCTTTATGATTCTTTTTCCTCAAGTGATGGTAACTTTTGAATTGTTCAAATAACACACAAACAAGTGATGTCATATGGCATGGGAAAACAGAAGAAGAAAGAATGAAGTATTTTAAGATGCTGTTTTTTCTTGAATAGTAGGTATAAAGCATAGAATGCAATTTTTTTTTTTTTAATTTAAAACCCCCTAGAGATCCTCACACCAGTCTCTTCAAGCACTGGCCCATCTACTCCCACACTTTGTACAGCTGATAAAAACAGCAGCATTGCTGTTCTCTATGTCTGCCAGCGCTTCTCAGTGAATTTTTGTCTGTCTTCATAAAACTTGGCTCCAAAAGAACCCTAGCACTTCCCTGTATAGTCTACAACTGGATTCCCTTATACTACAGAAGTGCAACATTTTGCCTTTTTAAGTGGCTTCTGATATCTTTATGAATGCTGTTTTATTTTTGCTGTTCTCACAGCACAAAGAAAGCAATGCTCTTTTGAAAACAGACTGACAAGGAATTAATTCAAGCTCAAATAATCTTGACTAAATTAACAAACTTTGTTGTACTATAAAAATAAGATGACTTTCCAACAGTTATGATTAAAATGTCATCATGTGCAGATTATCAAAGCAGGAGGGCCAGCAGATTTCATTCAGTAAATCCTTTTCCTCCTCAGTAGAGGAAATAAAGATGCATGCATTTTATGTGGCAAACTGAAAATAGAGGTTAATGTTGTTTTCTTTCTTTTGCTTTTTGGTGTGACTTGTTTTCTATTTCAGAATTTTAACAAAGTAGAATAATATCAAGGCCAAAAGGGACTGTAACTAAGTTAGCATGACCACACTTCCTATATGGGCCAAGGAATCTCCAGCTATTAAATCAAAACTAAATGTCTTTGTAAAGATTCAAAAAGTCATAACAACCTAAAAAAGTCATAACAACCTAAATCATGTCTTCCAAAGGTTAGGTATCCTTACTGTTAGGCACCTTATTTATTAATCTGAATTTGTCTTCCTTCAGCTTCAAGCTTCTAGACCTTATTAATAACAATATTATTAAACATTTTTAAAACAGCCTGCCATAAAAAGTAGGAGTGATGTCAATGCCTCCTAACAATGTGTCAATACAAAGAACTGAACTATGATAAAGGAAAAACTGGGTGACTTGGGAACTGGAGTAATAGAAGTGTCACGACATTCAATAATACAAAGTATAAGGTTGGGACACAGGCTCAGAGCTTAAGGCTTCTTAGCTGTGTATACCAAATTGGATTTTGATGCCCTTGAGGAGAGGATAAAATTACTTACTTTCTCAGCATGAAGAAGCATCAAAACGATGTTTCATGGTGATGACAGAGGAACCAGGACAGGAACATCTTTCCTGAGAAGTTTGTGTGTTGCTAAGCTAAGCAACATCCCTACCACCAATAACAGATGGCCACAGAACCACTGCCTTCTGCACATTGCCACTCTGACTCAGGGCTGGGTCCATGCATCCTGCCCAAGGAGGACAATGGAACACTGCTGGCAGAGCCTGAGAGGTGAAACAGTCACATCCCAGGTCAAAAAAACTTCCAGATAGCCAAGATCCCACAGTTAGCTCTGTGCTAACCTCTGTCAGTGGCCAAATCGTCCTAGAAGACAATGTCTCCAGCATGGAGAAATGAAGAGAAGGGGAGAAAAGCCACAACTAAGTAAAACTTGCCAGTCCCAGTAATATGTGGCTATGAAACCTAAACCCACACAGCCCTGCTAGAAGTAGAGGCCAGCGTTAAGCCCCTAAATGCATCTTTACCTCGTCCATGCTGAAATGGACTTCTTTCTATTTTGCTATCCCCTCTAGCAGCTGAGTTGATGGAGCTGGGGAAGAGGTGTAGGCTGAAGGGGCTGAGTACACAGCCATCACAGCAGCCACATGAAATTAACCCTTGTGCTATGTTGGCACCCTGAGCTGCTAAGAAAGGATGAGCTGTGGGAGCAATTCCATACCATGATGATTTCACAGACACATTGGTCTGTCACCATACACAACTATTTGTGCCTAAATCTAGTTCTGTGACAGTTCCTTAGAAACTAATACACTGAAAACCTATTAGGGAAATTAAGATCATAACATTATTCAATCTCAGCACAACTGAGCCACCACTGTGATGCAACTCTATGAGGAAAACATGACCTTAAATTAGAAATTATCGTAACAGTAGAGTAAGAAAATCTTTATGCTATTTTACATTGCATTAATGAGCCCCTGTGTATTCAGCTATGCAGAAATCTAGCAAGTTATATTAAAAAAAAATGGATTTAAACTGGGACAAGTGCAGGGAAATGTTACTAGGATGATCAGAGAATGGAAAAAAATCCCCTGTTTTATAAGAACTCATGCCTGCATAAATTGATGTCTCACTACTGTTTTCCCTTTACCCCCCATTCCACCATTGTTTGTTTCTGCCCCAATATCGCCTTCAACTTTCTACCAAGCTAAATGGTCATGTAGCTATACAGTGAACTATGTCAAGTAACCAATCAGTCATTAAAAATCTTTCAATCATCAGTTTCCTGATGATGTTTCTTTTTTTAGCATGTAAACCTGTGCTGGCACACAGAAAATAGGGCCTGAAGCAGAGGTAAGAGTAGCAATGCCAATTTATGGTGCAACTGGAGATCATTGTTCATGAATAAATACATGTTGAATCGCAACACAGAGAAGAAATATAGCTGTTTAAAAATAAAGATAACACATGCTCCAAGAAAATGGTCATAAATCTGTCAGCAATCGCTCCAGGCTGGAAATCAGAAGGCTTTTAACTATGACAAAAGTCCAGTTGCAGTTACAGGTAAAGGGACAAAAGGATAACCAGTTTTTACAGCATAGCAACTTGGTATCTACTAGCATTTTAGAAGTTCTTTTCAATATTGTATTTAAAAATTATGCCATATTTTTATAATAGTTATCTAGTTTATTGTGTTTGAGTATATATTCTTTTTAAATATATGCCCCAGGAAGTCCAGATTGGTAAATTAATAAATTAAAAAATAGTATCACTTGTACAAAATAATATTATGACATCTGGAAACACTACTAATAGTAGTGACTAGTAAAGTTAACAGAATATTCAGACTATCATTTCTCTAAAATTCCAGAACTACTCAGGAAGCTTTTGTCCAAAAATGAATCTCCTGTATGTGGGATGAAACTTCCAAGCATGTGTTGTACACCCTGGCATCCATGACAAAAATTGTAACCTGATTTTTAAGTGAGTGTGGGTCTCAGTATCTTGTTGTTTTGAAAAGTTGCCCAACTGACTATGAGTGTAAAGCCATTAATCTGATTCCAAAAAGGAAAAGTATTCAAAATAAATAACTAGTTAAAATAAAAAAAAATCAAAAAATAATAAAAAAGAAAAATAAATAAACCATCCCACCAAACAATGTAGACACAAAAATCTTTGATTCAAGTTTTGACTATGGATAGAGCTCACCATTTTGCATAAGAAACTTGACAGACTCTGGAGTCTTGAAGCATACCAAGCTGCAGCAGATCATTTCTATTTAGCTGTATATGGTAAACTCTTCTAATACTGATCACTTGTACTGGAGCAGCTCCTTTGGAGGTCCATGCTGAAAGCAATGAACATGTGTTACTTTGTCTGTTTTCACATTCTTTGCAATGAAATAGTGACGTAAGGATTTATTTTTCTAACAACTTGGTGGAGATTGATTATTAGACACCAGAAAAATGTTTTGTTAACATTTTAAAGAAATTCTAACAAATTTAATTACGTTGAGACATACAGTTTAAGGGTTGGCTGAGTTTTGCTTTGGGCATAACCACACAAAATATTTTACATATCACTTGTTAAATCCCATTCATGTGTGACCAAATAAGCCTGAACTATTTCTAACACATCAAAAAACACTAGCCAAGTTTTAGACTTAATATTGCTTTCTTCCTCCTCAAAGATGCTCCCCTGCTGCCTCACAGTTCTACAGTGGGACACCTGAAATAGCTACTTTAAAATGCAGTAAATAAATACACACAAAGAGCATATGAAAAATTTGAAAAACACATGCAAAAATAGAAATATAAAAAAAAAGTGAAACTACAATAATATCTACAAATACAATTGCTTTTATCTTATCTTAAACCACATTATTACAGACCTCTAGACATGCTTTGGCAAAAAAAAAGTTAGTCTATTCTGGCATAAAGATTTGGGTGGTTTGGGTTTTCTGCAGTTACTTGTGCAAACCACCTGAAGAGCTCAAAGTCTAAAAGGTGCTGACAGCAAAAAAAATGGATATGGCAATTAAAAACAACGAAACTAACACCATTCTTATCATCGGTTTAAATCAGAACATTAGAAATGTACATTTTACAACACATTTTATGAGATGTCTCACTCTTCCCTTCAGCATCATTATCACCTGCTTGATCCTCTAATACTGCCAAAACCATTTCAAAACCAATGAGAAGCCACATGTTTTTGACAAACAAAATAAATTATTTTATACTGAGTATTTATGATATAAATGTTCTCATTACTGGTTTAATTATTAATACAGCTGTTGCAATTGATTTAAGTCACAATAAAGAACAATATAAAGTTTCGGCCTGCTTTTCAGATTACTGTCTTTATAGATGGGCAGATCAGTTCTTTGTTCCTATTATTTTAATAAATAATAACATATAGTTAATAAATAACAAAAAAAATCTTTTTGTGTTCTTTTCTTTCTCTCATCCTTTTGTGTATGCTTTATAATGTACATATTAGTCCTGTAGCACGTGTACATATTTAAACATTTATATATATAAATAACAATTCTAGTGAGAGCTGTGATTTCATATGCTTCATTGTTAATTTAATCTTTGTTTAACACTTTATGATACAGCAATTTGAAATATTATTATATTGTTTACAAATAGGTTCAAAGTCTACTGGAGCTCTTGTTTGGAAGATTTTTACATAGGTTAGAAGATTCTGTTTCTATTCTTTGAAAGAGTACAGACTTTGAGAGGTGTTTATAAGTGACAGACTCACATTGTGTTCAGCAATAAAAAACAAAACAAAACCCATATAATGAAAGGCACATATCCAAACATCTGTTTCCAGTGTGCTCCCTCCATACATGCATTCCTTTTGCAAAGCACTTACTTTCTCGTTCACTGTTAAAATGTCACCTTCAATTCGAAGGAACACATTAAGTGTGTTTAATTTTTGGAAATACCCGCTAGGTATCAAACTGTTCCCAGCCACCTGTCATCATGTAAAGGTCAGCAAGTCTGGAACCCTTTGCCGAAGAGAAAAGTGTAAAGTTTGACAACCCTTTTAAGCAGTTTGCCACAAAATAACCAGCGAAGAGCTGTGTCATGCAAGATTTTCATGGTCCCTCCCTACCTATTTCAAAGTCTGGTAAAACTGCTACTATTTGAAGGGTTTGTTCTTATAAAGTTAACCACACTGACATCCTGTAGGACTTTGTGCACTCCAGGCTCTGACTACGGGACCTGATGAGATGCATTCATAGGTCCCAAGGGAACTGGATGTAGTTGCCAAACCAGTATATATGATATTTGAGAACTCATGGCAGTGCATGGAAGCTCCTGCTGACTAGAAAAGGGGAAACACAAGCCCCATTTTTAAAAAAGGAAACAAGGAAGACCCACGTCTGTCTGTCTCACCTTGGTGCCTGGCAGGATCATGAAGTAGATCCTCCTGGAAACTACGCTAAGGCACAAGAACAATAAGAGGGTGATTGGTAACAGCCAACATGGCTTCACTAAGGGCAAATCATGCCTGACAAATTTGGTTGCCTTCTACAATGGGGCCACGGCACTAGAGCAACTGAGTCGTTTACCTGGACTTGTGCAAGGCACTTGACACTGTCCCACACAACATTCTTGTCTCTGAACTGGAGAAACATGGATTTAATCGATGGACCACTCGGTACATAAGGAATTGACTGGAGAGTCTGAGAACTGTGGGCATTGAAATACAAACACTGTAAGCTGAGAAAAGTTAGAAGCTTCTGTATTTTCGTTCAACTGTGTAGCAAACCTCCCACACTATTTAACTTGTTCTCACACTTGTATCTTCAAATTTGCATAGTGTTTTCTATGCAACTTCCAACACTATTTTCTGGAAAAGGTGTGCATTTTTGTTGCTGCATTGTTTTGCATTATTGTTTCAGCTATTTTTATTATAGCAGGAAGACAAGTGTTTTCCCAATGGTACGTTGTCTTTTGCTGTTACCTAAAAACCTCCCAGATATTTAGCATCAAGTTTTGCAAAGTACTGGATTAAGCATCACGACTTGAAATATTGCTGTAAAAAATTGTGAGGGTTTGTCTTTATGTTCTGAATGCTTACTTTCTAAACATCCTGATAATTCTAATGGTTTCATACTCCCACAAGCTAATATCTCAAGTCACAATATACTTAGAGCTAAGTTCAGCTTCTACAACAGCAAATGTCAATCCATACGTCAAACAGTCTCGACAATTTTTAATGGTTTTGATCCACTTATTGTCAGATCCAACCAGATCACCATTGTTTCTGATCTCATGTGGCTGACAGCTCATACAAGGAACAGGAAAAGTGCAAGCTCTGCCATTTTCTTGTTGCTTGCTTGTGCTCAGTAATATCTTCAATCATGGTTTCTTTGGAGGAATCATTTTAAGCCACTTGTCCATTTTGTGGAGGTTAATGTAGTTAAAACTAGATAATATAACCTGTAAATCTATTCAAGCAAGAGCATGTAAGAGTGAGGGCACCAGAAGCAATTTGTGGATTAAATATTAGTAAAACTTTATTTTTTTAATAGAAAATAACTGGAATCACTAATATGTGTGCATCTTGTGTGCATTCTGGTGTGCATATATCACACTCGGGAGACTACTGCTGATAATCACTAACTAAATTATTATATCAATATAAAATTCAAATTCTTCACATTATTTTCTTACAGCTACTATACTTATACTTACAGCTACTATATTTATTTCTGGTGGCACCGTTTAATCTGGAGTTCTACTGAAAACTCACTAGGCCTCGCAGCAAGGCCTAGTGAGTGTGAACAGTTAACGACTGACTTGTGTGCCTGAATGCTGGCATTGCCAAACCCTGAGATGCCATTCAAGTGAGCTCTCAACTTATTTGTGATTGGTTGCAACTAATTCTTATGGCTTGTTCCTCAGACCCAGTTAATACTTGTTTAATTCTGTTTCCCACTCCTGACTAGACTGCCTGCCAGCTTGCTGCTTCTTGAAATAAACTCTTACCCTGTGCTTCAATTTAGTATACATTTTGATTCTACTCTTAATTTCACTTTTGACTTTGGCTCACCTTCACTTTGTTTCCAGCCTAGCAGCAATCACTGAGCCCAGCTGCCATTTGTAGTATCTACCTCCAGATGACAGTTGTTTGATATTGTGTGAAAGTTGACAATATGAATCAAGAAGTGAAACTTTCACAGATACTGAACATGATTAGAAGCTGTTACTTGAAAATATCAAAACAAATTGAATTGAACACTCCTGTAGTTTTCTATATAGTTGCTGAAATGTGAACGCTCTGGGCATCTGCAGGAAATCCAGTGTAGTTCTCTATCTACCACTACAAATGCTGTTCAACTCACATAATGTAATCATTTCGGCAGCACTAGACCTCTGACTAATCACAAAGCTTTAGTAGGTAGGGCGACTTGCTTGCTATAATATTACCTAAGCTAGAGCACTGATAGTTTTCCTACAATTTCTGAAACTGGTGATTATGAACCTGAAAAATTTTAAGGGCAAAATGGAATATAACTTGAAATCAACCATTTTAATAACTATTTCTAAAATTGATACAAGTCCTGGTACTATAATTTATCAAGCATTAAGTCTTCAATACAATATGTTACATTAATAAAAGTTATAAAATCTATTCCTGTAATCTGCTTGAACAGACATACAGAAATAAAAGAATTACAGCCTCAAAATCTATGTTATGGCTTCCATTTAAATCTCATGTCCTTTTCCAATTTCTGGTTTCACAGCTGTAAAGGAGGCTATCTGAAAACCTCTGCAGCGATAGAAGAGCACTGAACTGAATCTTAGTAACTTGATCAAAAAATCTTCCGTGAAGGATCAGAGGAGATGGGGTTTGGGATCGCACTTTCCACCTTCCGACAGGAAAAGAAAGTGAATGACTGCAAGCTTTTGGCTTCTAAACTTAAGCAAACTTTCACACCTGAAAACAGAGATAATCTTCAGCACATTCACAGCCACTTGGATTTTGCTATACCCACGTACAAGGACTGGCATCTGAAGACACCAAGCACTGCTCATATGGAATGAAAAGACTACTTCAAGACTATCAACCCTTATACTTTGAAAATTTTTAGATGGCATTATAACTTGACAGTTCCTATTCAACATGACATTCACCTTGAGTGGAAAGTAATTTAATCACACTGCACCAGATCAACAGTTGTTGGGATCTAATTCAGGTTGCATTAAAGCCATCTGAGAGTGGCATTATCAGACTAAACTGTGACAGTTTGCTATCATCCAAAACCTGTCCCCTCAGGTTCCTGAACAAAATCTGTCTTCTGCTCCATACCACTCTATGGTGGAGTGCTTAACACAATACATCCTGCCACAGTGAATTAAGAGAGTTTTCAATCTTAAGAGTCTAAGTCAATGGGAGAATTAAGCTTATTGAGCATATATTGTTGAAGAAAATTTACTGTTAAGAGTTGCTCCTGTGAATTCTTGTTTGTGGAATCAGCAGCTTTCATGATGAGCTTACAAAATCCTTAACAAATCTCAGGATAAACTAGTGTTCTTCTTAAATCCTATTTCCAAATATAACTATATTATAAACTGGCATAACCAACTGGAAAGTCACTTTTTGCCAGCTTAATTTTAGTCTTGGTTTTGTTTGATCATTTATCAAATGGTAGAGCAAGGACAAATAGTCAAAGGAGAGGATGGGGATTCCTCCTCCAGTGGCACTGTTCTTGAAAGCATTCATAAACAATTACTTCGGAATATCTGAGAGTGAAGTGGCCACATACTGTGTAAATCTCTTCAACTATAATGTTACCTTGAGCAAAGTGAACTTTGACCTCTGTGCATTTTTACAGTAACAGTCAGAAATGCTGCACAGAATATAAGACGTGCATTATTCTCTAGTTAAACTTAGAGAAAAGTATCAAGGAAAAGACAAAGCATAATATTTAAGCAGAATTACTGATTAAGGTACTGACTGCTAAAGAGGAGATGTTAACTCTGTCATGGCTACTCTACATATTTTAATTTGTACAGCTGCAATTAAGGCAATAGTACCTGGAATAATTCCAATTCAAGATAGGAACTTGAGTTAGAATTACAAATGATGATGCACCAGTTAAGTGTGTAGAAAGACTTCGGATAACCCACCAAGTTTTTCAGGGGAATAGGCTAGAACTTTACCCTATAAGAGTCCAGTCTCATCTGAAGTATAGTCAAACTGAGACCTCAATTCTATTAGCACCACATTCAGAGAGAGTAGTGTTCGTAGTAATGCATTTCTTGAAGTTTGATATTTTGAAAGCTTTGGAGAAATTAAATAGTTCACATGGGTTGATGCCAAATGAGCCTTCAGGAATTCAACACACACACACACAAAAACAAAAAAAAATCCAAACAACAAACCCAACAAAATTCCCACGTACCTATCTATCTACAAAAGACTTCCTTTTTTACTCAGATTATTTGCTGGTTGACAGTTTTCCACTGTGTGTGCAGAAGACTGAAGTTCTAAGACCACAGTGGTATAAAATCATGGGGTAAGCGGTGCCATTTTTCCTTTCCAAAGAACTTGCAACTTCTTAGAATAATTTTCCTATTCTCTTGCTTTTTCTTATCACTGAGTTGTGTAACTGGGGTAGATAATGTCAAGGCTGAGGAAACATGCATAGTAATAGTGCAAAGACTATACCAGATGACTTTTAGGATGCAGTGCTGGAAAGTATGGTGTTAGTACAGAGAAAATGGATCCATGCAGGGCTGCTGAATCACTGCTTTGAAGAACCACCATTCTTCAGAGATCCTTCAGCTGATGTGAATACTAAATCACAGCTTACTGAAGAAAATTAATGTAGACGGAAAGACTATTACTTCCACTTGAATTCCCTGAAGAAGTCTGCAAGTATCTGGACAAAGAAATCAGGTTAGCATAATATTCTTGGATTTCCAAAAGTCACTTAGTTCCTTACCACAATCTCTGAAGAGAAGTAAGAATGCCATGGAATATAGCTAAGCCAATGAAAAAAAAAAAAAAGAAAAAGGGATATATGATCTATTTTCTCAGTAATGGCGTTTCACTAATGGAATCCCAAAATGGTCTCTGCTTGGCCTCTGCTGTGCAACATGCTCATAAATTATCTGGAAAGGGAAGGAAACACTGAGATGAATCTCTAAGTACCCTCCAGTGATGATACTAACTTGTTCCAGAAAGATGATAGGCACAGGGACAAGGAACTGAAAAAAACCCCAACCAACCAAAAAACCCCAACCAACCAAAATCCCCCCCCCCCAGCTCACTAGTCCTGACTGGGCAATAAAATGGCAGATGAAATCCAGCACAAATTAAAACCAAGAAATGATGAATATGTGTGAAAGAAATCTTAACTTTACAAATATGACAGGTTCCAATTAGAAAATTGACATGTAAATATGACCTTGAAGTTATGAGAGCTCTGTGAAAACACTGGTTCAATGCTCAGTAGCAATCAAAAAATTAAGTCAAGTATTAGGATTAAGATGGAACAGAGGAAAATATCGCCATGCCCCTGTGATTCTTATAGGCTACATGCATTTTAGTTCCAGAATCACAAGAACATAGAACAAAAAAAAAAGACAAGTAACAAGGAATCATAGTATAGGGTGACTTTTGAGTATCACTATGTAAGGTAAAATATTTTAGTTTAGAAAAGGGATGGCTGATAAAGTGGTAAAATGGAGAACCACTAAATCTTGATTGGCATAAAGAAAGTGAATAAGGAATGATTTCCATTCTCTTTCCTAGCATGAGAAGTACATGTTCAGCACACCTTTGGTGCACTGTAGGCTCTAAAATAAGAAAAGAAGATACTTTATAGAATATGTAGTTACACAGAAGAACTCCTTGCTACATCACATACAAGTTTATATGGGTCCAAAAGCAACTGAACAATTTCTGGACAAGAAAAGCACAAACCACCAAGACTTCTGCTTGTAAAGCAAGGCTCTGACAGCTACAAACTATTGGAGGCTGGGGAAGCATCCTTGAGAAGCTGGCATTGTTTATATACTTTTTGCTGGGCATTCTGTGATGACCGATCAAAGAAGTTAACCAACAGTCTGATTTTACTAGAACTATTCTTATGTTATAATTTCACGTTATATACACTTTCCCATTTCACCAAACCTTCTTTCAGAAAGAGAACCTATTAAGTTATTAAGAGGAAGAATATGAAAACAGGAAAAATTAATATTTTGGAATAAGGAAATTAAAAGTTCATATATTATGCAAGATTAAGAAAGAAAAAACAAAACAAACAAACAAACAACCCAACAACAAATCACAGAAGAGTGCTATATTGGAGTACCAAGTATGAAACAGACTACGTGTTCCAGAGGTGACAAAATAACAGTAGAAAAGAACCACCGGGAGAGGTGGATCAAATTTTTTTTCCAGCAGTGATGGTTTAGAAATAGAATTCTGTGTTCAGAAAAATAATCCTGGCCTGCAGACTAATGAAAGGCCTCTGAACAGCTAACATATTAACAGGAGTATTAGCAACGTGACAGCACTTTCAGATATTTGCCACAACCAAGAAAGAATTCAGAGGCTACTGGAATTCCTGGGAGTTTGTTTGGGTTTTTTTTTTGTTTTGTCTTGGTTTTGTTTGCTTGGGTGTTTTTAAATTCTTACTTAATTACATTTTCTGTTTAACTATGTCTTTACAAAAACATCTGCAACAACAGCAAAATGGAAAAGCTATTACTTAAAAGAGAAAGTAAAGTAGTAAAGCTGTGACGAAAGCCCAGATGAATGTTTATAACAAAACAGAAGTATTTTGACTACCAAGTTAGGAATTGGAGAGCAAATGATAAAGGCAGCTGAAGGTATAATTATTTGCCATTAAGAAACTAGCACTTTTCCAAAGACAGTTTTAGAGTCCGGATGGTGGTGGTGGTGGGGGGTGTGTGTGTGGTGTGTGTGCAATCCTTACAAATAAGATATAAGGAAAGCAATCCGTGGTGTTAAGCCATGTTACACATTCACAGATATGTGTGTGACATCTAGTGATCACACTATGTAAGTGCATTAAAAAAATGCTGTAGAGCATCTTTAGTTTTGCTTTGGGTATTAGAAGCAGAGACCCTCAGGTCATGATCAGTGCTGGGGAGCAGGTGGAATAAAATCAGGAGTATACACTACTTAACACTCTCTATATATACATGGTTATTTTCCTAAACCTTAAGAAGAAGGCTTATTAAGAGGGTGAGGTAGATCTCAGGTTTTAAAGTGTCAAGTTCTGACAATGAAAGAGAAAACAATTGACTCACATGCTCTTCTATTATTAAAGTTGATGTGCTTTCATTAACACTATCAAATATAACTTCAATAACTGAGGAAAAGAGACTAAATGTTGAGCTTAATCTGAACCCCAAAATCACAGCCCACCTCAGCTGCGAATGGAATTGGATTTGAGTTACAATGCATATGTATATGGTATGGTTCTAGCAGACACAAGGACACATGAAATCTTAATTCTCTGCATTTCCAACACTTCTAGTTAAAAATAAACTGCTTAATTGTCTTTCCTTCCAGGTTAATACAGTATATTTAAAATAAGTAATGCACATTAATGGGACTAATGGCATAAATTCATTTTTCATTGTCTTAAGAATAAATGAAGTGCATAAACGTACCTAATGCATATTCATACCTGAGATGTCTCTGTCTAAAAATTTCAGATGAAAGGCATGTGTCTTTACCCAAAGATTTATTTGCAAAGTGAAAGAACTCCTGGACTTTTGCAATTACACTTATTTGCTGCCTAGTCTATTTAAAGTGGTGAATACTCTTTTAAAAGAGCAGAATCTTGCCTTTTAGGACCAGCCAATATCATACTAGCTTTGCTCATGACAGCTTTAAAAATGTTAATATATGTCAAGAGGTCAATAGTGTTGCAAATTACATTAGTCAACCTTTTCTCTTTTAAGTGACTTACAAGAATGTAGCATTAACTAAATAAAAGGCGCATGTGTAATGCTCCTTTGGTATTTAAGCTGCAAGTCCGCTTTCCTAGATGAGAATGAAATATTTTCTTGTGGAATATGGCAATGCGAGGATTAAAGCTTCCTATTGTTCCTTTTTTTTAAGAAAAAAAAAGGAACAATAATGCTGTTTTCAGCAACATAGGCAAAGTGCTTTGTGATTCTGCTAATTTTCAGCAATAGGATGAGATCATGTAACAGAATGACTTTTATTACAAGGACTGAAGTATTACTAAGGCCTTTCAGAAGATTCCTAGTCAAGGTACAAGGTAAGCTCAGACGGAAGACAGAAGTACTCACATAAGAGGCCCAGAAAAATGATAAATATCTAACACAATAAATAAACAATGTGACTAGATACAGAATGAGAGAGACTACATTTTTCAGTGGAGGGCCACAAGGATGAACAGGGGTCTGGAGCATCCCTCTCATGAGGGCAGATTGCAGGAGCTGGATCTGTTTAGTCTGAAGAAGAGCAGACTGAAAGGGGATCTCATTAATGCATGTAAATATCTCAAAGGCAGGTGCCAGGAGGATGGTGACAGGCTTTTCAGTGGTGCGCAGTGACAGGACAAGGAGCGATGGTCTTAAACTATAACACCAGAAGTCTCAGCTCAACATGAGGAAGAAATAACTGCCACTGAGGGTGGCAGAGCACTGGAACAGGCTGTCCAGGGGGTTGTGGAGTTTCCCTCTCTGGAGACCGAAACCAGCCTGGTTGCATTCCTCCTCTGGATGGCCCTGCCTTGGTAGAGGGGTTGGACTGGATGATCTCCAGAGATCCCTTCCAACCCCAATGATTCTGTGATTTGCTTAAAAGTATTTTCTCCAAAGCATAATGCTGTACAGCATAATAACTTCCAGACAGCATCTTTTCTTATGTACAGTTATACTCAGTGTTGCATGAACTAAGCCATGACATAAAGCTTTTCTGAATTAGACATATGGAAAGGAGATATTGGTGAGAGAGTGAGAAAATATCTATACCACTACTGTCACATATGACTAGAAGAAGCCATTATGATACAATGCAATTCACAGTGTCATCTGATTACTAGTGGAATTGACACAAATTTGCAAAAATAAATCCAGTACAAAACTATTTATGGTTAAATTTCCTTGGACTTATATTTGACAACAAAAGCTGAGAACACTTCCTATCCACTAGGTCTTAAATTATCTACAGGTAAATCATTGCACTTCCTAAATAGCAAGCCTAATGCAAGGCCATGACCTCACCAATGCTTGCACAATCTTGAGACTTGCAGTTGAATCCTGCTGGTAGTTTTACATCCACTTGGCAAAGCTAGCATCAGATGTGCTTGAAAATCTAGATACCAATCTCAAAGAGCTACAAGAATGCAAATAAATATTTCCTTTATGTTCATTAAAATACAGATTTCTTATCAGTGTTAGCTGCAAAGATACACCTCTTGCTCAGTTTTGAGGGGAGGAAAGAAGGAGAAGGGTCAGAGTCATGGAACACCTACAGAAAGCTGTATCGCCCACCCTACCCCTCTCAGTCAGAGACAGCCTCTCCAACAGGGAAATCAGATGTGCCTAATGATCAGAACAGATGGAGATAAAAATTGAAGTCCTGAAGCATATATTATCTCGTAATTCTCACTAGCAGGTGGTTCTGAGGAATTTTGGAGAAATGCTCCGTGGACCTCATGTATAGTACCCATTCGGAGTTCATTTTGCTGCCAGTTAGTGCTGTAGGTAATCACCTTCTCAGACAGGTATTAGGAAAAAGTCTAAGAAAGAAGTCAACAGGACTATTAATCTCAGGTGCAATCGTGTTTCTCTTGCAGAGAGGCTTAGCAAGCTTCCTCACAATCTGAACTGCGAGATATGCTTCAGCCAAAGGCAAGAACACAGTAACTTTCATAAAGATTTTTTTTCCTTTACAAGAATGTCCATTCCTGATGACAAAAATTCTTGATTGAGAAAAACAGTGGAAGTGTCTGAAAATAACAGAAATGGGTGTATTAAGAAATATATGAATGCATTGGGCGAATTAAGCAGAAGTAGCACCAGGCACCTGGCAAATACTTTTGGTCAAGCATAAAGGCCAAAGGTTCAGCTTGTCTCCACACACTTAAAAAAAAAGCTATTTCAGCCAATACAAGACAAACTGGAAACCATTTCAATTGTCATCACTGCTTGACAATTTTGTTTGTTTTCTACACCTTAACTTTTTAATGATCTCTTGGAGCTTCTAAAAATCAATGACATGTTTTCTCTCCTAAAGAAACCACTCAAACACTCCTTGGAGACATGAGACGACAGATGGCTTTTTGTGGTTGGCTGACCCAAGCTGGATGCCAGGTGCCCACCAAACCCACTCTATCAGTCTCCCTGCTCAGCTGGACAGGGAGAGAGAAATACCGTGAAATGGTCAATATATGGAGAGGGAGGTCAGTCAGCAATTACCATCGTGGGCAAAACAGACTTGACTTGGGGAAATTAAATTATTACCAATTAAATGAGAGTAGGGTAATGAGAAACAAAACCAAATCTTTTAAAAAAAAAACGTTCCCCCATCCTTCCCTTCTTCCTGATTAACTTTGTTCCAAATTTTCTCTACCTCCTCCCTGCACTGAACAGCACTGGGGGCACTGACATCACACATCCCTGCCTCTCCTTCCTCCTCACACTGTTCTCCTGCTCCAGTGTGGGGTCCTGCCTACGGGAGAAAGTTCCCCACAAGCTTCTCCAGTGTGAGTCCTTCCTACAGGGTGCAGTTCTTCATGAACTGCTCCAGTGCAGCTTCCTTCCACAGGGTGCAGTCCTTCCAGAACAGACTGCTCCAGCAAGGACTGGCAGCACAGATCCTGTCAGCAAACCTGCTCCATTCTCCACAGGGCCACAAGTCCTGCCAGAAGCCTGCTCCAGAATGGGCTCTCCACAGGGTCACAGCCTCCTTTAGGCATCCCTCTGCTCTGGTATGGGGTCCTCCATGGGCTGCAGGTGGATATCTGCTTCACCATGGACCTCCATGGGCTGCAGAGGCACAGCCTGCTTCACCGTAGTCTGCATCACAGTCTGCAGGGGATATGTTATCCCAGAGGCACTATCAAAGTCGATGAAGGGTTTGGCCTTGGTCAGTGGCCCGTCCATCTTGAAGCCAAGTGGCATTGGCTCTACCAGACGTCAGGGAAGCTTCCAGCACTTCCAGCAGCTTCACACAGTAGCCAATCCTGTAGCCCCCACCTCCCAAACCCTACCACGCAAACCCAATACCCCTTTTGTGATTTTTCCTCTTAGAATGATAGTCCAAAAACTAATCAAAACCAACAAAGACATTCACACTTACGTTGCTGAATTTACACATAAATAATTTTGCAGAGAACCAAGACTCCTTTCTGCACAAAAGTATTACATCTATAAGAATTAGTTTTATTTATTTAAAAGCAATTTCCTTTTAATTTCAACATTCAAAATTCCAATTTATTGGTATGCTTGTATGCACAGGTATATATTTACAAATACAAAGCTGTGCTGTGCCTGAATGCTCAAAAATGACAGTACTTTTCCAGTTTCTGGCCCAAATAAGTGAATATTGAGAGTTACAGACTCCTGTGTAAATACAGATCAGTATAAAATACACTATCAGTATAAAATAAGCACTGGCTATGGGTAACACAGCAAGTAGCATGCAATGCATTATTGATTTATTGAATATTAATGACACCTGAAAAATGGTTCATATAATGTCAAACAAAAAAGATGGCACCTCTGAGTTATCTGTTTTGTATTGCTGTAAGTGGGATGTAAGTAGTATCTTCCAGAAAAACGCGTATGCTGTTGAGGAGCAAGTGCTGATGCACTTGATAACAGAAGGAAAAGAGGATTATAGTTGATGACAGCACACAGAACATGCTCTCTTAAAATATCTACAAGCTATTTTACATTCAGAAGTCCAAAATAAATAAGACAGATTTCATGTTTGATTTGTTCTGGCACAAATCTGGATAAACTAGAGTGCAGGGCTACTCAACATGAAGTTATTAAAAGAAAAATTATACCCACAGTCTAGTCGCGGGCAAGCACTCAAAAGCAGTCAAAGCAACAGTCATGAGATAGCTTTAGTTTATGGTAAGTATCTGACATTTTCATTAGTATACATTAGCAAGAAATGCATACTGATGTGCCAAAGTCTATAAAAAGCAAAAATGAACATACATCCCCCCCAAAAAATTACAAGTAACTTAGAAAGTGCTCCTCCTTTTTCATATTAGTTGTAAGCTCCTGTGAAGTTGCCAGCAAGTAAGAGTTCCCCTTTCCTGTTACTCTCTGCCTTCACAATCATAGAAACTTCAGTTGTATTTCTACACTTTCTTTTTTTTTGAAATGGAACTTACAGGTTTGGTTACACTACTTGTTTGGCACAGAACTGCTGTAGATACACACATGGTCTGAAGTATATGCAACTTTCATTTTTAAACCTCCTTTATATTTAAATTTTACTTTTGAATAGAAACTTTTAATTCACTTCTAAAATATGGGTTAACTTCTCAACTTTTGATTCAACACGCAAAACATCTCCGAATTCTCTAAATTATTAGCACATTGTTCATCTGTTAATCCCTGTATAATGTGCAAAATCAATTTCCAACTGCCTTTAAGCATGAATATATACAGTAACTCATATCTGAAAATATCAGTAATTTGTGTATAATGTAATTATTTTCCCAACCTTAAAGGAGTTAATATGTTTTGCTGCAACCATGACTAACCAGGAATTCAATATGATAGCTTTAAACAAAGCCATCTAAATTATAATTCGTGCACTGCCTGTTAATAGCTTTGGAACAAAGTATATAAGGCCACCCTAAAAAGTAACTGAAAGAAAATATGCCTTCTCTGGTAGACTATTTGGGAGATGATTAAATACCTCTGTTACCATCAACTACTGCATGGAATGCATTAGGAGGAAGAAATCAAGTACTTATCTGACTTTGAAAGCTCTCTAAAGATGAGCAATCGTAATACCCATATGGGCTTCATCTGAACTTTGTGACAAACCTCTGTATCAACAGAGCGAGTCCAATCTGACACATTTAACAAATGATAGTCCTGTAGTAGCAGGACACACGATCTGTCCATTTTTTGACTTTATAGATTTGCCTGTTATAATTTTAAAAATACAGACATAAAATTCAGAAGAGCCTTCAAAAATCAAGTTTCCAGTTGTGTTTGTCTTTATAGATATAGATGCTCACAAGCTTTTACCATGGATTTGAAATACCAAGCAATACTAAAATCTAATAGTACTGAGACACAAATATCACAGTTGTGCAACTTCACTCAATTAGGTGTCATCTTTGTATCATCTGACCCCAAAATAAATACTGGTTGTAAAACTTCAATGAAAAGAACTTCCACTGGAATAGCAAGCAAGATGCATGTTGTGTCATTTCTACATTCTTAAAATTGTTATAAAAGCAAAATTCACCATGGGAATTAGAAAGCTTTCCTGTCCCACAGCAAAGGTCTATGCATTCTGTCAATGCTACAGTTGATAAGCAAGAGCTCACCTTTGCTCCAAGAAGCTGTTTAGAATGAACGTAAACAGGCTTGGAAGCTGTAAGCCAGGGCATATGACTGTGAGCACTATAAAAAGCAGTGCTGTAGGTGCTGCATAAGAGAGGGTGGTGCTTGGTGTGAGGTTCTCCAGAGAAATGAACAGCTCATCTGTTAGACAGCATCAGACTAAGATTTGGAAGAGTTGGACATATTCATTTGTGGGAAAGAGAATGGTATGGTTTCTAAAAAAGTAAAATGAATAGAAAGCCCCAAGGAATAGAAAGCATTGGAAAATGCAGGGGTGGGGAGGTCAGGTCAGATTTTGGTCTGTTTGGATGGGTAAGATTAGCTTGCATGTTTCTGTTGTTTTTGTAGACCTAAACCCAAGTCTTAGATCATGATAAAAGTAATCCTTGCTCAAAGGCAACTGGTAAGAAAAATTGAAAATCTCTAACAAAGACTACTTACAAAAGATCGGTCAGTAAAGTAGGTATCAACAGGAACATGAAGTACAGTCTAGTTCAAAAACATCACTGATGCTGAAAATCAGATATAAATCATTTTATCCCAATAAACAAGCACAAATTCAACAGTTTTTAAGTGGGTTTTTTAGAACTCATTTTTATTTTTTATACTAAAACACGCTTGATAAAAAGA
This sequence comes from Pezoporus occidentalis, assembly GCF_034315485.1. Classification (NCBI taxonomy): domain Eukaryota; kingdom Metazoa; phylum Chordata; class Aves; order Psittaciformes; family Psittacidae; genus Pezoporus; species Pezoporus occidentalis. The sequence goes on along the minus strand of NW_026916159.1, from coordinate 814,964 downwards.
GCACACCTGAACTATTTCTGCACATAATATGACGTATTTATATATTTGTATATACATATTATATATTATTTATATATTAGATATATTATTACATATATTATTATATGCATATATTATATACTTATATATTACTTGCATATTTTTTATATATATATTTATATATATATAAGGAAGTATATGCCTTCTCCTGGAAGGCATGCTAAGGCACATGAAAAACAACAAGGTGCTTGGTGACAGCCAGCATGGCTTCACTAAGGGGAAATCCTGCCTGACCAATTTGGTGGCCTTCTATGATGGGGCTACAGAACTGATGGACAGGGGTAGAGCAGTTGATGTCATCTACCTGGACTTGTGCAAAGCATTTGACACTGTCCCACACGACATCCTTGTCTCTAAATTGCAGAGACATCAATTTCATAGGTGGACCACTTGGTGGATAAAGAACTGGCTGGATGACAGCATGCAAAAAGTTGCGGTCAATGGCTCAGTGTCCGGCAGGAGACCAGTAACGAGTGGTGTCCCTCAGGGATCGGTGTTGGGACCGGTCTTGTTCAGCATCTTTGTCGCTGACATGGACAGTGGGATTGAGTGCACCCTCAGCAACTCTGCCGATGACACCAAGCTGTGTGGTTTGGTTGATACACTGGAGGGAAGGAATGCCATCCAGAGGGACCTTGACAAGCTTGTGAGGTGGGCTGATGCCAACCTCATGAAGTTTAAGCATGCCAAGTGCAAGGTCCTACACCTGGGTCGGAGCAATCCCAGGCACAGCTACAGGTTGGGCAGAGAAGAGATTCAGAGCAGCCCTGCAGAGAAGGACTTACGGGGGCTGGTCGATGAGAAAATGAACATGAGCCAGCTTCAGTGTGTGCTTGCAGCCCAGAAAGCCAACCGTATCCTGGGCTGCATCAAGAGGAGCGTGACCAGCAGGTTGAAGGAGGTGATCCTGCCCCTCTACTCTGCTCTTGTGAGACCTCACCTGGAGTACTGTGTGCAGTTCTGGTGTCCTCAACATAAAAAGGACATGGAACTGTTGGAACAAGTCCAAAGGAGGGCCATGAGGATGATCAGGGGACTGGAGCACCTCCCATATGAAGACAGGCTGAGGAAGTTGGGGCTGTTCAGCCTGGAGAAGAGAAGGCTGCGTGGAGACCTCATAGCAGCCTTCCAGTATCTGAAGAGGGGCTATAGGGATGCTGGGGAGGGACTATTCATTAAGGACTGTAGTGATAGGACAAGGGGTAATGGGTTAAAACTTAAATGAGGGAAGTTTAGATTGCCTGTAACGAAGAAGTTCTTTAAGGGTGGTGAGGCACCAGAATGGGTTGCCATTGGAGATGGAGAATGCTCCATCCCCGGCAGTGTTCAAGGCTAGGCTGGACAGGGCCTTGGGTGACATGGTTTAGTGTGAGGTGTCCCTGCCCATGGCAGGGGGTTGGAACTAGATGATCTTAAGGTCCTTTCCAACCCTAACTATTCTATGATTCTACGATTCTATGTCTCAAGAAAGGAGAACCAAAAAGTTAGGATTATAACACCTGCAATCTTATCTTGACTATCTGTACACTTTTCCCAGAACTACTTCCTGGAGGAAGCTCTGGACATGCATATGTACTCCCACTTCTACAGAGCTTGTCAGAAATCAAATACTTATTAAATCACGGATGAGTATCCACACTGCAATACCATGGCTAATTTGTATACACTTATATTGCATAATCACTTGAAAACAGTCTTTGCTTTTTCATTTTTGCTGTGAACCCACACTTTAGCTAGATAAAATTTTGATTTCTTTCAGGCATAAGAAAGTAATTTATTTTTGTCAATAAAAAAAGAAGTGTCAAACTATTTATTCTAAATTTAAAAAAAAGCAACAAAGTTACAGAAACTTGTACAGCAGATTTTGTTTTTCAAGGAAGATTTACTTATCAGTAAAGTTATATTCAATTCTGTTCATGATCTAAAAGTAGTATCTTGTAACAAAATCATTTTATCTTAACACTCACCAAGGATACCAACAAACTGTCAGCAGTGGATATGTAACAGATTACTTCAGCTACTTACTTCTCTATAAACTACTGAAGAAGACAGAAGGAAAAAAAAGGCAGAGAAATGTCATGGAGAAACAGTCAGATTGTGTAAAGTGTATGTCAAGACAGTCTCTTGAGATCTCCATTTCTCCATACTTCTTATATCCAAAAGAATATCATCTATTTAACATGCATAATTCATTATATGCACATTAATGACATCTCAACCATGAAATGTAACCTCCTATTTTCACTCATTTTGTAATGTACAAAACCAGCTGTTTTCTTTTATCACAGAAGCATGACTATACCTTAACACATTTTTTTGCTTTTTAGTTTGTTAAACCACAGTATTGCACAAAGAGAGGAAGGGAGTCCTCTTAAAAATTACTTACTATGATGCTTGAAAATGAGATCAGGTATGGCAGCAAAGAGCTTTGCCCACATTACCAGGTCACTGAATTGATTAAAGAGCGTATTAGGGCAGATCTTAAACTCAGGACTGTTTTAAGTGGTTTAAGCGCAGAATATGATATTGTTGGTACACACATGCAAGGAAGAAAATTAAGTATAAATCAGCAAAGTATACTGACATCAGGATGATGTGCCCGGTCCAGACTCTATTCTATCAGATGCATTCAAGACTATCAAGAAAGGCATCCAGAAATGTATTATCATACAAAAGCCCAGTTGCAGAAAAAAGAAGAAAAAGATGAGAAGTGCAAAAAACATGGAGCCTATCTTCATGACAGAATACCTAATTATACCTCTCTCTTTTCTCATGGTTCAAAAAAGATGGAAGAGCAAGCCCAAAGGAAAACACTGCTTTTCTTCAGAATACACCAGTCTATCCTGAACTGTGATCACTCTTCCAGAATTAACAAAATTAAATCTCTTTCTTGGCCTTCTGGAGCACGCTGCAGATCCATCCACCAAGGAGCAGACTGGGACATCTCTATAAATTAATTTTCACACTTACCAACTTACAGTTTTGAAACTGTCTTAGATCTTGAGTTGTTCAGCAGTATTCAATGGTATAAAACAGAAGTGGAAAATCATGCCAAACAACCTTCCTGGTTCATGAAAGATATCTATCCCTTAGCTACTGCTAAGGGGACGATGTTTATGTTACTAACAGAAGGCCCTGAGAAAGTCCTTCCATTTTCCTGAGAAGTCACAATTTTGTTGAATCAGCTATTTAAAACATTGAAGCCATTGAAAAAGAGTTCCACTGGTCAGGGAAGACTTGAGAATATAGAGCGTTTACAGTGTGTAGGCTTATCACTGACCTCAAATCTTATTAAGCCAGTCTCTAATTAGCATAACTATCTCAGCAGTAAAGGATTAATTCTTCTTATAGTACCAAATCAGCTATTTATCACATTATCACTTAATAACTTCTGAGAACAAGTTGCTCAACCATTTCCTTCATATAGTCTTCCTTTCACAAAACACCTCTTTCACCCACCAAAAAACAAGCACAAAAAGAAGCCACAAGAAACAAACCAACCAACCAACCCCAAAAAGCCCCAACCAACTAATGAAACAAAACCACCCCTAAACAAAGCATAAATTTTCCTTTCCCTGTGCTTTTTATATGTGTTTCACTAAAATTTGTCCAAGAAATCAAGTAAGAAAGTCCCAAATAGTGGGAAAGCCTGTATTTGAGCAAATTGTGAGGACCTTTAGCTACAATAGTGGCTAAATTTCCAATTCTAAATACTCATAAGTGAAAGATGAGCAGTTTGGGATTAACAATGATATAAAAATGTAAAAGCTTAGTCAGAAAAGGGTAATGGAATTTTAACTGCTTTTATCACATTAGCATATGGAAGTTCAAACTTGTTGCAACTATTGAGAATGCATTAGTGAGCTCAGATCCAGACCCTGTTCTCTCTGCTTAGTTGAAATGCTACCAGCACATACTGCCCTAATGGTCAACAGATGCCTCTGGCTCAGGTACCTTGTTTGTATTATGCTGTTAAAGAGTAACAAAATACTACACACCAGCTAGTTCAGAGCATTCCACAAGTGAAGACAGCACTTACAGCTCAAGATATGGTAGTTTTCGAATTCAGACAATTTAACATTTTCAGAGAGCTACAAGTTCTGGACATCTCTACCTTGTATGTTTACATTTTAACAGCATAACAGTTTGTTACTGGGAATAACAATAATACTCATACAATGTAAAGACTTACTATAAGAAGGCTTATGACTAAGATGATGCAAGATGCTCGGTTACTTACCTGTAAACCATTAACCTATATGGGAACTTAAATGAAGAATGCAGTAAAAGTGTATCTCCATGAAAAGAGACATAATTAGCCATAAAAATTTTGACCACTGAATCAAGTGAGCAAGAAGAACAAGTGCTATGGGAAGCTGTCATAGCACACTGGAATTTTATGAGAGTACCATTAGTTCCTACCACCTTCTACTGCTGTAATCCTTGAAGGTAACTGCAAACAGAGCATGATTTCAATTTAGGAGACATCTAACAGACAAATTAAGCCAGTGCTAACTACTACTGTGATAATAAAAATATTACTTACTCAGCTTATGAATTTCGCAATACTAATAGTTACATGTGTTTCTTTATCATACTGAACAGATCTGACTGTTTCCCCTAGCCAATTTGTGCCATGCCTTAATGGTACTGCAGAAGAAAACTGAATGCATACATGAAACGAGTACGAAAAAAAGTAAAAATAGCTCAATAAATAAATAAATAAATAAATGTGTCATTAACTTGATTCCATGTGTCAAAACTCAGGTAATACTCTAAGCTTTCTCTCCCCATCCCTGATTCCTTTCTAATCCAAACCCCACTTCCCTAAAAACTGTAATAAAAGATTGTAAAAATACCATATATGGAATGACAATGCTCTAGTGTCTTGAAGTTTATGCATTTTGTTGACTACACTCTCTTTCAGAACAGTGTTCCATTCATAAAAATGACTGGCTATTCTGAAGCACAGTGTTTGCCAAAAATTAGTTCTGGCCAGACCTCTTTCTGTTCCCTTTCTTTTCTCATTCACCCGCATATTTAACCTCCTTGCAACATCAAACAAAATAAAAATATGACTTCTAAGAATCTTTTCAAGTCATTCGTAAAACTGAACAAAGCTTCAAACAGGTGGCTCTCTCTTTTGATACACAGAATAAGCCCTACAGATATATTTCAACTACACAAAAGTTAATGAAGCTTCCCAAATGCAAACAGAGGCTAACTTGTTTTAAATCTCAAAACCAGAGAAGGGACAAACTAGAAATGTCTGCAAAATATATTCACCTAAGCACAAACAACAAATGTTCCAGTTTTAATGCAAACAATAAAACATACAAAATAATATAGTATTTCTATAAATATATATTATTTATATATATGTTATATATATTAAATATATACATCTAAATCTATAGGCATTAAGGGGACAATAAAAGAAACTTAGCTGAATTCAATAGGCTTGTCATTGATTTTTGCAGCCAAAAAACCCCAACTACTTAAGCTATAGATGATGAAAGTTCAAACCTCAATGTTTTACACTCTCAGCCTTTTTTAAGTACTTTCTTCCTAAAGCCTTAATTTTTCGTCTTCCAAAGCATGTTCTCTGCAAGGATTCACCGTTTGAGCTAGCACGGGTTCTGCGGCATCAGAACTAAGCAAGACACATGTATCTGTGGTGTCCGAAAGCACCCTTCAGCCCCGCGAGCCCCTGACGAGCTTGCTGTCACGGCTTGTACATTTCCAGCAGGGCTTTTCAGACGGAAGAAGGGGGTAAAACCTCCTGCCGCTAATTCCCGCTCGGCTCCGGGCACCGCTAACCTGCGCCGCCCGCTCTCCTCTCGGCGCAACCATCAGAGCCAGTGAGGATACCGGTCCCGCCGCCGCCACCTCAGCGAGGGCAGCACCGCCTGAAGGGAGGAGGCGACTTCCGCCGGGGCCTCCCGCCCCTAACGGGCTTTACTGCCAAATCCCGCCCCTGCAAGGCTCCGCTCGTCCTTCGGTGTTGACGGCCGAAGGAGCCGGGCTGCGCTGCCGGGTTGTGAGGGGAACAAGCAGCGGTAGGGACGTGCCCGGACCGGCTGTTGATGCCGGTGGCAGGCCCGGACTTTATCAGCTCTTGAACCTCTTGAGCTTCACCTTCGCTGCCGGCTGGGTAAGGCAGATGTTACATAGAAACATGTCTTCAGCCCCTCTTCCACTGGCCCCTGAGTCAGCAAGGCCTGCCTAGCAAAACCCAGTTTTACACCTCTTCCTCAAATCCTGCCTTCCCAAGCCTTTAGGAATCATTCTCCCAGTTTATTTGCTACTGCAATAGGAATGAAACCGCTAGTACATACTGTGAAGTTCAAAAGAAAGATGTTCTCTTTTGCCACAGTGTCTGTATGGTGTTTCTTCATCTTTATTAACAGCTTGGGTTATTGTGTGACCCATATCTGTCCCTCATGCCGTACTAAACTTGAATGGGTTTTTCCGGACTACCAGTGGGAAATGTACCACTTTGGATAAGAAAATAAATGTTTTTAGGGTTTTTTTATAAATTTTACTCTTCACTTACTCTTTTAACAAAACCCCTAACAAAGTAGTAAAGTATAAACACATCCCATTTTTTTTTCCCTAAAAGGGACCTATATTTTGTGTGTGTGTTATCAAATACTTTCTTTCACATCCTTCATGAAGAGGCCCTGTAATAACAGCTGGGACAGACCGAGCTATACCTGCCTGATTGACTCACCAAAATCATGGTGCGCTTGCAGCCCGAAAAGCCAACCGTATCCTGGGCTGCATCAAAAGGAGCGTGACCAGCAGGTTGAAGGAGGTGATCCTGCCCCTCTACTCTGCTCTTGTGAGACCTCACCTGGAGTATTGTGTGCAGTTCTGGTGTCCTCAACATAAAAAGGACATGGAACTGTTGGAACAAGTCCAGAGAAGGGCCACGAGGATGATCAGGGGACTGGAGCACCTCCCATATGAAGACAGGCTGAGAAAGTTGGGGCTGTTCAGCCTGGAGAAGGGAAGGCTGCGTGGAGACCTCATAGCAGCCTTCCAGTATCTGAAGGGGGTCTGTAGGGATGCTGGGGAGGGACTCTTCGTTAGGGACTGCAGTGATAGGACAAGGGGTAATGGGTTAAAACTTAAACAGGGGATGTTTAGATTGGATGTAAGGAGGAAATTCTTTCCTGTGAGGGTGGTGAGGCACTGAGTAGGTTGCCCAGGGAGGCTGTGAATGCTCCATCGCTGGCAGTGTTCAAGACCAGGCTGGACAAGGCCCTGGGTGATAAGGTTTAGTGTGAGGTGTCTCTGCCCATGGCAGGGGTCTTGGAACTTGATGATCTTAAGGTCCTTTCCAACCCTAACTGGTCTATGATTCTATGGGGATTTTCCAGCATGTTCTGCTGTCTGTCAAGATAGCCAGGTAAAAATATACCAGCCTAGTCAACTTACAAAGTTTAGCAGTTTTGGCAAGGGGTGTGTTTTTGCATAGCCCAGATTTTTCCAGGCTTTATTACCGCATAGACTTTTTTTTTTTCCCACATATAACAAAGGCCTTGGTTTTATTGGAAATTCGTAACAATGGACTGCAGAAATCACATTGTGAAGTGGTTTGGGTGTTAGTGGGTTTTTCTGCTTGTTTTCAACCTCTACAGCTACTTACCATCCTTGAAGAAACCCAAACTGGTTTCTATTTACTCTTTATCATGCTTAATAGGCATAGAGCTTTGTTCTCATTTATCTCTCTTTAAGACATGGTCTTCAGATAGGAAGATTCTGCTTTCCTACTCTAAGGGTGTTTGAAGGATTAATGGGGTGGCTTCCTGTTTTCCATAGGTCTGTGTATACGCTATTTCTCTCTGAAAGACTTTACTTCCTTTGTGACAAATCCTGTTGTGAGGAGCCTTGATGAGCTGATGAAACAATGTTGTAGAAATACCTTCAGTCTGATGGGTATTTGAAGAAAAAGTGTGATGTAACTTTAAAAACTACATTCAGTACTTCAGTTTGAGTCAAGTAACCTCAAAAAGAAATGATTTCTTCTTGTAGAAGAATTTATGCTTAGTGTAATACAGAGGGGTTAACCTATAAGTAAAACTCAGCAAATGCCCTTTGTATTTAAATGTTACTTGTGCTTCATCAACAGTCTAGAGAAATACATGGCCAAGGATTTTAATTGCATGTTTTAGTATCTAGTACTTCCAAGTTTTTACTGTAACACAGCTTTGTGTCCTACCTTGACTGGTACAGGAGTATTACAAAGAGTGTAAAGACTGCCAAGACATTACCTTTGCACAGGTCAGGTTTTATGATCGTTGTGTAAAATGGCAAGTACAGGAAAGCTCTGAAGAGAACAATTATGCCTTCTTTTTGCATTTGCAAGGATATGCACTGTATGAGGAGACAATAATACCTATGATTACTCACATTTGAAGTTGAGTAACAATTTAATGAATAGATGGGAATGTTTTAAAAAGCTTTTGTATCTGCCAAAGTGAATCTAACATTATGTTTTATAGCATGCTGATTTTTGTATCATTTTATTCTAATATACAATAAACTTCTTGTCTCATTCTAATTATACATTATTTAAATCACACATAATAGAAATAGTCAGAATTCAACAGACTACAGGGAGTAAGCTGTTCTAGGCACATACTTCTAATGCATCAGAGTTATTTAACTGTCTTCTGGGCCCTAACATTTCTGAATGTCTTATCTTACATTTACAGTTTTCTAGATAAAAATGGGATGTGGTTTGGTTTAATGTAGCTGATACTAAACAACCATATTTAATTGCTGATCAGTGTTTTTTCCATTATAGTATTTTTAACTTTTCTGTTTGTAGTAAAACACAGTCTTTCCATACATCTGAAAAACAAGCTATGGAATCAGTTTCTTCAAGGGGTGTACCTTTTTGGTGGGTTATCAAACTGGACTGCATTTAATACTGACAAGTTACTAGTCTCAATGAAGGATACACCTTTTGACAAGGGATGTTCTAGCCCAAATCCTTGTGGCCATTCTGTTGAATTATTTGTAAGAGTTGGAAAATACTTGGGATTTGTTTTTGGTGGGGTTTTCTTGTTTTGTTTTAAAAGTCCAGAATTCTGGTTCTGCAGGCCTATACTTGTGCCTGGCAATATATTTCATTGCATGTGCTTAACGTGTGCTGGAACTAGGATGTCAAGCTGAAGTAGAGAGAAATGCCTTGTGATTCTGAATCACTTGCTAGTTAGATAATAATCCTCAGTAGCTTGCAAGATCTAGGCTGTACAGCTTGCAAAGAGCTATGTATGATGGTGTTTAAAAAAAACCTCAGCCAGTCTAATGATATATTTACTTAGCTCTTATTTCCGTAGTTGTTCAACAGACATATACCAATGTGCAGCTGCACTATATATGTTTTTACACTTTAGCTTTTAATGTATACACTGATCTAGTATTTTCTGTATAAAAGGAGTGATAATAAATTAGTTTTCTCTCTTCAGAAATTAAAGTATGGGTTCTTTGGTTGTTTTTTTTTCCAGAAAAGATAACTGACACCATTAAACTGACACCATTAACTGCTATCCACTTCAACATTTCAAAATAAAAAATCGAGCTCTCTACTATGGGAACAAATTCTGACATTAATTCTAACATTAATTACTCTCTTTAAGCTGGTTTTAGATGTATGATGTAAAACCACCCAGTTTTATAATATTGACCATTGCTTGGGGATGGTTTTTTTTTTTAAACTGCTCTGCAGATCTGACCCAAATTGTGATTTTTAATGGAAAAAAGACAACAAATTAAATACATGGATTAAAAAAATGTGATAATTAGTGTATGAATGCTATTCACAAAAATGGTGGACATATTTGATAGCCCAAATGCTTACACGCTTTTCTTCTGGATTTCATAATGGCATTATTTCAAATCAGTGCTATTTTCTGTAATAAACCCTCTATTCTGTAACTTAACGACATGCAAACACATTTGCATCTATGTCATATTAGCTGTCAGAAAGAGGTGTTAATTTGGAAATGGTGTTTTTTGGACTTTAAAAGAAGGACACTGCTTTTGATAAGAAGGATTTTAAATACACCTGAAAACAGAGCACTGAGCTACTCTGGCTCGTAAAAAAAAAAAACAAATTTTTTATCCCATCTAAACTTCTGGTGAGTCTTGATGAAAACTTTAAAAAGCTGGCTTGAGGTCTATGAACATCATTAATGGAGATCTTGTGGGTTTGGTTTCTAAATGAGGTTCTTGTCCAAATAACAATTCCCTACCTGCAACAGATGGTGAGGTCCTGTTTCCATTTGGCCTTTAAGCATTTGAGGAGTACACAATGCTGCAATATTCTTACATATATAGATTAACTTGGCATGCTACTACACTTCCATTGCTCCAGCTTTGTGCCACAGTTGCAAAAGGCCCTTTGGGACTCAGCTGGGGAACCCTTATCAAAATAAAAGCAAACTGCTTTGGGTTTGTTTGGTTGATTGGTTTTTGTTTGTCTGGTTTTTGTTTTTTAGCTGAAAATTCCTGTTAGTTTTATATCAGTCTTGAACAGTACAGCCACTGTGCCCTGTGGATCTGCATCTGGCTTGTTGAATCATCTTGGTTTTACCCCTAAAACAGAGGACCTGAACTGTGATTTAGATTTATTCTTGATTCACTTTTAAGTTGGTAGAGGGGGGAAAAAAGCCATTTTCTTCAGGTAACGTTGTCACACCAGTGCAGCAACAGACCACTTCTGCCTTTCAGCTCTGCCTTTCCGCTTACCTACGCTTTTTGCAATTAGAAAGAAAAGGAGTATGAATGTGCAGTGTTACACTGGCTCGCCAGGTCTTTAGCCATGCGCGGGTGCGCAGCTATCTCAAGCAGCTGGATAGTTTGGAGCATTAAAATGTCAAAAGCTGGCCGTTCTGTTCCGGAGCTGCGGCAGCTCCCACTGCTGAGAAGCGCCTCTTGGCTGGGGGCAGCTCCTAGGAAAAGGCACGGGTCGTAACTGCTTTATTGCGGTCTTCACGTGACTGGGGAGGGGAATTCGGTGCACATCTGAAAGGTGAGGAGAAGGGATCTTACGCCGCCGTCTCCTGGAGAGGCTGCCCGCTTGTGAAGCACCTGACGGGATGATATCCGTACCCTTACCAGGGCAGCGTGCTAGAGGCGGAAAGGCCGCCCTCCTACCAGCTCCCGCGGAGCCACCACCCTCGTGAGGCTCCCTCGGCGGGAAGCAGGCGGGCTGAGGCCACTTCGGTGCAGGAGCGGAGGGAACCGGGCTTCCCGTGGGGCCCCGCTCGGCTCCCGCCCACTGGCATGCTGGGAGTCGTAGTCCTCCCGGTGGGAGCCGCCGCTCTGCTTCCGGGAGCAGCTAGCGGCCGTTGGAAGGGGAGCGGGACCGGACGGACCGAGGCTCGGGTCACGTGGGGCACGTGTTGACTTCCTCGACAGGCGGGGGGCGGGGCTCCGGGAGCTCCCCGCGGTGGCGGAAGGTGGTTCTGTGGCCATGGGATCCCGAGGGGGCCCGGGCGGAGGCTGCGAGGGCCGGCGGTGCCTCTCCGCCGGGCTGACCGCACACCACTGACTCGCGCGGTCCGAGCGGGGCCTGGAGAGGTTTGTCCTGGCGCGGGGGATGGGCCGCGGGCGGGGCACGGGGGCTGCTGGGGACACATCGGTGGCCGCGGCCCTGCGGCCGGCCCCTCTCCCGAGGGGTGCTGGGGAGCTTCGTACCCTCTTGCCCCGTGGAATAGGAGCGGTTCCCCTGGGGACAGGGGCGGTTCTGGCCGATCTTTAGGCTCTCTTCTTAAAATAGAGGGAGCAAGTTGGTAGTAGAGTGTGATGTACGTGCCTGCCTGTGCTCTGCATGTGCAGCGTGGATAGGTTAAAGAGGGGCATCCCGTTGAAAGACGGTGAGCATGATTTAAAGGTACTGCTAGCGAGCTGGGAGTGGGCCTCAGGTAGGCAATAAAGCCAGTTAAAAACCTACACCCCATTAAGCTGAAAAACCGGTTGAGTTTTTGGAGCAGCAATTTATGTGTTAGAACAGGGGAATCTGGCAAAGGAAATGAACGAAGTAGGATTATTGGCACAAGATGTGGAAACAAATACGATGAAATACTGGAGCAGATTGGAATACAGGTGTCGCAGGCTGTGTTGGTTTGCATAGAAGTACAGGTGTAGGGAGTACAGGTGAGTGTTGATGTAGTCCTAGGTGCTAGTAATGCTTCAACTTTTCAGAATTTACAGCTTTAAATCCTGGTGTTTCACCTGGTAAGGAAGTCACTCGTCTCCTTAAATAAGCCTGCGCCCCACCAATTTGCAAGAGAGTGTGGGTTGGGCTATAAATCATTCCAGTGAGTGATTTAGGAGCTTTTGCATTTCTTGGGGAATCCTTTAGGTTCCTTGCTGCCCTGCACTGTGTGTATGCAGTAACATTGGCATGCTGGAAGCCAGGTCTGGGAGAAGCAGAGTGAGGGGCGGATTATTGTCGTAACATATTGTTTGCACTGGGTGCCAGAGGTTAGGTGCTCTTCTGACACAAGGGTTTTCTCAGGTTACAGTTCAGAAAAGTATAAAGTGAGCATTGGCAGAATACTGGTTATGTTTTACAATGAATATTAAATAGTGAAAAGGCCTTTAATACAGCAAAGGGGATGAACATTTTTTTGCAGCAAAAATGAGTAATAGAGGTAATTTTATGATTGCCTAAATTTCAGCAAATATTCTGATTTGGTTTTCAGTAGGTCTCTTTTTATATATGGCAGTATAAAGGTGGGGAGGGTGTGAAAAGTACCAGATCAAGTACACGAACAGACTGTATTTAGTATAGTCAGGGTGCAGAAATAGAATAATTGCATCTCACAGTGTTGAAAAAAACAGTACATGAAGTTGCAAATCCAGTAATATTTGTGATATCACTAGATACCTTGAATTGAGGATTGTGATTTATATGACTGGAAAATGTTAAGTGTGGGATGTCTACTTATGAAAGTTACCCTGAAAAAAGTGCAGACCTGTCTCTGCATATGTTATCAGTGTCTGACTTCTAAAGAAGAGATTTTGAAGGAAATAAGTGAAAAGGTAGAAGGGAGTGGGATAAAATGCAGTGTGGACGTACTTTTTGATACATGTGTTAATTCTTTCACAGGTATTTTCTGAACAGAGGAAGTCTAGATGGGCAATATTCAGTAAAACAGTTGCAGTGGCAGTGAGTTTGAGTTTGTTAAAATGGCGATGATGGGATTAATACGAGAGTTGGGGTAGTAACTAGCTTGGTGTAAGTCAATGGTGGGTTCTGCTGAGGGGAACTTACAGAGATTCTGTATGTTTGTGATTTATTCACAATCAGCTTTGCAGTCACTCTTATATTTTCATGATATGTTTATACTTTAATTGCATTAACTGTTATTTACATGATTATATAATATTTTTATGTGGAGTTCTTGGTGTGTAAAATCATAAATGCTTCCAAAATTTGACAGGTCATCTGGGAAGAAGTTTGAGAAGGGAAGTGAGGCATAAGTAACTTGGACACTCAGTCATCCACTTAGACTAGAACTTGTGTTCAAATGTCCAGGTTTGTCTGAAATAATGAGATGTAGACCTGAATTGTAGAATAGCCTAGGTTAGGAAGGACCTGGAAAGATCATCTGGTCCAGTCTTTTGTGGGAAAGGGAGCCTAGATGAGATTATCTAGCACCCTGTACAGTTGTGTGTTGAAAACATCCAGATGTTCTGGCAGGATGACCAAGGGCCATCAGTGTGAATCACTTTAACTTGCCTTTTAAGAGCTGTAGTAATATCTTATCACCAAACTTGTGAGCTTATTGAAAATTAATCTGACAGTTGGATTCAATGGGAGGAAATTTATGACTGAGGTAAGATCTACTGTTTGTTTTACAAAAGGAGATTTAAAAATAACCCAACCCAAACTCCCTTTAGTTTCTGTAAATGGCAGTTCTTTACAAACATTTTGAAATGGGAAGGAATTCACACCAAAAAAGTGTCTATTAAAATAATATTCAGTGTTAGCACATATGAGAACATATGGGGTTTTCAGCAACCTTTGAATATATTTACATTTGGTGCTAGAAAAGTTTAACAGCCAGGAGCCGTCTTGCTCCTACTTGTGTTTCTTTGCAATATTGCTTCTAGTTAGTTTCGAGATTACATTTAGTAGTTTAATAATCAGGATTGTATGGTGCTGAGAGGGCAATATTTGACTCCAATTCTTCTGTTCTAACACCCCCCACCCCCCCCCGCCCTTCCTTTCCTTTTCTGGTAGTTATGCGGGAAACTGGTTGTTGTGACGGCATCCACAGACAGGCAGATGGACTACATTATGTTGAGGATGCGTAGGGCTTGCAGATTAGCAGCGAAGGTACTAGAGTATGAAACTGTTCAGATAAAGTAAAATTTATTAAGCACTGTTGTCATAAAATGTATTTCTCGTGAGAGTAGATTATTTATTGTAAAAAGCTTGAGATTGAAAAATTGCCCATTATACCCAAATAGGTTTTGTTTGGCTCCTCTGGCTTACTCAGATTTCACAATACAAAGCAGAAGGTACTCACTGTAGTTCATCTGAGCTGAGAGGTAGTTACTTCACTTCCTGGAGGCAGCAAAATCTGTGCAGTTTGGAGGTGTGATTTTAGCTGATGTGTTGATGTGTTTCTGAAAGATTATCAGGTATGGTGAAGCTGCAGGGATGTGCCCTTATATGCATGAACTTTCAGGGAGTGCTTTGGAGCTGTGGACTTTGTCCATAGGGAAGAATAAGAAGTGGCCAAAGCTAGCAGCTACTGAAATGTGCATGTGCTGGTTTGTTGTTTTTTTTTGCTCTAGTAATGGAGCAAATATCTGTAAAAAGCCATGTTTCTCTCTTAGAACAGACTGTTCACAACTGGAATCAAAGAAACTGAGATTTCTGAGGGAGAGATGCGAAAAGATAGACTGGAAGACTTGCCTGGTTTATGTGTCGTATACTCCATACACTATGGAGTTTTGGATGCTGGCTGCAGGAACTCTTATTTTTTGTTGCTGTGCTGGAGTGTCTTACAAAAGTAAAGCTTGTACAAAACTTTTACAAAAGTAAAACTTCTGAAATGAAGGTGAGGGCTTCAATGCACTCATTCAGGATTCCTGTGGTTCAAAAGAATTTCTTGAACTTAATGTTTAAGTTTTATCTCTACATGCGTATATACAATCTTCTATGTAAGGCAGTGTAAACAGTACAGAAATTATACTCTTGTTATTAGTATTGGAGATTGTTCATGATACCACCATGAAGTCAAACCCCTTAAATCTGGAAGGTAAACAAAGTAAAATGGTTCATTCTCAGTAGCCTTAGTAAAAACCAGGAAAATACTGTGTTGAAATTATTTGCATTTTTCATTTGGAAATATTTTGAAAACCGTTCTAGTCTCTTTCAAGTCAAAAGGTGGGAAAATGGGGATCTGCTCAATACTGGGAAAAATTTAATGTAATCCTGCTTTTACTATTTCTCCTCCTGATCTGAGAATAGGATTAGCATTTCAAACTACAGGAATCTGTTTGTGCAGTGGGTCTGATTGCTGTTAGAGCCTCTGCATCCTGTGTTCCTCTTATATACAATGTGTTTTATATTTAAGTACCACCCATGGTGTTAATGACTAATATTTGTAAAGCTCTGTGAAGAGAAAGTCTCTATGTCTATTTTCCCATTAGTAAGAAATGGGAAAACATTCTTATTCTCAAGGTATTTAATACATTAAATCAAAGCTGATCTGTAACCTACATTAATCATTGATGAGCAATGAAAGTGGTTTCTGCAAACACTTCTGTAGTATGTTAAAGAAAATGTGATACTATATCTTCAAACTAATGCTTATAAACAGTGGAGATAATTACTCCTGTCAGAACTTAATGCTATATCCTGTCAACAGCATATTTGCTTGTTTGTATTTTTCTCTTCAAAAGCATAAATTATTTAATGCAAACACTAATACTGATACTAATTTAATGATCTTATTTTTAGAAGATTAAAGTCCTTTTAAATAGGCTCTTGCATATGCAGAGCAGTCTAATAAAAACTACAGATGTAACATGTTCCTTTGTCACAGGGAGAAGTTAGGGAGACCTTTTTGGGGATGGAATGTGTAATAAGTGGAATTGCAAATCTTGCTTTCAGTAGACCAAGGTGGACATCAGTTGTATTAATAGACATTAGCTTGTCTGTATACTACTTTTAACATTTTAGTGGGAAATCTTTCACTGATTATTCTTGTACAGAATCTCATGAATTTCATTATTTCATTAATTACAACTCCAGAGTGATCAAATTTCAGTGCTTCAGAGTAACAGCTCAGGGGCATTTGCAGCAGTGCATGAGTGTGGTTTTGAACGGGAGTAGCTAAACAAAATAAAGCACGGACAGAATCGTCTGTGCTTGGGCTCGGTGAGCCATCCTGCCAGTCCTTCTGGGACTGCCGGATTTGAGGAGTTGTAACTTTTGGAATAATCTATTCATGTGTGTGTCAGAAAGCATTTCTTGAGTTGTTGCTTACAGTTCATATTTATTAAATGATGTAATTTAATACTGGAGAAACTAAATTTGAATTCCTGCCCTTAAAGAGCAAAATCTAAGGCTACAGTTGCAGTCAGGGATTTCTTACGGATGTAGCCCTATTTTGTAAGGCTTTGTCTTCTAAGGGTATCTGTTTATTGCTTTAATATAATGAGAGAGCTTCTTGTGGAGAAAGTATTTGTGAGCATGCTTTCTGGTTTTGGTTTTTTCTTTTTCCTGACAACAAAACAAAGAGCTGGGTGATCTGTGCATTTCACTATGACCTTTATAGAACTGCTGATCTTAAACTGTTTAATGGCCAGGTTTTATTCTTGTATGAGCTTATATCTTTTATTGGCCTTTTAATACTGGCTTAGCAGGTACAGGAAAAGTAACTTTGTGTTATTCTTTTTCTTCATAAATAGTTCAGAAAGTCTTTTGCAGCATAAACTGTTTGGGTCTTGTTTGTTTTTTAGGTTGTGTTGATATAGTATATGTCAACATAATATATATACTTAGGTGTATTTATCAAAGATGCTATGATTTACCTGATGTGACTGTTTCCTCATGCTCATCTAATCTATACTGCAGTTAGTGGTGCATATAACTTACTTTTGAGTCATTGTGCGCCTATCCAGCACAGAAGTCGGAGTTCTTTTTGTCTTAGGAAATGTTTTATAGTTCTGTAGACTGAGATTGGAAACTTCTTGAAATATGCAATAAAAGGAATATTCAGTAAGCACAAGCAGCAGAATGATGTTTACTAGTAGAGTTCACTGTTGAAGTTTTACCAACTCATACCTGAGATTTGTTAAATGGATTTTTTCTGTAGTTATTTTCCTCTTCTATAAATTTGTTAAAATTTTGCAGAGTTTTGGGGTTTGGTGTGGCTTTTTTGGTTGTTTGTTTTGTTTTTTGTTTTAACTGTGTGGGTTTGTAGAATAACTTATGGCAAAGATGGGGAGCTATTTGGAATAAAATATGTGAAAACTTTTCAGATTGACTGACAACAGTGTCAGGAAATCTCTTAGAAATCATAGTGGCTTGCTTATTTTGTAAAGAAAATGTACTTTTGGTTTCACAAGTAATGCTCTTTTGCAAAAGTAGAAATGTCCTTTAGGAGGTAGTGGTAAATCTCAAATTTTGCTTGCTTACTGTCTATGCTATAGCTTTCTGAGGTGATTTTTTGCTAACCTTAGTCATGTAAATATTCTATTATTATACTTCTTTCATGTGATGCTCTAAAATTCTGAATAAATTAGTACTCAGTGGCATTTCAATTTCAATTTAAATTGATTAGGAAGTGATGTCTGTCTGATGTCTCAGTTTTGTTTCTGTGTTGTTGGGCAGGATGACAGTGGTGATTTGAATTGTGTTTCTTGTAAAGCTGAAACGATTGCAGTTTTTGTGGTTGTGGCACTGTAATATGGTGTATGGGTATCATTTTTTTCCCCTTTTTGATGGGCTGTTGAGCTTCCACTACAGACAAGCATGTTTCATTACTTTTTTTATTTCTTTTTAATAATTTGAGAGTTTAAAAATAGCATGATTCCTTCTGAATAACTCGCTGCATTTTGAAAAATGTGTGTTACAAGCCCCTTTGATTATGTGAAATTATATTCTTATCTTCTAAATAACATCCAGTGTTGGTTTAGAGAGCAGCAACAGAAAACCAGAGCTGAGTAATCCTGTAAACTGAGTTCTTTAAAGTAAAAAAAAAAGCTATTGTAACTAGCCCTCTTGGTAGGTGCAGGTTAAGTGTGTACCAGAATTAATAGTACTTGTGTATGCTGCATCTTACCGTGAAAGGCCTTGGAAGCTTATAAAGGTGGTAAGGTTTAGTCAGCAAAATACAGAACAAATATGGTCTTGTCTGCTGGTGTTGTCTCCTGTTTTCCCTTATTGCCATCTCCTGGTGGAACCGGTGTGTGCAAGAAATAGGGAATGCATGATGCTGAAGTTTAGGAGCTATAGGGAAGTGTGGGGATGAAGATGTATTTTATGTACAAGGTCACACAATCTGCAGCTTTCTTCTAGAGATAATGATAAGCTGTGACACTTCTTTAATGACATTTGGGTCTAGTTCAGAGAAAAGGAGATGTGTTGCCTTGAGAAAGCAAGCTCTTGGAATTTGATGAGATGGGTGACAACTCATAGGGCCCTTGGTACAACGTGGGAGGAAAAGCTGTTATGCTCATCTTAGAAGACAAAATCGGCAATTCTTTCAGTTAGTTAATGCTGTTTGGATGATGTGGTGCTTTTGGTCAAGGTCACCTTGTTCATGGAGCAGTGATATTCTTGCACTGAAAAGGAAACAAACCTTTTTTACTGAAGTATGAGGCAGAGCAACAGGCAAGGGAAGCGTAGGCTACCTCCTGTTTTGTTAGAATACATCAGTGTACAAGGCATCTGTTTGCCTTCTGAAGACAACCATTAAAAGGACTTCAGGTTTGGTTTGTAGTTTTTTCTTGTCTCTTTTCACTGTTGCAACTCCACTGCCATCTGTTTAGTATAAACGAGCTGTCGTTTTTTTTTCTCAAGTTGTCTTAACTGGCTTGGAGCAAATGGAGACAAATGTGGTAACCACACCATTGTTCACCTATAGCTGTACTACAGCTCTTCATAGTGCTGCAGCCCATGTGGCTTTTCCAGTGCTAGCACAGTGAGGGAAGTTTGACCACATGGATAAGCTCCAGGGTAGTTGATCCCTTTACCTCTTAGTATTGCTAAACAAATGACTGTCTAGTTTGAATTTAAATAACAAATACACAGTAGAGGTAGCAGTTGTGTTTGTGGGGTTGCAGTCCTACTGGTGCCTGTCTTTCCTGTGAAGTTGTGATCAGGGCAATTTCTTGTTGAAATAACTCTTTCCTACAATACAAACTGTCTTCATAGAATCACAGAATAGTTCGGGTTGGAAAGGACCTTAAGGTCATCTAGTTTCAACCCCCCTGCTGTGGCCAGGGGTGCCTCCCACTGCACCCCAAGGCGCTGTCTAACCCGGCCTTGAACACAGCCAGGGATGGAGCAAGCATTCACCACTTCTCTGGGCCAACCCATTCCAGTGCCTCACCACCCTTACAGTAAAGAACTTCTTCCTTATATCTAACCTGAACTTCCTGTTTAAGTCTAAACCCATTACCCCTTGTCCTATTGCTACAGTCCCTGATGAAGAGTCCCTCTCCAACACTATACTAATTCCATTCATTACAGAATTTCTGTTGGTTCATCAGGAACCTAAGGATTTTTTCAATGTGAAAAAATGAAAATCTGCTTTTGCTAAAAGTAGCATCAGCAGTTTGTTTAAGGAGGGAGGGAAATATTATCAGCTACTGTATAGCATTGGTTAGTATTGCATATAAATGACCCTAAGTAAAAATGAGCTGTGTCTTTTTTAGTTTGATTGGTTTGGGGTTTTTTGGGATGGCTTGTTTTTAAATCAACCCCCTGTACTTGTTCCTGATAACTAGTAACATTAAGGAAGATGCTGTTGGGGGTTTTCCCTTAAGACCTGGAGTTCAGGAAAGTATATGGAGTTTTTTAAAGATGCTCTTTCCTTTTTGAATGTTTTGCTGTGCTTAAATGACAAGAGTTGTAACAGAAACTCAGTCTAATGGTTAATTTACATTTGTCAGTCAGGTGGATTTGCCTAGTATTTTAGAGTAATACTTTTCTTATGGTCAGATTATTGTCAGTTTTCTCCATGCAGTCAAGAATTACTGCCTCAACATGCCTCAGGCATGTTCAGCAGGATATTTTCTACTGTGACCAAGTAAAGAATAGCTACACATGCAGCCTCCTTGAGGGCTAATGCAAATATACCTTAAGATTCCATTTTGAAGCTTGGGAAAAGTATAAATACTTGCATTCAAGAATGAAGGAAATCTGGCACTTGTGCTCAGGAACCACAGTACTTAGTTTCTTGCAACTACGATCTCTTTTACTGCTCAGTGCTGGCTTGCAAAAACTCTAATAAGATATTCCTTTGGAGCTCAAGTGTTTGGTACCAGCCAAATTGTAGGATGGTGTTAAATGTTAATAAATGTGAATTTGGGGGTTCATAAATCTGATACTCAAAATATTTTTATGAAGTAACAGTGAAAGATGCTGCTTTTCTAACCAGTGTATTTTCACTGTATAAGAAGTTTCAGGAATTTTCTTCAAGATTAAGTTATTTCCTAATTCTTCAGTGGTGTCACAGACAGAAACACCCTGCAGTATTATTTGGAAGCTTTTTAGACTTAGGGCTCTTGATGGATTTGTCTCTGAAAATTTTGCACTCTGTCTTTCTAATAGCTGTCATGGAGGAGTTGGTGGAGGATGACATCTGTATTTTGAACCATGAAAAAGCAGACAACACTCATAAGAGAGATGGGGAGATTCCTGTTTCATCTTACAGCGGAGACGAGTCTGTTGCCTCACACTTTGCACTTGTCACTGCATATGAAGATATCAAGAAACGACTTAAGGAGACAGAGAAGGAGAACTCCTCCTTAAAAAGAAGAGTGAGAGTTCTAGAAGAGAAGGTAAGAAAAAAGTCTGTTTACCAGCTTCTGCTAGCAACTGCTGGGTTTTTTTTGTTCCTGGCTGGAGCAGATGGTTAAGTACTTAAAGTATGTACTTTTTCCAAGTTAAGTCCTGGTAAATTGTTTCATTTGCTTGATTGGAACATAGTTTGTTCCTTTGGTACTCTAGTTACATCATGCTGGGACTTTTGGTTCTTACTGGGCATGTCTGTGATGCAGTGCAGAAGTGCCCTGCAAAGACAATAGCTTTGATTTGGAAAGACACGTAGGGTGCATTGTGTTGTTACTGTATTTCATCTACCTCTTTATGATGTTTATAGAGGTGCCAAGTATACAAATTGTCAGAATCCTGGAACTTGCCTATTGAAAGAATTTCTTGGGTTCAACTTGCTGAAATGATAAGGAAAAATTGGTTGTTAAGAATGGTGCTGATGTGGAAGTTAACAGTTACTTGTAAAATAGTTCAGCTTTGGTTTTTCTCACATAAATAATCTGAAAAAATCTTTGCTTAAGTTATGAGTCACTAAAAAAATCTTCAGTATCCTCTGAATTTTCTGTATGTGGTGTCCTAGTATGCTCAAAACTCTTCTTCCAAAAGGCAGTTTGTATATGTCTAGAAAAATGGGATTTAGGGATTGTCAGTGTGACTTCTGATGGTTTTTAAATACAGCAGTGACCTAGTGAGCATTAAGTATGGTTAGAGACTGCAGAATTTGTAGACAGCCTATGTTGCATTATTGTGCTAAAAATTAAAATGTTCTTAGCTTAAAGTTGCAGGCTGTGCTCTTGCAGTTCTCAGTATAACATACAAAACTACTTGCTTCTCATGTCTGTTAAACTTCTAGCTGCTTGGTTCCCGACTGGAAGAGGAATGCAGTTCAGTTGGACGTGAACAAGTAAATAAGGCATACCAAGCCTATCGAGAGGCCTGCATTGACAGAGATAATCTGAAAAGCAAGCTGGATAAAATGGTACACCTGTTTAAGGAGTGGCATGCATGCATGATATAAAAGTACTGCAGAGTTAATAGATTTTACCGTAGAATTAATATTATTTGCTGAAAGTCTGTGCTGTTTGTTTTATCACTCCTTTAGGTTTTTAAAGTACATGACTGTACTTTACGTAGGGATAACAGTTGTAAGTATCTCAATTTTATTGCTGGGCTAGGTTAATGCTAAACACTCCAAAGAATATTTTTTTTCTTAAAAAGTTGAATTGTCAGGATAGAAAAACGCTTCACAAATGGTTTTGTCCCTTCTCCCTGAAAACAGGTGAAAGAATGTTCAGAATCCTTGAAAACCTTGAATGAACAGTTGCAGTCTAAAGAAGTAGAGCTGTTACAGCTAAGAACTGAAGTGGAAACTCAACAAGGTATGCGTTCGGTTACTTCATCTCAATCTATACTGACTAGTCTTAATGGTGATGTTACGATCTTGGGGCATGAAGAGGTTTCACCTATATAGTGGCTTAGGTAAGAGAGGCGTATATTGCAGTGAGGTACTCGAGAACACGTGTGTTTGTTCTAGTAAACGGTGACATGCATGTTAGATTATCATAGGCAAGGAGCTCCACAGTGAAGATCTGAGGCTGTTCTGTTCTTCTGTTATTTGAGAAATATACACAACCTGACAGTTCATAGGCTAGTGTGTACACCTCTGGGTCCCACCACCCTTTCCTCAGAGTGGGGCAGGAGCATACTTGTTCAAGTATCAAACTCCATTCAGTCAGTACCATTTCCTCTGGTACCTGCAGATGATCTGCTATATTGCTTTGTCCCACTGTTAAGATGTGACAGATAAAAGTGGCTGTTGTATAGCAGTAGCTGCAGTGAACCACAGTTACTTAAAGGGCTGGTAAATGAGGAAGGGTAGAAAGATGGTGGTTGTAGTGAGCCTGGTGGAAAGAAGGAGGAACAATGTGCCTTTGCAATTCCAAAAGCCTGTATCCAGCTTCTGTTACTCCTGTTGCAGGGTGCTGTGTAGATGATAGGGATGTAAAATAAAACACTATGGAAGAAAACAAAATCCGTATTAATATAGTTCAAGAAAGGAGAACAAGAAAGACATCTATATAGAGATATGGGCTGTACTTAAGATTCTGTACAAATGTAGTCATTTGAAAGGCACTTGTAAGTATTCTGTGCTTGAATTGGATTTCTTTCCAAGAGGACCTCAAGCATGTAATGCACTGTTTCAATTGCACAAGTTTTTAAATCTTGAAGAACAAACCGTGTGTAGTAGTAGTAGTAGTGTCATTGATGACGACTTCACTGTTTAAGGAAGTGAGAAGTGCAGAGTTTATAAAGAGAGGCCTTATTCCTAAGTGGGCTCCAAGTACCTTGTTAGAAAAAAAATCAGTGAAGTTTAAGCTTGTTTAAACTGTTAAATCTGGGACCATGTAGTTGAAGACTCAGGGATTTTCTTCTTGTCATGTGCTTCCTTTTCTCACCATCTAATGCCCTACTACTGCTTTGATGCTAGGATAGTCTTAGGTCTCTTCTTACAAGTGAACATGTGAATTTCTTCTGTCTAATAAGACATATGTAACTTCTAGGCTTTACCCTTTTGTTTTGGCTTATCTTTAGTTGCTGTCTTCGGAACTTCTTAATACTAAACTTGCAGAAAACTTACAGTAAATTATGTTACAATATAAATCTGAAGAGAAATAGGCTTTTGTTTTCAAAGCATGTAAGAAGTATGTGAATTGGTGTCTATATCGTGTGCTTGCCTTTAATGGATTTTTGTATTTCTAGTGCCTTTTTATGATGTTACTTCCTTTTTCTTTATGTAAAGTCTCCAGTGCATTCCTGTAAAGTAGGGCTTCATACTTTAAACTCAGAAAATAGACCACTTCTCTGCCGACAACTTTACCAGTTGCCCTGTTGGACAGACTGCAATTTCTTCAGAACGTACAGTATGATGTTTTTGTAGGGCAGGGGCTGGTTGGTTGCTACATGGTGAGTTACATTCCTTGAACTGAGCCTGAAATCTGATTGTCTTGTTTGTCTTCTTTACAGTGATGAAAAATCTGAATTGTACTCAGTCCAACTGGGAAATAGAGAAGCTGAACAGTGACCTGAAAGTGCATAGTCTGGAACAGGATCTAGAAAAACTCAAGCAAGAGTACAACAGTCTCAGAAAGGAGTTGCAAAAATCCAATCAGAAGGTACCTTTTTTTTTAAGGAATTTTTGTATTAGTAGATTATTTTAAATCTCATGCTCAAGCAAAATAAAGGGAGAAAAAAGGATATATCTGAGTGAAAGGTAAACATCTTAGTAAAATTAACCTTAAATATCCTCATAGGCTGTCTTGTTTCTTGGAAGCAGTAACAGGCTGCCCAGGGAAGTGGTCATGGCACCAGGTCTGTCAGGATTTAGGGAGTGTCTGGACAATGCTCTTAATCATTAGGTTTAGATAGTCCTGCAACGAGCAAGGAGTTGAACTCAATGACCCTTATGGGTCCCTTCCAACTCAAAATACCCTTTAATTCTACATTGGTGAGATTTGCCAGCCATTCCCATGTAACAACAGAAAATAAAGCTTTATGATTTCTTGTAAGCAGCTGTTCACATCAAAGTTATTCTGTGTTAGCATTTGTCTTGGGCTGGACTACTCAGAAAGTCTGGGCAAAACCAGACAACAGAATCGACACCGTGCTTATATTAAAAGATGTCGTGAAGTTTGTTTAAGCAGCTGTAGCACTTATTTTTAGAGTAGTAGCCTGAACCTTGTCAGGAAAGTACCATTTCTGGTGCACTTCCCTGCCTTTTTGAGAGACTCTTTGTGTAATGCAGATGTTATTAGGATCTCAAAAGTAGAATTAAGATAGCTTACCAGTAATAAAATGTATTAAGTTAAAGTCTGCTGCATGCTTACCGCTTCACATCTTACTTTGATGAAAGATGCAGTGACAGTCTTTAGAAGTCTGCAGTCACACTGAAGTTACACAATAAATTTGAAAGATGTAACTGTTACGGTTTGAAGTGGCAGGCTTCAAAAAACATTCCTTTTGGTCGTTATACAATCACGATTTTCTAATCTTGATTCACACAGTGTTTGAGTGAGTCAATTTTCAGGGTATGTAAGACTCACAGATAGAATCCATCATTCGTGGCCATTATCTGCCTGCAAACAGGATTTGTTTTAATTTCAGAATGTTTCTTTGGCACGTTTTCTTTTGGGCACATTTACATTATTACAGAAATGTACTTCTGAATCACTGCTGCCTCCTGTGCCTTGCATCACAGAGTAGTCTAGAATATGGGAACTCTATCACTTTAGGATGAGACTAAGATGCACCTGGGCTTTCAGGGATCCGACTAGACCTAGCCTCAAGTCCTTCTCCCCTGCTTCCCTAGCAGCATATACAGTTGTGTTGTTGGGGTATCAGCACTGGATGCATCTGCACTGATGTGCTGCTGTGAAGCCACTCTCCTAGCTTATGTGGACAGGTTTATGTGCATCGATTGATTGCCTAATGCAAGGTTTATTCTGTGTTTTTTCCACTAGGAGGAGATAAAGCACATTACGAGAAAGGCATGCGAGGTGTTCTGTGAATTTCTATAACAGTTAGGTTTATTTTCATTTGTATCTAGACTTCTTTTAGGTGTTTTCAATAACTTGTAAATTCCGAAGGCATACTATAACTTGTATGCGGTTCTGGGGTCTTCAATAGCTCTATAGACTAGAGTAACAGCTATATAAGTAATCAAAGATTGCTTTGTGGGAGTGAATGTATCTGGAAAGAACAGACTAACATAGCTGTTGTAAGGAATACTAGACTTGATGCTGTTTAAATAATGCTTATGCCAGCAGCTTTTGTTACAAAGAACAAATATAAGGAGTAGCTTCTGCCCCCCAGCCTTTTTTTTTTTTTTTTTTAAATACCATTTCTTTTTGATCCTGGTAACTCTTTAATATAGGAAATAGAAAAGTATATTGTGCCTTTTTTAACTATGAAATTGAATCATGGCTGGTGGTTGAGAAAGGCTTCAGGATGGGGAAAAACTGTCAGGTGCAATACAGGGATATGTGATCCATGGGAATGACAAGTCAGCATTGTTTCAAACCCAGCTCATATTTTCATTACTACTGGCTTTAATTGCATCAGTTAGCATTTTCAGATATTTTCTACCTTAGGCAAGTATATTTCCTGTTGTTAAATATTCAGGTTTTGCGTTAACAGTTGATGCAGTGTGTATATTGTATTGACAAGTTGCTTGAAATGCATATAGGCTATCATGAAATCACAGTAAGAAGTGACATAACAGCTTTGGCTGAATGGAACAAGTAACAGGAAGGGAGAATGAAAAGGGATATGAATGGGAAGTTATCACAGGTGAGGGTCTACAGAAACATGACTAACAAAGCGAGCCCAATATTTGATCTATTAAACTGTCCTGTTAACTTCAGTGAGGCTGCTTGTATGCACCATTTTAAAGCAGCTTTTCAGACTCAAGGGATAAATTATGTTGTGTCATAAAAGTAACTTGTAGAAGCAAATCTATACTGAAACAGTTTGGTTTAATTTAATGATTAAATTAATGGACAGGGAAAGAACAAGAAAAGATTGATCACTCTCTTTTTTTTAATAGAAGTCAAAAGCCTTTCTCAGTTCTTGCTCTTCAAAGAATTACAAATTCCAAGAGCTCAGCTGTTTAAAAAGTAGAGTGAATATGGTTGAGTATGGTGAGTACAGTGGCTGTGCAACACTTCTATTTAAGTAGGTAGTTTTAAGCATTTTTAAGCTGAATTCTTAGTAGAAGTCTTGATGTCTGTTTTGAAAACCACTGCAATGAAGTCTACTTTGAATTTCAGTATCAGCAAACTTGTTGTTTCACTGCAGTGTTTGCTAATAGAAGATCTAAAATCATATATTCATTCTGTCTCTGTCTTCCCCGCACTCTGTTATACAGGACCAGGCCCAAAGTGAAAGTCCATTAAATGGAGACATCCTTCGAAGGCAAGACATCCAAAGGTATGAAAATCAAGTGGCTTTCATGTTTTAGTTTACTGAGGGACAGTTATTTGAATAGATAAATATTCTTGCAGCCTGTTCAAATGTGTTACTTCAAATTACATAATGTAATGTCAAGTCTAGGCATACTGATTTAGCAAGATCACTGTAAATTTCTTATGTTCGGCTGATGATGATGATGATAAGAAAACATTTACAACTTCAGCTTGTACAGAAATGAAAGTTAAATTATCTTGGATTTAAACCCCAGCCTTTTAATAACTAGTTGCCTTGAGGAGGTGGTACATAAGCTTCCAAGTCTCATCCCAGCTGTAAAATATCTTCATTCTGCATATGGGGCGGTTTCTGTGTTTGTGTAGGTGATGGCTTCAAATCTTACTCAGGAGTTGGAAAGTACAGTCTTAACTTAGTGCAGTGCAATATTTCTACTACAAGACATATATTGAGCAGCTATTATGTGGTCTATGCAAAAAGAAATAGCAATTTCCAGAAAAATTCTAAAATACTAGAAAGCATTTGTTCTCATTTTGCAGTCATTCAAGTAATAATTGTGCTTAAGATATGAACTCCTGTATTATCTTTTCTTGAGTATGTGTGCCGTATTAAAAGTAGGTATACCCTTTTTTTTGGATGCAAAAGAACAATTCCTGGATGCACAAAAGTTCCCAGATATTCTGTCCTGCAGAAATTAAATACTGACTGCATGTCCTACACCCAGCTATGCCTGTTTGTGTACTTACACGAGTTTCCACAAGAGGGAAGAGTAGTCCTTCATAATGACAGATTGTTCAGCGCAATACCGTGTTGCTTACTTAGGTATTGGATTGGAAAGGAAATAAGTCGCTGACAAGAGAACAGTAGAGATATTTCTTTACATATGTTTTCTGGTGTAATGATGATAATATTGTATCCACTATAGCCAAATTACACTTTCACATTTCACCTTGAGTGGATAGCGAGCTCGCAAACGCGGTTTCTGCTGCAGCTTCATAGACAGTCTTACACGCCTAGAAAAAGGTGTTACCTCAAAGTATAGAAATTACCTCTTTGATCTTCCAGAGCAGATTTATTCCACAAAGTGACATTCAGGTGGCAACCATCTGAATTAGCATACGTACAGTATGCTTATTGTAATAAGACATAAATAGTGATTGTCTAATGTGTACTGAACGTGTAAGCACATCCAAAATCTGTGGGAAAATACTTGAAAAAGTTCCTATGCAAGACATTTCCTGCTGTTCGTGGGACATGGAGGCATTTGCAGTTAGTTAACTTTCAAAGATTTCACATTTGTTAGCAGCCTGCAAATCTGACTTTACATTCTTGGTTTGCAAATCTACTTTGCCATAGATGGGCTGTTATATTCCAGGTTTATACTGTATGTTAGAAGGCAGTACAGGATACACTTCCAGGCATGTGGAATCTTTGGTTTTCAGTTGCAAATTCCTGGAAAATTAGGCTTTGCAATGGCGTTCTACATCAGTGTCCATAAAACCAATTAAAATGGTATGTGTGATTTAAGTGGAATTCTGGTACCTGCATCCCTTCGCAAGATGCCTTTAAAAGCATTAAAGACACGTTACAAAACTTAACTAGCACTTTCCTTCTGGTTGGTGGCAGATGCTGAGCTGTGCTTCCATTTAACGCTTCTGTATTAAATATCAGACTGGTTTTGATGTAACTGAAGTTTGTTTGATCTTATTTTGGAGACCAAACCACATGAATAAATGAAGCAGGATAGCCACATCAACTTAATTGAAACATTGTCTCATGTATTCTGTTGTAAAAAAGCCACAGGTTTAGCTGAACTTCTGGAAGTATCAGTTCTGAAAATTTTAACTTTGTCTATCAGAATTGCTGATTCCTGTCAGTTTCCTCTGTTCTTTAACAGAGCTCTTGAATCTGAGTGTTTGCATTCCGGGGAAGTACATCAGTGCATAGAAGAAAGTTTAATTTCTTCGGTTTAAGAGAACTCGTCTAGTGTTTACTTGCAGAAAAGAATCATAGCTGTTTCTCAGACTGCTTTTGAACACATCCGGGTCTGATCAATCTCATGCAGGAGTGATCCTAGATTGCTATTTTAGAGGGACAGAAATCTGTATATATGCATGTTTGAAAATAAAGTTGATATATGGCCTGAAATAGTTCTTAAGTCATCTCAACACGAGCTTGAGATCGTGAACTGTTTTCAAATAAATGTCTTTTAGGTGACTATAGTGAGGAAGAAAGAAATACTCTGAAAGCTCTCACTCATGATACTTGTCCTCAATAAAGGTGTTTTGATAGAATGTTAAGCATTAAAAAAAAAATCATTCATTTCATGTTTAAGTAACTGCATCCTTATGTCTTTGAACACTAAGTTAATTATTAGTCAAAATAAATGTGGTGTTTGGTGAGCCTTTGCTTGAAGTTTTACCAAGAAGCATATGGTGATGGCTCTTTGATTATTTATTTATTTTTTGTTTCATTCATGATTTCTTTTTACCAGCTATTAATCTGAAACTTCAGTGTTGGAATAGTGCTGCTAAATATGTTTCTCACATTATGGTGCTTATCGGAGAATGAATTGGGTCCTTATTTTTCATACTGTCTGCCAGGGCAGTGTATTAATATAAATTAGAGGACTCGAATCTGAAACAGATGTTCTGTATTTTAGTTTGGTCTGTGTATGGGTGCTCAGTTTGGATCTTGGGTATCTTGTCTGAATTCACTGAACAAAGTGAGTGGTGTAAAGTCCCAAATAATGATTTTGATTCAATACTTACAACTGTGATCAATTAACATTCCTAGGAACATATGATGGCATGTGCAGTCATTTATCAGAAGCCATTCAGAGTTAGTACTCTGCCTTGGTTGTAGGCTAGTGTCCATTTAAATGTATTTTTTTTAAAGTGTTCCTTTGAGATTAATTATCGTCTGATAAACTAGTAGCTTCCAATAGTGCAGTTGGCAAATCTGCATCATATTTGGGAACTGGAAATTATGATTACAATCTAGTATGTTAATACATTATATACTGTAATATGCAACAGTCATCCCTCCATTTATGATGATCATCAGTACTGCTCAGTTAACTTTGAATTATGGTACTCTAGCAAAATCTGTAGTGTATGTCTGGCAAAATCATTAACAGCTAATGCTGGATAAGCATTATTAACATGCTGTTAATAGGCATGAGGGCATTTTAGAGGTGGCAGTTACTTAACTTCTTACAAATGTTTGTTTTGAAAGCTTGCAACAAGCATATTGGGAACTGAAGAGAGAAATGTCCAATTTGCGCCTAGTGGCTGATGTGCAAGCTGAGGTCCTACGAACACTGAAAACAAACCCAGCAGCGACCAAGAAAGGCAAGTCAGTGTTTGCAGTCACAGACCTTACAGAGCATTGATTCAGGCTGTACCATTTTGAAAAGAAACCAGCTATCATATCTTATCAGACTCTGATCAATTGAAGTTGATAAGCTAGACTGTATTATAGTTCCAGCCTACCCATTTTCTGCTTTTGCTTCTGTCTCATACTGGTCAGCTTCACACATAAAGGTGTTGCTGATGTGTTTTTTCTTCAGTACTGTATTCTGTTCCCCTTGTGGCTTTTTTCTCAGTCAAGTGTTGCTTATGTGCACAAGGCTGAGGTGTTAAGTTTACTTGTATTTGACCTTTTACCGCAACTACTTCATATTAAGGTGGAAAAAATCTTTTTGCAGTCTTATTTTCCTAGTATAGTATATATAAAGTATTAATTTTAAAACCAGGCTTTAATAGACTGAAATTCCCTTATGGTTGGCCATTTATTTATGTTGGTGTTCACAAAAGCTCCCTTTTCTAGCAAAATGCTATGAAAAATGACATTTTCTAGTGTCAAAATACTGAGGCTACAAACCTGCCTTATTTCTGCTGCTACGTTGCAAATAATTAAGGGGAAAATAATTTCCACATAAAGTATGTATAATCACTGTAAGCAGCTCATCAGATGGTTCTTCTGTTTCATGCCTATGTTTCTCTCAAGCCAAATACTTTATGAGAGAGTGTTCTTACTATGGTGTGGCCAGACTCTCAGTCTCGCTGTTTATTGCAGTGTTTGTTTCCTTTGTTTTATGCTCACTGCAGAAAGATGGTGAACTTGGTTACAGTATGTTACTGACAGTCTCCGATGCCCCTGTCCATTGCAAGATCAAGACATTTTGTTTCTAACCAGCTTTGACTAGGTGAGGTAATGATGGGATTCACCTCCAGGTGAATCACTGCCTTTGTGGCCAGCAGTGACTCATGATCACTCCCTGGTACTTGGCTGATAAACTATCAGCACATTTTATAGACTCGTATTGTCCCCAGGTGAGTGTGTGTCCCTGCAGTTCCAAGACACATTTGTCAAATAACTTCAGCAGAGAAACTGGGAACTGGATGAGGTTTTAATCCTTAAGCCTGTCAAGGTTTGATGTGATCATACAATGTCTTTCTGTCTTTATTTTTAATTGGGAGTTGTCTGTCTTGCTACTGCCAAGTACTGATTTCTCTCTTGTCCTGCTTGGTCAACAGTCTG
The DNA here is from genome assembly GCF_034315485.1 of Pezoporus occidentalis. Taxonomy (NCBI): domain Eukaryota; kingdom Metazoa; phylum Chordata; class Aves; order Psittaciformes; family Psittacidae; genus Pezoporus; species Pezoporus occidentalis. Next base: position 783,355 of record NW_026916159.1, on the reverse strand, counting down.
ATTTTCTGCAGTTGTTAATGCAGTTACGTCCACAGTTATAAAAGGCATTATTGATCAATTGGGAAACAGCAGAGTTTGGCTTTTTGCTCTGTAGGCTTTCTTTGTGATTTTTCACAAGTATGTAAGAGTGGGCAGGTCTGGCACAAATGAAAACAGGATTTAGTTTTTCTGTTTACCTTGCTCATCAGCCACACTTAATGAATGCAGTGCAGACATATCTGTGCCTATAGAAAAATCTTGGCTTATGCAAAATATGGGTAGAATTAAGTCCACTTCCTGTATCTGTGGTACTATCTATTTTACCATACACAAATAGTTGCTACTGTTAGAGGTGCATTAAGTCTGCAGAGCAAATGTATGAATTGCTGTGTGTGTGATGTTAACAGTACAATTAACATGCAGATTCTGCTTAGCTGTCATTTATGTATGGAGGCATTTTCAACAAATGTACCTCTGCCATTTCTTACATTTTCAATCCATTTTCAGTGAATTTCATTTTTCTTGAACTTCTAAAGAAAGGGTTGTGCTTTAAGTAGTTACTGAATACGGTCTGAAAATATATAGCTTGAAAACCCTGACATCTCTGCTGTACTGCAGCACATTTGGAGAGGATGAAAAATGCATTAGATAATGTCATTTTAAAATACTATTTTATCTTTTTCTGTTCAGCTGCCTCTACTGCACCAGTGCAATGTGTTGACTTGAACATTTCAAAGCTGAATTTGACATCTGGGGTGGTCTGTAAAAAACTCTTCCTGAATGATCAAGTACTCTGCAATGCTGTATCTCCCCCTCTGCCAAGAGATGGACAAATCCCACCTGAAAAGGTGATTCTACAAGCATGGACAGATGAGAGCCCCATTCCAATGGATGGCAAGACGTTTCAGGAACACCATTCGTATGGAAAAAGCTCTCTGGAAGATAATTCCTGGGTATTCCCAAGTCCTCCAAAGCCTAATGAGAATGTGTTTTGGGAAATGAAAAATAGATCAACTTTGCTAAACTGTCCAGCAAATTACCTTGATCAGTGTAATCAAAACTGTCTGCACAAGAGTTAAAGAAGTTTTAGAATGAACCAAGGCATTTTTAGAATGGTTGTGAATAGGCACCTTAACACTTGAACTTTTAAAGGGGGGAAACAAACTGCCTGAAATGGTGTTTATTTTTAGTTCTAGTTCTGAAACAGAAAGCCTTGTCTTCCTCTGCTGTAAATCAGGAACAAGTTCCTTGAAGTTAAAGCTGTGCTGGCATAATGTAAATAGAAAGAGAATGAGCGTGGGGCTTGGATAATCTTGTACTGCAAATGACACATATTTGCAAAAGATGACGCTGAGAAGTGAGTTCTTGGAATAAAACAGAATAATCTAGTTCTGTACTTGTTTGCTATTTGTATGTCACCAAGAAAATATCTGGTATCCTGTGTTAATCTTGTGGCAGCTCTGAGCTGATTTTTTGACAGTGGTTTTATTTTCCAGAGTAAGATATGAGAATTGGATTTTCTCTCCCTCCTTCCTTTCAGTTCACTTCCTGTTTTCTCTGGTTTAGAAATGCATTTTTGTGTAATTTTTAACCAAGAAAGGTGAGATTTTCTTCTTCACATCTTGATTTTATATCAGTGACAAGATTAAAACCACTCCTAGGCTGTTCTGTTTAGACTGTACCATTTGGGGCTTTATTGTGAATTACAAAGGATTGTAGGTAGCACTGCTGCACACTGACTCCTGCTTTTCATCCCATGTCCCTTCATTTGGGCTGTAGGAATTCTGCACACCAGGTGCCTGCCACAGAACCACCTTGTTCGTGGTGCAGTCATCCTTATTGTGCCTCCTTTACACAGCGCCAGAACCAGGACTTTGTGTGGTGGTGAAGGCTACTAACTTGTTTTTTATTAAAGAAACAAAGCCTTAATTTAAGTAGGTGTTGCAGTGTTGTTCAAATACACAGTAAGTATCTTTGTGGTATCATCTTTAGTATGCCACTGAGAACTAGAGTTACATGAATTGAAACTGCCTACTTAGACATTATGGGTGTCTAAATACTGATGTTCTTTTTCTCCTCCTGAGGCCAAGAGCTATTGTTAGGCAAATAGAATTTATGCCTTTTTTTAAAAAAGAAACCTGTTCTGCTTCATATCTGGCTTATTACAGCATGGTGAAGTGAAATGTCCTGACCGCTCAATGCGTTTGTATTAGATCCATGATGCTGAGCTTGTACTGGGCGGGAAGATACTTCATACTTAGTGTGTTATTTACAGATGTGTGGTTGGCTGGGTGAAGTATTCAACGCACAGGTCCAGCTTAAGATCAGTGTAATAAAAATTAATGTCACAGCTATTTAGTAGCAAATTATCTTTAAATTGCCTGCAGATGCACAGGTAAGCTACGACTGCAGCACAGCCATAGTAATGATGGGCTGTAAAAGTGTCACTGAGGTGCTACATGGCCTGTGTGGTTCCAGATGCTTTCTTCCCTGTGAACAAAGTACTTCATATGAAGCCCATCATCTTCTCTTTCAGTTTGTCTCTCAAAGGTGAAAAAATGCCTTCTAGGTACCTTCTACTATATTAGTGTGCAGCATACATAAATCATGTTTCTCATTCACCAGATATTGTTTTTATCTTTCTGTTATCTTGCTCACGTCTACTGGCTTGTCTGTGATTAATGGAAATGGTGTCATGCTGGAATTTATTCTGACCAATGAACACAGCTGACTCAGGGGAGTACAATCTCTTGGAAAGCAATAGAACAAAACCCAATATGCATAAAACAAATCCAAGTCACTAGGCTTCACCTGATAGAACCAACTACCTGTGTAATAACAAAGCAGCAGAAACCATTTCTTATGTGGCTGCATAAAGCTCTAAGGTATCTAGTTCTCATGTAGCTTACTTTTGGGGTTCCCCACCTCAACATTACAGAGGAGTTTTATTATGTATTATCCAACAGCCATCAACATGATTAATTAATACTTAGATTTGTGCAATGAAGGAATTCTACTGTGTAAGATTTGAAATAAATTTATTTTTGTTTGAAATTGGTTTCACTACAAGTCTCCTTTCCATACCTGACCCAAAAGTTTTTACTCAGTTTCTTGATTGTGTATAAATGTAATTCCAAATACAAGCAATTACAGTTGAGGTTCATCCTCTTCCATTCAGGAAAAAAAATAACCAAACATCCCCTGTAGACTGCTTCAATCTATTCTGGGAAAAGCTGGATATTGGAAGTTGAAGGATTTCAGTTACCTTAAGCTACAGCGTGTGCCTCTGGTTTGACTACTTGTGTCTAAAGTCTCCTGGTCAGCCTGTGTGATAAGGAAACTTAATTTTAAGCTTCTGTGTGCAGTGTCTGAGAATTTGTTTTGCCTTTGACTCGGTTTATCTTCTGTGCTGCTTCCTGTGATGGAGGAGGGAGCAGCAATGTTTGCTGAGAAGGGACTTCAGAAGTGCTGCTGCTGGAGCGAGGAGCGCAGGCTGATGGTGAGCTTGGTGTAGGCAGCATTTCCAATCCAATCACTCATTGCTGTAGCCAAGCTGTAACAATTGAAAAGGAAGTCCCCAGGTTTGAGGTCACTTGGGAGCTAGCTGGCTGCTGAAGCATCTGTTGGGCTGAAGCATACAATCAAATTCTGACTCAGGATGGAAAAGTCATTAAAACCCAAGCCACTAGTGGCTTACACGGCTCTTTTCATTTTCAGAAGTGAAATCTTTTCATCACAATGACAGCAGATTACATGCAGAAGTAGCTGTAGTAAAGGAGTTCTGGTGGTTTGTGCGCACACGTGCATTTGTTATGTAAACCCATGAAATTACATAAAGGACAGACCAAACTCAAATACATTAAATGATGCCCACAATCCATTAACTTGAATGCAAAACAGTTTAAAACTTCTCCCTGCACTGATCTGACAATTCTTAATTTAAGAAAGCACCACCAGTTAAATTCCATTTAACAGAAACCCAATACAACTTTGGGGGCAAGAGGGAATTGTTGCTTTACATGTTTAAGTGAGCATACAGTGAGCTGACGAATACGTATTTGGTGAGCTGGACTAACCCAATGACTTGTATGTAAACTTCCACTGTTCGATTCATTTAAAATGTTTTAAAAAATCTCATCATTTTCAGTGTCCCTGCTGGTTTTGCAGGTTTACAACTGATGAGTTTCTGTGAACTAAGAGTACTGAAAAAAAGCAAACTCCAAAATTAGCTGTGATGCGCCGTCAAATTTTTACAGCTGGAAAAAGAGGAAAGCAGTGTGATACACACAGTTGGAGTTAAGTTACAGTAAGACAACACCAAGTGATGTAACAAAGGTCCACATCAGTACAATATGAACTACACTAGTGATGTGAAGCAGATTAATGTTATTTCCAAGTCAGCTTGCAGCAGACTTTGAGACTCCTGTGCTCAGACGTGAGTGTTAGTACTGATGCTATGACCTAGTGAAGGAAGAGTGAAAAGACTCACCTGCATTCTCTTCTGATCTTCAGCCCAGCTCTGGGAAGAACACTGGGCGCAGAGTGGTAAGATGTTTCCCTCTCGCTTTGTGTAGTTTGGATACAAAAGGCATGTGTGGTTTGGGTTTCTTTGGTTGTTTTCTGGTATTGTTGAGGTTATTTTTTAGGGGTTGGGCTTTTGCCCCTTTCTTTAGGTGGAGCAGTGAGCTACTTGCAATTGTATCAACATAGGACAGTGGAAAAAAATATTCTATTACTGGCACTAAAGCTAAACCCTAACTTCAGCTGAGTTGCATTTGAACCAGTTAAAAATCTGCTGTGGTAAATGTGATGTGAACTAAGGTCAGTGTCCATCACAATTCCTTTCATTATGTCTTAAGCTGGAAGAGACAATGTGGTTCAAGCATCAAGATACAGTAATAAAGTGGGAAAATGCAAGTGTTCATGTATACATGTTTGATACAGGGGAGAAGTATGAAAGAAATAACCAGACATTGTTACTGACTTTTAACTAGATGGAACGCCTATTTTTCAACTGTATTTGACCATTTTTGGACCAGCAAAGTAAACAGACATCACAGGAATTACTTGAGGGGGAGTATGGCTGTACTAAATACGAGGCAGAGGGGGTTTCTAGCTGACATTAATCGTCTGTGGTATCTCAGACCGCAGCTGTAGGGAGTACCACGCCGCTTTGAAACCCCTGTGCATTACAAATTGCCACTCATTTTTCCTCTTGAGTTTTCATTTGGGCAAACCTTTTAAATAAGTATATGGCACCTTTTTCCTCCTGCCTTTTAGGTCTTGCATTTGTAGGGGGCCTGTCTCAGGAGTTTGAAGAGAGCTTTAATATGCTGGAAGAGTCCAGAAGTGAAATCCATGGGTGTCTGGGGTGCTTGCCCAGTTCTCCGAAGCGCTACAAAGGTGCTCCTGTGCTGCACAATCTGAGACACACACCCTGCAAGACTGCTGGGAGTCAAATCACTGTTACAGTTGTAAGACCTTACTACTGATGTTTCTTACATTGACTAGAATCTAGGGCTGGTTCCTGTTAACCCCAGTAGCAAGGAGAGGTTGCAGCCAGGACAAAAACAAAACTGAAAGCAATTTACTAGTATGAGTTTGTCATCTCACAGTACTCATTCTTTCATTTGAACTTTAAATAGAAGATGTAAATGCAATTAAAATACAGGATATGGCACAAGACATTAAGGAAGTGAAAGGTGTGAAGTGAGGAATTTGACACTAGGAAACATTGCATTAAGGCCATGAGTTTGTTACAGAGAAGCTGATCCCAGAGCCAGGAGCGAAGTCCAGCTCTGTGTGTGCCACGGTACACACAGGAGAAGCTGCAATAACCCAGTTCTTCCTTACACAGTGTAGGTAAAGAGAAACAAAGGGCTGACACCATAATTCAGCACATGCAACTTCAGAGCTTATCAGTGCTGATAATATATATAATAAAAAGTTTTAGAGACTATTTCTAGTGAATCCATTTATGCATTTGAGAGTTCTACAATTCAGCAGCTTCAAGTACCAGTATAAAGAAGATCCTTTGTTATGCAAGTCCCTATTTGTAGGGATTTTTAAGTCCCTATTTAGTTTCTGCAAGAAGCAACCTGCATCTTACACACTTGGGTTAGTTGCTTACTCACCTTTACCCATAATAATTTTGCAAATGTGGTCACTTGCCCACTCCTGAAGCGTGGAAGCTTAAACAATCCATCTTCATTGTGAAATAGGAAAGCAGGGGAAGATGCTGCTCTTGGTGATTTGCCTTCTCCCTTCCTGGGGAAGGTTTAGGTCAGGAAGACTTTTCCCTCTAGTGTCACAACAGTCATTCTGGGCTGCACATAGGCACAGGACAGGCAGCTCTTCTGACACAGTGGTCTTAAAAATGAGTCACAGTGTAGGCAAAAGTGCTGTCAGGTTCTTGTATGGTTCACAATTTTCATGAAAAAGATGAATCAAACTGGTACAAGAGGCTTTTCTGCATTTGCCACCTTTCTCTTCTAGTAAGAGCATTCTCATACACCCTCAGTTTCACATGACAAACAGACCAATTTTAATGCATACCCAATTAGTGATCAGTTAATACAACTTCAGTTATTCACCCTGAGGTTTTGCTGTAGCATAGCTGGCCACACAGAACTAAACACAGGCTTCAAATTCCCAACAGCCATTTGTAAACGAGTAACAACGCCTCGAGTCCAGGCAGATGAACAGAGTGCTGCAAGTTCCCTGCAAGCTGTGACAGCTTGCCTTAAGGATTTCATTACAGGGAATTAAAATATTGACTTTTAAGCTCAAAGATCACTTTATTCTCCATTCATCTCATTTTGTGTATTTCAGTTAAATTCCACACAGAGGGTACAGATGACCTAAGTCCCTTTTAAATCAAAGTTGGATCTAAAATTTGAAAAGTTAATTTTTTAGTTTTAACTACACATTTGAAGTGACCTTCTGCCTTTTTTTCTTAATTCCAGTTGCTCTGTATTCTTCTCTCTGCTTCAAATACTCTGTTTTGCATTCTTCATAGAATAATGGATCAGAATAGCTACAAGACAAATACATAATGCTGGTTTTCATCTTGGAATATGGAACAGATACTGTATGAATAACATTCGGAACTGATCTTCCTCTCACACCCAAAGGAAACTGGCCTAACTGCAGTGATAAAATACCGCACCTAGGCGTTAAGGTTACCTTTGTAAACTCTAAATACTGAGATACTGCATTCTCTCTCACGACATCATAATCCTTTTTAAGCCTCTACAGTGAAGCCATGAAGAGGAAAGGTAGAAAAAGGGGAAGACAGTTGGCATTTCAGTTCAGGGAAGTAATGTATTACTTGCATTTACCTTCTGCAGCACATCAGTCTGCTGCAGAACACTGACATTTGTCATGCACCTGAGCAACTACTGGGAACAGGTTCAAGTGTATATCTTGAACAGCATGTAGCTGTTTGTAGCTCCTTGACCATTAAACTCGATTCATTTTTTTCTCACAGCTTTGTTTTCAAGTAGAGTTATCCAAGCAGTAAGCATTTTTTTTCAATGGTATTTTGGTTGGGTGCTGTTGTTTCGGATATTAAAACCGAATTAATTCTTAAGTTCTCACTGCAGTCAGGCCTGAACTCTTGCCTAGCTGCCTGAGTTTCTTCATCAGTTCCCAAACACTTGAGGATACCTGTCAGTAGTTCAAAGCCATTTAATCTTAACCTCTGGTTTAACAGGGCAGGACACACATTCCACCAAACCCCAAACCAAGACCTTTCTTTCCCCCCACCCTCTCCCTGGGAAATTCAAGGATCCCACATGCCAGCCTCCCCAGCACTGGGGATAAATTAGGACTCTGGAAAGAGACGTTTCAATCCATCACATCATCAAGTTGCCCTCTTTAGTATGTAACAATTTCCCCGCTGCTGCTGCAAGTGCTGTTCACAACAGCAGGGCATTTTCAGGACAGTGACTAAACTGAACTGTTCAAGAAGCAAAATCCAAACAAACTTATCCCACACAGGTAACACAGCACAGTCAGCACAGTGCTGTGTGTCATCTGGGCTGAGAATCTGTGTCTGTCAGCATTTAAATCAAGGAAATCCATACCCATCACCATTTAAATCAAGAGGATGCTTTATAGCCATAGGGCAGCTTTATTAAGGCAATGCAACTCTGTCAGTTAGGGCCCTGACCTTCACAGTTTATAATGAAGCAAAGATACAGTCTTCAGAAAATACACTGAAGTCACTAATCCCACATAACCCTTCAGAGAAGACTTAAGATTTCTACTCATTTCTAGATCAGTATAGGCCAGGCAGCAACAACAAAAGAGAACAAAACCTCATGAGGTACTTACTAGCCAACCAGACAGTCTTTCAGTGCCGTGTTCTCCCGCCGACACTTCACCACCATCAGAAAACCAGTTTCTTGACAGCACTTAGTAAATGCTAGGGAAAGAAAAGAAAAACAAAACCCACCAAGTTAGGAAATGACACTGGTAAAGAACTCCACCTGCGTGTGTACTCTCCCATATAAAAATCCACCTTCTTGTATCCTGAACGCTACTCCTAAAACACTAAGGAGGAAGTGATCCACACACTTCCTCGCACTAAGGAGGAAGCTTCACACAACCCCTAGGGGAGGGTCACCTGCTTGTCCTTGGCTGTATTGGGATTTTGCTAAAACAGTTTACAACTGGAAGTATCATTTGCTAAAAGTGCTGATGACAGTTTTAAGTGTCCTGCAGTCAAAGTTACATATTTGCAAAACTCTGCAAAGAACTGATGTCTTACCTACCTCAAACATTACTTAGGAACACTTAAAACGTGCTTCAACACAGCACGTCACCTAACACCACTGTGTGCTACCTGAAAATGTACAACTGAAGTATGCAAAAAATGGGTTTAAATTAACCAGCTGATTACCAGTTGGGAAGACACTGTGACCTATGCTCAAAGGTATGCATTAACAACCCCACTTAGTTTCCAGGATTTTGTTTGGTATGTGTTTTAGCTTTAGACCTCAAGTCATCCAAATCCACATGCACGCTTTGAGGATATTTCTGGCTACCCGAAGTTTACTCTGAACAATACAAGAAATGTGTTATCAGGTTATCAAAATGTTTCTTTGGCTTTTAAAGGTGAATCTGACATTTCTTCTGTTCTTTCCTGGACTGTTGACATTGAATGTCCCTACATCAGCATCTTTAAAAAAAAAAAAAAATCATACCTCTGATCACATTTCTCAAAATGTCCTTCGTTTTCCCTGGGGAAAACCTCAGAAGCCTTTAAACGCTCATGGTTTGCATAGTGACCAGTTTGATTTCTGTTCTCTACAGGCACTTGTTTAAGTGCTGTGCTGGTTTGTACTAATCATCCCTTCAGGATGCTGTGAAGTCAGAAACGCCAGCAGGAGGTCCCTCTCACTCGTTAGCTCACCAGTCTGACTGGCTGAAGGCGCGATTTCCCGAGAACAAAACCCGAACTGCAATTGCAAACATCCCATGGCTTCAGGAGGCCCTGCTTGCAGTATGTGGCCAAGCACTGCCCTGAAGTGATAAAACTGCTTCCAGCTCTCTAGCTTTAACCTTACTGACACTTAACAACAGAGAGGAAGAATAGGAGCAGGTTAAAGGATACTAGGCATCCTCATATGAGCACACAAAACCTGATTATCCTGCTCTCCTCTCTTCCAGCACTTTAAAATCTCTCTGGCAGTTATGTAAGGAGTGGGGTATAAAACAGGTTTAGTTATAAATGTTTACCATAAACATTCTGGAGAATGCTGGTTTGTTTTTAATTAGGTTCTGTCTTGCCTCACAACCCTTTCATGAAAAACATCTCACTGCTAAGCAGCACAAAGAGTGTTAGAACTACTGGTTTGGAGAACAATCTCACAAAAAGTGCACAATAGTTCCAGATACAATCTCAAACCAAGAATTAATCTCCATCTCTGTAATCTTTACAATCACCACTCATTTCTCACTCAAGCAGTACCTGCACAAAGCTTTAGGGTACACAGCAAGACACCACAAACAGAGCAGATACAGAGGATATGATACAACCCCACTGTAGTTTAACACTTCAGCAGCTCTGAGCAGTGGTTGGAACACTCAGGAACCCTCAAACACTCAAACCGACCTCCTTCATGATACACCACAACATGATACAGAGAGTAGCTGCTCTTTCAGGGCACAATGCATCTTCTAGAAATCTTCTACATCCTCTAATCTTTAGCAAATGGCTTTCCATGACTATACAAGACCATGTCTGCTTTCTCCTTGCAAGCAGCAAGCTACTGAAACAAAACCTTAGGCATCAGTGAAATCAGACATAAATTTAGGCCAGTCTGCAAACTCACTGCAGAAAGAAATGTTTCAAACAAACGATCAAAGTTATCCCCACTATTTACAAATAAAAGCTGAATAAAAGGAGAGACAGAGCTCAACACAAGCGAAAACGCCTTGTCAGAAAGGGAAAAAAAAAAAGCTCATCCTTCACAAAATGAACCCTGATGAGGCTTTGCCAGGACAGCCACATATGTCCATCACTGAGTGCTCTGTGCACAGATAGGGCCAGATCCAGTACTGCGTCAGCAAGCTGCAGGTGCCTACCAGTTACCACGGAAACTGGCCACGGACCCCTCTCTCGTGACATCCTATCTGACACAGGTTAGCCCCACAGGCTCCTCGCCACACCACAGGCTGTGTTTAAGGGGATGCACACTGAGCAAAGGGCTCTTCTCAAGGCTGCAGCTCAGAAATAGTTCACTGACCAGTTCATTGCTGATTCGAGGCCAGGTTTCATCTTATTCCTCTCTCTCTCTCTCAAAGCTTTGTGCGTCTGCTGCAAGGCAAATCCCAAAGTTTTGGGCACAGTTGCTGACCATTTTAAGTCTCCTTATTTTCACAGCATTACAGCCACACAGAGAGATTCTACCTGCTGAAGCAAGCTAGCTATTTAGTACCTTCTCTAAATCAAGCAAGTACGTATGGCCAGACAGTATCTTTGCCAAGACCAAGGTCTGTTTTCAACTGAACAGAAGCTGAACAACCGTATTTGAACACAGAGCAGTTCAGCTTTGCCAGTTTTCACATAATATGTAAGTGATTTTTCTACGGAGGGAAGACCACTTTGCTCCTATGATTTTCAGGGACAGTGACAGCTTTGTGGCTGAGGTCAGTGACAAGTGACCCCTCCACGGACTGACTCTTCAGCAGGGAGCACCTCAGGCCCTGAGCAGCTCTGGGACTTTGGTCCTTGGCACCTCTAGATCCCCAATGGCCCAGGATGCAAAACCTGTATTTCACTGGGTCTCTCCATCTCAACTTACGTCCTTGAGAAAGCAGGACATGGAGAACATGGAGAAACTCAGCTGCTTTTATAGATCCTGGCACATGCAGGGTCACAGAGCCTTTAAAAGGGAAGAAAGAGCTTTTAAAAGCCTTCTAAAATTATTTCTGACACTGTCTGGAAATGCATCATTATTTTTTATAAAAATCCTATTCAGAGATTTTGTATAATTTTGTTCAGATACAGAATTACAGAAATCATGTTGGAGGTATCAAGAATTATTTTTGAATGTCAGATTATTAATTAGTATGTTTGATGGTTGATTAAGAATTGCTTTAAGTTACAGAGTATTCTCTTATTAGAGCTTCTTTGATAATTAGCTAGAAGGTTGACACAGTAAAGAACTGTTCACCAAGATCTTTACATAAATCTCTGCTGAAATATAATCAATATCTAAGAAGGATGTTTTTCTTTAGGGTTTTTAATAGCCTTTTCCCTCAACTCTGTTTTATGACTTTACTACAGGACAATATGGGAAGCAGATGGAAACTGAAGTGAAACTGGGCAGCAGTTCATTTATCTCAGAATGAAGACTCGACAGTTGATTTCCCCTGCCTATGCAAGCAGTCAGAGAGACGTGCAGTAATCAGCACACTGAAGTGTTGATTATCAATTTTTACAAGATCAAATACATTACTAGAAAGTTAGTTACAGCAAAGTTGCATGGTATGGAGGGTGTCCACCAACAGATGACCTGGTACATAACACTTCTTAATTTAAAGACAAGAATATAAAAAGCCACGGTACTACTCGTTTTCATCTCAGAACATAGTCAGAGGTTTGAGAAGTATTTGTTCTTATATGATGAAAATAAAAACTTGTAGGGCTTTGACTCAAAGGGACAAACCAACATCTGGCATAACACAGAGCCACATCTCTGCTGCATAAAGATAATGATTTTCTTCCAAGCCACTAAAGAAGACAAGGTTAAATTTAACACTCCTAACCTCAGTATCTGAAACCTACAAACAGTGGACAACAAAACCAAGGCACCATATTTAAAACACTACACAGCCTACAACCTCCCTCCACCCCAAGCAGAGGTAGGTTGGTCTCAGATTGTGTTTGTAGGGGATTTTTAAAACTAATCTTTAAATACTTAAAAGATACTTCACTATCTCTTTCTGCAAACACAAAGGTCTCTCCTTGTGCAAAGCAAGAGAAGAACGAAAGTGTTTGGTACTGACAACCAGCTGCACAGGAACTGTGTTGATAGAACAGTGCCAAGGGGTCCTTGTTATTCTTTTCAGTGTATGAACTGTAGGCAGTACAAAGACTATTTCTGAAGTTCATTTTTTACAGGTTCAGATTACAACAATACTTGGCAGTTTCATACTGATTCCTGTCACAAAGTGCTGTGCAATTATAATATTAGAACTGTAGCTTTACCAATCATAACTATGTATCTATTTTGCAGATGTTCTTGTACACAAAACAAATGAAATATTCCCCATTATCAAGATAAATTGATCCTCTCAGGTCTGGCTCCAGTTTATTTAAAGACTTTACAATTTTACTACTTAAGAGAAAGTCCTACAGAGGTGTTATCTCACCATTTATATTTTCTCAACACTTATGATACTGCTATCACACTCTTAAAATAAAAAAAAAAGCTTGTATCGTGATCCGGACCAGGCTTGTGCTCTATTCCTGAGGTGGCTTTTTGCTTTTAAACAGAAAGGGAAATAGTTCTGTCCAACATTTAGGTAATTCCTTGAGCTCTGCCATTTGGTGGAGAAAAGATGCCCCAGTAACACTGGGGACTTGGGGGGGGTGATGGTGGAAGGAGGAGGAAACAGTTCTCCTTAAAATGTAAGCAAGTACAAGATTTTTAGATCTACATGTGTTAGATGTATATAAATATTAAAGTGATACAGAACATTATGAGCAATATTCAATGGTGAAGTTGTTCCTCTTTTTATTTTGGTATTAAATTGTGATTTACTAGCTTGTTACTTCGCAGTTACTCAGTATGCACAGAACAGATCACTGGTGAATTTAATGAGCCAGAGGAAGTAGTAGGGTGCACATGAAAAGCTTGTTTTACATTGTAGAGTGAGAGCTATTTGATATTTCTAACACAGTACAAAAGAAAGCTTCTCTGTAGATTGCTCATGGTTCAGTTAACATCACTGAATATCTAATACCTCCAACTCAATTAATTCTCACCTGATTAAGATCAGTCTGATATTCAAACTAAATCATCTCTCCAGTCAAGTAGAAATCAATATTTCTGATTTTACTTTTAAATTACAATAACAAATAAAATACATGCATAGTCAGTAAGCCAGGAATAGCTTTCCTATTCTAGTCTACTATGGCATGCATAACAGCTGATTAAAGAATTATTCTAATTTGAGGAACAATATATATAAGACAGATTAATTTGAATAGAGGGAGATAGCATGAAATAATTCAATGCATCTTATATAGGGCAAAGAAAAAAATTGACATAAAATAACCTTGATTCTTTGAAATTAACTTCTGTTATCAGATCAAACACTTTGTCTCCACAAGTATTCATTTGCTATAACATAAAAATAATCATATACTTTCCCTTTTCCTGCCCATCACCACCCCAAAAAAGCTGCTACATTTCAGCTTCTGTAGCTCCAACATACTGCTGAGGGCACCTGTATCTGTCCTGGGGCAGATGATCAATATGCAGTAGCACACAACACAGGACTGGGGAGGATGGACAATTCCAGGAATTTTAGGAAAGGGATATTCACGGTGTTAAAGATCTCTCCTACGCACCTTTTCCAGGGTGCACTCAGCACTGAACCCCAGGACAGTAGACCCTTACAGTGAAGAATTTCTTTCTTATATCTAATCTACATCTAACCTTTTTAAGTTTCAAGCCATTACCCCTTGCCCAGATAGCATAACTGTGATCTGCAGAGGAAGAATGTATCCACAAAACCCAAGAACTGTTTCTATAAACACATTTCCTTGGGGTAAAGAATATGAGTTATATCCTAGAAAGAAATCTGAACGCTTTGCTTTAGAGGACATATACAGATGACAAACTAACACACGGAATTGGACCAAGGGCCCATTTGTCCTGTGTACCATCTTTCTCAGAAGCAAGTAATAGCTGCTTCAGAAAGAGGTGCCAGAAAGTCTACGTGACAGAAGAACATTTTCTTCCTAGCCCCTACCAACTATAAGCTTGGCTTATACCTTGAAGCATAAAGTTCTCACCTGCCTCTCAAAACCCTTCCACAATGGGTCTTATCTGACGAGCCTCCAAGAGAAGAAGAGGAAGAAAGAGATTAAAAACCAGCCCAATACCAAAGGCACATGCTAGCCTGAATCTCCCCAGCACCTGTCAGCCCCTTCAGTTTAAGTCCTGCTGAAGTCCCACCTACTGCAGTTGCGGTTATCTGTGTCATACTATGGATGCCTTTTTCATTAGCAAGCTTTCAAAATCCTGCTGCAAAAATTAATTGGCCTCCAAGTATCCCTCGGCTGGATGTGGAATAGGCCAAAGCAGCGGGGAGGAAAGGCACTGCACAGGTCAAAAATGTTTGGGGGGTGGTTTTTGTTTTCAGAACTATCCAGGTACTGGCTCTGTAAATGCCACTTGGAAGCAAGTCTTCAAAGTTTTCAAATCTAAAATGCACAGATATTACATGTCTCTGGGTTTGGTCAACTGCCCACACCTGGCAAGAACATTTATTTTCTGACATTACAGCTGAGAAGGGGCTTTCCAAATGAATACAGGAAATCAACGGCTTATTTAAACTTGATTTCAAAAGTCACAGGAAAAAATAAGTTTGGTTTTTTTTTCTTTATTTGTGGTGTTTGTTGGGTTTTTTTAGAAACCACAGTATCATACCAGTTTTGAACACTCCTGTAAGGCATGTACGGATTCTCCAGCATCACTCAGTTCAAAACAGAAGTTGCTGCTCAGCTGCTTGTAGACATAGAGAAGGCCAAGGTACTCAATGAGTTTTTAGCCTCAGTCTTCACCAACAAGAGCTCCAGCCATACTGCCCAAGCCACATAAGGCAAAGGCAGTTACTGGAAGAATGCAGAACTATCCACTGCAGGAAAACATAAGGTTTGAAATCATTTAAGGAACCTGAAAGTGCACAAGTCCATGGGACGTGCCGAGGTGCATCTGCAGGTCTTGAGGGAACTGGTGGATGAAGTTGCCAAGCCATTACCATATTTGAGAAATGCAGGAAAGCTCCTGCTTAGTGGAAAGGGGGAAATGTAACCTCCATTTTTAAAAAGGGAAACAAAGGAAGACCCAGGGAACTACAGGCCGGTCAGTCTCACTTCAGTGCCCGGCAGGATCATGGAGCAGAGTAAAGTAATTAACAGACACACACATGCAACCTCAAGGTGCTTCTCAGCTCTTAGTTCTGCTGCTTGGGCAGGGACAGGTCACCTCTCCTCATTCTCTCTTTCGGTATCCGTGCTGCACACATGAGATCTGAGGCAAGTGACTTTTGGGGGGGTGAGGCTTCGAAAGATTAATCTTTGTTTTCAGTCTGATAAAGATTCCAAAGGCACACAATCCGCTTTGACTGGGGAAGTGTTTTCCCAAGTAATAGAGAGCTGGGAAAGATGTTTCTTAAAAAATGTACACCTTAAAATATCAGATGATCCTTTCCCGATGAAATGCTATGGTAGGCATTATTTGTAGTAATATGCATTTAGTCACAGAATTTTGACAGAACTTGGACTTCAATAGCAAACAGAGCTTTGGCACAGATGATGCTGAGGAATATCTGTCTGTTAGCTTTACTGTGGAGGGCATGAGCTTGACCTGATCTGATCTCACATCCTGGATTTCCAGACTTGTATGCATGTGTATACACACATCTCTATAAATATATGCACATACACACACTTACTTTTTTTTGCCCCAACACACAGAAATACAGTACAGTGCCACATTTATGAAGCAAGTTCCAGCTCTTTCAGGGCTAAGGGACAAAACCGCCTGCCTCTGACTAGGCACAACACTCAGCACAGCAGTACAAGGAGGGTTATGTTGTCAGAAGCCAGAAGAGAAACACCAAAGGCATAACTATTATGTATAAGGCTTTACAGTGACTGTACTTTGTCAGGCAGGGCAGGTTTAGGTGCTCAAAGATGAAAATGTGCTGGGTTAGTCAAATAGATTTGTTAAGAAAAGCAGAGCTCCTTTTCTTCCCACTGAAATTATGAAGAAAAAATAATGTCTTTTTAAGCAAAGTAAGCACATTGCTGTGAAAGTTTCCTTGGGTAGATCATGATTTGTCTACTGAAGATACTTGATTTAGGAATGTTCTGGTCAAGTAAAAGCACTGCCTTCTATGTAAGGTTTCAGGTAAAGCATGCCCAGTGAGCACAGCCACCTAGTTGAACTGCACTATTCCTAAAGAACCGCTTCCTTTATAGCTGCCTTGATTTCATTTTCCTCCCACCCTGCAGTAAGTATCCCTGACATCAAGCATTACTGTACTGGGTGCTGGAAGAGGCAGAACTGGAACAAATGCAAGTTCCCCCATGGCTACTGTCTGTCACTGCCTGCTTTTATATAAAAAAGTGCATCCAACTTGAGCTGCACAGAGAACCCTCGCTGCTGTGCATCCTCCCGCCTCCTCTGGGACCTGCAGAGCCACTCAAGGACAGTGAGAAGTTAGCATAACAGATGATCAAAAGAAACAACATCCCCCTCCCTGTGTCCCACAGTGACTGACTCCTCAGCTGGACTCCAAAGCTGAAGAGAAAAAAAGCGATTTATAGGAGACAGAATGGCAGAAATAGCAATAACCTCCTTCTGCCACACGGTGGAGATAGAGCAGGTCATTTACGGACCTCTTGACGAGGCAATTACACAAATATTCCACCACACCAGCTCTTACAGTGTACTGCTTCAGGGATAGCTTTTCCCCCCTCAGTTCAATTTACCGTATTTCCAAAAGGATGATTTTAACTCCAAGGTCCAATACCGAAGTTGGAAGTAGCAGCAGTAGTTCTCTCTCCTCTGAACATCCTCTAAGCAAAAGTGAAACTGTCTTCAGGGATCAAGATGGGGAGTGGCAGTGGGATGGGGCATACAGAATAGGATCAAAATTTCAGACCTTCTCATAGACATTAAACCGAAGAGATAATGACAAGGCTATTTAGAACAATGCAAGACTGGCAGCTTATTACATACAACCTTACTTGGAGCAGTTCTGTTGTGGACCAAAAGCTTGCCTAAAGAGAGCAATCAGCTGTTGCTTCTAGAAGGGAGGAGAACGAAGTCCTAAAAATGATCAACCCCCTCTCCTCTAACCTGCCACGTCTTCTGTTCTGGTGCATTGCTCCCATGAATCATTCTCTGACCAGCACATTGGGCATAGACATCAATCATCAGAGAAGGGAGAAGGCAGAACTGAAGACATACAGCTCTGCTGATAAAGTCACTGGTTTTGACAAGGAAGCATCAGGCTGAAGCCCTGATGTCATGCCCAAGCATACAGCAGATACAACCAAGGAATGCTTCTGTTATGCTACTACCTGTTGGAACCAAACAGTACCAGGCCAAAGCATTATACCTGTATAAGGGGGTGTAATAATAGACCTGATTCAATAGAGCAATGAAGAAATGAGGCCATTTCGCCAAAGCAAAGGTTCTAATTTTGATGACTGTTCAATTAAATACTTGTTGACAGAGGGTTTACAAACAAGCCTCTGACAAATCCACAACGCAAACCAAAATCCACCAGGAACCAGCAGCTATGAAAGTCCCTCAAAGAGGAAGAACTGTTCTTCAGTGTAAAGCTTAATGGACAAATAGCATAAAAATCTGTGTAATGCCAAAGACTTCACTGGGACAAATCCAGACCTAGTTTGGTGTAACAAAGCCTTGGGGACAGCGTTCTAACTTCTAACAGCTGACTATACTGTGTTCCTCAAGCTGTACTTCTACATGTACTGAGGACATGTACACAGGTACTCAAGCTTGGCAGCAGGTGCTTGTTTAAGTGCATCTACTCTGCCTGCTCCAAGCATCTTGTTTCTGATACAAAAAGATTTGAGAGTAATACAGTCTCAACACTGTTATAAAAGAAACAGCAAAAATACACACTTAAATGTGGTTTCCATATTTAGAAAAAAAAACCCTGCTCTTTAAAAAAAATATTTAGTGATTCTTCAAGCAAGGGAGTGTATATATATATATATATATATATATAATACATATATGAACAAGTATTAGCATGCATCTGCTAAAAAACTATTGGCAGCGGAGACATTAAAAGTTTAGATGAGGAAAAAATATATATGTATATGATACTTCGTACAAAATATCGTATGCTACCCAAACACAAGAGAACTGCTCTGGTATTGTCAACTGCTTTCTAAAGAAGGAAACAAAGTTTGCTTCTAACAAATTCAGCCAGGGCTCAAGCTGCTGTAAAGCAAGATGTGACAGAAGACCCAGTGACAGCTGAGGACACTAAGAATTCAAAGCATCATCAGTGGCAAAGACACCAGCAGAAACTGAGGGTCTTAATGCTGCCATTACTGTGGCCTTCTCAGTAGAACTAGTACATCACTGTCTCAACTTTTGGTCTCTCATGTCTGATTAGGACTGAAAGCTCTTTGGAGTGCATCCTGACTTCTACATAAGGATCTTTTCCAGCTTATGACCTCTCAGTGCTGTGACTGCATGACAGCAAGTACATCGGTACACTTTAATTACAAGAACACAACCTGGCTAAAAATGTTCCCTCCATTTTCTGGGTTCTGAACTAAATGAGCTTTATCCACTGAATGCAGATGTACACATGCCTCCACCACCACAGATCTGTCAGTATGGAAGTTTTCCCAAAGACTTCTCTCACCTTTATTCTGAAAAAAAAAAACAAACCAAAACCCCAATCCTCCCAAAAGCTAGCATATGCTGTATTAATGTAAAACCCCTAGAGGGCAACTCAGCTTCAATTTCAACCTGCATAAATATTCAGCTTTTTAACTAGTTTACAGATTATGTAAACTATTTCCTTCAACCTTGGGTTTTTTTTTCCTCATTTAAAAGAAATGAATCCTTTTCATTATCAAATCACACTACTGCTGCCTATTTAGTGTAAGCTAATCACCACTGCCAACCCAGAGACAGAGTTCTCAACCCAACAAAGCTCAAATGTGTGCAAAAGAGAACAATAAAGAAAACATATGCAAGGGCCTCATTTAAACAAAGACAGAAAACAAGCATATGAATGTCTGAAATCACGCTCTTTGCATTAAAGACCTTTAACAATACATCTTGTTTATTATCCAGCTTAGTATTAATTTATTGCATGGCATCTGTTTTCTTATATAGCAGGCTGGTTGCAAGTCTCAGATTTAGGGATTTAAGTTTATACTGTTGAGATTATTTGCCTATTTTCCTCTATATACTATGATTTAAGCCTTATGTAAGTATTTGAGGACACACACACGAAAAGTGATGAAACAGGAAAAAAGATGTCAAATTAGCCATGGAAGAGAGCTTCATTTATTCTTCAGTCTTCAACTGAAGCCCAGCTCTGCTGCTAGTGGTGAAAAGAAAACAACAGACAACCAGGAAGTAATTTGTGCCATGAAAGTGAAAAACCTTCACTTAATTCCAAATGTTCCCCCCAGATTTTAAAATTGCTAACTCCAATATCTGACTGAGCCTTGTTTGCAATGAAGCAGCAGGCATCAACTGCCTTGCCCCTGCTTTCCACCCAATCTTGGTGGGAGTTGAAAGGCACTTCGTAACCTGCCAGTCCACATGCTCACAGGACCTGCAGACGCACTGATGTTTAACATTAGAGGAGGCACTAACAAATCACAGGACTCTCAAGTGTCTCAAGATAGGCAGGAAGAAAACAGCTCAAGGGAATCCTTCACAAATGCTCACAAAGCCCAAGGGTTTCTACATGGCTTCTGCAGGAACTCAAATACCCTAACAAAAATTCGTAACATAGTCCTCCTTGCTTTATGCGTACTAATGCAATGCCACTTATATAGTGACCATGATAGCTCTCTTCCAGATACGATCTTACCCTCATTTACATGTGCTAACAGAGACTAAAAATGACTACCAGTGGAATTCACTTTACCTAATTTTAGCTGCCCAAAATTTACATGTCTCACCTAAAGCTGATCCTGGGAGTACCTTCTTGTCCTTGACACAAAACTGAGAGACAGAGTGCAAGCTACTTCCAGAATGCAGTTAGGGCTCACCTAAGATTTAAATAGGACGACTGGTGTAGACTAGACATAACTTTCAGATGACTAGAACTGGGATGAAATGTCTCCCCCCTCCTACATGACTTAAGAAAAAATCATAAAGGAGAAGTTCAAGGAGTCCACCTAAGTCTCCAAAGGTAGTGCTCCACTCACAAGGGTCCCCTCTCAGTATGTACTTCATACCCCTCAGCAGTATGAAGTAACTGCTGCCCCACTGGAGCTTTGAAAGACTGCAGAAGGGAGAAGAGCATGACTAGACACTTTTTTATTCAGATTCAACCCCACTGATTGCTTGAAATAAGTTGATCATTCTGACTTTTTGCCACAAGTTCAGCTAAGGCTTACAGACTCGAGTGCTGGAGAACCATTAGTACAAAACTTGCCCAAGTTAAAAAGTTAACAGTGCAATCAGTTAGCGTGGACACATAAATGACTCATTACTATTGCACTCTCTTTATGGATGCCCACAACACATGGCAGAACCTGAATTTCAGTACACCAACTTTGTAATCAAATTTAAGATACTGACTGTATTACATTAGTAACTAGGCAATTCTACCTGCTTCACATAAAGCCTTTGTAGACATTGGTTCAATTTAGCCTTTATGTGAAATGTACCTAGGCAGACCTGAAATATGGTCATGCAAACACTAAATTACCTTCAAGTGCTTTTAACACACTCATAGAGGTGATCTCTTCCCCCTCCTTCTTACAGCGGCTGAATTAGCTTTCAGGCAAGTCAGGTCATTGCAACTCAAGCACTAGGGCAAGGCAGGTCAGTAACATCAGCTCTGGAACAAACAGCACTGCACTGAGACTGCTGCTTATGCCTCAGAATTAATAAACTTTTGTGAACTACAAGCCTTGGGTAAGACCAGGAACGCAAACTAGGTTGCAGTAATAGAACTGCTGCCTGTGGAATGTTGCACTGTTTCCTAAGCTCAACTAGTTATCATCTAGAAGAGAACTTCATTCTGTGGTCATGCCAATCCAGCAATTTTCCACAGAGACAATAACGTATTTTTGCATTTAAAAATCCACCATGGAATCTTACCTTTCATTAACAGCAGCAGTAATAGGATACTAATTAAATTCAGGTACATAAATGCACGTTGGAATATGTAAGTTGTTATCTAGAAGAGAATGGAACCAGCATATTTAACTTCAGCAAAAAATAAAAAAAATTCCTGCACTGATATTTAAACAGCAAGAGAAGAGAAGACAACAGGAACAATTCATCTGAATTACTGGGCTGCTGGAAGAAATCAGCTAAAGCAAAAGTTGTCAGCTCTGTTAAACATCTTCCTTCTACAGAACTGCAAACACTTATTTATGGGGCTTGCAATCTACCAAGTGTTCTCTGCCCAACAATGAATGTTTCTCAAAAGTTTATGGTCAGTCAGTAACCATTATTTACATCAATATGATTGAAGAGTGAAGAGGACAGATTCCCCAAGCAGTATTCTGTTTTAAAACAACTGCTGAAGTTTCACAGTTACTTAACGGATGAAGTGTACCAAAATGAACTTAAACAATAGCCTTGCTGAAGCAAGAGGATTCTTTTCCACACCATTCTCACACCCCACAAAGGACTTCAACTTCCTCAAGCTGTTTTAAATGTATAAAATGAAAAAAACCCAAACCATCACATATAC
Source organism: Pezoporus occidentalis (assembly GCF_034315485.1). NCBI lineage: Eukaryota > Metazoa > Chordata > Aves > Psittaciformes > Psittacidae > Pezoporus > Pezoporus occidentalis. The sequence continues at coordinate 761,182 of NW_026916159.1, read as the reverse complement.
ATGCATATGCTTTTAATTTTCCAACTAAGTGTAAGATGAAGACACCTCTTACGAAAGGAAAGCTGAACTATTAGCAGTATTACTCAATGGTAATGAAGCATCATTGGATGTAGATAATATATTTTAAATACAGGACACTGGACAGAAGTCACTGAAGACACCACAGAAACTCTGAGCTCTGTTAGTATCCTCTTAAAAGATTAATTGTTAATTACTAATTAATTAGTAAGTAAATCTTTGGTTATGTAACCATAAGCAGTATACAGTTTTTTATTTTCTATATTCTATGGAAGGCAATGGTAAGTTTCTGTTTATTAACTAGACACATGTTGAAGCCTACACTAACATAACAACACGGAGCACTGCCTGTAAACATTATGGCCTGGCAGAATTTTACCCTGAACTTCAGAGTTTTACCATGAAGATAGGCATAGCTAGAAGGAATACTCCCATCTGAATCCTGACATGCTTGCCCTGCTGCACTGGGTCTCACTCAGCATGCCACGTTTCTTTAACCATGTTGACTTTTGCTTTCAAGTATCTCCCTCACTGGCATGCTCTGCAATCAGGAAAGAAACAGAATGGATGTTTCCTGCACACCCAAACTTCATCCAAGTTGCACTGTTGGGGTAGGAAATGGGATGGCACGCAAGCAGGCACCATCTTCTCCTGGTTACTATTGTACTATCGCCATAACCAAAGTGGGTATTACAGATAAATTAATGCTTGTGCAAATCTTGTAATACATGTTTTTTCTGTATTTGGGAGCTCAAATTCTTCAGCAATGTTACTTTTGTTATACTTCTTAAACAATGAACAGAAAGTATACTGTAGATTGGAGAGTTCATGCACATTAAGGAGGAGCATTAAAAAAGAACACTCAAAATACAAAGAAACAAGCGGTAGAAATCAGGACAGATGAGGAGTGACAAAGATTATTTACACTGGAAAAAATAAAGAGTACTTTTCATCACTGGCCTTATGAATTGTTTTGACTGGTCTGTCAGATTCACTGTAGGAAATTATTACCACCCCAAAGGCAGAAAAAAAAGAAGTAATGGGCAACAAAGTATAGTATTTGAAGTCATTCTTCTTTACTAGAGATCATTTTTTCAACCTGAAAGCACTAGTTCTCCCTAGTTAGTTCCTCTCTAAACATCATTTTTTAAATTGTGACATTAAGTTTTTGTCTGGTTTTCTTTCTTCCTTTATTTTCAATTTTCCATTCTCACAAAAATAACACTATAGAATGCCAGGGTCCAACACCTTCCCTAAGCCACCTCAGAAATTCAGTGGTATAAACAGTTTTCCAAGATGGTTAGCGAACAAGGCTTTTATTTTCACTTTGCTTTCTGCCATTTTTGCCTTTTTTAGATAAAACAGATTGTTCTATTTCTTCCATTCAAACTGCCACTTTTGGTCAGACCACTACTCAGAATTGCCTGAATGTTTGAGAATATAAATGACTTGATACACAAATAAAAGTTAGTTTAGACATTTAAGAAACCCCAAAACTTAGGAAAAAAAAAACAAAAAAAAAAACAAAAAAAAAAAACAAAAAAAAAAACTCACCATGCTTTCAACAGTAAAAACTAAGCATTGGAACATCCTGTCTATAGAAGCTGCAACATAATTCAGGCTACAGGACAAACACAGGGATGATAGCTATGGCCACAAGATAAGATGATGGCATAAAGAGTCTTCTAAGTCCTTTCCAGCCCTGCATTCCTCTTATGCTTGACTGATTGAAGTGATTTTCTAGAGTACTCAGGTTTGGCAGCCTTTCTATGGAATTGAAGCTAATACTATTAAAGCACAGTTAGAACAGCTAGACTGCATCAAGAAATTCTGCTTTCAACTCTCTCTTATGTGCTTGCACTTCCTATACATTTCCCACATTCAGAAGTCCTTTGTGCCAACATAAGCTGTGTCTCCATGAAATGACTTCTAGAAGGTCTGACAGTCTACAGCCACAGGTGGTATTACATCTCAAGCCACACCTTTGCAGTGCTTTTTCACCAACTTCACAAGTATCCCATTACAGCAAGCGTATTATCTTATTTCTGTCACCAAGAAACAAAGCAAGACCTGTATCAAGCCAGGTATGCAAGTGTAACAATGAGTTTATACACATAGTCAGACTGTATGATGTAGTGTTTCAGAAAGAACTATTTAAATATCCTTACAATATGCTCCTGATCTGGATGCTTGGAAGGTATATTTAGTTTCTATTTTTAGAGGAAGGAATAGAAAAATTACTAGATACTTCCTTGAAAGATTCTTGATCACAGGAAGAAAGAAGTATATAAAGTGCAAAACACTGTATGTGATAAAATGCATACAAGGAAATCCTGAACTTGATATTAGAAAGAAAAAAAAAAAAAAAAAAAGGCATTTACAGCTTATAAGAAACCTTTCATTAAATTAATTTTAGGAAAAAGGTATGAAGGCATATCCTTTAATACCATAATTAAAAGTCCAAAATTTCCTACAACTATTTCAAGTCCTTCCCACTACAGTGGATAGCAAGAGAAGAATCTGCTCACTCCATCCAAGGGAAATTTTCATGCACTATTCTTCTACAATATCACCTTCAAAATTCCTAATGTAAACTCCTTTCCTACTCATTATCCCATCAGGATGATTACCTTCCAGCCCTTATACGATTCCTTTCAAATCCTTTACTATCATCCCTCTCAAATCAAGCATGCAGCAGCTAAATTGTTTTTCTCGTTCCCTGATCATCAATTTAAAGCCTCACCCATACCTCCAAAGCTCTGTACAGCTCTAGTATTCCCTGTCCATCCCCCTTCACATCCTCTGACCAGCTCTGTAGCTCTTGATGCCTCAACCAAAACACTTCTCACCTTCTGTCACATACTTACACTTCAAATGAAGGCACCTACACTGATCATATGCAGCACACATTCTGGGTGCTCTTTCTGCAAGTCTGTTAAAATTCAGAAGGATGGCAACAAAGCACAAATGTTTTTTATGACCTTTTATTATTGTAGCCTTAACTCCCAACTTAGGCATCAGACCTGTAAGTACAACATTCTTCAGAGTACAGATTTCCCTACTCTTCCTATGCAACACCACAAAGACAACTATTGAAAAACAATTAGAATAGCAACAAAACAAAATCTGAGGGTGGGAAAGAGGAGGATTATTTTCTGTTGCCATTATTAAAAGGACCTGAACAATAACATACAAGAATGTGGTTTTATTCAGCAACAGGCAACATTGTTTCTACTTTTAAAAGTTGTGCATTGCCAGCATTGTTACCACAGGATCCATTAACTTCTGTATCAAGGAGTACATGGGGGAGGGACAACTCAATTTAAGCGAAGCAATCTTTTAGAGTTATTGCTCCACATGGAAAAAGTTGTTTAAAAGGTTTTCATCCCAAAAGAGGCTGAAAATTTGACATTTCATTAAACACACCCTGACATTTCCAGAACACCAAGAAGCATGAAGAACACTTAGTCCACCGCATCTTGTTGAAAGAGCGCTTATTTGCCAAACTGTATTTCAACTTTAACTTGCCTAGTAAGGCCTGTGGTTCCTGTCTATTTTTTGTGACTGTCTCTGTTGAATCATAATACTCCACACACAGGTATGTACAACAGTATAGCTCTCCAGTCTACAGGAAATAACGTAGATCAAAACTACAACTCTCATAATGCACTGTCTCATAAAAGCAAAGGATATTAGATAAAACTGCAATACTATTCTGATTCCCATTTAGCTCGACTGGAATTAATATTTCCAGTTGCTGTGATCTGGATGAGCAATTTTCTTTGGCAAATACACTTGCCAACTTCATGTGTTTTCTAAAGAATGGTGGACAGAAGTTTTCCCCTATTACCTTACCCTCAATATCCTACATTCTTTACAAGGTCAATACACTGCTTGTAGGCTACCTCAAAGCTCATTATTTTTTGTATTTCTGAACACACAGTAGCTGCGTCTTGGCCAAACTAAGTTCTATTTTCCACTGCTGAACCTAATGGTATCTACACAACACATTTTGACTCCAACATCTGAAAAATAACCTATTTTCTGTGTGAAAGTAACCCCAGGGTAATATTCATCATTCATATACAGTATAAATATTTATACACATGCAACAGGAATATAGCACAGCCTCTTAAAAGTAATAGATATATTTACACAAAGTGCTGTGTTACTGCTGAATGTAGTATCTAAGAGGGGTTTATAATCCAAAACTGCAAAGCAACTACTTAATACATCATTAAGGACATGCAGCTACCGTAATAACGTAAGTTACCATAAGTCACATATGCTGCCATTAGCAATGCATTGCTATGTGCTACTATACCACAGTAATACCATACTTTATGTCATGGTTTAAACCCAGCTGGTAACTAAGTACCACACAGGCACTCACTCACCAAAAGAATGTAAACCCCTTGGGTTTTGATAAGAACAGTTTAATAACTAAAGTACAACATAACATTAGTGCTACTAATAATGATACTGGAAATAACAAGGGGAGAGAGTGTAAAGCTAAAAGGGGAAAAGGAAAAAAAAACCAACAAAAAAACAGCAGTGATACACAGTATAATTGTTCACCACCCGCTGACTGACACCCAGCCTGATCCCAGCAGTGACCGGGGCCTGCTGGGTGACTCCCCCAGTTTATATACTGGACATGACGTGCTGTGGTATAGAACACCCCTTTGGCTAGTTTGGATCAGGTGTCCTGTCTCTGCTCCCTTCTGGCTTGTTGAGCACCTCCTCACTGGCAGAGCATGAGACTGAAAAGTCCTTGATCAAGGTAAGTGCTACTGAGCGACAACTAAAACATCAGTGTGTTATCAGCATTGTTCTCAGACTGAAAACAAAACAGCGCTGCACCAGCTACTAGAAAGAGAATTAACTCTATTTCAGACAAAACCAGGATACTGTAATACTCTAATACATAAGCTACGGTATCTGCAGGTTATCACCACCAACAATGGATAAAAAAAAAAAAACCTACAGACTCCTAAGTGTGCCCTCACTTGCTAGCAGTAAGAATGACTGACACAGAAAAATCAACATGTGTCAACTGGGAAAGAAAACTATGAAAATCAGCAAATAGTGTATATAACATCTTGGAAAAGATACAAATCTGTGTCTGACTGACACAGAAAAATCAACATGTGTCAACTGGGAAAGAAAACTATGAAAATCAGCAAACAGTGTATATAACATCTTGGAAAAGATACAAATCTGGCATTAGTAAGAGACTGCAACAGTTTATAAATTACTTTCATTCCGCAGATGTTAAAACACTATCAATCCACAGTCCGAAAGGCAGTTTTCGCCTAAAACTGAATCACCAAGTTAACTCCGCAATAAAATAATTGTATCTCATCATAAAAGTTTTAAAAGAAGCAATCTCATTGTTCAACCTTCAGCAGTTAGCTTGGTCAGCGCTTGGTCATGGATATTACTACCATGTACTACAATCCAAAAACATGCAAGCATCCCCTATTTAAAACAGCATTTGCTCACATCATGTAATTTATCTGTGCTATGTTAATATAATTATGCTGGACAGGGAACATGACTTGACATTCAGGATCTTAACCGGAAACTAACAAAGCCTCTTAACTTGAAAAAAACAAATTGAAAGACTGGACAAAACACAGGTTAGGTAACCTCCTGAGGTTGTCACCTATGGTGTCTAAACTACCAATATCACTTTAATATCCACACATGAAAATCTCTACCAGGTAACAGAATCAAAATTAAGACAGTGCTTGTAGGATATGGCAACCTGGCTGAAATTGATATTCATTAGAGTACTCTTTGCATGAATAGGAGCATTTGGACTCTGTGGTCTTTATCAGAGCCCCAGCTGGTAATGGTTGAAGGTTAATGCCTTACCCCATTCTGTTCAATTTTCTGTCCTAATTAGTCCTCCAAATCTATAGCTGTGAGCACCAAGTGTCTGTGCTCAAAAGAAACTAATTAATGCTAGCAAATTAGATCAAGACCAAAGATCCAACAGCCAAACTCTTAAATGCTCCTTGTTAATAGGAAGTGTAGCTGTCAATAACTGCTGTTGGTGGCTATAATGAGGCCTCTTTCTTTCATTGAAAGTGATTTCATTTCTCTTTGTCCCTCTAAAAGCTGTTCCAGTCCCTAATAAAAAAACATAAAACCCCCACACAACTAAGTTACAGTGGTAAAGCTAGCAGTCTGACCCATTTCTTGTCATCAGCTGGGTTGAAATGACATTGAGGGCGGAAGAAAAAACAATAATCAAATAGGCTGAGTTCCCTCCCTGAACATTTTCTTCAGAGTCCTAACACCAGATAGAATACTTAAATTGCCATTACCAAGACACACAATATGTTATATTTCTCCCTTATAAAACCTCCTAAACTAGCAATTAATGTTGTATCGCCAAAAAAATAAAGACCATGAGATCTAAGATCTCATTTCTTCAAACTGTAATTTACATATAGCTGTTCTCTCTGCCCAGTTTGTTGGAGCAAAGCTCAATATACCACAATCCCTCTAGAGATTGTATTAATTCACATAGTTAAATGTGTTGAGAGTACATGTTCACTGAAAATGTATAATAAAAGCTGTTGTGCACAAACAAGAACATCATATATAAAATCAGCACCTTACTCTTGAGAAATGCTAGACAGGGAAAAACACATAGGACCTTACTGCTAGTAATAAATACAGCTGTACACTATCAAAACATCTAAAATAACTTAAACAAATGACAACTGCCCAACATGTACAACAGTAATCCCATTAGCTTCATAAAGGGTCATATAGGGTCACACACAACATGACTATAATGTACTGTAATATTCAGATAATAAGCACAGCAACAGAGGGTAATTTTTTCTCGCCTTGTCCTCCTGAAGTTTTGTTGCTGGATTGAAACTCTGTTCTCAAATTATCATAGAATGGTTTTGGTTGGAAGGGACCTTAAAGATCATCTAGTTCCAACCCATGATGCAGCCTAGAATACAGGTGACTTCGTTGCAAGCACACTGCTGGCTCATGTTGAGCTCCTCATCAACCAACAGCCCCAAGTCCTTCTCCTCAGGGCTGCTATCACCCAAAGCAGTCTCCCTCAGCCTGTAGTCGTGCTTGGGATTGCCCCGACCCAGGTGTAGGACCTTGCATTTGGCCTTTTTGTATTTCATGAAGTTGGCATTGGCCACCTCTCCAGCATGTCAAGGTCCCACTGGACGGCATCCCTTCCCTCCAGCGTACCAACTGAACCACACAGCTTGGTGTCATTGGCAAACTTGCTGAGGGTACGTTAATCCCACTGTCCATGTCGCCAACAAAGATGTTGAATAGGATCAGTCCCAACATTGACCCCTGAGGAATGCCACTCATCAGTGGTCTCCACTTGGACATCGAGCCGTTGACCACAACTCTGAGTGAGACCATCCAGCCAACTCCTTATCCACCAAGTGGTCCATCTGTCTGATTACAGACATCTTCTTCTCATGAAGATGAAGGTAATAAGGCAGCCTTTTTTTTCCATCCTCATAAGAGAAGGCTATTCCAGTCATAAAATCAATGATTCCTCCCATGTAACCTCTCAGGCTTTCCATCAAACTCTGAACAATATGTACACAAGCACATGTAATCAATATCTGGTCACAGCAGCTCAGTTAAAAACATTACCAGGAGCTGTCATGTTAACTCATTGATTCTATGATTTTTATCAGTTCCTTGATCTTTTTGCTCTGGTGAATTAGAAGATCACTGCATTCCCAGATAACTCCTAAAATACATGTATTTAAAAAAATAATAATTTAAGGACTATATTTTCACACGGAGGCAAAGCAGACAAGAAAAAAAGACTCATAAAAATTTTTAAGTGTGAGCTGTCATGTAATTTCCCACTACTATCAGTCTTAGCATCTTCCAGTGCCAGGTTTAGAGTCATGACTGTAGGTACCAACAGGTTAATCATTCCCCCATAGCATTCAGCAAGGGCTTGCACCAATTAACAGAACTTGGCCTACAATACAAAGGGAAGTGAGCAACGCCACTGAGTAACATCAAGCTGGAATTTGCTAAGTGTTTCACACATTTCATTATCTGCATTTCTGATGAGAAAGCATACATATTGACTTTCTTTCTTAAGAAGAAAGAATACCTAAAGGTGTGCTTGAGCATTTAAATGTGCAGCATCACATGCAGTTCAATCAGATATTTCTTTGGTTTTATGGGCCTTGATATGTCAGGTGTAAGGGTCATGGTCTAGAGCAGGTGGCCCTTACGGGGACAGATATAATGTCAGTGACAGGACTGTGGAATAACTGCACATTATCAAAACTCTTGGTGACACTGGTCATGCTCAAGTGTACAGAAGCCTGCAGTAGTGTTGCATCCCATCATTTTCACTAAGTATCAACATGAGCCCTAAGGAGGAGAGGGCTAATGGGGAAACTGGAGAATGGGAGGAGGGTGGCTGCTTGGAAATGTCCTTTTCCAGCCACACTTTCCAAACCATTTTTTAAAGCCTTGCCAAGTATCAAGAGTTTTTTCAGCAATGTTAATGCAGCTGCCTTAATTACACAGTTCCTATGGACAACAGAACCAACATAACTTTTTTTTCCCAGATAAGGTCCTCACCTCAGCACAGGTGGAAACAACCCCCATTTGCCTACCTCTCATAGGAAAACAAAAATAAAAAGGATGGAAGAACTTGTCATCTTGGCCAAATGGGTGTCTCCTGCAACAAGCTTCAAATAAGAAATGGACACATTCTTATTTGCAAAGCCACAAACACGATCAGGTCTTCAATCATCCAAATTCATTCCCTTAGTTCACAGCCTTCCTAATGGCACAACCAGGCTGATGTGACTTATCCCTCTATTAACCTGAAAAGTGTGTGAAAAGATCAGTTTCCTACTTGAGTCCCTGAGCCTTACAAATACAACAAATACACAAACCAGATACAACAAATATAACACAAACCTATGATCTCATGACTGACCCACAACCTCTCAGATACCTGTTTCTGTTTTTTTTATTTTCCAAGCCAAGTAACACAAAATCAAACCGAACTGAGTGTACAAAACTTAAAGCTTGGTATTTCTGTCCTCAGTAGTTCTTCTCTACCTAAACCCATCAAATTAAGTTTCAGATTCAGTAACTCTGAACAGCAGAGCATGTGCTCTTAAGAAATTAAATAAACTGCTCTGTAGATATGATCAAGATCAACCAAGCTCTGGCAGGGTTTCTTTTTAGTGAGTATGCATAGTTTCAGAAGAGAGAGGACTCATAAATAGCACAGTGCAGCTAGATGAAATCACAGTTCTGATAAACTAAGAAAAAACCTTTCTGATGAAAAATGCTAACTTCAGGTTCCTGAAATTTGCTATGATTTCGCCTTAAAGAACTTTAGTCAAATTTAAATTTTGTAACTGTAAATTACAGCCAAAACCTTAACAATTTTAAAGGAAAAACAGCTCCCTGAAGAAATTATTTCATAAAAGCAACGGATCAGGCAATGGTAAATAAATGATTCTTTTTGCTGCTTCAGTTTGAAGGCAAGTATTTCTATATGCCAAGGACACACCAATAAAGAAATACATGGATTTAGTATTATTTCACACAAACTCATGCTACAGCCTACAAAATACAGTGAAAAGCCCTTGCATGACAATGTTGTTGGCCATTTTTTTGTTTGTTTGGCTTTTATGATACTCCTGTAGTAGCTCCTTGTAATAACTCGTTTTTTTGATACTCCTGTAATAGCCCACAATTTCACATACATAATGTGCATGGATATTAACACAATAAAGCATATTTACACAACAGTCATGGAAAATTGACTAGTGTTTCACAGAAAGCATGTTTCCCATCTTAAAATTACTAATATACCCATTTTCACTGAAAAAGTGCTTGTAAATGCTTAGAAAGAAATCATTCTTTGACTGAGATGCACTTGTCTTGAGAAACATGCAGCACACACAAGAACTATACTGAAACAGCCTGAAAACAGTTCAAAGTAAAATCAAATAATCTAAATAAAATACTTAGTTGATCTTAAAAATGACCAGATGAACACATTTTCACGGTTATTTCATCCCTAAGGTACTCTGATATGCTAACAACCAAGCACAGCAATGGGTCACCCATTTAACTGCTCTAGGGTAGCAGGATCACCTCTTGAGTTAACAAAACCTTTATTTCTTATTTATTTTTTAACCCTTGGGGTTTCTTTTCCCCGGATGGCTCCTGAACACGTGCTGGACAGGCTGTCACTACTTGCATTATTAGCTCTGATAAGCACACAGCTCTAGGTAGTATAGCTGCAGGCTAAGGTAACCGACTGCATACAGATGGACCTCTGTGCTCACGCAGAGCACTACTGAAAGTATAGGGGCTCCCCATAGGGATACATATGAACATAATGTGATCAAGTAAATAGTAAAGCTTCATTTCCTATATTACCAATGCATTTACCACAACTTCCTAAAGACAAAATGACACAGAAGTGTATTAACAAAGAGCTGTTCAACCAAAATTAAAGCACTGAGAGCAAGTTAAATGAGTAGCTCTGCCACTCAATGTAAACAGCACAATTCCATGCACATGTGTACACTTCGTAGCACACCAACCGGATTGCAAGAGTTTTGATTACTTAATTTCACAGCTTACGTTCATAGCTTAGAATTGTTTACAGCACAAACCCCACAGCCCATTTACTATGATTAATACCTATCTGTGTGTACTAACAAGACAATTTTGACAATGGATTTAAGAGATTATAAACGCTCCTGTTCACAAAACTGCTCAAGCTTATTTTCCTGTGTTTTGGTCTCTCCCCTGTATTCAGATTTAAAAGCTGTACAAAAGTGCTCACTTATACTACCACCTTCTTTTTTTATTAGGGATATAAATGTGGATTTTGCTTGTCTATTTGATCATAAAAATTGCATCAGAAATATTCAGTTTCCATCTCTAACTTCCACATAATTTGATCAAGGCTGGTTTACAGGTAGGTGACAGAGGGATAAGGGGGAGGTGGATGCATCTACAAGCCTCATTCTCCTAAAGATACACAAGTAAATTCTATTCAGGAGAAGGAAGACAACAAAAGATAGCATTTTGCTTTAAGATTTATGGAGGCAAAACTATGGAAAAGCTGTCAGGTAATATTTCACAACTCATAACTCAAGAATCTCCAATATTGGCTGCTGCCACTGAAAATTAAGATGCTGAAAATAAAGTCCTCATCTTACACAGAGAAAGTTCAGAGGAAAAACACACACACACGAACCCCTTAGTCTATCCCCAAATGAAATTATACAACTAGCATGCTCTCAAAATATCTTTAACTACATCCTCTTTCAATGACTCACATTAATTGCTTTTCTTCTTCATTTCCTACTCCCCAACATATACAGAGTTCAAAGTAAAAATTACTCAACTATCGTTCAAATGAAAGAAAAAAAAAAGTATTTTAAATCCTTTTGGCAGCACTGGAAGTTACCTGTCATGTGATGCCACTTCCCTTTAGCAGATATTCCCAACTCTTTTCCCACTTACTCAATCTCAGAATTATTATAACACCACTCGTTTATGTCTTTTGGAGAACCCCTAAAGGCACCTGCTTGAAAATACACTGGTCCTCTTTAACTAGACTTGACTCTAAACCTAGTGACAAATCTCTAGAGGCCCCCTTTGAAGTTTCTTAGGTAATAGCGAAAGACAAAAAGCCACATACCATTAGGGAAACAATTATTCTTTCTCCATGGTAAAACTGCTGAAATAGTGCCGGCAAAAAAGTATGTAAACAAACTAAAATGCACACCTTTGTCAGTAAATACTGTTGGAAGATGCATACAAGACACTGATGAAGATTTGAAGATACAAATATTAGAGCAAGTTACACAATTTGGGAGTTTCTAACTTCTCTCTGCTTACGGTATTTGCATTTCAGTAATGAAACGCATGATGAACTTATCTTTTTATGAGCCACCAACAGAGAGCTGCACCAGAGAAGATTTATTTTTCACAGGAAACAGATTCTTTAATAAAAAACAATGGTTTATGGAAAAACTGTGCAAGTATGGCCATGAATGGAACAGCTCTTTGACTAGAATAAGAAAGGGAATCCAGGCTAAGGTTACAAACAGCCCTGCACATGAAATTCCTTCACTCTATCACTTGTAGGTTAGCTATAATAGCAGAGTAGTCACAGGCAGGAGTGCACAAAGTCCTACAGGATGACATCAATGCAGTTAACTTTATAAGAACAAATCCTTCAGTAGTAGTAGCTTTACCAGACTTTGAAATAGATGGGGAGAGAGCATGAAAATCTCTTGCATCATACAGCACTTCACGGGTTATCTTGTGGCAAAGTTGTCAAACTTTACACATTTCTCTTTTGCAAAGAGACAAGGGCTCCAAACTTGCTGACCTTCACATGAGAGGAGGCTGGGAGCAGTTTGATACCTAGCAGGTATTTCCAAAAATTAAACACACTTAATGTGTCCCTTCAAGGTGAAGGTGACATTTTAACAATGAGTGAGAAAGTAAGTGCTTTGCAAAGAAATGCAGGTATGAGAGAGCACACTGGAAACAGATGTTTGGAATTGTTCCTCTGTTGATGTGGGTTTGTATTTGTTTTTTTGCTGCTGAGCACAATGTGAGTATGTCACCTACAAACACCTCTCATATCTATTCGTAAAAAACATACACATGCAACACCTCCCGATTAGTCTGGAAGAACAAGTGACTGACACCAGGACACAGTTTCAAGCAAAAACTGCAGAATTTGTCGATGGGATTGAAAAATTAGCATCATCATTTAGTAAGTGCAGGGAATGATGCACTGCTTCCACTGGGATCCACACATCTTTGTAAGGTACCTTTTTTAGGTTCTGACAGCCATTAAAACCAAGTACCGAAATAAACTGAACTTTGAACCATCCTTTGAATTGCTGTACCGTTACATGTTAAACAATGAAGTATGCTCAGTAATATGGCACTAAATAAAAAGAGTGTTACTAATACTTTCAGAGAAAAAAAGGTTGTTGTGCCATTGATAAAGAACAAAAATTATTATAAGTACTCTTTATTTCATCTTTATCTCATCTTAATTTCTATTTTTGTCTTATAGTGTACATACCATAGCAGTATGTGCATATAATTTATAAATAAATATACATATATTAGAATTGCATGCTCAGATATTTTTTACTGATGAGGCATGCAATTAAAAAAGTTTAGAGAACACAGATCCAGATGACAAGAGGCAAGTGTCCTTGACTGAAAGCATGACACTTGTATAGAATAATTCTGTGGCCTGATTTCCCTCCTCCCTCCCCGTTCTTACATTCCTCTTATACCAGCATTCTCAGCTAACGTGTGTAAGTAGCTCTATCTTGATGGGACTTCAAAAAGTTTTCTTCCAGGTATATATGAACGTTTGGGTGTCAAAAGTGATGATACCCAACTTTAAAGAGTTATTGTCCAGTAGTCTTCAAAAGAAGATAACAACATAGAAAAGCAGACTGCATCATCCTATTTCAACATCTGTCTAGTAAGTATGTTGTTCATGTGCATGTATAATTAAAATATTTGGGCAGGGAATGGATGCAGTTATTTGGGAATATCCCCTAGATGAAGGCTCACACGGCAATTCCATTTAAGTAAGTGTCAGGTATTATGCATAGAAATACAGTAGCTCTTCTATTGCTCTGTCATCACATAGTCTGGACCAAGATGTGGAAAGTTTTATATTAATCATACTAAATTCCACAGCTCTCATGAACAAGTCATTGTGGAAATACACAGCCAAAGCCAACATGACAGAACTGTATGTTTTACTACTGGTTTCACAGTGAACAGGTAAGATACAGATCATCCATATTAATTCTGTGACTACTTGACTTCAAAAGCAAGGATTATATTCAGGGTACAAAAGTGAATACATGTGATTTCCCAATGAATATTTGACTCTTACCTTGCACTTGATCTGAACACCGCTCCTTGGCTCGGTCCCTCATTATTTGTGGAATCAAAACATCTTCTTCTACATGTCTCAGCTTAGAATTTTCTGCAAGAGTGGGGAAAAAAAAAAAAAAAAAAGGTTTTTTTTTCTTATCTACACATCAGAGAAAGTCAATCTACAGCAACAGCACAGCACTGTTTACATAACATACACTAGTATATTAAAACAGGCAACAAAAAATACGATGGAAAGATGACACAAATCAAAAGGCAGGACAGTCCAAGATTTAAAATTGCTCAGATAAAAATATGAGCATTATTCTGAATACTTCTGTTCTGCTTCACGTGCACAATGAACCAAAAATAAAGGAGACCATTCTGGCAACACATTCTAATTTCTGCCTTACTAAACACAGGGTCTGCTTACAGACTGCACAAATATTGAGAATTACTTTTATTTCCTGTTACTAGTATTTTTCTATTTATGTTATCTGTACAGACTGTTTTATTACTCAGTCACAAAGCTGAGAATACTAGAGCACAGCCTGAAATTTGTATTGCGATATGGAAGACTTCAGCTCTTAAAAAAAAACCCTAAGAAGCCCCTTCAATGAAGGATCTAGGAGTTTTTTCATTAAGAAATTCAACTTTAAAAAGAATATATGCTGCTGCCTGTATTCTGCTCTTAAAAACACAGCTGCAGTTTACTTTCAGTTGTCTCAAAACAGAACTCAGTACGCTGGGTACAACTGGTGATTTTGAATAGCTAAATAATGCACACAAAAAAATACTGCATTTCCAAATCCACTTTTTTCAAAACAAAGGAATGAGAATTTATCAAGCAAGGCTTTTTACTTCCTAGCTTCTGAGTTAAAAACCATTTGAAGGATATTTGTTCAGAAGTTTGTATAGTCCAACACAGTTATAACCAAATATGTGGTTTTCCTCCTTAAACACAATTTATTCATCCTTTGATGTTGATATTATGCTTCAGAATAGCATCAACTGTGATGCTGACATTATGAGAACTTTAGTGTCAGATACACTATTATTTCGAGTGACAATCATTTAATTTAAAAATTGCTTATTTAAGAAATTAGAAGTGCAATGTACTGAAATTTAGGAAATAAGTAAAATTTAAGTTACCTACAGATTTCAAATACTATCTTTCAGAGCATCTTCAGTTACTTCTAGATCAAAAAGCAGAGACCGACATTTCTCTAGTCTTAAGTCATCATCATTTAAAGTTTACTAATGCTATGAGATTATGTTATGAGGTTACACAGTACTGAGTATGTGCTGTTATTAGGGGTATCTGGCAATAAAACAGAGGATTACAATGAGCAATATACACAATCTGAACTAAAAGCATTTCTCCTCAAAAATTTCTTCCTTGGAATTTCTACAGCAAAAGAAAGAAAAAAAAGTGTCTTCTGTAAATACACCAAAATACCAAACGCAAATAGTTTATGACTTAGATTTGGTTTCATGCTCAGATTTTCATGACTGAGATAATTACAGTTAAATATCCTTCATTTTAACTTTCTGCAGAGTATCAGTGCGATTACTGTGCTGAATGTTTATAATGTTACAGACAACATAAAACTTTTAACCATGTTTTTTAAAAAAAACAAACCAGTTCAGCTGAATGGCATGGCAGGGAACAGCACCACCAAGCTAGTACATGCCTCAGCTCTACTAACTCCAGTCACGGCAAGCTGGTACTGCGACAATCTTGCCCTCTCCCAATCCCTATGAGGCTCTTTCCCCTCTTCCCACTCAGGTGTGCTCTGCAGCCCTGTGGTAAACTGAAAAGGGAAGTTAATTTGGATTAGAGGGAAATACATTTATTGTCAGGCAATTTTTCAGGTAGATAAATGATCCATTTCACTATACAGCTGCGTAAATTGCCCATGAGAAGGAACTGCATGAGGCTAGGACAAGAAAGAAGGCTGAACTGCCATGAGTACAAATGGATAAATTACAGGCTGTGTCCCCCTCCCTTTTATTTTTGCTTTTAATTTGAATTGGTTATACTGGTGCTCAGAGTAGGCAGAAATTAAGCTGATCAATGAAAGTGGATACAGATAAGCAAGTGGCTTGCTAGCTGTCACCAAAAGGGAAGTTTTAACAATCCCCCATTCATCATCATATCATCACTATTACACACTTAACCACAGTGAGTGACCAGTTCAAGACAGAAAACTAACTCAAACATATGCAAAAAAAGTACTTCTCAGCTAGCTTACACTTTGGAGTAACTAGATCTACTTATCAGGGTTCTAACCTTATCAGGTTACTTCATTTAACTTTTATACCCCAGCATACATGGAAGTGTAGCGGATAGCACAGAAGTCTCTAGGTCCTTGGAAGGGCAGGTGGGCTTCCCCCAGTGCAGAGGTGGTGAGAAGCATCCAAGGTTCCCACAACAAAGCACAGGGCTACAAGGTGTAGATCAGCCACCCACTACCGGCAAAGAGGAGAAGCAGACAGTAATGTAACTGAAGGCTAGCAAGGAAACAGGACAAGAGCATTCTCAGAAATTAAAAAAAAAAAAAAAAACAAAGAGAGAAGGCTTCACTCTGTTAGCTCAGAACAGTCAAAAAGGATTTTCATGTTTTATCTTAGCTTAAGTACCCAATTTTCTGTTTGATTATTCAAAAGGAAAGGGGCATTAGACTGATAGCAAGTAGCTGCACTGGTGTTAACACCAGCTCAACCAGAACCAGAGGGGTGCTCCAGGCAAACTCCCTCTTTTTAGTCCCAAGTTGTCAAACCTGCACAGGCTGAGAATGCAGGAAGGAGAGGGCACACCCAGACACGCGCAGTGTCCAGTATGAAGAATCAGAAGAGAGCTACAACAGTAATCCAAAGGTCATGATTCAATGATATAAAGGAAACAGGAATAAAGACCACTACAGTTTTTAAAAGAAAGTTTGTTAGTATCAGTTTTTAAGCCATGAAAAGCACTCGCAATTCAAATCTTTTAGTGTCTAGGACATAGTTTTAGGTGTCTGGGTGCAACAGTCTCTCCAAATAGCTCAAATACAGATGTTCAGCTTGGGCAGCACTGTATTTACTCATGAGTTTCAATTCTAACATCTTGAGTATTTTAATATTCTTCCTTTATTCCAAACTATATATTACACTACACTTACAGTGATTTTCCTTCAAGGATAGTAAAACACTTGACTGAAGTTAGTATCCCTAGCATTTATACAAAATATTAAAGAAAAATAAGGTGCAAATATAAACAATACCAGATGCCACTTAGTTTATGTGCAGACTAGCTGCATTTTTTTATATCCATGTATAAGCACTTGCAACATCATCGTCAGTCCAACCTAATCAGTTATGCAGTAACATATATGGTAAGAACTTTCAAAGAAACAACACCTCAGAAGCAAGACCTCATCAAAAAACATGAGACAGCCATGATGTGAAACCAATTCTTTTTGCCTTTTTTCAACTATATTACAGTTTCCAGAATAAATACTTTTCTTCCTTTGAAAGTTCACTATTCTGCACTAATTCTTATTCAAGTACCAGATTTGCTGCAGACTAGTCCCTACAGAAGAATCTGCATTACAATAGACCTACTACTACTGTATCTTCAAATCATCAATAAAATTATCCCGCAACATGCAAGAAACAATGTTTTCCAACAGTTCACCTTGCTGCTGACATCCTCCATGCACTCTGCCTGGTCTTCTGCGTAGGCTGTTTTAGATGATCACAGCCTCTGACCGCAAAGTGAACCAACAAGAACACGTTACCTCTCAGCTTCCAGAGAGCCAGACAAATGTCAACAGCAGCTTTTCCTTCTCACCCTGCCAGCCAAAACTCTGGCATGTTTGTTAGACTAACTTAATACTCCGAGATACTACCTTTACCTTACGTTCTATTGAAATTTCCTAATACCACCAACATTACTAGGGACAGATGGATGAACACAAGCTAATTGAGTAAAGGTTACAAAAAGCAGACTAAATACAATTAACAGTAAAAACGAAGTATTTTGTAAAAATACATTCAGAAGTTAAGCCAGAATTAAAACCAAATGCAAGCTTGCAGGTGTTACAGCATCTAAGTCAGCAGCTCCTTGAAAACGTAAACGAGGCCACAGCCAAGGAATATGTGTGGTGAAACTACTATTTCCTTAGAGATCAGCACATTACAGAATGCTGCTGGTCCTTGTGGGGACAAGGAACAGAGGACAGGATAAAGGATGGGTATCCAGCTTATAAGCTTGCAGTTGCTAGAAAAAAAAAGACAGAAGGGGAGAAGACTACAGAAAAGGGAACACCTCTGTGAAAAAGAAATTGTTTTCCATTCATCTTCAGCCCAGTGTAAAGAATTCAAGGAAGGAGAGAGAGATTACAAAACTGGGAGATATCCCTACTCAGCAAAACACTAAGAATGTATTTAAGACCCCCTCCTTTTTTTTTGCCCCTACAAATAAAACCTGTGGGGTTTGGCAAATCTCAATGCTTGTAGCAGTTCTCTGGTTGTATACAATATGTAGGGCACAAGACTACAATAGTAATAGTTTTTTGTGACTGATCAAAACCCTGAACTGCAAAAGCTGTTTATTGCCATGGAAATCCAAGGACCAGAGCAATCTAGTTTAATGGTTTTCATGATTTCTGTAAAAATTGCAAAAAAAAAAAAAAATCAGGAAATAAATATACCAACAGGAACGCGAGTGTCACAGCAACTACAGCAGAACACAGCCAGAACAGCCCACAATATACATCAATTTCACTCCATATAGAAGCTGGGAAAGCAGATGATGAATATGCTCCTGGCTTCCTAGACTCTGACTGCAGGATTGAGGAAGGCCTTGAGACCAGGGTGCTACCTGTGCTGTAGGCAGCAGACCTTTTAAGAAGACAAGAGGAGAATGCAACACAAAGCTCCTTTACAGTTCTAATAATGAAAGGGACTGTAGTGGCCTGTCATATTAATTAGAAGACTACTACAAAAGGGGGTTACTAAAACAAAAGCTTTCCTAGAACAGTGTCCTAGAGGTCTTACCACCTCTCCTCTTCATTCAACACAGTTGGTAACTGACTTACTCTTTTGTCACTTCTGCTGGTAGTTTACAGCAGGATGTAAGCAATTTATCACTTCCATCTCTCTAATGACTTCAGGTAGCAGGACACAGATTATGCAGAAAAGTTGGGAAAAAGTTGAAAAATTGTCTACCCAGAAATTTACAGAAGCCTCAAACCTTCTGCATCAAAGAAGCAAGTCGAGTCCAGCAACAGTTTTTGAAACATGCATTTCTTGTTATCCAACCTGGATTTTCTTGGTTCAGTTTATTATGGACATTTAAAACTCTAATGTGTACTTTAAATACTATAGCTATTTCAGTAAGAATCACAGCACAGATGAAAAACAGAGAAAGTTTTAGCAAGTTTTAACATTTTCACTAGCAACTACGTTTCTCTGGAAGTCCCAGTTACATAAACTTCTAGATATCTAGCAAAAGTGCTGTAGAAAGTTCACTCATTTGAAGAATACAAATTTAAAAATTAATACTCTTCAAAATGTAAACTTTTTTTTTAATAACTTTCATTATTTTGGAACTTTTTTTTTTTTTTTTAGTGCACCTTGCTATTTTTTTCCCTGCATATTTTCAGCAGCTGCCTTCATAGACTCAACTAGGTTGGAAAAGATCAGCAAGTCCAACCGTTACCCCAGGACAAACATAAACAACCATCAGTGGAGAGATGCCTAAGATGCTTTGGCTTTTTAAGCTAAAAAATAGAACTTGAGAAAGTACTAATGAAAACTTCAGCAGCAGAAATAATAAGAGTTATTACAGTGAAAGGGAAGAGAAACAAGACGATACATCCAGAATTCCCATTCTTTAACTCATATCACATTTAAATTAAATCCCCACCCTAAAGAAGTGTAAGACAGCTGTTTCCCTGGAAGGGAAGGAAGGTCTTGCCTTCATCTGTGATGAGTCCACTAAACTTGAGTTCACCAGCCATTGTCTCATGCTGACCTCTGATACAAACAACACTTGAAGTTAAACTGGGCTGGAGAATGAATAACAAGTTCATAGGTAAGCTATGTAAGTACATTAATTTGAGGGATTCAGTTATTTCTGATATCACTTGATAAAAAAATGTTTCTATGCTGTAAATACTATTGTTTCATCCCAAAGTTTTTGTTTAAAACACTTGCCTGTGAGCCAACTGTAAAACCACACTGAAAAAGTACACTTTCATTAGCAACAGAAGCAGCAGCACAGTGTTAATTTCATGCTTACTGGCAAACATTTCTTTCATCAATCACACTATTGGCTCTAGAAGCTAAACCCATTTCAGATTTATTTTAGTGTACCTGGAATAGTGTTTTGGATAGGCAAAGATAATTATAATTTACTATTCCTCCAGGAAGATAACACATACAACTCAAA
This sequence comes from Pezoporus occidentalis, assembly GCF_034315485.1. Lineage (NCBI taxonomy): Eukaryota > Metazoa > Chordata > Aves > Psittaciformes > Psittacidae > Pezoporus > Pezoporus occidentalis. The sequence goes on along the minus strand of NW_026916159.1, from coordinate 740,781 downwards.
ATTTTTATCTCCTTTATTCTGCCCAGTTTAGCCACTTTATATTAAATAAAAGTTACCAACCTTATGCTAAGTCATGTGAAATCATCTGCATATACGTGTAGTGTAAAAACAATTATCGAAAAAGTGTGTCACTGAATATACTGGCAATTACTTAAAACTTCTACTTGAGTACACTAAGTCACATACTGGAACAAAATAATTTAGACAGACCCATTAAAATCTTTGGAGGAAAAAACCACTTGTTTCTAAAATCTGGGGGGCTTTCCTACAACATTAATTTTATGTATTGTAATAAATAATTTTAGTACCCAATCCTGTAGCCTGCAAGGGGGCTCTTGTGCCCTTGTTGCCAAGAGATTCATGGGGCCAAAGTAACAAATAGTTTCAGCATACTGCTTTGTAACCTCGGTCCTACAAAAAACATACAGGATCCTGCTAAAGGATTTCACCAGTCAGAAACACCCAGTGTGAACTGGCCTGGTGGACCAGGACCAAACACCTTTATGCATATGTGAAATGCTAAGAAGTTCGTTAAATTCACTTGCACGCAAGTGTTTGCATATGTACTATAGTCTAAGGTTTTAAGGTACTGAAGGACACCATAAAGTGACAGAAGTGTTATAATTCAAGTGAAACAATATTCATGATATCCTGAATCCTGATTTAAAAGCAAAAGAGGCTGATCAGTGCAGCTTCTCTACAGAACAAACTTTTTTTTCTTCTTTAAATGTATATGAATAAATTTTGATTTAAAAAGTTACAGATTTTGAGATCTGTCTAATACTGACATCATTTTAAATTAAGATGGAGTACAGGGATGACAACACCAGAGAAAATTTCCAAAGCTTTAACTTCTCACCATTCTATCGTCACCTCAAAGTCAATTTTCACCTTTTTCACTGACTGAATTTGTTATCTTACATTTTGCTTTAGGGCTCATGTTCTTGCAGTACGGCAGTACTGGATTACAAGAATACTGACAAGCCTGTTTGCCCAAAATGAACAATGGCTATGCTACAGCAAGTCTGTAATATCTAGAAAGAAAAGGAAAAGCACACCAAAAGCAGCACACTTATTTGTAATTACATGAGGATTGCAATGCTCATAGAACTAGTGAGTTATAGGTAAGGCCAACCTGAAGTTGCTTGTGAAGATTTTTGACACAAGGAGACTTTTTTACACTCTTGATCACACAGCAAAGCCAGTTACAGGGCCTGAAAATTAATTACAGATTGTGGCTTGGTATTTACTATTGATAATAATGCATGTTCATTAACAACTAGCCTGAACTGTTCTTCAAGTATGACAAACCTGCAAGTTAGGAAAAGTTAGGGATGCGCACTACCTCTAACCCACCTTAAATCCCTTCTTACAGCTATAGATGAGGATTCCAGCAAAATTCACAGAACACAAAGTCAATAACAAATAGCACCGTGGATTGGCCAAGCACTAAAATAGCATAGACAGCCTTAATTTTGCCATTTTAAAGATTCTGAATGCTTGACTTGGTAACTGATATAAAACCCTCAACACAACTTTCTGTCACTTAAACAAAGACACCATGCAGCAATATTTCAGCAACCAAATAGACATTTGGGATTTTTTTCTGGGACAGCAAAAATACATTAACAGCTCAGATTCCTGTACATAGGGTTCCATACTTCTAAGCAAGGCCCTAACTTTTGAGCACTTCTTGTCTCAATTCAGTCCCAAATGTACAATCCCTATTCCTCCTGTGCCTTTCTAACTCACAATGGAAGTTGTCCAAGAATTCACTTCTTACTTCTATCTGGAGTAAAAAACAGAAAGGCCCTGCAAAAATCACAATCTACCTGGAGTATATAAATCAAAGAGACTCATAAATAGAGTTCTACAGTGAACTCAAGAACTGTGCAGTAACTTGCATCAGAAATAAGAGACGAGTAACAGGTAAAATCTGAATGGAAAGAGCAAAACACCAAAATTAAGAAGGGGTGCAGGAAAATCTAAGAACAAGTGAAACCCCCAAACAATTATGAGATGTCATCCACCTCTGATTTCCCACCACACCTAGTAACACTAATCCATGGCTCCAGCACTGCATCCTCCTCTTTACTGATTTTCAGACCTGTGTGATAAGGCATAAAAAACCACAATGTAAATCACAAATAAAATTTTAATTAAAAAAAAGTCAAAAGTATTACCTAAAAGTTTAACTAAAAGCTGAAACTGTTCTTCCTTTTACTTATAGAATTTTGTCCCATAAATTCAAGATTGCTTTATCTCCCACTACTTCCTCCTATCTTTTGAAGCCTTATTTTCATTCCTTTTAGTATATTCTTCTACCTCTGTCCTACTGCCCTTGTCACTTTGACACAAGTCACAACCATTCTGCAAGCCCAATTCTCTCCTTCCACTGATATCCTACTGCTGTATCTAAGAGCCCAGGTTTCAACATGACTTAAGAAACATACATGTTAAGTAGCTTAGGAAAATTATGAAATCGGTCTTCAACCCCTCTGTTTTTAAGACCCCCAAAAATACCCAGGATGTGTACAAAAGCCAGTACTGTGTATTCAAGCTATTGTCAATAACCCTACTTCTTTACACATTTGTGGATCTTTGATTAGGAATCCAAACATCACCATTTGAAAATGACAGCTATAACCAAGTGCACAATATAAATAAAATGAGTTTTCTAGTAACCCGTAACTTCTACTACTGAAAACAGCATCCTACAAGAGTTTTGGAAGTGTTGCATACAAAAAACAAACTTCAGTGCTGAGCTGCAGCACATTCTTCTGAAGGATAACACATACCAGTATAATATAAAATTCTGTCAAGGGATTTATCTACCAATTTATTTTCTGGACACAGTCACCTACTGACACAGTCACAGTTCTCTTTCAAACTATGGCTGTCAAAAAAACTCCTCCCATAGAAATCATGACACATTTCACAGATCCTAAATTCTGAGCTTCAGAGGACTCCTTGATATTTGATACCCTCTGGCAAAGCCATGAGAATATTTGTGAACCACACCCAGAGTATCCGAATTAACACCTTGGTGATATGACCAGGGCAGCTCACACCTCTTGCAGATATTGTTACAATTTCTCTACAACCTCACTTAGACATTTCAGTTTTAGGTCACATTCTGAGGTTTTTAACAGAGCTGTAATGGCCAGCAACTGATGGAGGGGAAGGGGAGCAAAGGGGGTATAAACAAAAGATACTGGATAACAAGGTAGAGCCAGTAAGCAATACCACTGCTCAGCGGATAAACCTCACTATTGGTGTCACATATCATGTACCCAAACCACAGCTAACCTAAACCACAATACTACACAGGCAGTACTTCTTTCACAGCTATCATACAACATGGATTAGGAGAGACATATAATGTAATTATAGACATAAATAGGCATCTCTGATGAACTTCAGTGTTTGGAGCCCTTCTTTGTGCTAAATAGTTTGAATAGTGTAATAATACACTATTCAAATACGCCTTCTTCCAAAAGACAACTGGGAAGCAAATTTACACTATAGATGAACAACCACCACTTGAAATTCAGTGGTCAGTTTTATGACATTTTTCTTAATTTAAACAAATCAACGCTCAGGTGATACAATCAACAAAACCAGAACCTGATTACTCGAGAAATGGTTTATTTGGAGGGCCTGCAGAGCCAGACTCAGGACAGGTTACCATTACAAATTAAAAGCTCCGCCTTGGCCAGCATCCTTTGGCTTTTGAAAAAGCAGTCACAGTCCACACGTACCAAGATGCACAGTCAGGACCATGGCAGTTCATCCCTAGCTACAAGTGTCTTAACACCCTGTGTTAGCTGGAACACACCAGTACCTTGTTGGGTTCATTCTGCTAGGGGACTGGCCTTTTAACTATAATGTACCCAGCTGAATGCACCTGCCTCAGCAACAGGGCTCATGGGTATCACACGGGTGTAAGCGCACAGGCTTAAATTCACTATGGGGATACATGGCTGTAACTCTCTGGACAAGAGCTTGATAGCACAAACTTAGGAGGACCTCATAACCTATTAAGCTGCAACATATTAAACTAATGATACTGAACAGAGTGAGGAAATGGGCACTTCGGAAGGGAGAGCCACGCTCTAAGAGTGGGCTAACAAGAACCTCATGAAGTTCAACAAAAACATGTGCAAGGTGTTGCACCTAGGTAAACAGAACCTGAGAATGCAGCATAAGCTGGTGTCTACCCAGCTGGGGAGCAGCTCTGTGGAAAGGGACCCGGGAGTCCCGCTGAACAAGAAACTCAGTATGAGTGAAGTGTGCATCTGCTGCAACACAAGACAACAGGATGCTGGGCTACATGGACAAGAACATCACCAGCAGAGATAAACAAGTCATTATTCCGCTCTCCTCTGTGCCTATCAGGCTATACCTAGAAGACAGATTACTCCTGTGGAAGGTGGTGAGGCACTGGAATAGGTTGCCCAGGGAGGTTGTGAAAGCTCCATCCCTGGCAGTGTTCAAGACCAGGCTGGACGAGGCCTTGGGTGACATGGTTTAGTGTGAGGTGGCCCTGCCCATGGCAGGGCGGTTGGAACTTGATGATCTTAAGGTCTTTTCCAACCCTAACTATGATTCTGTTCCAGTTGGACACATGAGGAAAATTGTTCACAACGACAACAATCAGCCATTGGAATAATCTCCCAAGGGAACTGGTGGACTCCCCAACTTTTAAGGCTCGGCTGGACAGAGTGCTGAGACACCTACTCTAGGTCATGCTTTGCCTAGATCCCTGAGGTCTCTTCCAACCCAGTATTCTCTGTTTCTACGATAACCTTGGTAATTTACCTCTCTGTTACACAGCGCAGGAGGCCTCAGCAGGCCGCGCTCCGCAGGCCCCTCAACGCCCCGGTGCTCAGGCAAGGCCGGGCGCCGCGACCCGCGTCTTGCCACTGGATCTCACGGCCGTGGCTGCGGGGAAAGAGGGAAGGAGGCCGCGGAGGCGAATGCGCTGCTCGGAGAGTGGGCCGAGCCCCTCGGAGTGGCCCTTTCCCGGCGCGGCAGCTCAGCCGGCGCTCCTCGCTGGTTAATGTGAAGGGGACAGCGGAAGGCGACGGGGATTACCCCCACAGAGCCCTGGCAAGGCGGGCTGCGGACAAACGGGGAAAGGACGGAGGAAAAAAAAGAGGGGGCGCGCCGTTGACTGCCGCCGCCGCCGCCCTGCCCAGCTGCACGTGCGAACCGGCAGCGCGTGCGGCAGCCGCCCCTACCTGCAGCACCAGAGCTAGGCTCCCTCCGCGCCTCCATGCCACGGCAACGGCTGCGCACGGCCCTATCGTCCCGGTCCCCACCGCGCAGGCGTGGCACAACCGAGCACCGCCTCTTCTTCCCCTCTCTGGGCAGGCAGGGAGGAGGGAAGGCGTGTGTGCCAGTGGTACTGAGGGGGCGAAGCGTCCAACAGGGATGCAGGCAGGCGTGTTATAGGATGGTTTGTGTTTGAAGGAACCTTAAAGCTCATCCAGTTCTAACCCCCCTCCACGGGCAGGTACACCCTCCACTAGAGCAGGTTGCTCTGAGCGCTGTCCAGCCTGACCTTGAGTACTGCTAGGCATGGGGCAGCCACAGCTTCTCTGGGCAAACTGTGCCAGCACCTCACCAGCCTCCCAGTTGCAAGGGAACTCCTTGGAGAGGATGGTGAGAGTGACGTTGGTGGGTATTTTTGTCAATGAGTTAGTTAGTTTGTGCCCTTTAAAAAGAGCTTCCCATTGTAGTGGCTGGGAAAGAGGCAGGACTACCTTCCTGTGGCAGGTGTTAAGGTAACGGAGGAATTAGGACCCCACCAGAAACTCAGGAAACATACTACTACAGAAGTTTGTGGTAGATTACTCTAAACCTCAGTTACTTACAGCTTACATCTTTTTCTCTCTGTGCAGCTCAGCATCAGAGGTATCAAGTATTTTGTGTTGGAAGGGACCTTAAAGCTCGTCCAGTTCTAACCCCTGCCACGAGGAGGAACACCTTCCACTAGACGAGGTTGCTCCAAACCGCGTGCAGCCTGACCTTGAACACTGTCAGGGATAGGGCAGCCACAGCTTCTCTGGGCACCCTGTGCTAGTGCCTCACCAGCCTCACAGGAAAGAATTTTTTCCTAATGTCTCATCTAAATCCCCCCTCTGTCATCTGAAGCCATTCCCCCTTGTCCTGTCACTAAATGCCCTTGTAAAAGTCCCTCTCCAGATTTTTTGTAGGCCCCTTTTTGCATAATAAATGATAGCAATCAAAAGATCAAACAGATGCTTTTTAGGGGTGTGAATAAGGGGTACTAGCTGCTTGGTTGTTAAAAAGATACAAGTTTTAAGGCAAAATTTGAAGAACAGTGCAGTTGCTGTTGAAAAACTTATACAAATAAGGGGGTCTGTAGAAAGATACACGGTTTTGGACAGTGAGACTGAAAGTTTGATACTGTTAAAAATGGCTAATTTATCTGTGTGTGCTTTTGGTCTGCCTGTGTAAGTAAGCATTGAGACATGTAGTTTAATGGCAAAGGAGTAATTCTGAGTCTGTAGTGTATTTAAGTATATGACTGGTCTTTCTTTAGTTTCTAGTGGCATGAGGCAGGGCTGCCCAGTTCCAGAAACAAAACATGGAATATAAAACCTATGAAAAATTACATACATTTAAAAACGTGAGAACCTGATTCCCCAGAAATTAAGATAAATTAAAAACAAGGAGACATAGCTGGAGCTCAGAACTTATTTTAACCAATGCAGTATGGAATTTTCAAAGAGCCTACCTTTTTTTTCCTGTTGTCAACATTTTAGACTGAGAGTTTGTATGGAAAATTAGTCTAAATATGGAAAATCTTCTAAATATAGCATTTCCTCTGTTATCATGTATTATTACTTCCTGTTCAGGGGAAAGGTAAGCTTTAAACATTACATTCTCAGGGAACTGGCAAGTCCAGGAGTCTTCCCCAGACATCTTGTAAGCCTCTGAAAGATAACAATAAGCAGACTAGAAAAAAAATCAGTATAAGGAATTTTGATCACAATTACCATGTTATTTATTCTTAAATGAATTTTCATTAAAGTTTCAAGTCCACCGTTTCCCCCCAGATTTACATTATTTTCCCAGTATGAAAATTCAGTCTTTTTATTTGAAAATGGATTCTTTCAACTGGAGGCCACACAAAGAACTGACTTCTTCGTGCTGATACGTTCACAGAAATTAGTAGAGCGTGATGTCGGCAAAATCTTCCACACGAATGCTTTTGGCCTTACTGATCTAGAGCACTTCTGTTATAAACAATTAAGTGTCTTTATGCTTTTATTTATTTTTTTTAATCCAAAAATTTTATCTCATTCCTTAGACTAAAACGTGGATATCACCACTGTTTTCTGTAACTTTAACCTATAGCAATTCAGTTAATGTTTATACACTGACTTGAGGATTTTAATTGAACAGGGCTGTGAAAATGCAACCTATCAGTTTATTCGTATTCATTTCATTAGGGGGTTTTGGACTATGCTACTTTTGTGATGGATGTAGGAGAGTGTTTAAAAAATATATATATATATATGTACACATATATATACCAGCCAATCTATGAAGAGCTATTATAGCTATTGAGTGAGAAAATACAAGAAAACATTTGACACAAAAAGCAGGTTTCAGCATGAGAACCAAAAAGGAGAATGTAATGGGCATTTACAACAGTAAGTTAAATTATGGGGTTTTTTAAAGGAAATATTAATTTTTGCTGTTCTTAAGCTCTTGGCTACTTGTGTTTATATATGCCCTGCAGAATCAGAACTGTGAAGATTTATTTAAGATGGAGCCCTTTGAACTTACATGTCAGCTTTATGTGTTAATTTGATGATTTTCAGCGACCTGATACTAGCCTAGATAGTACTTAGCTTTGAAGTAGTATTTCTGTCCTTTGATGGAGACAATAAATACAAAATGAAAAGTCCAACAACTTTGTAAGTAAGTAACTGAAGTTGTAGTCTCCTGCTTCTTCTCCGGTAACAGAACTGAAAACAGGATAACAGAGAAAACAGAAATGGGATTTTTCTGCAGGTCTTATTTGCAGGTCTGGCAAGCAAGAATGACGACTGCGATGACCTGCAAGGGAGTAAGATACATCTTGGGGAAATAAAAAAATACAAAGGAACAAATGGATAGAGCAACTTTGTTCTGGAGATTTAAGGGGCAGAAATAGTTTTTGAGTGAGGGCGAGTGCAGATGAGGGTCTGATAATACTCTCATGCTATTTGAGGCTATTAGAAATTATTAGAAATTGTAAAGTACCAGAGAAAGTGTTATATTGACAGATGAGTAAATGAAACTGTCATTACGTGGAGCAGGAATGACATGTGACAGGAGGGCAGAAACTGCCCACAGAGGGCTTTAAATGAAGACAAATAGCCTGTATCTGACTTGGGAGTCAGTGCAGTGATCGCAGGAGGTTGTACGGTGGCTGACTCAGTGACACAAGAGAACTATTTTTTTTACAGCAGTTTGAATAAATATAAGCAGAATAATTTTCACAACCAGAAAAGAGGTTACTGTGTCAGAGATGTGAAGTGTTGAGGTGCATCAAGAATTTTAGTAGCATAGATAAAAAAGCTAAATGCTTTGTAAATACAAGTTCTGCATGCTTTTATATGCAGTCTAGATGTTATTAATATAGTCAATCTATACAGAGAGGAAAGATAAATTTACTTACTTCATTAATGTGGAAGGGCGTCTTATGTGAACTTTGTCCTGTAGAAGCTTAAAGGTATGGTTTCATTAAAAGAAGTAAAAAAGTGCAAAGTGGGTCTTCCTTAAACATGAGGTCTAGCTTGCATCTTATCCCAGGAGGGAGGTTTGGAATGACATCTGGAATATGTAATTTGTGTTTAGTCAGATTGGTTTTATTATGAATATTGCACAAGTTCTGTAGCCCTGTGAAGTTATGCTGAAACACGTAGGGTTTTTCTGGGTAGCACTTTGATACAAGTTAGTACCATGTGCTTCATCTAACTGGCATACTTATGCAAGAAACTTATTTCACTGGGACATCTCCTGGGGCACTGATGTAAGACCAGTAGTGCTTAATACACACAATTGCTACTTAACAAGGCCTTAATGGGACAGTGACATAGTATCAGTCTCTGGTTATACGGTACTGCTTATGTCATCTTGTCACAGTCTTTTGGAACTTGTCTATTGAAAGAAATGTTCTCCGTAAGTTTAAAATACTGGGTGTTCTAGTGAACTCTAGTGCTCTAGACACAATTTCTGCACTGATTATTACAGTGGGGAAGATCTAGTAACTTCCCCTTGAAGGATGCTTGAGATAATGATTTTTTTATGAAATTAAAAATACAGTCATAACTGGTGTTGGATTGCAGTCATTTCTGTGTTTTTAAAATTCATATTGTCATTTGATTAGTTAATTGCCCATTTGCAAAAGTGTGAACATACTTTCACACTTCAACCAAGACAGTGTTAACAATGAAACTATAGATAGCAGTAGACATTCCACACCTTGTTCTTACCAGATAAAGAGAGCCTACCCTTCTGCACACAGGTGTGATTTGGGTGGTCTTTTTTTAGTTCCAAACAATAGCCTTTGTCACATGAGTTCAAAGGGATATTTTCAAATGGCACCTCTCCAGCATGTGTGCTGTTGACATTTTTGACCTTGCTTCCAGTAAAAGGCTGTGATTCTTTGCTAAGCTTAGCCACTGAAATACAGTCAGTCACCCACAGGTGAGAGATGTGGGGGAGCTTTAAATGAGAATTAACATTTAGAATCAAAGAAAAAATTCCTTCTCAAGGGGCATACTTTGACTTAAGCCTCTGTAAAGTTGTTCACAGCCTTATTTGCAATTTCCAGCTGAGACTTTCACATGACTGAAGACATGTCTTCCAGAAGAGGGGAAAAAATGGCGGAGTTTGCAGTGTCTTTTTGTTGTGCAAGTGGCAATATTTTATGCTTATTCCCCCATATAAAATCAAACCCATCCATATATCTGTTTTCTAAAGGTTTGAGGATCCAAGGTCTTCACAGCAGAATCTGCTCTTGCAGGAAGAGGAAGCAATAGGCATGTTGAAATATTTCTGTGCTGTTCTGTTAATCTGTAATTCTGCTCGTTCTAACAAGTGGATATTAGTAACATGCAGAACTCTGAACCTGCAGCCTGTCAAGTCTCACATAGCTAACATAAGTCTGCAGTATCTTAACAGTGGAAGCACTGGTGTTGTTGCCTCGGCCTCTTTCTTGCTCTGGAAGAACTGCAGCTGGTGTGTCAGTCACTAAGTGACACGTGGCCAGTGGTCTGTCTCTTAATGCTTCACCAGGAATGAAACCTTTCCCATTGTGACCCTGGCCTTTCCACTCATGTGTCAAGGGAGTTGGAAACATTCAATCAGGGTGGCTACCATAATTTGTTTGTTGTCTTTCTAGCAAGACATCATTGAAAGACGTCATCTGGGGAGCTGGCCATCTGCTCAAGTAGAAAAATTGCATCAAATAGTAATTGTTTACCAGTCACTACTAGATCTGATTGGCAGAGTGAGAAATACTTCAGTTCCCCTCTTTTTCTGAAGTTCGCACACAGCAGCACAATCTTTCACTAGCTTTTATGTCCTTACAAATTCCTCTTTTATCTCAATGTATTCAGATGTACCCCAAAGTTACAGACTGTATACCAGATGTAGATGACTTCAAGTGTCAAGATTTTCAAATAGTAGTAGTTCAGTAATGTACAAGGAAGGGAAGGTCTGCCACCAAAACAGTCTATAAACTTTCATCATTTGATTTACCTTGCTCACAAGAACAATTACTTTTCACACTATGGTCAGAATGCTTTCTTGGCTGAATCCATTCACAATTACAGGGTGACTGTCACTTGCACTGAAGGTTTTATTTAGAAACTTATTTCAGTCATTATCAAACTTTGGATTTTCGTTTTCCCTCTCTGCTGCTCTGTGTGCAGTCGTAAATTTTCTTTCCATTCATGATTTTCTTAAAAAAGCTGCTGAGCCATTCTCTTGCTTTATCCTTTCCCATTTTTTTAAATGCCATTGGGTAAGTCCCTGATGGTAGGTGTTGAAAAGGAAATTGTTCAATGTGGCTTCTAGGCCACAGTAACCACTGTGTAGTTCTGTATTCCAGGGGTGTGAGCTGGCACTACAGCCCTCCTGCTGTCTTTCCATTAGTACTAGTCTGAACGTTCCCTGACCACTCCCCGGTCTAGTTTTAATTTGTTTGGGTTTTTCGTGCACAGTAGGGAACATCTCTGTGGAGGCAAGCTCTGAAGTTCTAAGGTACATTCTAACACATTCCTTAATGTAGACAGGTGTTACAGCTCCATCCTTGATATCAGGAGTTATTGCGAGTATAGGAAAAGAAACAGAGTATACTTTTAATAACTGCAAGATGCTACTGTAGTCAGTCCTGTTTGTAGTCAAGTGCTAGTTTTGTTTGTACCTAGTCTTTTTTGTGTATTAAATCCCTGCTTAGAGCCACTAATCCTCTTAACTGCTGGTTGATTCCTTAAGAATCATTGTCTATTTCTTTAGTTGTGGAGAGGTTTGCTTCTTATAGGACTTGCCACCCTGTAATGTAGGATCACCATTCTGCCTTGAAGTTCAACTCTCTTCTTTCAGCTCTAAACCTCCGGAAGCCTTTTACACGGGAAGCAACAGCGCAAAGAGCTCGAGCAGTTTGCCTGAAGTTCTGGAGGAATGTTGGTGCTAGAAATCTGAAAATAAAGCTTCTCAGTTCATAGTCCATTGAGATGACATGAGATTGTAACTCATAGTTCAGGAAATTAGGGCTAAGTACAATCCATGCTTTTACATTTGGGTTGGTATAATTGGAAAGGTAAAATCTCAGTCATCAGGGCAGAAGACAAAGGTGATGAAGTGAAAGCTACTTGTTGGTGTATGTAGAGAAGGATTCAGCAATGAATGAGAAAAAAATGTCATTGCTGAATGTGATCCTGATACCTTATAAAGAAATCTTTCTGTCAGGAGATGGCTTCTTTTTGTGTGCATCAAACTCTCAATATTTAGCTTACAGTAAATCCTCATAGCTATTATTATCCACGCTTACAGTAGGGTAGTGTTATATAGTTATCTACAATATTTGCATATCTCCTTAGTTTACATTTTTGAGAAGTCTGTGGTTGGTTGTCTCCTTCTCCATAAAATATAAAAAACAATCTGAGATGCTGGGATTTATGTTCTTTAAAATTTGCAATAGTTAAATATATTCACCTACACTTTTGCTTGCTTCAAATTCAAACTTGACACTTAAAGACTGATAAACAGGATGTGAGTAGAGAAAGATGCTTTTCCTACCACAGCAAATATGATCAAAACATGGTTTTTTTTTTTTGTAAAAGCTTCTCCCATCCCTTTAGTTTTTAGGTGCATGAGAGTTGATGCAACAATAAGAATGCTGAACACTTAGCTTCTCCATATCCACCAGTCTGGAAAATTAAATCTGACTTTAAATTTAACACTGCTCTGCTAAGGAGCCTCAACTGACCAGCAGTGATTCTGTGGTTTTACTTACTGAGACGCAGATGTTATCAAGAGGTAGCATTGCCAGTCACAAGACTCTATAACCTGAAGATCTGTAAGGGGAAAGAAGTCTTAAGTGCTTCTTTCTGTTCATCCATTGTTTTGGAAATCAACTTCTTAGTCACTAGTATCTTACCTATGTTGTGCAGTTAAGCACTTGTCTGTTTTTAAGTACAGGAGTGTTACTGTTGAAGGCAAGGAAATTACCATGTCACATATTTTTGAACTGTGAAGTGAATTCTCCTTGTATCTGCAAACAAATCTGATTTCTCTTCCTGTCTCCCTTTCTCATCTGCTGAGTATGGTTTTATAGCTGATGTACTTTCATCTGCTGGCATTCATTTCAGCATTAAGGGAGCACTGAATTCAGGGAAGGGAAATCTGATTTGAAAACTCAGTTCTCAACATGTAGTTCCCTGCAATATGAGTCTGGTGTGTTCCTGGTATTCCTAATTATCTAACTTACTGGGATATTTACATCCTTAAGTAATACAGGTTTTGTGCAATTCCATTCTGGTGGGGGTGTGGCAAAGGTTAGTTGCTGTTGAGATGGTAAACCATAATATCATCTGTAGAATCCAGAGATATGTTTTGGACTGATTAATGTGACATGATGTAATACATAGAATCCAAATGAAAACTCACAAGTTTTATTCCATTGATTCCAGTTGTGTTTAGAAGGTCATAAGAACCTGATGACTTCTACGTTCAAATTTTTTGCTGTAAAGCATTTAATTAACGATCTCCTGTGCTTTGCAAACAATGTTTAACCTTTATTCACAACTGAAAAGTGTAGGAAGATAATGAATGTATTAAAGATAATGTAATGAAGCTGGATACAAAGATGGATAGTCAGTGGAAACCCTTGGCAAAGTTACTAAAACAAATCGTATTTGATTGTTAGATCTATAAGAAGTGCTAGACAGTTCTGAAACTTCAGTGACAATGGTACCAATTTGAAGTTAGGGGAAACTGAAACTGGGTGTTGAATACAGGTACTATGATTCAGTGTTTCATAGTTAACCTCTTTGCTCTCAAATTAAATGTTTAAAGTGGGTCCTATATTTTTTGACATTTCCTAACAAGCTGCAATTTGAGATTATATATTTTACAAAAATGTTTATATTATTTACCTGTCTCCAGCATTAGTCTGACCATTGTGCATTGTCAGTATCAGGGATTGGGGTCTGTTTCTTCAGGCATTATCTGTGTATCTGTTCCATAAATATCATAGTATAAGCAATTGCACTGACACAACAGGCAGAATTGAATAAGGGCAAAAAGAGCAGGAAGACAAATGTCATATTTGGTATGAACATATCTGCTGTATATCTGTTATCATTATACATATATAATATATGTTAAAAGTAGTATATGTATGTATATAGGTATTTAATTCTCTTTCCTCTTTATCCTATAGATTTGGGAAGGAGTGTAGCAGCAAAGAAGACAAAGATTGAACAGTGATGCGTAAAAGAAAGTTTAGGTTTAACTTTCTGTCATGTTTTTACATAGCTAGGGCTAATAGTTAATCAGCTCCAAAAAGCAGGGATTTTTGATCAGGCTATTTCAAATTCATTGGGTTTTGGTTTACCCCACTTTTTGTAACACCTCTTATGTAATTTCAGTGACTAATTCACATTTTAGAGAAAGGGCAGTCAGTTCTCTGAACTTTCAGTAAGGTTCGTAACATCTCTGGGATTTCCCAGAACTTCTACGACAGAATTATGGGAGAACAAATTTGATATTTCTGGTAAGGCAAAAGCTAGAAACAAACAGAAAATTATTCTTTTAAAATTAACAAGTACATAAATTAGCATAGAGAAGTAGAAAAATATTAAAATGCCCATCCTCACAATCTTTCTGGGCTTTATTTGAATGGGAATTTGTAACTAAATCCACTGCAGAGGATAAATCAACTCTTTTTTTCCTGAGCATCGTGTTCTACAACACAAACATGTAAATCTCCCTCAGTATCATAATTTGTATTCAGTTAAGTACCAAATTTTGATTGCAGAGTGTGATGAATCAATTCTCATGCTGGGATAAGCTGTGGAAAGGAGAAGCTGAAGTCTGAATTTCATCACTGTCTGATATGGAAGAGCAGATTATGAGTAACAGCAAGATTTTAACCCCTGTGTTCTAAAAAACCATTGTATTTGAATGTCTTTTTCACTTGGCTATTCTCTGTAGTGTTGCTGGCATCTATAGAAATAAAAGTTCTGTTAGTTCTGAGGGTTCTTTCTCCCTGTTTAGAAAAGAAGTTTTTAAGATGGGGAAATTTTTGTAGCTCGGTGTTTATTCCCTTAGCTAGGAAATCTTAGCAAAATGAGAGAGCCAAGTTAGTTGGAGAAATACACCTTCAGAGAATCACAATTTTGTTTTATTGTTTTTCAGTATGTTTTGTTGGGTTCTTAACAAGCTTACACCTTCTTGTTACGCCTCTTAATTTTTCATTCCAGACATACATACTGTAATTGTAATATCTTAATATTACATCTTTTAATCCCCTGCTATTTCATGCATAGAAAAGCATTTATTATTCTTTAGCTTTTTATTGCAAGTGTGACATTTTGCCCCTTTGTAATGCAGAAGGATCACTTTTTTGTCAATTTTACCAGGACAAGATGCAGTCTGTTCCAAACCTTTGTCTGCCATATCGGGTAAATGGTATTCTTGTTATGGTTCCAATTCCAAATCCACTGATATGCCAGTTATACTCTCATCCAGTATTCATGAACTGGAGGATATCATTCTATTATTACCAGAGTTCATCTCCACATTTGTCATATGGATTATCTTTCTTGCCATTCCTTATTGTCCATGAAAGTTTTCCTTTACTTTTTTAAGTATACAGGTCTTGTTGGTGAGTGGCACCTGATCTGTACCAGTATTGACAGATGTTCTAATGCACATGAGGTGTGTGCTGAACTGGAGTTTTTGCAGATGCACTTTTACAGTCCCTTCATATTCATTTGCTTCTTGCTTAGTGCTTTACATGTGAACTTGCTTTTTACCATAAAAAGCGATCCATAACCTGGAATGTCAAGCCATTAAAAATACTACATGTGCATGGATGCTACCATTTTGAAGGAGTGAAATGCATTTGTGCTTTTACAGCAGTGATGGTAGCTATGAATACTGTAACTGAAAGTAAATAAATGCCTTTTTAATTCAGCTCTCATTTCTTTGAATTGACTTGAAACTAAGCCTTGTTAGTTTTGTCTAATTGTTAGTAAAAAATTAAAGGAAATTTTGATATTTTTTAAGCTTGTGTATGGATTACATAAGCAGGAATTCATATTAGTTTTAAAAATCAAAGCAGTTTGCTGTATCTTTAAGTTTCTAGAATGGTATGGTGTTTAAGAATGTCTCACATTGATTTCAGTTGTATTTTTCATTGTGGAAAACAGAGCTACTTGTGTGATAGAGACTTAGAATATAATCCTAACTAGGACCATCTGCCATAAGTGCAAGCAAAGCACCTCTAAGAAGGTGTAACTGGTTGTGGCTGTAGTTTAAGCTCCATCCATGTTCTTATCGCATCTTCGACAAAATAGAAATTTAAAGGCTTGTTCCAAAAAAAATACTATGGCATCTAGCTTTGTATAATTAAAAGATCATTTTGAACAATTTAGGCATTACATGAAAATGACTGGGTAATGATTAGGACATCCATCTATTGAATGCAATTTACATTGAATTCTGTCTTGCATAGTCCAAGTTCTGCCTGAGCTAACACTCAGCTAGAACATGTCAACTGCACAGATACAAGTCTTGATATCAGGGGGACATATCTTGACCAATTTATTGGCTTTCTGTTCACCAAACCATGTTCTGCTTTGATCCTAAAAAATTCAAGATATCCGTTTCAGGAAAGTTTTTTCCTTCTAATTTCATTCTGTTGGTATAGCAAAAACCCAGTGGTGTACTAACCACCATCTGCAAATTCCAACTATATCAAATTCTGAATACCAGGTTAGGCTTCTGCAGGGTTCTAGCTGAGGAGCTCTAGTTTCTTGACAGGGGTGACACTGAGTTTCCAGGGTCCGGGCTGCAGAAGGTGCCTTAGAGAGACCTTCTGCTGGTGGTGAACCAGCAGTAGGAGAGTGGGAAGCAGCTGCAGTGAGCGGTGCTAGCCAGCCTGCCTGCTGGAGGTACAGGGCTATGGCAGCACAGAGCCAGGCTGGGGGAAAGCTGCAGAATCTCAGCAGTTCCGTTCTTGCCAGGTTAGGGAATGTGTAACGGAGCAGCTGTTGGATATGCAGTGACAGTTACCCCGACCACCATGGCTTTGCTGGCTGACAGCATGTCTCCCAAAGGGGGTAAAGCATGGGCTACTCTAATCAGATGTTCATTTGGAGAAAAATGAACTTTCTGTCATTCAAGTCCTTATGGGTACTGCAAAGAGGACAAAAGATTACAGTCATTAAAAAAAAAAGTCACTGACTGCTGACCTACCTGTCAATAAGCATTAAATACATATGATGCTAGTGCTGAGAAACTATCAATTTTGCTTTAAAGAACAATGCTAATGTAAAATGTGAAGTCATAATCAGTGTTGATTTGTAATAATCATGCTGGAAAACAAGACATGCTTTTGGGTTTATTGTGAAGGAAAAATTCTTCTTAACTTGCATTTAAAAGGGAGGAAATCTGCTGCTGAAATAGGGAGAGAAGAGAGGGAGGGAAAGATAGTTTTTTCATTCTAGGCACAGTTTGGGTATATTCCTCACAGTTCACAACAGCAATTGGGATCTGGAAATAAGCCCTTAGAAAGGATGAACATATTGTCAGAATAGTTGGGTTTTTAAAGAGGTGCATTCAGTTTGACTCCGGGAGTAGCTGGAGTCTGCAGTGAGGGCAGAGCAGCAAGCACTAACATACTGCTAACTCAGTGGAGTTAGAAACGATGCTAATATAAAAAATATATCTATGAAGCATCTTCAAGACCATGCTTAGAAGAAGACATGCGCACCCCAGTTCCATTTCTACACACTCGAATTCATATCCTGTTTCAGAAGAGAGAAGGAGTTTTGTGGCTTCAGTTCAGTTTTTACTGTGTTTGATGTACACTAGAAATACCCTCCTAGCTCATCACACACTACTGTAATTCTGTAAGTGCTCTGCTGTTCTGGCAAGGTGGTTTTGCCGTTGACTTTTCTTAGCACTTTATCACTCAGTTTCTGTCATTCCCTTCAGACCACTTCTGACTTCTGCAGTAAATAAAACAAACAAACAAACAAGCACAACCCCAAAACCCCAAATCAAAAAAAAAACCTAATCAAAACAAAAAGCCCCAAAACAATACACCAACCAAACTTGTAGTGTATGTAAACTTGAATGATACATGCTTAAACCAATTGGGGTTTTTACTTCTGTCCATTCCATAGTTATGTATGAAACTTCTATGTTTTTCTTATATTTTGGTGGTTAATTGGAAGGCCATATAGACATTTGGGCCTTTGGGAGAGATACTTCCTGCTTTTCATTTGAAAGCAGGTCACTGCTCTTATTGATTTCTGGACCACCAGATATTCTACGTGTCAATGTCAAGTTTTAAGTCTCCTCTAGATTAGTATTGATGATAAAGAATCCAGTATGTGGGTTGTATGGGGGTACACCTAGGTCATTTTACCATTAAAATTACCAGAGAACCAGAAGTGCTGTCCTGTTTTCAACTAACAAATCTCAATGTTGTTCAAATGTATTTAGAAATCTCATTTGTATAATTGCTTGGTTTGGTTTTTGTTTGTTGTGGTTTTTTCTTTTGGTATTTCCAGAAAAATCAATAAAGGATTTCTTTTTTTCTTTTACTATTTTATACAAATTAGTCTTATTCCTGGGATGTTAATATTAGTGTTAACCATTTTAGAGAAAAAAAAAAAAAATTAAGAAAGGTTGAGTTATTTTCTTGCAAAAATGATGATAAATGATCACCAAAACATCCAAGGGGCAATATATAAAAGCAGTAAGGTGTGTAGGAATTAAATGGTGTTTTATTTAAGATTTGTATAATCTGTCTGAAAAACAGAAAATTTTGAAGAATCTTGCCAAACTTTTAGCTTAGAAATGTATGAATCCCTGGTCAAATCTGATTGTAAATGTTAAAATTAATTCTGACTCACATTTGAAAGGAAAGATATTTTTCATATTAATATTATTGATATTTTCATACAGGCAAATTTATGGATAAAGCCTATAAAACTGAATTCCATATTGCCTGGGGAAACTATCTTCTCCCTGTCAAGTAGCACTGGGTATTTTGCAACATCCAGAATTTCAGACTAAGAGCAGTATCTTTGAGGAGAGAATCTCAGAAGATTGAGATCCCTTAAAACTACCCAAACCTTGCCATGAAATTTAAGAATAGAAACTACAGAATAAAGTAGCTGTGTTTATTAATGCCACTCTTACTGGTTTTCCCCTCTTCCACTGTCTGGAGCCTGCAGCAGAAACCATGTGACCAGATAATTGCCTTTCAACTAACTTCTTGAATTAACTTTCCATCATTGAAAACATAAGCAAAACTGGGAGTACCTTAAGCAACCCCAGACATTTCCTATCTCAAGCATGCATTTGGTGGGACAGGCACGTACTATTTCTTCTTCTCACTGACTTATTGAGCCTGGCTTTGAATTGGCTGGTTTTGGACTATACGAACAAAATTTCTCTACTTGTGTCATATCAGGTTACCTTGGCCCAGAGTTCACGTTTCCCAGTAGAAATGGGATAAAGTTACCAGTCAAGTACTTTGTAAGCTGTCTTTGTGTGGTTGAATTGATTCTTTTGTCATGTTTGGTCCCTTTCTAAACTACTCAGAAAGGACCTCTGACAACATCATTGCCTTGGCAGGGTAAACTCTGCCCACCTTTAGTAGCTGTCTTCTTTATATTCTTTCTTTTCTTCTTAAGCAAGGTCAGACTTATTTGCCTTATGCCTGTCACCTACAGTACGCAGTGGTCTGTTCTTCACAGTCACAGGCTTTGAAAAGTGTCCCTAAATCCTCACTGTTCTTGATCCATGCAGCTGTCCTGAGGCAAGTTACTTAAAGACAGATAACTATTATTCAGAGTTTTCTGAAAATCTGGATTGGATCATTCCAGACAGGTTTTTAAGATATTTTGCTTTTGTGCTATGTTATCTTTTAACAATAGCTGCCCATTTTTTTAATGTTATCTTTCTGATGCACCTGTTCCATATTTGAGAAGGGTCCTGGATTTAAACCGTGACACCAAGGGATTGCCCATCTTCAGCAGAAAATACAGATCTGTATTCTTAACATTGTGAGTCTAGAGGATAAGGAAGAGAAAAACAGAGGAGGCTTGTTCAGCAAGGAATGAAAAGTGCAATAAATGACTTATAGGCTCATCAGGATATCACACAACTCTTGAGGTAAGTTAAAGGGCCACTACAAATGTGAAGAAATCATCTGGATCTGTACCCCAAGGTTAATTACAATGGCCACACTGACCTCGGTTTTGGTATGGGAGCACAGATTTTTCCACCCATTCCACTCCAGCAAGGCAGTGTATTAGTCCTTCTACTCAGCTGGAGGAAAGAACAAAGATAATTGCTCACCTGATCCAAGCATTGGCATCTAGGTTTTTTTGTAGGCTGGAACTGTTCCTGTTTATTGCTGAAATATCTTATTCTCTGAAAGCAGTGGTATGTTTAGAGGTTTGTTTGGGTTTTCTTTTTCAAAAAAAACCACCTCTAAACCCTGAAATCCAGTATCCCCACTAGATATGTAAAGTTTACCAGCAATTAATTGAAACTCTGGAGCATGCCAAGGCCAGTGTATTGATGAAATTGCAAAAACTAGTATTAAGTAGTGATGTATGGCTTTACTATGGTGTTGTCAGTGCTTTTAAGACCTCCTCTTCACAGTTCAGCACCTCAGTGTGCTCTGCCAGAATGACCAGGCAACAGCTCCATTTGTCTTGACAATGTGTCCCCCTCTCCTCCTGTAGCTTCACAGTCGTTCAAAACCCAATATACATCAAGGAGAACAGGAGTGTTTGTTCTTGACTGCTGTGTCAGTCCACCAAACAAATAGGCAAAATGGAGAGAAGTGATTTCAGGACTTCCTACTTCCCTGTGGAGAAAGGTAGTAAGCCACAGTGCTTTGGGAAGACATGCCAGGAGGAAGTGGGATAGCCTAAGGAATAAGGGTTGCCTGAGATAAATACTCAGATAAAGGTTTTGGGCTCTGTTTTCAAGCCTCTTAATTTAAAAAAGAACATCCTGTGTTGGTAAGGAGAGTGAACATTTCATGCACTCCATGAGTGAGTTTAGACAGTGGCTCTCTGTCAGCATAAATGCACTGGTAATTTTGCTCGTTTAACCCTATTTTGGTGATAGTTTTAGTTTTACAGATTCTTACTCACTGAAAGATTTAAAGTGATGGAAGCCTTCTGTTATGAGAGGTGTTATGTAATCTCATCAGTCATTCTGTGTTTGCAGTGTAAGCTATAACTTGCATTTTTAGTAATTTGAATTCTTTTTACTTAAATGGCCAAAGTAGCTGGGCTTCCTATCGAGTTTTAATTACAAATTGTTACAGAAATGAATCAGTTACATGAAGCCAATTAGCAAAGCTTGTGGAAAAAACTTTTGGCAAGAGGGCAGCTTAGGACATATTTTATGAGCTTCTGAAGACATTGGCAGAAAATAATGTTTGGCATCATAAAATCAGCAATATCTGAACCTCCCAGTATGAATAAGCACACGATATTTTCAAAGGTTTACCATTTCAGATGTCTGCATTTGAATGAGTGACTTTTTATGTTTAATACTTGTGTTATATGTATAACTGAACTTTGGAAAGTGTGCCCAAAATACAGGGACAATGGTGGTTCTGTGTGGCTTGCTGAAACCATATAAACTCTGTGCCCTTCGGGTAAGATCATTTCTCACCTAATTTTCTGAATATTTGCCTGTTTTCCTAAAATACTGAATAGCCTGTGTCAAATTCTGATCCTCAATGCAACAATAGCACCCAGCTTTGGAGCCAGTGACCAGTCATACAGTAAGCAGCAGAATTTGTTGCTGTGTGTTTGCTGTCCTGTTGCTGTTCCTTCATATTCTCCATGATTTGTTTGGCAGCACATTAGGAAGAAGTCTTACTTAGTGGTTCACTTAAAATAACGATGTACTTGAGTTTGTTGAGGGAATAACTACTACTTAAAATTTGAAGATCCTAACTGTCCCAAGATGAGTCCCCAACAGTTGGTTGCCTTGCACACTAATGCCCAGTGGAAGAAGAACCTGCGCTACAGATAGTTACCACATCAGAAATAATTTGCAAGAAAGAGGAAAATAAAAAGAACTCAAGCTTCAGACAAATTGGCAGGCTGGGCTGTGTAAATAAAATGGCCAACTAATTGTATTCCTTGGTGAATCCAGTCCAAATGGACCAGACAGGTTGAGTGCATAATAGAATACATGCACCACAGTTTGAAAATCTCTGGGAATACTGAGCTGTCTTGTGCCACCCCTGACGGAGCTGAAATTGTAGTGAACAGAATGCTGGAACCATGTTGTATTATCAGAGGACGTGGAACCACTTATTTGAACTAAACACTTAGTGCTGTCATGCTGGTGTGACAGAAAATGGCACTAAAGCACAGCTGAGTGGCTATTTTTGTCTGGATAAATACTCCAGTTTGTGAAGCTCTGCCTTCAGATCTGCTGAAGCACAAATGTAGAGTTCAAAATCAGATGTTAACAACTTCACTTTATGTTAGCTCAGGAAGAAGCATCACTTCCTTTTTTTTTTTCCCCCTTTTTTTCCCCTATGTGCAATTCCAAATGTCTAACAAATTAGAGTAACAGGTTTCAGGCTGTTCAAAGAGAATACTTAAGACTATAGTCATATAGTATTCCATAAAAGCATATTTGGTATAAATTCACTTGTTACTTTATTTCAGTTAATCAGTTTCTGGTTCACGTAGTTTCCAGGTTAAAAGATGTCCCTTGTAAGAGATGGTCTTCTGTATATAAGCATGACCATAGTTCCTTGATACAATTATCTGTACTGTGCTGGAGAACTGCTGGTATTTGCTTTTGTGTCCCCAAACTAACAGCAAAATATAAAAAAGAGAGGTTACAGATGCAATGATTGGAGTCTTAGTGACTAAGCAGTCAGGCTTAGAATATAAATAGGAGTTCAGAGTTTCCGTTAATGAACTAAAAGTCTAATTTAATACTTGCTTAGTAATTCTTTGGGGGCTTTTTTTCATTAAACTTGGCTAAAGTTGGCATTCAGGTAGACCAGGAGAAAACTTACGTTTAGGGAGTCATGATTTCACTGAAGATTTTTCTGAAATGAGTAAAGATGGCCCATTATCCCAAGACATGTTCATGGCAACTTGCAGCTGTGGAATGCTCTGTGGCAAGCTGAAGAGGATCAGTGTGGGGCTGTTGTCTAGTGTTGAGGTGAAGAGCTGATAAATAGTAGATAGATGGTAGAGAAGTACTTCAGGCATATCTCAAGGTGCCCTGGGGGCATAGCTGTCAGGATACAAAACTACAGAGGGAGCCTCAATATATGGGCTACCCATATGGAAAGATGGTGCTTCTGTGCAGGAAAACTGGCTTTCTTGTAGGGACTGTTTGAGTGGAAATATTTTGTTTGATCAATAATCAGAACTATAACGAATTGCAATAATACACAGAACTTAGAGAAAGGACTCAATTATACTGCTTTGATTGTAGCTAATGGGTGTTCTTGTTAGGCTTGCGACTGAATGATGCAGCTGTTGCCTTGAAGCCAGGAGCACTGTGCCCTGGGAGAGCAATGGGAAAAGGTGAAAAGGATGTTTTGCCTCTCTGGTCCCCTAAAGACAGTGCTCTCATACTTCCTGCAGATAAAGAGGAAGTGGTTTGGTCAGTGAGGAGAAGTTCTCTCTTCCTCTTTGTTTTCTTTCATTTCAGTTTTTCTTTACCTGAAACTGATCTGTGTCATGTAAATAGTGGTATCCAAGATACCAAAGTTAAGAGCTGAATATTGCTTTAAAAATACAGCTTATCCAAAACCTTTTACCATTACAATTTTAAGGATGTTTATAACCCATTTTTAAACTCTTCATAATATTCATACTGATTCACAGGTGTTGTTTCTGAAGAATTAGGTCAAATCTTATTAAAAGGTAGAATATATTCTAAAAAAATTGCTTCTGAATGAGGCATACATTGCACAGCCAGATTAAGCATGAATAACTCTGGGGAATTTTTGACCTCTAGTAAGATGTCAGCTGACTTCTGGGAAATCTCCTCCACATTCTCTGGTAAAAGGATTGACAGGCAGAAGCTAAATAGAATAAAAGTTTGAAATCAAGAAATTTAATACATTAACACATTGGAGATCTAGGATGGAAAGATTTTCTTTAGTTGTATTTTCCTGGTTTCAGGATTAATAGCTAAGGCCAAGATCTGCCAAGTATTAAGTGTGTTTGGTTAAATCCTCTATATATTTTACAATTTTAAAATGTATTAACTGGATATGTGCCACAATTCTTCACTACAACCATTCAGTGCAACGCTGTTGGCTATTCTAGTAGCTGAATAATGTACAGGCACAGAGAAATACTGAGTACGGAGGTAGCATCATTGTTGTTCATGGCATTGCTGAAAAAAAAAACCAGAAAGCTGGGTCAAAGATAGGAAGGGAGCAAAGAGGAATTGTGATGGAGACTCGAAACAGTTTGTGTCAGTATTTTTTAATATTAAGTATTGGAAAAGTTTTTTTAAAGTAATATGCATATTTGACTTTGACAATGCCTGTTTTGTAGCAGTAAATACCTTGATATATTTAGTTTATCAGAAAAAAGGAGGATTGGTTCTCATTAAGCATGCAGTAGAATGTTGGGAGAAAATACATGATGGTTCATGCTGTTAACACCCATTAGAGAAATACATTACAAGATTCAGAGGCTAGAAGCAAAAGCAAGGTAAATGAAAATGAGCAGCATGATCCAGTGTTTAACAAGTCAAGTAATGAATTCAGTATCAGTCACTTTTCCAATCAAAATGTTTATTTTTCTTGCTGTATATCCTGTAGCTCAAACAGGAACCATAATTGTCTTCTAGCTCAGAAAGTCAGCCACAGTATTTAGAATTAATCCTTCAAAATATGTATGTAAATATATGGAACTAGCGGAATATGTGTATACTCTATAATAGATTAATTACCCATCTAAGTCAGGAGACTGGTGGAAACAGCAGTGAATCTGCAAGAATGCCTGAGTCTTGGGAATGTGTAATTGTACTCCTCAAATATGTAATTTTTCACTTTTCTACACTGTATTTAGACACAATATTACTTCTTTAGTATTTAACATTTATCCAGGTTAATACAAAAGTTATTTCTGTTACAATCATAGCAGAAGTTCTATTGTGCTGAGAGCACTGTTCTTGCCACAGTGTAAATACCATTAGTTAGGATGGCCTGATATCCTTTACCTTTCAGATATAGGAAGCCGTAACAGTTTGAAATTATTCCTGGTTGGAGTCTGCTTTGAGGCTAACATTTTTTTAAACAGCAGCAAAACTAATAAAATTCAGCTGTTTTCTTGAAAAAAAAAAGGAAAAATATGTTTTTTTCACTGCATATTTGTTTGCTTAACTGCTGCTTTGCTGAGAAATCCTATTGCCTTAATGTTTTCAAACAGCACTTTGCAATTTTCAGAGGTTTTACTCTGTGTGAATCTGTTCAGGATTGGTGACATTTCACTTGGTGCATGGGAATGTAGAATTTAAACAAATATGTCTTTGATTGAGTCTTATGATCAGGTCAGAAGGGCGTGGTCTGAGAGTAAAGTATATGCACACCTAAAAAAGCAGATTGAAACAGCTGCATCATTCAGTTGTGGGGTTTTTTGTCCTGACCTGTAGTTTGAATATCTGTGTAGTAACTTTGTTTTTCATTTATTCTGATAATGCAGAATAGAAAGCCTGTTTCTTTATAAGCAGAACCAAATGGTAGTATTTTGAGGCAAGTGACTTGTAAATAGTTATTTTGGTTTTCCTTTTCACCTTTGAACAGCAGATAGATTCCTCTACTAGCCTACATGTTGTAACTAGTAACACTGACAGATACCATGTCAGAACTGCTGTATGTTCCTCAGGACAAACCCAAAACAAGTATAAACTTCATTACGTATTGCACTCTGTACACAGTTTTACATAGTTTTTCCACAGGGTAGATAGACATTTCCAAATGAGTTTTTTGAGATGGTTCACCCTTGAATTGCATGACACCAACGTCGAAAATTGACAGGAAGCAATTATTCAGATTCTTCTAAATTTTTAATTTTGAAAGCACATTATTATGTATTTTTCTACTAGGTAGGGTAAAACGTCTTCCTGGCAATACTGGAATGCCCTGAGGATCCCCAAAAGCCTTTTAAAGAATATTTTATTTACTGTGAGGACTTGAGATAACCCTTTTAGGTATCTGCAAGGTTTATAATGTATTGTAAGAACAGATTGGCAGTGGATGTTTTCATCTCAGACTTTACTGCAAAAGGTTTACTGTGTATGGTTTCAGGCTACTTGCAATACTTTGCGCACTAAGAGTGCCATTGTAACATCAGTGTTGATGACAGGGGAGCTAGTGAGCATGGCTGAGGCTGAGTCCTGTGGATGCTGATCCACACAAACCTCAGAAGTAAGTTCCTTCCTTCCTTCCTTCCTTCCTTCCTTCCTTCCTTCCTTCCTTCCTTCCTTCCTTCCTTCCTTCCTTCCTTCCTTCCTTCCTTCCTTCCTTCCTTCCTTCCTTCCTCCTTCCTTCCTTCCTTCCTTCCTTCCTTCCTTCCTTCCTTCCTTCCTTCCTTCCTTCCTTCCTTCCTTCCTTCCTTCCTTCCTTCCTTCCTTCCTTCCTTCCTCCTTCCTCCCTTCCTCCCTTCCTCCCTTCCTCCCTTCCTCCCTCCCTCCCTCCCTCCCTCCCTCCCTCCCTCCCTCCCTCCCTCCCTTCTCTATGGTTCCCAACAATTGTGCTTTACATACGAAGTCCAAAGAAAGATGTACTGTGCTGCTACTGGTTTGAAGAGGTGCCATTGATATAGTTTGTTTTCATCTTTTTGATATTTCATGGGACAAACAGAGCTTGTGGCAAAGCACTTTTTGTGCATTTGCAAACAAAGGTAAACTTGCTCTCATTTTATATCAAGAAGGAAATTTTCTTATGAGCATCCAACCCTTTGTAGCAGGTAGATCTCTCCGAGGAAGAGCATGTCAAAAGAGCTACCTGAGATTGCACAAGAAATGGGATTGAATCTGGGTGTGCATACCACTGGAAATGAAAAGGTTTTTTAGAGGAGTGAGTTCTGGAGCAACCTCTGTAAAATATTAATGGAGAGAGCAAACTGGGTTGGTTTAAAGAAGACATTTCACAGTTCGTGAACAGGAATACAGGCCTCAGCTGCCTCCAGCAGCAGGAGTCTGACATGAGTTGTGAGTGACGTAGGAAGACACTTTTGAGATTCCTATGTTAACAGTTATTATAGTTCTAATTCTGCCTTAAATGTTTTATTCCAAATCTTCTGTTTTGGGGACCCCAGTTCAGCTGAGCTAACTAAATGGTTCACTCACAACATTTGTGATCCCTACTAAATACATTTTCACAAATGAACAAGTTCTGCACAGCAGGATCAAAGCAATTTCCTCAGGTCTGTCAGCACTGAGCAGGTTTCTTTCTCTGCTTAATATGAAAACCCATAATAAAGGTGGTAGGCTGCAGTTTAAGAATTATTTGACCAGGCAACAAAAACATAGTAATTTTGTTTAAATGGTATTCAGAACCATCAGTGATGCTTTTGCTTCTGGAATTTGAAGAAAGGTTTTATAAAAATTATGGGGTTTAAGTAACAATTTAACACTGATCTCCGGAATGAGTTATGAAGTCAGAAGTTGATTCTGCCTAATTGAAGTATGGATTCATTCAGTTTAATCACAGGATGATATAAATGCTCTTTGAAAGGAACCTATGGAGGTCACCTAGTCCAGCCTCCTGGTTCAAGTGGGATGATTTTCAATGCTACAGCAGGTCAGCTGTACTGTTGTGAAGTCTTAAAAACATCCAAGGACTCAGATGTGCAGCTTCTTTCAGTAACCTGTTCCAGAGCTACACTGCTCTGCTAGTAAAGTCTTTCCTAAGATCTGTCGTTAGCATTTTAAATAACACATGCATAAGTACAAGTTAAGACTGAGAAAACATCCTCTTAGGCTTTTTGTTTCTATCTGATTGCTTTAAAAAGTAAGAAGGAGTAATTTCCTTTGTGAAAATAGTCACTTGGCCTTAAAACATAAATTGTCACTAACAGATAAGTTACCTACCAATGAAAAGGAGAAAATTAAAATTGCTTTGTATTCAACATATTTAATCTATGCAACATAATGCTAAATGAAATTTAATGGTGCAATGTAACTGATTAGATTTTAAAAAAACTTAGTTGCATCCATTTATGCTTATTCTGTCAGGATATAAATTAACTTCACCCATATTATGTTCTTCTCAGTACACAAGGAGGAGATATAAATCCCTTCTATAAATCTCTTACTTTGCTCTCAGCCTAAGCAAAAATCAGGGTGTTTTTTTTTTTAATTATAACTTTTAAATAAGCTTTAGGGAATAGCAATAACCAGCTGAATAAAGCATTCCTCTTTAGCTGCAGCATTTTCTCTCAGCTGGCTTACATGTACCATATGAGTCAGATTTAACAGAAAAAAATGGATGTGCAAGTTCTTTGACTCAGACTGTACAGCATATGATTGAAGTAAAGAACATCATCTGCTTTGTTCACCAGGGGGTTTTATTATTATTATTTCTTTCTGGTCTTCTACTTTTCTGCTCCTCAAATAAGGCTAATTACAAAGGAAAAAAGTTGAAACTGGTGGAGAGAGATCCTTTAAAGCCATTCCTTTTGCAGAATGGAACAAAAGAAAGTACCAAGGGCATGGATAGGCCTTGATAAAAAGAAAAGAGAAAAACCACCTAATGAGGATGTTGAGATAAGTGCTTGTGAAGAAAACTGGCAAAAAAGGGCTTTTAGTCTAAAATCCATAAATAAGTGGGCATTAGGTGGGTACTAGAACATTTTTAACAAGAGAGGCCACCAAACCATCCTATGCAAGAGCTACAACCCTAAAAACTGTTCATCTTAACAAGATAAGGGTTTTTCTCTTTGAAATATTAATTTGAAAAAGAAATACTTGAAATTTAAGGAGTATTATTCATGTCTGTGAATCCATTATAGAGGAAGACACCATCAGAGCTGCTTTAGATATAATTATGAACGCTGTAGACTTTCTAAAGGTCAAAGATCTTAAACAGTATGAAGAAATTGTTCGCAATATGTGATGGTTCAGACAGGATTTGACCTCCAATCTCTCTTTGGGTCTTCTAGGCTGTGCTAAAGAAGCAGCATGTACAGCGTCAACTAGAGTTTAAGAAGCAGATCATTTGCCCATCCTCCAAACCTATTTCTTAATACTCCTGAGTAATTGGACACTCAGACGTGCTTGGTATCCATAGATGTGCAGGTCAGGTGTTTGAGACTCAATCTAATTACCAGAGAATGACTGCCAGCTAAGCATTGTCCATTTCAGCTCCCGGTACTGCTCTTGTAACACACAAAGGAGAAAAACAAATCTGAAAGGGAGAGAAGATAAAAGGACAGAGAAAAATAAACTATAGGACCTGCTCCAAAGACTGTAGAAGTTAATGGAAAGTTCCATTAGCTTCAGTGAAGTTTAGACTAATCTCTCTTTTTAACAAGGCTGGCAGTTCTTCATCCCATCATGCATTAGATCTCCTTTTACCCAGGTGTACCCGGAAGTTTGCATTTAGTACCAGTGATCTGATTTTTTTAACATGTTCTGACAGGTTTATGAATCTGGTAATTATTTATTTTGGTTTTTTTTTTCAGAAGGTTTTTGTCATGAGAAATTTTACGGGCTTGGAGAAAAGATTGCAGTACAGCAGCAGTAGTTGCCAATATATAATAATAATTTCCTGTAAACCCCTCAGGCCATAACTGAAGATGTGATGCTTTCATTGCCCATGGTGCATTTTGATTGTGAATAATAAAACACAGTCCTGATTTATGAACTGTTTCCTAAACATACGATACACTTTACACTGCTTCTTTCTTACTTGCTTTTAGTGAAACTTCTGGCACATGTTCTGTGCCACAGATGGGCTAGCAAAATACACGTGTATCTAGTGATCAGGTGTTTGAACTTGATTGCCAGCTAGCAGCTTTTGGTGCCATAGAGGATTCACCCACAGTGTCCTACACACAGGAGAGTAATCTTTTGGCACTAACTTTTCACAGCAGGCTACCTGTGTGGCTGATAGGCATTGGCCCTTTTATGTCACTTGGCGCAGCATTCCCCAGATTCTGTGTCAATGCTGAACAAATATAGCAGGATAATGCCAAATAGTTTGATATCTCTCCTGCAATGATGCAGGTTTATTTATTATAGTTTACACTTTGATTTACTGAATAGCAAAGCTGAATTAATAAGAATGTTGAGTGGGTTTCTTTTCATCTATGATTTCCTTGTATCAGGTTTTGTCCTGAACCATCACTCATAAAACTGACGGATTTTGAGTTTTTGATAGCACAGATATTATGATAGTATCTTCTGCATAAAGATTAACAAACTGGTACAACTGCAGAAGAGACAGTATGAGTAGTTTTGTGCTAGATTCAAACTAGAGAGATTAATAATCTTTACTTGTGAGACAGTCTTTTATTTTACTTTATATAGCACTCTCAGTATCAGTGAAACATCAGAAGCAATTCCATAATTAAATTCTGCTGATACTTGCTTAGAAAGCAAAATTATAATCCTTTTGTTTCACACATGAAAGATTGAGTTCAGTTCCTGAATAATGCAGTAACTCTTCAGAGGACACTTGAATTTTCTTTGTCACATTTTAAGACAAATATTTACTGACTGTAGCAGAGGAAATTTGTGTAAATGCTCTCTTTGCACATTTTTCTCATTTATCATTGAGTTCATTTACTAAATAACCACAATTCCTACAAATCACAAACTTCATAGACTCAAATAGTCTCTTAAACTTATTTTTTGTATGCTCAGGTGAGATGGTCTTTCAGTCTCTAGTTGAGGAAAACCAGTGCCAAATCGCCTCAGACTCTAAAATTAGTAGAAGCAATTTCAGCAGAAAATACTGTCAAGCTTATTCACGTTTGATGACTTTTTCCTAAAGGCCAGCTCAGTAAAATATATCACTTATCCGGAAACTGAATATGGCAGATATGTACACAGTGAATGCACTGGATATCACAATATAGTGAGCTAAAGGGTGATAAGGGAGATCTGAAGAAAAAATAGCCACTAACATAGTCTGTTCTGTAACTAACATTCAAATATTAAAATAATTATTCTCAGCTCTGAACTTTTTCTAAGTGAAAAGATCTGCTTGTGTTTCCAGTTGGATTACTGGAATACATCTTAGTGACAGCATGATCCTACCCATTGCACATGATGTTTAGAAAACAGATTTTGCTGGTTAGTGTACCCAACGTCCAGTATTTTGCCATAATATGCACTTTGCTGTATCTTCCTGCTTGCTGAAGACAAACATTCCTGCAAAGCTTTCTATTAATTCTTGTTTTCACGCATTTAGTACTGAAAAGGTGAAGACCAGAAAGCCTAATAAAAAGATACATTGAATTGGCTTTAAAGAAATATTTGGCTAGATGCAGTAATAAATATATAGATAGAACATGGTGGCAGCAATGAGTGCATCTGTATGCTTGTCACACAGAGAAATTTCAAGCTTGTGAAACAGACCTCTATTCTCCCCTATATCTAAATGGCAGCTGGAGTTGGTGCAGAATGTTAGTGCCTAGCGTACACAGCCTTTTGTTCAGGTTTCCACTAGGAGGAAAAGCAAGGTCTGTAAAAGCTCCTGCTCCATAAAAGAGCCTGGTTCCTGTGCTGCCTTATTATCACACCTGCCCCTGTCAGGAGTGCTGGACCCTCTCTGATATCTTTCTCTACTTACACTAAATATGGGGCAGCTGGTTCAGGAGGCACCAGGGGATGTTCCCTACCACAGAGGGAATTTTGTGCTTTATACTGATTATGTGGCACAAAGTGGCCTTCTGTTATTAGGCAATCCAGACAGAAGATGTATTAGAGAGTAAAAATCTTATTATGAGATGGGAAGGGAAAATTTTCATTTTTATTAACCATTCATATAAGCAAACTGAAATTTTGTATCATCATCTTTACCCAGGTCAAAACCAGAACGAGTTTATCAATTTAAAAGCAGAAAAATGGCTTTCTTTTTTAATTAAAATGCCAAGTAATTTGTTCTATAATTGGAAATGGACTCCTAAACACATAGAAAAACTTGTCAGATGTGTGTATGCAGTGAAGACATTGGTCAAAAAAAATGAATAACTTCCAAAAATACTTCACTTCTGGAAACTGGTACATCATCATCTCTGTCACATTGTTTGTGCAGGGGATTCAGTCCTGACTGAGCCAATCGAGAACTGACAGCCAGAGAGATGCTCACACAGTGTTCTAGGAGACCATAAGGCATGTGAGTGCACAAGAATCACTGCTGGAAAGGCCTCTCATTGCAGGGTGCAAAAGCAGATGAACCCAAGAAGCCTGTTAAAGTGAGTTGAATGCAACAGTTATCAGTTGTGAATCAATGTGAGATGACATCGTGGACACAAATGGCTTTGGGAGCTTGAACCTAGCAACCAAGAGCACATGGGCATGCCCATAAAATGCTCCAAAAAGTGTGAGATTAGTAGCCACCTTTTTCCTTCTGGTGATTTACAACGGTACACTGGAACAGAGTAATTTTATCCAGCCATAAGGAATATCTAAGTATATTGTGTGTTACAATAAAATTGTATTCAGAGATTAATCTACTTCATTCCACTTTTTCTTACTAAAATGATATAAATTTTACAGACACCTGCAGGTTTGTTGACCATCCTTATCTAACATAAGCAGAATTTTTAGACATGAGTTTTGCATTTTAGTTGGTGTTGAAGGAATGCAATAAATACTGCTTCAAATTATACTTTCAGCATAAACCTGCGTTCAGATTGATGGCTAAAATAGAAATAGGAATGCAAAAATGAAGGAACAAAACTAAAACTGAGAATGGCAAAGTGAAACAAAGAGGAAATCTGTGCAGCTTTCTTTCCACTGCTACTGCAGGGTTTTAATCATCATTGTGGTTCTGTGCCTCTGGAAAAAGTTGATTGTGATGAGGTACTCAGACCTGGGACTGCTTTAATTCTTTTAAATGACTCTGCTGCTAAATCAGCAAATAATTATGTGAGTAAACATCATTTGTGGAAACAAACTGTATCCATGTACACATGATGTTGGAACAAAGCTATTGCAGAGATAGCTATCCAGCATTTGTGGTAAGTGAAACAGAAACAAGGGGCACAAAAACTGTTTTCTGAATGGCATTTGGCTTGAAGATTCCAGGAGACATAGATGTTATGTATAGCACTACATAATGAAAATGAATCTTTTAAGTACATAATGGTGTATTTGACTAGATACGGAAAATATTTACAAAATATATAGGCTATTTTTATTGCTTAGTGCACAAGTTTACACACATTATAGGGACAAAATACGTATACATTTATATACTATATGTTGCATTTGCAGTCAGTGAATCACCACGTAAACTAGGCCACCATATTTAGCTGAACTTTTATGGTTTTGTTTGTACAACCAGAGGTTTGAGAATTTCATCCTCGTAGCATAGGAGATTTTCACTGACCATCCAAATATGGCTACTTTGAATACAGAATGATTTGCATCAGTTATGCAATATTGTAGGACAGAAAGTGAAAGAAATGGCCTGTTCAGTGGGTCTGAAGGACTTTCTCTTTTAAAATTTACCATGTATTAATTATGTATGACATTTCAGGGAGTGAGAGTTGTCTGTAGCCTGTGGCAATGAGTTAGTGAAATGAGACATCCCTGAAACAGGAAATACAAATATGTCAGCGTATCAAATTACATGGATATTGGTATCCTAGGTGTATTTGCTAGTTTGGAAAGCTATGTTTGATATTGTGAAATTAAATCTCTGCATGCTGGTTTTAGATAGCAGTACCACATCTCTTAAAAAAATAACAATACTGAACTAGTTAGGTGAAAAAAATACGGAAATCTCATCTTGCAGCATCACTACAAAGAGAAACAGTAAATAAAGTATCTTCTTTTAACCTATTCTGCAGCTAATAAAGATGATGATAGAACTACTGAAGTGCATTTCAAAAGTAGAAAAAGCTTAGCAACTTCCTTCTCATTCACAAAATAAGGAAAAACTTATTGAGGATTTATATGCTGTCTATAAATATTTGGTTTTTCCCCTTCTTTGAGAGAATACCTTTCTCTAGTAGTGCATCTAGATACAAAATTCAAAAGAAAATTCATCCTTCACATGGGGAAGGAAAGATTCCCAACTTTCTTGGGAGTAGTTACTGTTTTAACTTAACAATGCTTCATTTTACAGTTCGTTGTTCCGTACTGCATTAGCTATATTTTTACAGTATGTTTGGCTGTTCTTTTTATATCTTTTGATCTCGTTGAAAGAGAAGCTGTCTTGCTCACAGCCAAAGACAGGCTGTTGAAATGGCTGCCAGCAGAACTGTGGTGTTAAAAAAACCCACCCAAACACACGCACACAACTCCCTCCCCAAAATAAAAACCAAACCCAAAATAAACCCAAACCAACAACCATCTTGCAAGCTGGAAATAGTATAGCCAGTGGGAAGTCCTTTAACATGCCTCTTACCCTTCCCACTTGGGTGCCTGCCTCCCTCCCCCTCAAGTGTGAGCTTTGTGAGTGTTGAAACAGACACTTTACCAATAGTATCTGAAGACGATTTCCTTCTAGCACCTCTGACATTTTCAGGACATAATATTTCCCGTTCTTTATTTGCTATGATCTCCATTGTTTTCTTTAGTGTAGGGGTATTTGGACAGGAATTTCTCAGTCTCAGGACTTACTGCTGCACAGTATCCTGGTCTGCATCAAAAGGAGCATAACCAGCAGGTCAAAGGAGGTGATCCTGCCCCTCTACTCTGCTCTCGTGAGACCTCACCTGGAGTATTGTGTGCAGTTCTGGTGTCCTCAACATAAAAAGGACATGGAACTGTTGGAACAAGTCCAGAGGAGGGCTATGAGGGTGATCGGGGGACTGGAGCACCTCCCGTACGAAGACAGGCTGAGGAAGTTGGGGCTGTTCAGCCTGGAGAAGAGAAGGCTGCGTGGAGACCTCATAGCAGCCTTCCAGTATCTGAAGGGGGCCTATAGGGATGCTGGGGAGGGACTCTTCATTAGGGACTGTAGTGACAGGACAAGGGGTAATGGGTTAAAACGTAAACAGTGGAAGTTTAGATTGGATATAAGGAAGAAATTCTTTATTGTAAGGGTGGTGAGGCACTGGAATGGGTTGCCCAGGGAAGTTGTGAATGCTCCATTGCTGGCAGTGTTCAAGTCCAGGTTGGACAAGGCCTTGGGTGACATGGTTTAGTGTGAGGTATCCCTGCCCATGGCAGGGGGGGTTGGAACTAGATGATCTTAAGGTCCTTTCCACCCTAAATATTCTATGATTCTATGACCCATCCTAAGCCTGTGTAAACCTCCACATCTGTGCTGATATGCATTGTTGCTAAGGGTTTGTAGTCCTGCAGCCCATCTCAAGATTAAATCACTTAGTACATGTGATGCTCAGTGGACTTAACATTCCAGTTTATCAAAATTTAAAAGAAACAACCTTAACAGGCAAAAATGTAAAGTGGGAATAGCAGTTCCTACAGTATGTGCAAACTGTGGCTATCAGCTAGAACACCAGTGTCCATCTGCTTTCCTTACAGTGCTGCCCCTGTTCAAGTTCTCTGGTTTCTGCTATCCATATTTAGTACTGCCAGAGCTTCCATATTGACTGTTTTACAGGAGGCTTTGAAACGTGTAGGAAAACACTAACAAATTGTGTCCTTACTGACTTCTTATTTTTTTAGATTTTGTACCATATTCTAGCTCATAGTTCTTTTTTTTTTTAATGTAACTTAAAAAAAAAAAAAAAAATGTGTTTGCTGCAATTTTTAATTATTTTAACAGTTTCCAAAGTAATTTACATTTGTTTTGCAAAAGTAGGGTATATTGTACTGTGGTATTTATAATGATTCACTACTGAGACCACATGCTTTACATAAACAATGAGTGCTTTTAATATCAATGACCAATAGCACTTTACACACAGCTAACCTTTGCAGAGAGAGCTTTCTCTGTTCTTTCTCTTTTCTCTCCTTCATAGCTTTTACCATTGATTCCATGTGCCTTCCACCACTGTGTAAAGCAGCGTACAGATGACTGACTTCTGTCATGTTTGTTCTTGGACTTTAGAGATGCAACACTGTTTGGTAAATAGGCTTTATTTTGAAAAGGTTGTATCAGGAAGCTCTGAAGTATTTACTCTTAACTTGAATAGGCAGACATGAGGTTTCTGATGATCTGTAGTTTCTCAATGTGGCGAACTGAACAAATACTCTAAAATCTGCAACTTGCTTGCAGACAAGATTTTCCTGATTGTTGAAAGCTCTACTGAGCCAAGCATTATATTGTTGTCAATCATCACCTTATCTGTGTGCATTAGGCCGTCTTTCATATTGATACTCTGTGTCAGCAGCTGAGGGCCTCAAATTTTGATATTCAATGGCAAATCAGAACAAGAGGTGGCAGACAGGTTTGATGCACCTGGGATGCGGTTCCTAAGAGTATGCATGGCAGTGTTTTTTGTATCAGTTATGTCATGGTTTATAGTATTACTGTAGCAATTAAACAACCACATGACAGTGGTTGCAGAGGTGCAGTTTTGCAGGGCAGATCATGGTTTAGCGGGATGGAGAAGTTATCTAGCCAACTGAAGATATTGCTCAAAACACTGCTGTGAGGAAAGTCAGTGTTAGCTTGCTAAACTTCATACCAAGTTTGTCAACTGTAGAATGCAAGTCATGAATTATATGGTGGTACAGATAGTGGTTTCTTTATGATAGAAATACTTACAAAATATGTCTCTAAAAAATCAATGTACTACAGATGTATTCCACTTCATCCTTAACTGCATGCCCCAGCTGAATGAGAGGACCTGTGGTAATGGAGAAAGTAGTATTAAGACCAGCAAATGCTGTAAAGGCCACAAAACCTTAATAAAAGGATGGTTTTTTTTGAGATAATTTAGGCACATGCTGAAATTAACTGACAGCAAGTGGAATTTAGTAAAGTTATTTTTCTTAAAAGTGAAAATCGTGGTAAAACATGCTGGTGGTTCTTTAAAACAACACCAAAATCTCTCTCCCATCTTTAGCCAATACAAAACAAAAGCACATTTGAATAAAATGTGGACGGAAAAGTGATTATACTTGAGGTATTTATACTGCATTCATCTCTATCACATAGAACTGTTACTGTGTTCTCTATTACATGTAATAAAAAAATGGATCCCAGTTTTGACAAAAACTAGAAAACTATCTGTGCAGATTGTTTCTTGACAGTGAAAAAGGTCAAATGGCTCTTGCTTACCTAATCTTCCTAGTCCTTTATGTCTATAAGGACGTGCATTATTTCACTCTTGTCATCTTCCTCTTCAGTCCCTGTTAATGTCTTCTTCTGGTCTTATCCTGCTGTGACTGAGCATTGCAAAGTTTTTCACGCCTCCATGCGCAAGTCCATCAACCAATTAGTTCTCAGAGCATGATACATACAGATGGCATGGCAATGGGTTCAGACCTAGGTCAGCATACTCCAAGCTTTCAGTCAATATGAAAAACGTATAGGTCTACATTATCAGTTGTATCAATTTAGTGAGCTTTTCATTGTTGTTTCTTTTTCAAAGTTTTTTCCAACTGTGATTACTGTTGTTACTCTGATTTTTGCCTTGATATTCGGCAAAGAATATCTCACCATCACAAACACAGATTTTAAACAAGCACCTGAAGTGTATCAAAGTATAGGTCTCATATTGACTCTTTATATGTTTTCACTCCATATCTTGCATACCTATCTTTTAGAACATTTTTACATTTAATCAGCTTCTGTTTTCTTGTGAAAAAGTTTGAAGGACTTGTTGGTGAGGACTTCTGTCATAAGTCTGACACAAAAATACATCTTTCATGTAAGCTAATATAGAACACAATGGGTAATGTATATTAATTAAAGTGTCAGGATGTCAAAGCCAAAATTGAAATAATCAGGGATTAATTATTATTGATAGCATTTAATGAAGATGCAAACAAAGGTAACTAAAACAGTGAGACATCCTAAATTAGAATGAACCCACCTTGGCATTTTGATGAAAGCAATGAATAATTGTACAAATATACTGAAGATTTGGGATCAAGCATCTCTCTGCAGAAAAAAAGGGAAAAGGCTTTTCTGAAAAATATGGTGTGTATTTTTTCCTCTGTTGCTATCTGCAACTTTAAGAGTTAAGAAAAAACTCTTCAGTTGGTTGCTTTGTCTTTGATTTTATAGGAAAGAAAGAGATTATACCTCCATAATCTCTTTAATTTTATTTAGTATGTTGACACATAAATCTGTTTGGTTGTGATCTACCTCATCTTGTATTAACTTGATATTTCTTTCTTGTATAATTTCTGGTTTGTCATTGTAACTAAAATGAGAAGTAGACCTAGTAGTTCAAAGCAAATACAGCTTTATATTACTGTAAAGTTTGAGGCTGGAAAATGAGATGGTACTAACTATTGTTAAAGCAACACAAAACTGGAAGCAGCTCCAGCTGCAGTCTGAATGGACATGAAGAGGTTTGTCTGCAATTAGAATGTACTACTTAGCTGGGAACTACTGTTGCTTTGTTCTCTTTCCTTTCAATTCTCCTTTCTCCGTTCTTCTGCTCTGAGGTAAATGAGATTACAAGCTCCCCTGTAACTGGAATATACTGGTATCAAAGCTACCCAAAACATTTATATTGTTGCTCTATTTTTATCCATATAATAATGAGTCTCTAATGGTGAAATCCATGCCCTACCATCATTCATTAATTTTAGTGGGGTCAGAAGTTTATCTTAGATATAGAAACTTTTTGAAAATCTTCTTCCTATTCCCAATTGCATGTCTTTTTGTACAATCAATCTTTGGAATTATGTATGATGAGTATTCTTGTGCTGTGACACACTTCCTCTGAAGTTAAATCAAAGACTACAAGGATCTCCTTGCAGATGCTACATAGCTGAATGGGTTATATATGTATGTTTAAAGGGTTACATCTTTTGTTGTTGTTTTTCATAAGAAAAATGGTAGCAAAAATGCGAAGCTCTCTGTGACATGTAACTTTGAGTTCAGATTACGATATATATGAAATCATCAGAGCCTTTCCTTATTCAGAGGGTTTAAAAAATAACTGTCTAGTCCACACATAGATTTGATCCAAGAAGGAAGGTGAAGGTGCTGCTATGGTTCATGAGATTCTCTTGATAAATCTGAATTTTAAACAAATGAAAGATAATTAGGCTCCTACAGATCATTTCAAAATATCCTCAAGCCTCCAATGCATCATATTTCTACAACAGCTGTGCTAAAGATGTCTGTACTGGAAGAAGCAAAACAAAACCCACAACCCTTCTACCTCTAGGTGTGGAGAGTGACATAACAAAGACTGCTTGCCTACATGAAACTAAAAGTGAGCATCCACAATCAGATGCACAGCCAGCAACTCAAAATACTTCTGGAAAGCCTTTTCAACTTTAATCACATTACCTTTATTACATATTGAACTGCTACTCTATGAGAGCTTCAGGTCAAAGAGATAAAAGCTTGAAAACAATTTAAACTAAATGAATAATTAGTTCATACCAGGTTCAAACCTCAGTTCATGCCAGGTACACACCATGAGTTAAAAGAGGAGGCTTACCAGAAATAATGAAAAAAAATCATCCCAAAAATTTTCACATCTCAAAAATCAAACTGTCAAGATCAGCAGATTTCCATCTTTTCTAGACAAAAAGCCTCTGCTGCTTCTACTTTCTTTGATGGAGGTTGAGCTACTATAACTCCCTATAATACACTCAACAAGTTCATTGTGTACAAAACACTTTTAAAAATAGTTCTGATACTATTAAAAATAATGTTTGAGATATATTTTTCTACAGGAATGTTGGTTATCAATGACTGCAATAGAATGAGGTTGGTAAAATACATGGTTTTTTTTCTGCAAATTAAAAAACAGAAGGCTACCCAAGGTAAAATTCTCAATCATATTTAGGCATCCATAAATTATTTGGCATTGTAGAAGTAATGATTACTTTGTTCAAGGTGTATGGAAGCTGCTGGGTAATGAGCAGTATTGATTATGAGCCTGCCAGACTGAGTAGGTCAGTATAAAATACAGGTCTATAACTTTAGACAAGAATCAAACCTAAAAATAAAAGGTTTTGCATTTCTTCCTTCATTGTCAACTGTGTCCTGCTTTGCCATATTTCCCAAATTCACCTAACTGGATAGCTGTTACCAGTCATCTCAGATCTGTGTAAATATAGACAATTCTTCTTTTTTTGACAAAAAGACCTGAATTTTGCCCAGGTATCTACAAAAGAAAGTATGGAATCCTGAGCTAGATAAGGTACCATTGTGGGAAAGATTGTCTAGAGCCAATTGCTAAAGCCTTATTTCTTTTGCTGTTTACTTTCTTTGAACTATTGATCTTGCAAAAATACTCAGCTTTCTGTGAATTTTGGGTTTTTTTTGGAGTGGCTTTTGGTGCCTGAGCCTTGAAACATGTATGACCAGCCCCAGTTTATGCTGGGTTTTCTAACTCACTGTGCTGGAAAACACACCAACTTTGGGAAATCAAGCTAATGTTTCTCAGCTGTGCAGAAAAAGTGTGAACAGCTCTGTCAAATAAGCTACCCCCATCTCCTTTTTTTCAGGCAGCATCTTATACTCGAGCAGTCACTTCACATTTGCCATTTGAGCAGTTGTGATATAACTGCTGTTTTATTGCCTATAGGAGACTTTCTGTGAGGAATCAGAAGCTGGTCTTTCAGCAACCCTGGCCAAAATAGGTTTTTGTCACAGGACTGTATTACTGGTGAATGAGTAAGGAGTCCTGACAGGATTACAAGTGAATATGAACACATAGCTCTGGCCTAAAGGTTGCTAATTGACCAAGCAGTAATACGAGGGGAAGTATTTTCCAGCCTTGGACCTCTTTACCCCCAGATAGGTATATTAAATGCTATCAGTTAACCCCTTGAGTGCAATGACCCAGTGCTGCCAGGGACATGCCTGGTATGACAGACCCTCAGGCTTCCTAATCAGTGGTGATATATAATGTACAGCCATAGGTCCAGATGAGTTAAAGGTCTGTTCCTTTGTTGGATGAAAAGATGTCTCCGGGGATTTAATAAGTTAAACACCAAATTTTAAGCGCACAGCTATGGTGGCTTAAAAACACATGCAAAGTGAAAATAAAACCCCTCAGGAATTTTGCTTTGGAACTTAGTTGGTGCTTATTCTTTGTTTGGTTTTGCTTTGGTTTGGTTTTGGTTTATTGGATTTTTACTGTTTTCTCCAGATAGTTTTCTGAAGAGTAAATGTGCTGAGTTATCCCTAGGTTAATTCCTTCCCGTACTTATTCTCACATCATGTATATTGCTAAATTTCACTGAAAAATATCAAAGCTATTATGTGAAGTGGGGATAAACTTATTAATAATAAGCTAGAATTAATAAAAAAGCTTAGTTCTGTGAGAAATATTCTCTATTTTTCTGTAGCATCTTTAATTTAATTTCCAGGCAAAGGCAGAATATTTCTCTCACCAAGATATTGTCTTCTAAATCAATGTTTTTCTGTGGTAAAAAGATATAAAGATCTGTATCAAGTTATGTGTGCAGAAGAAATCATTTAAGACTTCACTCTTGTTGTCTTAAAAGTTTAAAGTCAAAATTGTCTGTTCTGGGAGGTAAGTTAAGACTGGAATCTTCTTTGTTCTTACATTGCACAGGATTTCACCTCTTGTCTAATTTCACTGAAATTACTGGGGTTGGTTACTCATGTATTATGGTACCAGTCAGAAGATATATAAGTGGCAGACTCAGCCATGTGGAAGCTGTAGTTATTTAACAAAGGTTTTGTCTTCACTGTCATAGAGGTATTTATGTATATTTTACAGTGTAATGGCTACTACTGTTGTTTTTGATGGGTATCCTACAAATAACATCTATTTGTCCACCAGAAACTATCTCAGTTGCCTTGAGGCACCTCACATTGTTGCTTTAATGGATGAAAAATTACATCTGCCATTTCATAATTTGCTTCAGGTTTTTTCTTAGTTTGGCATCAAGTCTGATAAACTTAGAAAGCGGTAACTCATCAGCTATGCTGTTGGCTCTTGGATATGAGATGTGTCACAGAGGCTTAATCAAAACCAACATTCCCCATTGGAACTATTAACAGAGCCAAGTGGTTCTTCAGGCCAGTCCAGAAAGCAGAGCTAGAAGGCGAAAGTTCTCCTTAGGTATGCAGTCATTAGATACTGTAGGCTTTGCATGTGGCCTTTAAGCATGAGCTGGTATAATAATAGATGTAAATTGGCATTCAAAGAGGAGCAGTGAAAACTGTAGGGAAGAAAAGAGAGATACTCGAGCTGCGTGTTATACAGCAGTGCACACCAGCAGTTCTATAGTATGGGAGTTTTTTTAACTTCTCGTTTAAAAAATCCTTCTTTCAAAGCACAATTCAGTTCTCATTTGACCACACGGCGCTGTATTAACCAAGGTTAGAGCAGCCTGCTTCTCAGCCTGATTCTGTGCACCCACATTGTTTCCAGCATCCACTCTGTAAACTGCAACCTGAGCTGAAGCTTCCTACAAATACTAGCTGCCAATCTGGCAGGTGATATTCTAGAAGAGGTCTCTCTGTCATGTGCCACCTGTGTACACTTCAGACTTATGTATGCTTGGACACAAACTAAACAGTAGCATGAACTTGAAATTTTCTCTGCGTGGCCAGTTGAAAAATTTGCACTTACCCAAACCCTGGAGGAGCTATCCTGCCCAGTTTCCTGCCTGTGATGTCTCTGGTTTCTTATAGCTCCATAAGAAGTTTTAGCCTGCCTAGAAACAACTGAGGAATCCACACTTGAGTACTTGCCAGCTGCAGGTCAGTTGCCACACTGTGTAGATGTGTGCCCATCAAAATGCAGCACAAGTACCAAATAAAAACTGGGTATCCCAGTATCCCACCTACAGGTGAATAATTGTGGTTGTGTTTCACTGTCTGTTTTGCTTATAAGATCCTGCTTTACAAGTGCAAGTTGCTGAGATACATGGTTCCCTGCCATATGTCTGTTTGTAGTCATTGGCTTGGAGACATACTGACAATGCAACTGAATGATACCATAATATTAATATCCATATTAAACATAACCTCAAACATGTGCATCTTGTCTTCAGACTGATAACAATATGCGTATTAGTGCTGCATTTAAATTTATTTTTTTTTGATTAGGAAGAAGTCACCATTTTAAATGTAATTGGTAGTGTGGGTATTTTCTAGGAGGAATGAAAATATTCTCCTTTTGAAATCTCAAACTCTAAGCAGAAGCAGTCCTAGGTTTGCCTCCCATACTCTGAGCTCCAGCGCTGCATTCTGCCTTCCCCAGTGTACATGTACGCGCAAGGTCCATTTCTTCTATAAGGCATCAGAGCAGGCCAGTCGGAAGTCATACTTTTTATACTGGTTTTAATTTGTTTTGGTTTCTGCATTATAATAAATTTAATCAGATTGTGGCCACTTGACCCCCAGGGCTCAACTCTAATTTGCTCCTAATGCCTGATCATTGGTTACTAGATCTAGACATGAACCATTCCTGGCAGGGTTCTCTACACATTAGTTTAAGAAGCTATCATTTTTGTGTTCATCACCTTTGCCTTCATTCAATCACACCTTTAAAGTTTCCCAGTTATACAAGAGGTAGATATTCCCTATGTCAAATTGCCCTTTGCTATGTATGCCATCTTTATCCCATCACGTAATACACATCATTCTGAACTCCCTCATTTCTCCTGCTGGTAGTGAGGTTTGTGCCATTCCATGGGCCAGCAGAATTTGTGTCCGTGTACTGTACCTTGCTCTGACTATAGAGGAATTTGTCCATCACTCCTATGAAATTTATTAAAACAAATTCACAACTGTACATCAAGAAATGCAATAAACATAAAATTGATAAATATTCAGATCTGAATTTTACATAAGTTTTAGCTTCATTTTCTGAGGAAACAAGACTTCCACAATTTCCCATGGAATATGTATATATATATACACATATATACAGGAACCCTGAACCTATTGAACAGCTTCAACCAAATCTGACAGAGATGTCTCAAACTGTCAAGTTCATCAAGTTGCCTGAAACAAAGCATGAGAGCAGTGTGATAGAGCATGATCCACAAGACAAAAATTGCAGCGTAAATTCAACAAAGATTAGATCCTAGAGAATACACACAGGGGAAGCTATTTAGTAAGACCTGTCACAGAAGGAGCTTTAGTTACTGATAAAATACAAACCCAAGACAAACCAAGAGACATCAGTTCTACTTTCCATGAATTACCCATT
The DNA here is from genome assembly GCF_034315485.1 of Pezoporus occidentalis. NCBI lineage: Eukaryota > Metazoa > Chordata > Aves > Psittaciformes > Psittacidae > Pezoporus > Pezoporus occidentalis. The sequence continues at coordinate 696,553 of NW_026916159.1, read as the reverse complement.
ACTTTTTTTGTATAAGTAACATACCTTACTATTCTAAATAAAGCTGTGTGGGTGATCTGTAAAGTGTTATCCCCAGCTCTACTGTAGACTTCATTATAAAAAGTAGCTTAAAAGATGACCTAAAATGTGAAAGAGTATTTTATTTCATCTTCTTTTTTATCTTTCCTTGTCAAGAACATTGTATTAGAAGGAAATATTTGACTACTGGGTCCAGACCCTGCTAACCATGGAGATCACACTATGTTATCCTTTTAAGCAACTGGCCAAGCTCCACATACAAAATAACTGTTTCTTGTCATGCATCTTGCTTTACTCTGGGCACACTTGATGAATTACAAGGTCTAGCTGATGCAGTGAAAAAAACACCATTTAGGAAGGCATGAAACTGGTTCATATTTACTGCTAATACCTGCCTTACCCAAACAATTAAAAGGGAAGTTTGCTGTGTAATGCTTTCCACATTTCATCTCTTCGTTTCAGGGCTAAAACTCAGCCACAGGAAATTATTAGCAAAGCTGGAGTTACAGGAATACTTCCACAGCAAAAAAAAATAAGAACTGTATACATAAAGGTGGAAAAATGGAAAATACAGCGGAGATTGCAAGAAGAAGGGGGGGAGAAAAATATTCACAGTTGCTGAAAACATAATATGATCAATCTACATTGTTCACTTGTTCCTAAATCCCTATATACATTATCAGAAGCCCAAATTTTTTCAACTATTTCTTGCTTCCATCTATTGTATGCTTGTGTCTCACAAGACATGTTTAATTTTTCTGGTATATTTATTGCTTCCCACACCAAATGTAATTAGCAAGCATGAAGTGCTTCCTTCTTTTGTTTTCTCATTGAGTTGAAGAAAAAAAATCCTGTTTCTCCTAGAACAGGCTGAGTTTGTTGACTTAGTGTTATTACTAATTTATGAGTGTTAATGTGTTTACTTTCTGATATAGTTTATAATAGGCCTTAACTCAGTAATTTCCACCCACTGTAATTAATATGTCTGATTATGTTGTAAGAAGATACCTTTGCAACTCTTCCACTTCAGTTACTGGGAAACCTTTCTTACTGTTCTCTTTTTCTCTTTTCAGATGTCACCCCTCGCTAACTATAAATCTGTTAGAATCTTTGATTTTATTATCTCTCCCATCTGGCTGTTCTCCATTTCTCTGATATTTTTTTTACCAATTTTTCATCATTTTCCAGATTTCAGTAAGCACATTTTCAGGCATACACAACTGAAAGATGTGAAGCATTATACTCTGGTTAGCTTGTATAGTTATAAGATTGCAGAAGTTATCTGTTCCCTAGAACACAAAATAAATCAAACTCTCACAACAAAAATTCAAGTGATTCCAGAATCACTAGTTGTAGGTAGAAGGATAAAATAGCCCACATGAGAATAGATAAAATAGAGTGAAACACTAAAATCTTGCCTAAAAGCTTTCAGAAGGCTTGCTAGTGGGTTTCATAACATATAATAGAAACCAAAAGAAACCTGTGGTTTTTTTTTTCCCCTCCTTGCCCTGTACAGAATGCAGAAGGGATTTCAAAATAATATGAATTCTGAAGATTAGACAGCTTCAAACATGAAATGTGATTGTTGTAACCACCATGCCCCTCTAGATTATGAGCACAAAATCCAAAACTGAAGATGGGAATAGGTTTGAGAAAGGTATTTTTGTTCTATCACTGGTACCTGTCCAGTTCATTGTGAGTTTGTTCAGATCTAAACAGCAGAATGGCGGAGGGGAGAACACAGAGAGAGCTGGTTTAAGTTTCTTAAGTATTAATATAAACAATACTACTCATATATATATATAATTCCCCCACCATGTGGGGAAGTGTTCAGAAGATACCAATATGCTACCAAGCTTGAGGAACTCTACAGTTCAGTTGCTTTGGACTGCTATTGAAGAATGTTTAAAAAAGTTATGAGTGCTATTCCAAAACTCCACTTCAAACTTTAATTTTCAGATAAAAACTATTAATTTGTGCAGTGAAATTGGTCTTAGCTCTACTAAGAAGTTCTGACAATCTACCACTCTTAGGCCTGCTCATTTATACATTACTCCATTCAAAGCCAAACAAGAACAAAAAGTAAACTCCAGGGAAAATCTTTAGGAGATGAAGAATTATTTATATCACAAGGCCCAGTCTCTCAACCCCTTTCACATATTTTGATTCTTAAACATGCAAGTACACCTAAAGGACTACCATTTGCAGGATTCACCAAATAACAGCATTTGTGTAATAACATCTTTTCCATGACTCTCAATTATCTGCAAAATGAATAAAAGTACATCAGCTGTATTAGCAATGCATTTCTTTCTCTTCCTTGAGCTTTATCAAGAGTTGTCATGCATTATAGTTTGGTGACAGTGCTAGCAAAAAGTGAAGACAGAACTGACCTGTCATAGCATTTTTGTGACCATGGGGCTCACACAAGCAGCTTGGCATCTGCCGGCACATCTTTAGCAAGTTGGCAGCCCCGGCACCCTTTGCAGGTTGCAATCAAACCTGCCTTCTACAGCAGCCTCTTTCTGGCTGATTAAGTTTAATGTAATTTTAATTAAAAACCACAGTGTCAAAGGGTTTAGCTGCTCGAGAAATGAGCACAGATTGTGGCACAGTGGCAGCAGTCACTTGGAAAATGGAAATGCATCCTGACAATATTGTGTAGGGGCCAGATAAACAAAGCTGCAGCTACTGTACCTTGCAAAAAGTGGGGAGACCATCATTGCAAGGAACCGTATTCAAAAATAAAGTATAGAGCAGCTCTGGTTCTTGTCTTTTAGCAATCTTAAAGTGCATCTCAGCAACTGAGTAATAATTGCTAAGAATGACTCTCAGCGTCCCCATTTTTACATTTATTCAGCGGGATGTTTAAATGTAAATTTCAGATTTCAGTCAGTGAAAGATTTGCTTCCCTCAATAGACTAATATAACTTTTCTCCTTAGGCTATAAAGAAAAAATCACTAAAGATTTTACCAGTGCTGAAAGCAGGTTACATTTTAGTGAGGGTTTTTTTTTGCTTTTATCTGCTTCCAGCTTTTCCTGTCCCTTGAAGCAGATCACAAGAAGATTTTAATACTTTACATACTGCAGATACTGAGCAACATTTGGAGAATGACCAAAAAAATCACTTCACTGACAGGAGGTTGCATCACATCTACAAGATTTAATTTCACTATGTCCCAGTATATACAGAGTTATTGTTAGTAATGGTTTCCCAAAGAAGTATCTCTGTAATATTTTATTTTCTCTGTTGCCAGATTTTTTCTTTTAGTAAAGAGAATTACTTCGGAGTTATTAAACACCCTTGTCTTGGCAGAAGTTGCTATTTTTTAAAGCTGTTCTTTGAACGCACGTATTTGTGAAATGAAGGGTTGATCCAAAATCCACTGAGATGAGTGGAAAATCCCCAGTGACTTAGGCTTTGGATCAGATCCTGAGAAGTATACACACAAATAGGTAGGTATTGTGGTAATATTGTTTGCAGGAATTCCTTTCAGCAAGAAGCCTTTTTATTGTTCGTAAATGCTACTGATGCTCCGGGGCCAGAACCCCAGGAGAATTCCACCTAGTGACGTCAATTCTATAGAGGAGAACTTCCTCTGTCCCCTCTTAGGTTTGTGGGACATTTTTGAACAGATGGAGCCTATATAGGTGGGACGGGTTCCATCTGAACAGAAGGGTCACAAATGCACCGACTGAGAGGATAGACAGAGCTATGGGGGAGAGTTTAAAGGAGCGGACGGGGGATGGGAAGTCTGCACAGAATCCAGCAGAGAGGAAGAAGCAGCTAAAATAAGCAGATGGGTAGACAAGGGGAAATAATATTAAGGATTGAATATGTAACACACCTACAGAAAAGGTTAAGAGAGAAATATCAGAAGACAGAACTTGTGTCGCAATCCAGTTAGGAGTAATAGAAAAGGCATGATAACCAACACACGTAAGAGATCTGACAAAGTCCATTTTTAAAAGCAGTAATATTCCAAGAGTAGGGCTGTCCTGAGCATTGTGGTGGATGCAGGTACTAGAATGTATTTACAGGCATGGAAATTGCTTTGCTACATAGGGACAAGCATGATAGAAAACTCAATGAAGACTTGAATTAAGGCTCTAAACTAGAATTTGAAAGGTAAAGCACCTTGTACATGAATACATGAAAGTAGCCTGGAGTTGCCTCTGAAGAGAATAGAAGCAGTGAGGGAGAAAAAACAAACATAAGGAAACCAAAATAACATCCCATCACAAAGTCTGAAATGCAGACCACCCTGGAAGAAATAACAAGCCAGGGGATGGACAGAAAGAGATGACTGAATATAACCAAATTACATAGGAGACACCCTGCAAAGTTACAAATAAATAAAATACAATTGAACTTCAGCAAAACAAAGAAATGTATCACTTCCAGTTACAGTGAACCTGGATCTAGATGGAAAATACTTGAATGTGTCTCCATTAACCAATGGGTTTAGATACTAATTTAAAAAGTACTTTCTCCCACCCTTAGCCTACCATCACTATTATCTAAATGAAAATTTAGATAAACATAAACCAGCTTTTTATTTAGCAATGATTATGATGTGATGATAAGATCAACTTGTTAGTATAATTTCACCAAGTGCAGCATTTCTTCCATAAAGCAGCTATGAAATCACAAGCTGTTTCAAATTAGGAATTGTTACTATCCATTACACCTACTATTACTGTTAGTTTATGAATAAATATGAAGAATTTTGTTTTTAAACAGAAGCTTTTAGCCCAAAACATTTATAACTTATAATTACAGATGATTCTGAATTGTGGAAATGTCAAACAAGTCCAAAATTAATACCTGGTTTTATAACAGAGCGGAGTAAAACCCCAGAGCAGAGCACTGCCAAACAATCAAGAATAGTAAGATATCTCACATTACTTGTAATGCACTGCTATGTACACAAGAACCTTCTCCTCATGGTTATCATCTCAGAAATCCTTAGGGTGCCAGAACCACTCAGCTTTGCTCCTCAGTTCTCTCTGTGTTTGTGAACAAGGTTCTAAGGATATTCCATATAAAAACATGTAAGTGGTGCTTTTACGATCAACAATGGAAGATGTTTCCCTGAAGCCTTTATATGTTTTCAGGACAAGTCTGAGCAGCTGCCTGGAGCCCATTTGAATCATATATGCAGTTCACTTCTGCAACAAAACCTGACTGTGAATATAAAGGAAAATGCCCTGAGGAGGGTACACGCAGCATATCACTGCTTTAATGCATGCATTAATCCTTTTATTTATGAATCAAGACTTAGATGTTGGTCTGTAATAGTACAAATAGCTAGTTAGATGTGATGAAGAAATGAACTAATTAATACTTTTGTAATAATAGGTATTTTAGAACTTATGAAGTGTTAAAAAAATTGATTTTCAAAGCATGCTGGAAAAAAAAAAAGCTTCTATTACCTTGATAAGAATTCTGGGATTAAAAAAAAAAAAAAAAAAAGAAAGCAACCAATACCCTTCCTTTTCTGGTTGTGATGGCAAAAATAAAAGGAAGACCAGGGGAACTATAGTCTCATTTCAGTGCTGTCGTGGGTTCAGCAGTAGCAGTCATTTTTCTCCTTCTTAGTAGCTTGTGCACCCACCCTCCCTATGATCTTATTGATAGCCTTTTAGAACATATGCTTCTTTAATCATCTTTCTGGTTCTTTACTGGATTTGCTCCTGCATGTCACAGAATCACAGCATGGCTGAGGTTGCAAGTGACTTCTGAAGATCACCTGATTCAACACTTCTGCTCAAGCAGGGTGTCCTGGGTTCAGCAGTAGCAGTCATTTTTCTCCTTCTTAGTAGCCGGTGTAGTGCTGTGGTTTTGACTTTCAGCCTGGGAACAGCGCTGATAACACCGATGTTTTTAGTTGTTGCTAAGTCATGTTTACACTGACCAAGGACTTTCTGAGTCTCATGCCCTGCCAGGGAGGAGGGGAAGTCACAAGGAAGCAGAGACAGGACACCTCACCCAAGCTAGCCAAAGAGGTATTCCATACCACAGCACGTCATGCCCAGTATATAAACTGCAGGCAATTGCCCAGAAGGGCTAAATCTCTGCTGGGGTCAGGCTGGGTACCAGTCGGCAGGTAGTGAGTGGTTGTATTCTCTTCCGTTGTTATTTCCCTTATCATTATTATTATTGGTGGCAGCAGCAGTGATTTGTGTTATACCTTAGTTACTGGACTGCTCTTATCTCAACCCGCAGGAATTACATTCTTTCGATTCTTCTCCCCATCCCTCCGGGAGGGCAGCAGAGGAAGGGGTGGGGAATGAGCAAGCGGCTGAGTGGTTCTGGGTTGCTGGCTGGGCTTAAACCATGACACAGGGCCACCTAGAGCTGTCTATGATAGGGTTACAGCCCAATTGGTGGGTCAGGGAAAAGTGACTGACATTTTATACTGGGACTTGTGCAAGGTATTTGACACTTTCCTGTATGACATCTTTGTCTCTGAACTAGAGATATAGATTTGATGGATGGACAGCTCAGTGGATAAGGAATTGGCTGGATGGTCTCACTCTTTAAGGTATCTTCCAACCCAAAACTTTATATGAATCTGTGATTCTAAGAGCAGGCTTGATGATAATGGGTTTTTTGCTTACATAAGAGATGTGTGAGTGAATTACCTTTTATGACCAGTATAGCAGTTTTCTCTGTTATGCTGTTTGCAAGTTGACATTGTATAACTCTGCTCCTATTTCAATTATTTGAGAGGCTTTTTTTAATTAGTTACACAGCTTTTTTTCCATCTTCTACAACCATAACAAAAAGTTGGTAGGTCTGAGAAGTGTGGACTGTATACTATTTTTTTCAGCCCTTCTAAATTAAATTAAGTCCACTCAACATAGCAAAAGAGCCCTCAAGCATAATTCTACATACTACTTATTCGCAGTATTAAATATTCAGTATTTTTCCTTTTAAAAGCATATTATTTACAATTGTAATAAATTTCCATGCTAAATCGTTATTTGGGGTTGCGTTTAACCTTGTTTTTTTTCCACGTTGTCAAAACTAAGCTTTTCATACTCATCAATCTTGTTGGTATATAAAACAACTGAGCTGATATGGAAGAAAATTAAGTAACCTTTTCCATCTATATTGAGCTTACATGCAAGTGTTCTTTTTATATGATATAGAAGAGTGAATAAATGGGTATGTTAGTCCAAGCAGTTGCATTAGTCCATTATACTCGTGAACATTCATTATTCTAAGGCACTGGCTGAGTCAGAATCGTAACACTAGGACACTACAGAAGCAGCACAGTATTGATTCCCAATTTTGAGTCATATTTTCCCTTTATTTATGTACATAGTTGCCAATTTCAGTGAGGATATTACTCATCAGGTTGGAAATTTTTCTTCTGATTTCCCCTAATTATCTCTCAGATATCATACTAGCGGCACTTTTAGGAGTATTCAGTAGCATACCAATTATCTTTGAAACAAAAGACTGCTAAACAAGGCTATAACTTGGTCATAATTCCGCTTATATTTGTTGCAGAATACAACATGTTGCAATACAATGTTGGAGAATTACACTATCCAGTTAGAATGAGAAATTACCTTTTGCAGGGATATAGGCAATTTATTTTGAAGGTTTAATGTTTATCAGAGTAATTTAAGGATACAGAATAATGTTCCCAGTTAACTCCCAAATTATCTCATTGTCATATTTCATTTCCCAAATTCAAAGTGTATGAATAGAAGCCTTCAATGAAGCTTTAACACTGGAGTGGCTACTTATTTTCTGCTCTTAGAATTTAAGAAATCCTGCCACTGATCCAATGAATCAAAAATTCTATTAGAATAACTAAATACTCATTAATCTGATTGCGGATCTACAACTCTGATGATATCAAGTTCCAGTTGTCAGGTTACAGCTGTGGCCAGGGCACTGCAGGCCAGCAAAGCAAGGGCTTAATCAGCCAAGGGCATATCCTAGAGCTGTCTGCAATGGAGCAGGGCAGATCCATAAATGATGTCCAGGTCCCACTAAGAGTTGAGACTGCCAGACAAGCTCATGTTGAGAAGGCAGGTCTGAGGGCAAGCTCAAGCAACAAGTGAAGGCCCCAGGATGAACTTAAAGATGGCTCCTGGGCCACAGGTTAGAATGGAGGTCCCACCTGAGGGAAGTCAGGTCCATTAAGTCCTACTAGTGCCCTGACATGGTAAAGTGCACCTATGCACACATGTCACTATGAAGCTTCCAGTTTCAGATGAGCTGAAATCTAACTAGATACAGGAGGCAGGTTCTCCTAAGCCCTTAGTCAGCCATATCTGTCTGTTGAGCAAGACTGCATTTGCTACTCAGGCCTCTCACCTATTTATCTTGTTGTATCTACCCTGATAACTACACCATCAGGGTAGAGGAGTACTTGTCCTGTCTTGTTGCTGCTGCTTACAAAGCCGGAGATTTATTAGGGAACAGTGGCTGGTGAAGACCATACAGTTTTGAAGATAGCTGGAGAGCAACAATGGAAGCCTGAAGTGAGCAGGGGTGAGTGATGCATTATTGGAGTCTGGAATCTGTAAGGGACAGGCATGATGTCCAGTAAATGGGTAAGTTTCAGGATACAGTAAATGAAAATAGGTGTTTCTGATCAAACATCAGCCTAAGCAGGAAATTTATAGTGCTGTTACAAGAGACTGAAGTAGACTAAGGGCAGGGAAATGACCCTTAGATCATAAGAAATGGGAAAGCAGTGCTGCTTACTAAAAACACTGGCATACAGATGCAACCCCATGTGATGTTTTAATAAAATAATAATAATAATAAAGATAAACAGAGACTTTAATATCTTTGTAAATATATAAAGCCAAACCCTCATTGACAAGTTCATACTCATTTTAACATCCTGACCACAAAGATGTAGAGAGAATCAATTGCTATGTTGTTTTTATTTGGTGAATGGCTTTTGGCCAAGTTCTCTTTGTAAAGTAAAATAGCAATATTTGGAAGTGGAATACTCTTTATGAGTATAATTTTATTATAGTAGCAAGCAATATCAATACTGTATAAAATAAAGATGAACCTCTCTCTCCAAAGATATTATATTAGAATTTCAGTCTGTAGTATTGGCTCTTACGCTATCTACTTCAATTTGTCCATCTCCTGCCATGATCTTGATGTGCTCTGAAACTGCATCAAAGTATAACTGGTTACAAATTTCACACTTACCACTTTAGACAAGGGAAAGGTCAAGGGCTTACAACAGTAAAGTAGCTTCTTATCAGTACCACAAAGCACAGACAAGCATGGAAGTGACTGCAGGCCAGATCAGCTGTAATTTATACTAACTGTGTAAGTCCATCCAGATCCATCTCACTACCCCCTGACAGCAGAATATGTATGCTTGAGCACTGCTTGCTTCTCTTGCTTCCCATCTGCTCTGTGCAACACTGGAGCAATATACATGCACATTTACAGTTAGTGCCATCCTTTTATTTACAGAATAAACAAACATTAAGTAGCTCCTTCAGTGAAAAACCTTTACCTAGGGACTAGTTTAAGTCCTAAGACAGAATTAAGACTTTAAAATAGCCAACTAACCAAAGGAAAAACAGGAGATGGAACGAGAAGTGATCTAGCTTCTTGTTGAGAACCCTCCTAGAGGGAAAACATGTAATGACATTCAGTACATTCTAAATTCTGAAAAATAAGCATTGCTTTTAGTCTACTATGAGAAATGATACTCAGTGTTGTTGTGAATATTATAGAATCATAGAATAGTTAGGGTTGGAAAGGACCTTAAGATCATCTAGTTCCAACCCCCCTGCCATGGGCAGGGACACCTCACACTAAACCATGCCACCCAAGGCTTTGTCCAACCTGGCCTTGAACACCGCCAGGGATGGAGCATTCACAGCCTCTCTGGGCAACCCATTCCAGTGCCTCACCACACTTACCCTTACAGTAAAGAATTTCTTCCTTATATCCAATCTAAACTTCCCCTGTTTAAGTTTCAGTGTGCGCCGCAGCCCAGAAAGCCAACCATATCCTGGGCTGCATCAAAAGGAGCATGACCAGCAGGTTGAAGGAGGTGATCCTGCCCCTCTACTCTGCTCTCGTGAGACCTCACCTGGAGTACTGTGTGCAGTTCTGGTGTCCTCAACATAAAAAGAACATGGGACTGTTGGAACAAGTCCAGAGGAGGGCCACGAGGATGATCAGGGAGCTGGAGCACCTCCTGTATGAAGCCAGGCTGAGAAAGTTGGAGCTGTTCAGGCTGGAGAAGAGAAGGCTGCGTGGAGACCTCATAGCAGCCTTCCAGTATCTGAAGGGGGCCTATAGGGATGCTGGAGAGGGACTCTTCATTAGGGGCTGTAATGATAGGGCAAGCAGTAACAGGTTCAAACTTAAACAGGGGAAGTTTAGATTGCATATAATGGAGAAGTTCTTTCCTGTGAGGGTGGTGAGGCACTGGAATGGGTTGCCCAAGGAAGTTGTGAATGCTCCATCGCTGGCAGTGTTCAAGTCCAGGTTGGACAGAGCCTTGGGTGACATGGTTTAGTGTGAGGTGTCCCTGCCCATGGCAGTGATTCTATGATTCTATGATGTCTCCCAGAGAAGAGGAAAAAGAAAAGTTAACACTAATGACTTAGCTCTCATTACTGAAGTAAATATAGTGACTGAAGCTAAAACAAAAAAGAAAAAAAAATGAATTTAATGTGACTTCTGGTGTGTAGCTAGTTTACAATTTGGATTTGTCCTACAAAGGCCTCAGTTACAGATTCACAACCAGTCCCAGCCACAAAGGAATGAAGTACCCCTTTGTCCTGCAAATATCTAATTAATTCCTTTAAAAACAAACCCAAAAAACCTGTGTTTGTTAATGTTCCAATTGTGAAGTCATTTCTTTTCTGAACTGTCATTTTTAAAAGGAATTTAGAGATACTATGGTCACAATTTTTTAAAAAATCCCTTTTGGGGTATACCCACCTTGTTTTCTAAATTTGACACTCAGTTCAAACAACTGGATTTCTGTGTCTGATTAACAGAATCTGGTTTGTGGATATATAATATTTGACTTTGACTATTCTGATTTCACTATTGGTGACCTAATAGAATTGTATTATACACTATTATTCTAGCATAGATTATTCTTTTTGTGCAACCAGTTCTGTAGTTATTTTAATCTGACACTATAAAATATGAAAATTTCTTTGGAATAGCTTTTAATTATATGGTATCCCAAAAAGCTAATTTTTATATAAGCTGTGCAAAAAGTACTTCAATTATTTATTACATCAGGATGAATTGATTCCCCATATCCAAATTATCTCTGAGTACAGATGATGATACCTTAAACTGTCAATGCCAAGATCTGGTAAAAAAGGGGTTTGGATTGAGTTGGACTTGTTGGCTTAGTATGCACTACATCCAGTCTGTCCATTACATAATAGAATCGTTAGGGCTGGAAAGGACCTTAAGATCATCTAGTTCCAACCCCCCTGCCATGGGCAGGGACACCTCACACTAAACCATCTCACCCAAGGCTTCGTCCAACCTGGCCTTGAACATTGCCAGGGATGGAGCATTCACAGCCTCCCTGGGCAACCCATTCCAGTGCCTCACCACCCTAACAGGAAAGAATTTCCTCCTTACATCCAATCTAAACTTCCCCTGTTTAAGTTTTAACCCGTTACCCCTTGTCCTGTCACTACAGTCCCTAATGAAGAGTCCCTCCCCAGCATCCCTACAGGCCCCCTTCAGATACTGGAAGGCTGCTATGAGGTCTCCACGCAGCCTTCTCTTCTCCAGGCTGAACAGCTCCAGCTTCCTCAGCCTGTCTTCATCCGGGAGGTGCTCCAGTCCCCTGATCATCCTCGTGGCCCTTCTCTGGACTTGTTCCAACAGTTCCATGTCCTTTTTATGTTGAGGACACCAGAACTGCACACAATACTCCAGGTGAGGTCTCATGAGAGCAGAGTAGAGGGGCAGGATCACCTCCTTCGACCTGCTGGTCACACTCCTATTGCTTCAACATTCTTTTCAAGCAGAATATGTATAACTTCCTCTAGGACAAGACAATCATTGAGATTTCTTCAAGCATGATGTTTGCATAGGCTATATCATATATCTTTGGACTATTGCAATACAAATCAATAATAATGAATCTTGGCCTTTTATGTCATCCAAGCTATCTGATGGAATATGGAAGATAATTCCAATGTATTACATACATAACTGGAATAGCTGCTGCAAATAGACATCCACAGAAGAAAAGCAGAAGCCATAACCAAAAGTAAATCACAATCAGCTCTCATCTGACATTGGTCTTTGAAATTCAAGAACTGCATCTTTTCAGTATAACTGCCCATCTTTCACATTAAAATGGTGGCATAAATAAATGTAGGACAATTTGTCCCAAGAGAAAAAAAGCAAGGATTTGCCTCAGGTTGTTGCCCCACTGAAAGTGAGCTTAACTAGAATTCATATTGTGAAATAATGTGACAGAAATTAAAAGTTTATTCTTTATCTCCCAGTGCATGCAGTAACTTCAAGCCAAACACCAACAAACAAATTGGCAGCTGGCGTTCTGTCTTGTGAGGCCTTAGCCATCTGGTCCCACAAAATAAAACATTTATTTGCTTTGTCTTAAGAATCTAAGTTAAGAGATTACCAAGACATGAACGCATTAAGATTTTGCTTTCAGAATGTTGGGACATCTTTGCCTTGGAATTTCATGAGGAGTACGCATGCTCATTCTTATGTATTTGCCTCTGCTAAGACAGAAGTTCAGAATAAAAGTTGCCTTCAGGAATTCCCGCATGGTTTTAGATAACGGCTGCTATAGCAGAAGCCAAGCAGCGCACTCACCTTTGTATAACACTACCTACATTATGCTTTCTGTTACAGGGTTCCTTTCACTCCCTTCTCTACAAGTACATTGGTTCCATCAGTTAGAATACCCAAAGGAATTTCTTTTCTTCCACACAACTGCATTGCTGATGGTTTCTGCACTACTCCTGATGTCTCATAATAAAAGATTATTTAGAAAGTTTACTGTTCCCAATTTTGGCTTCAGCAACAAAATGGTTTGAAGATAGCACTGCTGTATCTATCCTTCGCATGACACTGAAATGGTTGAATACCAACCTAATATTGACAAGATACCTGAAATCTACCAAGAGCATTTAATATTTCTCTGTCCTGAACACACCGTTTGCCTCAGAATATTTCACCACTAGATGATAAGTGATAAAGCTAAATCAAATCACCTAAAGTGATACTTAAACCTGCAGCAAATTCTTCTCTGGTAAGATTTAGCGGTGCTCTGTTTTGGTGCATCTTGCTCAGAGTGTTGGGTATGCACAGGCAGACATCAGTGGTAGCCTTTCTTTCTAATGCCAAAGGCATTACCACAAAGCAAAGCAAGGGCTTTTTACAGTGCCTTTTCAGAGATTGTTGAAGTTAAAGGCTTAGCTGCTCGGGTCCATTCACATTATGCCCACAGACCCTGAAAAGTATTCAGAGACACTGCTGTTCTCTGAGGCTCTTATGCTTATTTGTGTGAAGTTATCCAACCCTAGCCAGGAAATTTTCTGCTAATGTGGATTATCAATCAATAAAAGCTTCCCATGGATTTTACTGATGCAGAAGAATAATACAGGAGTTTAAGCGTACTTACTAGTGAGCAACAGAACTGTGTATCTTTCCAAATGTTGAGGTGAGGAATCTAAAGAGTAAATCCAAACTCCAGTAGTTTTACAAATAAGCTCCATGTAATTTATAGCTGTAGACTCCCAAAACCTTAATCTAATAGTTATCCCAAAACATACTGCAAGGCAGGGTTGAGATTGCTGGTTGCATAAGCTGTTTGGTTTGGTTTTGGTTTTTTACCTTATGCTAAACCTGGAGTTCTTTCAAATGAACTGAAGGTATGGAAGGGGCATGCACCATGTTTGGTCTTTGCTGTTTAGAGGTTATAAGACACTATGCTTGTTCTCGGCTCCCCATCATGCTCACTGGGGAGACAGGATGCAGAACAAATCTAACTACTGTCTCTTTCTGTTGCCAGCACAGAAGTGCCACAAAACAGGAATGATGATGGATTGTAATTTACTCTACAAAATACCTTTTCCAGGTTAAGTGAGCTATTAACATTTTCCACAAAAACCACAATGCATCCCTTTCCAAGGGGGAAACCCATCAAGTCTGCTAATATTCAAGTTCTTCAATTGGAAGACTACCACTTAACACAACAACATTGCAGAATAGAACAGGGCACTGCAGGGAGGGTGTAAGGCAAGAAAGCTAGCTCTTAAATAGGAGCTTTCTAAAGTAATAGATCAGCACACATTGAAGTTAGTCAGCAGTCTAGAACAGTAGGGAAAAACTTGAATGGGAAACAGGTGATGTTTTTTAAAAATCTGTTTAGCAGCAAAATTCAAAGTGCTGCCTCTGCTGTATTCATAGTACTTCAAGTACATGCTTAACTCCCAGTACCATGCATTAACCATTTTCAGTTTTCATCAGGGTGTAGCAAGGGCCAAAGGATCCCTAAGGCACATGAAGCCAAGGGGAATAACCTAAGAGCTTCATTGGCAGGGGGCCACCCCACAGTACCTTGAGCAGGGCAGGTTCAGAGATAGTAGCCACATCTAACCAGGAGCTAAAATCACTTTGCAAGTTCATGGTGATGAAGCAGGTCTGGGGTCAAGCTAGAAAGTCAGTCTGCAGGTCAGAACCAGCTCAACCAATTACCAGGCAGACCACAGGTCAAGCTGGGAAGGCAGTCCATAAGAGACCAGGGTCAACTGGACACATTGCCAGGCAAATGCATAGCACCACAGCTGAGCTGCAAGCCACTACTTCTCTAGAATAATTTAGTCAAGAAGGGAAGGTGCAGGGTTGAGCTTAAGTAAAGCTCCATCTGTGGGTATGGGTGGAGACCCCAGCTGAGGCAGGTTGGGCCATTAAGGCCTATTAGTGCACTCTGACTATTAGTGCACCCTGACTAAGGGCTGTGTGCTACCTAAAATTTTACTACCTGCTGTTTTTTTCACATCTGCAAATACTGCTGACCCTTGTGTTAGGGTGGGAATATTTTAGCTGGCTTTGTTAGGTTTGTGCTGTAGCTTGAGTGCTTCTTAGTTAGGTTCTGTTGGATGATAATTTAAAGAAGTTAGTTTCTTTCACACAGGAAAGCTTTTCCTCAGAAAAAAAAAACTAAAATCTGTATCTAAAATACTTTTTTTCTGTGCACTTAGAAAGAACACCTAGGAATATAATGGTCTATTTCTTTGTTTGAATCATAGAATCATAGAATAGTTAGGGTTGGAAAGGACCTTAAGATCATCCAGTTCCAACCCCTTTGCCATGAGCAGAGACACCTCACACTAAACCATGTCACCCAAGGCTCTGTCCAACCTAGTCTTGAACACCACCAGGGATGGCGCATTCATGATCAATAAAATGGTACAGATTGAAAGGATGGGATGAGAAATAGACATGACCAGACAGACACAGTTTTAAGCCTTGGACTCAGACAGTAAAGGCGGGTTTTAACTGTCTAAATGTAGGTACTTTCCATTTGAGGTGCCCTAGAGTATCCAAGATATCCACACATATGATCTTTGCCAACAGGCTTTAAACCAGGTACGTCAGCCGATGGTGATGACAGCTTGCAGATAAGTGAGGGAACAGAAATAGGGGCAGTAAATACATGGGACAGGGTGACAGGAGCATGAGAGCCCTCGGGAAGGATAAAACAAGTTAAAAAAAGGGTTGCCATAAATGTACAGAGTCTGGGAAGCAAAGAGGAGGAGCATCATGCGTGGGTGCAGAGCTAAGACATCATAAGAACAACTGAGATGTGGCAGGAGCTCTGAGTTGTAAAGAGTGTAAAGGCTCTTTAGGAAGAACAGGAAGGGAATTCAAGGAAGCTGGGTGCTATGTGAAGAAGCAGCCTCAATGTATGGAACTCTTTTGGAACAGAAGATAGGGTGACTGAGGGCTTGTGGGTCATGATCAGAGAAGAGGCTGGTAAGAGCAGTGTTGTGGTGGCAATCTACTACAAATCATGTGGTCAATATTAGGAAATGGATGAAGTCTTCTTTAAGCAACTCAAGGAAGTAATCAGATCACTGACCTTGGTTCTTATGGATTACCACCCTAGCACTCGAAGATTCTGCTGAAAAGTTTCTGAAGATCTTGGTGGGCAGTAGACTGAGCATACTGGAGTTATAAGCAGGAGTGCAGCTCATAGATCAAAGGGTGATAACTCCCCTGTGTTTGCCACTTGTGAGACTGCATCTGTAATACTGCCTTCAGTTTTGAGTTCCCCAGTACAAGGAAGATGCTGGTAAAATTGAGAAAGTCTAGCAGAGAGCTACCAGGATGGTCAGAAGGCTTGAACACATGCCCCATCAGGAGAACCTGACGGAACTGTGCTTCTTTAGAGAGCAAGGTTATTTAGAGGAAGTGTGGGGAACCTAGTAGCAGCTTTCTGATGCCTAAGAAGAGGTTTCTAGGAAGATAGAGACAGTTTCTTTACTAAGGAGCACAGTGGAAGAACAAGAGCCATAAATTGAAACAGGGTAGGTTATAGCTGCAAATAAGGGGGAAAATGTTCCACTGTAAGGATAATTAAACATGAGAACCGGGGTCCAAAGAAAACACAGAATCTATCCTTGAAGGTTTTCATGACTCAGTTAGACGAAGCCTAGAGCAACCTCAACTGATTGTGATGTTGACCCTCCTTTGAGCAGGGTGTTGGACTGGAGGCCTCTTGAGGTTACTTCCAGCTGGAATGATATGAAATTCTACTGCATGTGGGACATACATGGTGTAGAAACCACAAGAGACTCTAGGTCTTCTGGACTGATGGATATGGACTGCAAGAAAAACACAAGGGTATGTCATATGGTTTTAAGGGCTTGTGTTAATGCAAATGAAAGCCTGCTTGACTTTGCAAAGTGGCCAGGTGACACACTGTTCCTCCTATCACAAGTGAAGTATATGCAGAGGGGTATATGCCTACCTCTTCTTTTCCCATCTCTTTTTAGCTGTTTAATCATTTAAAATTAATTTCAGGGGAGTTTATCATTATGGTCTTTTGACCAGATGGAAACACTTTTCTGGTAACTCCTAACAAGTAAAATTCTCTTTTCAAAATGCCATTCAAACTAGGGACCGTATTTCAAGGTTGGATCATCACATTCTTGATGAATTTCAAGTCCATGCTATAACAGACACCACTGAGGCTAAAAATAGGGACAGGAGTAAAACAGACTTTAAAATGTTCAATCAAATAAGTAATAATCCATTGAAAACCAGTCTGACTGATGAAATTATTGTGGACAGCTCACAACAAAATCTTTATTCTGCTATAATTTAAATGCTGATGGGCTTCTGTCGTATCTCGCTATATTAAGGATGTGTCTGATACGGTTGCCCTGCCACAGGTCTTGTCAAGGTTGTGCTTTCATGTTTACATACCAATATATACTAGTGAGATGGGTTATTACTTCCAACTGATTTTTGTTATTTATGAATATATAAGGTAAATAAAACGCAAAGAAGTGATTTTCTAACTTCAGCATCTTAATGCAGCTCACAGCAGATTCAAGTTTTGTTTTCAATACCTGTATATATCATGGTGTAATGTTGCCTATTAATTAGAAGCTGAGCAGAAGAAAAGGACAAATTTGCATAACCATTTCTATTCAAGTTATGGACTTTTAAATCATGCTGCTTGTGTCTATAGACTAATGAGTACACCATTATGGAAGAGGCTTAGTAAGTCACTGCACTTGGGATGTCCAGGTTTTTGCTCAGCATATAATATTTTGAGAGCCATTTTTTTCAAGCATAGCGTAATAGGCTTTAACTTTGCTAAGCTTTTCTGCCAGGCCTCCAGTGCCCTGCTGTTCTATTATATTGAACTTGTAAGCAGGACGCTCTGCCAGGCTCACCCAGATTACTGCTGCAATAAGGGCCCTGCTGAGTGACTAGTGTCATGATAAGTGCTAGGGAGGGAGTTCACCATCTTGGCATACTGTTCTCATCTTATTAAATTCAGCTTTGTGGAAGCAGGGAGTCTGCCTCTCAGCCTCACTGGCTCTGGCTCAGTCCAACTGCTACTGTCAGACAAAATGAAAACAGGAACCACCACAGCTAATGGCAGGTGCTGCACCACCACAGCTGAGGAAAAAAAGAGGGATGATTTTTTTACTTCTCTTTTCTTTTCCTTTTCTTTTTTTCTTTTTTTTTTTTAATAGGCATGTGACTGTATTGATTTGAAAATATTTAGTTTTTTAATGTTATTATAGCTCTCATATCCACAGACGCTTGCTAAGCCACTGCTGTTTTTGAGCATATTTATTCTGTCCACCTTATGTAGCCTTCTTTGTTCCTTTTTACTTACATTCAGGAAACATAATGCAGCAAACAAGCCTTGGAACAGGTCTGATACCATCCAGATTTGATAAAGGATGATATTGTAAAGATCCAGTCCTGTCACGCATGTTGAGGCAAAACTCCCTACTGGGTGGTGCCCAATGAGAATCTCCCAAATTCCAGTCTTGTGTTTGTACTGGGGGTGAAGCAAGTTGGCTGTTCAAGTGCCCCTGAACTCAGTGCACCTGCTTAACTAATTCTCATCTTTTTTTTTTAAAGTATAACCTTCAGTTTTGGGTGAAGGATCCAAAACCTTCCAAGAGCCCTAAAATGACCAGCTATTATCTGAGTGGAAGCTATACTGCTGAATGCAGCAGGAAAAGTGCAACATTTACAAAGAGGAGGGAGTGAACAGGGTGGGGTGTGTTTGGGAGCCATCCTTATGGAGAGGAATTAAATAAACTCACTCATTTTGTGGTATGAATTTCCACAGTAGGAAAGTATGGCTTACTTCTGAATATCAGTTTCTGAAAGAAAGGGCTTGTGGAAGTATAGATGTATTGCTTCTACACTTGCTGGTGTCTGAGCATGTGTGGAGTCTTCCTTGACATCAGCAAATAAAATTGTTTCTCGCTGTTCAACAATAAATGTTCAAGTAACCCCATTATTGTCACTTCAGTGTTCTGTAAATTGGACACGATCAACACATGCAGTGTAACCTTTCTGAAAGAAATATCGATGCAGTCCAGCTACAGAAGACATTGTATAGCAAAACCAAATTGGGATCAATAGAAAATCCAGATTTTCAAATGCATTTATGGCAGGAGTTGCTAAGCCTGGCAGGTTGCAGATCAGCAGCACACTTGTTGGCCACATCAGTCTTCATAAGAGTGACAGGTTTGACTAGATTCTTAGAGACAGGCTGATTCAGAAATTCAGTCAAAATAAGATCTTTCTGCCAATTTGCAATATCACATTCACAATCCATTCCAGATTCATCAAAGGTAAGGACAAAAGGACTTAATATTTTAATCCCCTCTGAGAAAATGAATAAGGAAATGATGTCTGCAAAAAGTGTGATATTTTTTCTTGAAAAACAAGAGTGGAGAACTATTAGTGAAGCTGACTACCATGAATATTGTGTGTCAGACCTTTCAAATCCCAGGCAATTGGCATGCAAGGGAATTACTGTCAACATTCAAGGGCAAGTGAAAGGATAAAACAAATCTATTTGGTAAAGTTTCTGGTTTAGACAAGTCCAATTTGTTTATACTTGTTCTTCACTTCTGTATCACATTCATAAAGTTGTCATTTGTAAAGGTTTTTAAATGTTCCTTCAAAGACACACTTTTTTCTTTCTTTCTTTCTTTTTCCTTGTCTTCCTTAAGTCTTTCTTGTTATCCTGATTCATTGTGATGCTATTGGGGGTCAGAGGAATGGGAATTTTGTTCTGGTCACCGTGCAGTCCACACCAAGCAAATTGTCAAGGAAACCATGGTTAATTTATAAGAGGTTTTAATGATAACTTTTCTCTGCTTTTCCACCTCTTTCAGTATAGACTTGAAAAGTTTACTTGAAATTCAGAATGCTGCAGCTAATGAATGAATTACAGTGGAATGGTTGCTGGAAGTTGTCCAGGAGAAGTATAACCAAAATGTAAGGAGAGAAAGCTAACACTCTCAAGAGAAGGGTTTTGATTGTATGAAATTGCTTTTGTTTTGTTTTACTTTGAGAAAACACAAAGATCTCAGGCTTAGATTTTTGCCACTGAATCCAGCCTTGGAATCAATAAAAGTGTGGCGGGCTAAATTTAGATTGGATTGTGGAATGATTCAGAAAATGCTTTATGAACAATGCATAGAATCTACTCCAGTTTACAGATGACACTTATCTCTAACTGTTGTGCCTGAAAACATGTAATGAAGAAGGTGTCTGTTAATGCTAATCAGACATATTTGGTTTTCATACTGTAATTTAAGTGATTCCACAGGGAATTTCTCCTTGGTCAAATTCTGAGAGATTAAATGGCCTTGGGATGTGACCTTTCTTTGTGAGGGGGAACATCAACTCTGGATGTTTCAGATTTTCCTTCATTTCAACATGGGAAAAGAATGCCCCTGAGATATTCCAACTGAGCAGCAAAATTATAGCAGGATAGCAAAGCTGGAACCACTCTGTTCCATGGCAAATCTGGATCTTGAAACTTAGCTCCATCTTCAGTGATTTTGCAGCTGAAGAGTCTAGTGCTTTTAAATTGGAACAATCGGGTGATCAAGACATTCTGAATGAAGGTGGTCCTACAGAAACGTATTCACGCTTGTCTTCTATTCATCACATAAGAATAACAGAATGTATTAACAAAGACAAGCATACCCTACTATCACACTTCAGGCATCCTTTGTCCTGGTTAGCTGACAACTCTTTTTGCAAAAGGCTTTTGTCAAGTATGACAGGAAGATACATAAGCTATATAAGCCCAGGTATGCCTGTGGTATGTTGGGAGAAGGAGTCAACATTAAAAAACTGAAACAATGGATCAAACGTAGTTACTTTAATAAAGTCAAGATATTTGTGTTTGGTTTTATATGTATGTTTTTCTATGAAACCAGCATGTTTGGAATATGACAGCCTGGAGATAAATATGCCCTTGCATTGTTCATAGCAGAAACACTGAATCATTATGGTAGTCTATGAGAGTGAAAGAGAAAACCAAACAGATCTACTTTCACTGAACATGTTGAATGAAATGTGAAAAATAAACAAACAGCACAGATGGTGAAACAGTTTAATTTTTAATACTCCTCCAGTGATAATCATTTCCAATATTTATAACAGCGTGAGAGCAACATATATTAAAACATGTTATTTTAGTCTTAAAAAAACAAACAAACAAAAAAAAACAGCTGAGCAATTCACAATTTTCAGCAAAGTCATATTTAAAAAAAGTGGTTTTGGAATACGATCAGTTTAAATTTTCCTGCATGAATATTAAACAATCTATTCAAATGCTAAATCTTTGGCAGGGTCTTATTTCTGGCTACTGTGGGTAACATGTCTGGAAACTTACAGTTCTGTATGCTCATTTCTCCTTCTTTCCGAATTTGCTAAGTCCAGCAATGCAAGTGTAGACCAGCAAAACTAGAATTCTCAGTAACTCTCTTCACTGTTTTTCAGTATTCTCAGAAACAGAACACAAATTTTGGAGAGAATCCCATATGGCAGGTGCTGACATTAAGTAGAGACAAGAACAGACTTCTTGTTAACATATTATCTACTCCTCACCTACCCCTGGTCTGTACAAAACTCATTGACAATGAAAGCTAAATGAACTAACTGAAAACTAATTCAGTACTGTTACAAATATTTCAGACAGCTGCATAAACCTTTCTACAGGCTTAAATACAAACCAAGCAAAGAACCTCTGAAGTCTTCTCTATGCCTAGCCACATTGAATATCATCCAAGCAACTATATTTTCTTTCCAGAGCAAATTTAAAGCATTCTTTTCAAAAGGTGGTGTCCTGTAGAGATGAACTGGGTAAACAGAAAGACAGATGGAGGAAATTAAATGAATCAGGTACTGCTGCTTGCAGAAGGAAGTGAATGAGGAGGAGAAGTAGTTGATATGACCTGAGAAGATCCGTATTGCTGTATGACAGACCCATTAATAAATTATATGATAGAGTATTCTATACATTAACAGTTGATCTAAATAGTCTCATCCCAAGACACAAAAGACTCCATCTCCTTAACCATGATCTCTGATTTCTTTCTTGCATCTCCTTGAGGTGTACTGTGACTCCTAACTTGTTAAAGAGAGTGAAGATTGGAAGGAATATGTTAGTTTATCCAGTGTAGTAGTGTATGTAATGATATTTTAATGCTTCTTCAAGTTACTTTGATACCAAAATGACAGATACTGAGAAGCTATTATTTAGGTCCCTAATTAAGAGAAAAATATAGCTCTCACAGACATTGTTCTTGTGTTCAGTAATTTCCTTCAGATTTGGAGAAACAAGCACACTTCCAAGTGTTGTGAAATACTGTCCTAATGCCCTATGATTCTAAAGATGACTGTGACTACTTGGTGGTATTGACAAGTTTATCAGGAATGTCATGGAGCCAGTTCTGTGGAGGTGAAGTTCTCTTGTCAGAAAAAATGGAATGGTTGATTGTGTCCCCATTAAGTGAATATAATTTATTGAGAGAATAGACAATCTAAACTCGTCAAAGAATTTGAGGAGGGAATCAGTAGAAATTTCTCACGAAATGTAAATATTTTAATTTTTTACCCCCAGAAAAATAAACGTAGAAATTCTTTTTGCAGTGAGATTTTTGATTTATCATTTCCTCATTCACATTCCTTTTTTTCCTCCTTTCTTTCCCACTGGAAACGAAGAGAAGGAAGGAAAAAAGGGAAACTGGAAACCAGAAGCCCAAAGAAATGAGAAAAGAGAAAAGCACTGTCAGTTTCCTACAACTCCATAAACCTCCTTTTCAATTGTTTTTCCCTTTTTTCCATCAAATCCCAGTGTGCCTCTTGTTCTCCCAGTTTGAAAAGCTGAAGAGCTCTTTTGCACAAGATCAGAGACAGATACGTGGGCAATGACTGTGAAGAATATTTAAAGGTCCCCACAAAGCATCATTCTGATTAAGTTACCGACGATGCTGTTAGTTCATAGAGCTTTCTTTTTCATCTTCTCCTTTAACTTGAGGATGGAACTTCCACATTACCTAGCTGGATAGTCATGTTGAGTTCATCCTAATTCTGTAGCATTCTGCTATTACAGAAGTGCTATGCCTCCTTGATATGCCTTAGCTTTCTTCTGAGGAAGCTAACATCCAACTTTTCCATACTCCTTTTAGAAACTGTAACACTGTGTTAGACGCTGTCAGCCTTTTAAGTTTTGTTGGGTAGATATGAAACTGTAGTCTTAGCTTGATTCTAGGCAACTGGTACAGGGAGGAGGATGCTTAGTGTATGCTTAGTGTATACCCCTTTAATGGGTAGGTACATGTTGCACTCCAAGGTTTTCCAAACTGGTTAGTGGCTGAAGGGGTTTTGGCTGACTGGCGCCCCAGCTGAGAGACCTTATAATGAGCCTCTCATATTTTTGGAAAATAGCCTTTGAAACCAGGCCTTCAACAAGAAGCACTAGTTACTCTCAGATGCTTGACAATATGCTGCCTTGTTTTCCTCCTTGATTTTTTCAGCCCTTACTGTGGACCATCTCCAGTGACTATCACAAAGCCTGTCTATATTAAAAAATGATCTATCTGGTACCTGTGATAGAGTCACATCCTTTATATACCAGCCACAAGAGGGAGATGTGGAATACTCGCTGAATAATAGGTTTTAGTCCACTGTTTTGCCAGTGCTATTGATAGCTTCTGTGATTTTTACCATCCGGCCACTTTTAGCACCAGCCTTTTTTCCTGGAGATCATGGCTTGCAACAGTCTGTTTTTAGATAGAGGCAACCTTTAGATGCCTCAGACGGAAATATTCTGTCACCTAAATTTGCCCCCCTTTTACTCTTTAATGGAGTAGTTACAGTTGTTTAACACTTTCAGAGAACAATGTGGCTATCTCAGCACACGAAAAAGAATTGATGGTACTACATGATTTTTTCCCAATAAATGAATTGTAATTGGTACTTAGATTCTAATCATAGGAAACCTGTTTTATAGCAACAGTGCTGTTGTGGGCTATTTTAGGGGCAGAGTGGTGCATACTGGAGAAAATTTGTACATGAGAGCAAGAGGAACAGACAATTGCTTTTGGGGACTGTGTAGATTAGTACATCATTGCATACTAACAAAGTGCTAATTGCTCCTTTTGACCACAGGCCCAGTTTATTGCGCTTTAGCACAAATGTGCCCTGCGCACTAAATTGCAAAGCTAACACTGCATTATTTCTCGGTACAGCTTGCAAATTCTTGTAGGGCAGTATGCATTAGCCTTAATTGGATGCAAAGAAAAAGGATGGCATAGAGGTACTCACTTGCAATTTAGAAAGAACAGCCCTGGTGCTAATTACCCAGGTAGCAAATGTTACATTCATTTTGTGATGACAGTGGTAAAATCAAACTGTATACATATATTTATATAATTTTAGTATAATGTTTTAATATTGCATATAATAACTGTATATAATAATAATGTATAATAATTTATCTCTGCTTGGTTCGTTAGGTAAAAAACCATCTGTGAACTACCCTGAACAGGTTGTTGGTACTGATTATAGAGACATTTTTGCTGATTTTAGAGAAATAGTAGCTGTTTAGGAGGTTTGTCAGTTAGTAAATGACCATTTCGTAATAACCATATAGAGTAATGTCTCTTATTTATCTTGGTTAGAATTGTACTCAGAAAGGTAGTTTTAGCGTGGAAAGGAAGTTTAGGATGTTTTATTGTGGGTAGCACCTCATCATTCTGCTCCTTTTCTAAAAGTCCAGAATTATTTGCTCACAGACCCTTTCCACCCCTCAAAGAAGATAGAAAGAAGCATCACAACTGGATACGTAAAAAGTCAGTAAGAGATTTCACTTGTTTGGAAAGACATAAATCTACAGGTGTTATTCGCATTCTGCTGCACATCATGTAAACCTTTCTTGAACCAGCCTCTTGATTTTGTTGTTCTGCTAATAGGCAAATTTGAAGATCAGACTTCTTTTATATGTTTGCTTGGTCCCTTCTTTCTTTTTCTACAGGGGTTCTTCTGGGTTTGACACTTTCTTTAGATAGGCAGCCTGGCACTGAATTAATTTAATTTCTACTATAATTTAGAACTAGCTCTTCAAATTCTTCATTTGGGATTTGAAGACAGTGGTACTAGAAGCCCAGCCTGAGACTTCAGGCATGCATTGTAGTATTTGACAGTAGGTCATGTTTTACAGTATTTTAATCAGGAAAATGTATATGTAAAGGGAGAAGAAAAGAGGCTATAGGGAATAATCCAGTGTTGTGAAAAGAACAGACTAAAATATTTTGTAGGCTTTCCTTTTGCACTTTATTAAAACAATATGAATACAGAATAACACAAATTCCACTCTCTAGTCTATCTTTTGAAATAAATGAGTTGAGAAAAGAAAGTATAAAAGGCAGCTGAAAAGGACAAGTATGTGTCACCATAAGGGCACTCTGTGTCACAAAGCAAGTATGCCTTAGTGCCAGCCAAAACAACCACCCACTCAAGGTACCGAAGGGTAGGCATGCTGTTATGACCCAGATTCAAATGGTGAGAGTAGGAGTGAGAAAGTGAAAGTGTTAATAATACTTCAAGCACAGAGCTAACGGGAGGGGAATTTCTGGGATTCCCCTTTCATTCCTCTTCTCTCTCAAAAGAAAACTACAGAGTTCTCTCTGAAAGAAAAAATCTCTTTGGCTTATCACCAAATGTTGAATTTTTAGACTGAATGATGTACAGCAGAACTGTATACCTGTCCTGACTGGAATACCTGTGTAGTAGTGAAGAGGGATAGATAAATTCAGAGGTTTAGAAATTCTCAGATGACTAAACTTTGGCTAGTGCGGAACCAATTTTTGAGAATGGGAAAAAGATGGGTAATTTTAAATACTGACATACTTCTTTGTTTTGCTGCAGCTGACATAAATTTGAAGGACAATAAATCTGTTAGAGCTATCAACACCAAGTCCAGCAGCCTGCCCAACCACATAGATTGCAAAATGGCTTTTTGGAGAGGATAGAGCATATGCTTACTACACTGCTGCAAAACCTCCTTTTTCATACTCCTTCATGTGCCTAACTCAGTTCATTCTTACTAGAACAATCATTTTTATGTTGCTGAAGTTTTTAATGTTCCATATTTTACAGAAGGATTAGGAAGCCTTCCAACTCTTTGTATCATATTAACACTGAATGGTGTTAAAACAAGAATTAACATTAGGAAATTCAGCCATTTTACAGTGGCTGCTTTTTTAGTGATAAAGTTTAATAATTAAGAAATTACAGCTTGATCTACTCTAGCAG
Source organism: Pezoporus occidentalis (assembly GCF_034315485.1). NCBI lineage: Eukaryota > Metazoa > Chordata > Aves > Psittaciformes > Psittacidae > Pezoporus > Pezoporus occidentalis. Next base: position 670,178 of record NW_026916159.1, on the reverse strand, counting down.
CTCCTCTGTTTAACAATGCTCACAGACACAAATTACTTGACCCATTGCAAGTAGGTAACTCATGTGGGTAGATTCTGTATTACAGACATAAGGATTGCATTATCTCAAGCTGTCTGAAAATTTCTATGGCTCAGGAAGTCCTGTATTCAATGCATTTTCACATACTAAGTGTAGGGCAGTAAAGATAATTGTATGGTAGTTCTCCCTTTAACTTGTTAAACTTGAAGTGGGTTGCTGGCCTAGCATTATGTCTTTCTGTTCATGTTTTCTTTCTTTGCTGTAGACAACTTTTCAGTAAAAAAAAAAGTGAGAATCACAGAATCATTGAATAATGTAGGTTGGAAAAGACCTTTAAGATCACTGAGTCCAACCATTGACCTAACGCTGACAAGTCCACCCCTAAACCACATCCGCAAATGCCACATCTACAAGTCTTTCAAATACCTTCAGAAATGGTGACTCAACCACTTTCCTAAGCAGCCTGTTACAACATTTGACAACCCTTCTGATGAAGAAGTATTTCCTAATATCCAATTTAAATCTCCCTGGCACAACTTGAGGCCATTACCTCTTGTTCTGTCACTCATTACGTAGGAAAAGAGACCATCACCCACCTCACTGTGGCTTCCTTTCAGGTAGTTGCAGAAAGCAACAAGGTCTCCCCTGAGCCTCCTTCTCTCCAGGCTAAACAATACGACTTCCCTCAGCTGTTTTTCATAAGACTTGTTCTCTAGACCCTTCAACAGCTTTGTTGCACTTCTTTGGGCATGCTTCAGCACCCCTATGTCTTTCTTGTAGTGAAGGTCCAGAACTAAACACAGTATTTGAGGTGTGGCCTCAAATACTTCATCCCCACAAATACAGTGGGATCATTCCTCCCATAGTCCTTCCCACACTATTCCTGACACAGGCTATGATGCTATTGGCCCTCTTGGCCACCTGAGCACAAGCTAATTCATGTTCAGCCGGATGTCTACCAACATCTCCAGGTCCTTTTCCACCGAGCAGCTTTCCAGCCACTCTTCCCCAAGCCTGTAGTGTTGCACAGGGTTGTTGTGACCTAAGTGCAGGACCCTTGTTGAACCTCATCCTATTGGCCTTGGCCCATCGATCCAGCCTGTCCAGGTCACTCTTAGAGACTTCCTATCCTCCAGCAGATACACACTCTCACCCAACTTGGTGTCATCTGCAAACTTACTGAGGGTGCCCATGATCCCCTCATCCAAATCACCGATAAAGGTATTAAACAGAACTGGCCCCATACATGACTTGTGCCTGGCTCCCAACTGGATTTAACACCATTTGGGCCCAGCCATCAAATCATTTTTTTTTACCCAGTGAAGATTATGCCCATCCAAGCCATGAGCAGCCATTTTCTCCAGGAGAATGATGTGGGAAGCAACGTCAAAGGCTTTACTACACTCCAGGTAAACAACATCTGCAGACTTTCTCTCATCCAATAAGTCAGTCACTTTCTCAAAGAAGGAGATCAGACTAGTCAAGCAGGACCTGCCTTTCTTAAAACCATGCTGACTAGATCTGGTTGTCCTGTATGTGCCATGTGATGACACTCAAGATTATCTGCTCCATAAGCTTCCCCAGCACAGGCTGACAGGCTTGTAGTTCCCTGGATACACCTTTTAGCCCTTCTTGTAGATGGGCATCGCATTTGCCAACTTCCAGTCCACTGGGACCTCACAGATTAGCCAGGAGTACTGATAAATGTTGGAAAGCCGCTCAGAATCATTGGACTGTTTATGTTGGAAAAGACCTTTAAGATCACTGAGTCCAACCATTAACCTAACACTGACAAGTCCACCACTAAATCATGTCCCTAAGTGCTACATCTACATGTCCTTTAAATACAACTAGTCTCCTAAATAGGCTGAAGTGTGCTCTCTGGAAGTCCAAAGTAGCAGTTCTGATAAACCCCCTCCTTACTTCTCTGAGAATTGAAAACTCTTACCATTTCTTGATGGCTATGCCCAAGACAGCCTCCACCCATCACATCACCCACAAGCTGGTCTCTGGTCACCAAACAAGAAATGTCAGTATGTGGTTGCTTGCTTACAATATTTAGAATTACTTCAAAAAATATGACTTTTTTTCAAAATAGAAATTATTTATTTACATTATCAGTTGTGCTTTCAAAGAGACTCCCTTAAGGCAGAGCATAATGAATTTGAAGTGGGGCTCAGCGGTGACTCATTAGCCTGCCTTCCTCTGAAACTTTCTGGCATTTGCAGGAGAGGGTGATGGAAGGTAGAGGAAGAAGAGATTATATCCTTTTGTGATGGCTCTTGTGAGGGCTTTTTCTCCTAGTGACTGAGTGCAGATATTGAAAGTTTTTTCTATCTCCCAAATGTCTGATGTCAACATCAGATGTCATCTTTAGCAGCAGCAGCAGCAGCCGCTGTGACAGTAAAAAGCAAACAGTGGAAGACGTAGCCAAAATGTTGAAGTCCCTGCTTCCCTCCTCAGGGCTAACAAAGCACGCAGAGACCTACATTCTGAACTTGGGACACAGCTGTTAAAAGCACTTTAGTTTTCCAACCTGTGTGTCTGGAAAACTTTGTGATTGCAAGTGATTCAGACAAGTCTGGCTTTTGAAGCAAAGCAAAAGCTGGATTCTGAAAGTTTTAAAGTGTAACAACTGAGTCAGAATGGCAGAATTTCACACCTCTTATTTCAGATTTTCAAAAGAGGCAAAATAATGTGCCTGGTATTTTAACTCAGCTTTGTTTTTAATAAAATAGAATATATGACAATATAAAACTATATGGATGGAATTAAATGAGCTATACAATATACCCCAGAAACTATAACAAATAGCATCTTCATAGAAATCTTCATTCTAAAGGGCAGTTTGAAAGTATTCACTTCACATAAAAGCTGTTTATTAGTCTCATCACATTTCCTGGTACAATGAAACTGTTAGTAAAATATGGTGGTATTGGAAAACACTGTATGACTGTAAAATGACTGAAAATGACTGCATCTGAGGACTGGAGTGAATTGCCTTACAGTAGGTTGTCATGCTGTTTCTTTTTCTTCTTTTTTTTTCAACTGCCATCTGTGCTCCAGAATTCAGGTTTTCATTAAAGCAAAAATCAGCTGTAAGGATTTCATTCTCATTCACATTAAAACCCCTTGGAATAACTGAGAAGCTGATTGTATAGTTACAAAGAAAAAATCTGAAATTCCATCCCCTTCTCTTCCAGCTCGTATGTAATCCTCATCAGTTTAAAATTTGTGCAGTTCTAGAGCTGTGTAGAGTCACATGGAGGCACAAACAGTAACCAAATACCAAGTGTTGTAATGAAGATCCTTCACCTTTCTGCAAGCTTGCAATTACATCTTTGAGAGGTCAGAAGTATCCCATTAATCTCAGTGCAGTATCAGATTGGAGAGCTAACGCCAGTAACTTGACTATCAACTTCATTAACCATTTCATTTTTGATCAAAGTGTATGACATAAGGTTTATGATGATTGGCATAGGTTGTTGTATGCAGTACACTTGAGCAACTGGAGAGATAAATTATCAGCAATCTGAGTTGCTAATTAAGACAAAATCTGAGAATTCCTGTGATAGCTTTTAAAAGATGTTTATTTTATATCCATTGATTTGGGTTTGTAGGTGGATTTTTAGGAGCAGCACTGCATTTTTCCCATCTTGTGTTTGCATCGTTTTCAATTGCAGAAGAACTCAGGTGTAAAACAAAATTCACTGATAATTAATGTTACTGTTTCCATTGATAACACCATTCAATATGTAGAGGGAAATCAGTACTGGGTCAGATGCTGGGTTTGTACTTCACATGAAAGAGACCGCCTGGTGGTGCTGGTATCAGGGTATCTCCAACTTGATCATAGCATTCAGGAAGTGATGCCATCATGAATTGTTACAAGAATAACTATAGATTGAAAACCAAAACAATCAGTGAAGGATATTGTCTTCCCCCCTCTCCATGTTGGCATTTTTTGGGGGTGGTTCTTTTTCATGTGTTTTCATCAATATCATTTGTGTTTTGTTTGTTAATGTTTGTCATTGGTTTTCTATACAAAAACATGGTTTTCTTACTGTTTCGGGAAGCCTTTAAAAATGTTATTGACAAAAACAGGCTCGGTATAACTCCATGAAACTGAAACTCCTTTTAATCTTCTGAAAATTCACATTCTGAAACTCTTTTCTCTTTCCAGATCACACCATCAATTGGATCTCTCAAACAGTTCCCTTCAGAAGGAGGGCAGGAGGGAATGTCTCCATTCAGAGTACTAACCAGGCATGACCTTATTCAAGTTGTGAAAAGTGAGATTCATGAAACCTGAATTAATGTTTGCACAGCCCTTGAAAAATATACTGTGTAGTATAATTGCTGAGCACAACATATTTGTTAATTATTTTGATGTGGCTTTGGGCAGCATAAAACCAGCAGTGTGCAGTTCACACTCTGCATCTGCAGGAGACACCAAAAATCACACGATTAAGCAAAAATACTCTATTGTATAGGCTAGTAAAAAGGCAAAAAACAGTGTGGGGAAGAAATCTTGGCATTCTTAAACACAACTCTGCTAAAACACCCATTTCAGGGGAGATATGTGATACATTAAAGTAAAATGTTTATCAGTAAACTTCATATTACCTGGCAAATGAGAAAAAACAGTTCTGCAAGCATTAGTTAAAGTGAAAGGATGCAAGGCAGGTTCATGGTTAGAAAATTGTTCAGAAGATTGTTTTCATTTTACTAATGCAACACAAAATGAGGCAACACTGGTAAAAGGAAAAAGAGCTTCGTGAGCAGAAGAGCCAGTGGCTTGACCGAGTGGTGGTGCAGTTTGTGCATTTCCCAGGCAAATTCCTCAGAAACCAGTATAATTGGTGAGTAATGTTTCACTGAATTGGTCTCTTTAGAGTGTCGGTGGAAGGGGGTGAGAAATTGCAGTGTGTGAGTGCCAGCTGCATGCTGCAGCTGCAGTTCTTCATGAGGTTGGGTCTAACTTCTTGCTGAATGAAGTCTGGAGAGATGACAGAAGCTTGAAGCTCCTGATCATCCTTGCTGACCTGCAACAGTGATGTATTAGGGTGAAATGCTGATTCTCTGAAGTTGGTGCCAAAGCTCCAGCTGACTTCATCAGGAGCTAAATTTCACCAGGTTTGCCCTTCTAAAAGTATGCACTGGGACCGCATTTAGGCATCTTTGTGAGAATCATGGTTTGTTGTGGCTTTGGCTGGGGAACATTCAATCAATGCAGAACTGTGCTTTTTACCTGGAATCCACACACATCTTGTGTCAGCTCCACGCGTAGTCTTTCAGTTTCCCTGCTGTGTGTCTGTGACAGAGCTCATGTGCTGTGAGAAAGTCACAGCTTGCTCTCCTGTAGGTCTCCTGTGTGGTTTGGTAATGGAAGGGGTTTGCAGACCATACTCACAACTGCGCCATGGGAAGGAGTTGCGGTCTCTGTGCATTGTGGACAGACAGAGTTTTGTTACTGCAGTTGCTCTGGTCTCCAAAGGTTTTTTTTAGGCTTCATCTCATGAGTATGTGCAGGACAGAAAGAAGTGATATGAAATGATGCTCAGAAAAGATTTTTTGCACACAAGAGCAAAACCAAATAGTAAAGAAAAACTATTTTCATATAGCCGGTATAACCAAAAAAAGAGTACGATTTCACAGTACAAAATCACAGTGGAATTGCCAGGCCTTGTATTAATGTGGTTTATATCACACCACAGAGAAGTGTGCACCAGTAGAAAGTGAGCAACTGAGTATTTTGAAAGGAATGGTAGATGTTACTTACTTACGGGATTCACGTTGGAGACATTTTTTCTGAAACTGGAGGTACTTTCATATGCAAAACTTGGCCCACAACAAATGACTTGGACTTAAGAAAGCAACCCCAGTGGGAAGACTGCTTGGTAAATGTTGAGCTGGCAGAGACATACTGATTTTAGAGACAAAGCAGTTTGAATACATCTCATGTGACTAATGGGATACACTATCACTCAGTCTCTCTACTAAGTATAGCATGTGTGCAATGTAAACCCATGTTATTTTGCAAAGCTTTTATGCATCTGAGAGATACTTAGCAGCACATTTACAAAGCTGGTGGAAATCTCTTCAGCTAAATTACATTTGTTATCTTGTAGCTTGTCCCACTTTAAAGACTAACACAAATCCAACACAGTGGTACAGCGATACGTGTATTCAGATGTTAATACGTAAGTTTACATTAGATCTGCTCATCCTTATACCGTTTAAGGAAGCTTTGTGAGGATCTTTTTCTTAGCCTCGGTACTTACAACTGTTCTGCATCATGGTAATACCCTTGCAGGTTACTGCATTTACTGGAGGAACCAAGGAGGAAAGTAGCTAGAACACTGAATTTCTGACAGATTTAACTAGGTGTGATATTCAGGGGAGTTTTAGATCATCTTCTCTTGTTTTTAATGAATGGTGGGGCTTAGAATGTTCAACCGTTACTCTAGGGATATTTATGTTTAAAACCCCCAACCTTAAATGTAACTGTATTTCATATGCAAAATGCTTAAATGTATGTGAACTCACAAATTATTCAGATCAAATAACTATACAGCTTTAAATAGTGCTGAGGTTATATATAGGATAAATGTGACCTGTATGCAACCTAATACTCAAGATAGATAAGAAGATATAGAACAAAAATGACTGATTGACCAATCCCAAGTTAAAGAAATGGGAATTTAAGTGAAGATTTAACAAGAAAACAAACAAAAATAAACTGTGCTTTAACTATGCTGATATGGAAACACTCTGGAAATTATATGAGAGAAAGAAAATTAAGTGCTACAAGAACAGACATTCTTTGATATTCTTTTGAGAAATATAAAAAGCAGAGGGTAATCAAACTCTTTCACAGATTTGGAATATACATGTCAACTCTGGAAGATGTTCTGCGTTTCCAGAGACAAAGGTTTCTAATGTAGTGATTAGAAAAATCTTAAAGTTAATTCTAGGCTTAAGTGGATGATATTACTTATTATTCATATCAAATTTCCTCAGATATTTTAGAAATGTGATTAAAATAACCAAATCTCCATGTGGAGAAATCCATCAGCCATATCAATATAGCAATCACAAAATGACACTTTTAAATTAAAATAGAAAAAAAAAGGCCTATTTGTATAAAACCCAACATGTGTTGAAATAATTAAAAATAGCAAATAGTTTAAAAGTCTTATTTAAACCATAAACTGTAGGTACTATTCTATAAAACCAAGTACCTAGGTGCTTTTAAAAGAAGTAGACTACAGTGCATATGTCAGTTCAGTTATTGCTTAAAACCTGAAGTTTAAGTTAATGTGTTAGTTAAGTTGATTGTTAATGTTAAGTTAAAATTAAAGAAACAGAAGTCCTGCTTCTCTGGTGGTTCCTTTTGGTTCTTTCCTATTGGATTCCTTTGGGATGTGATTGATACAATACCAGTCACATGGAACCAATACTAGAAATGGCACAGTTCTAAGACAGTTGAATTATAAGCCAAGAAAAAAGAAACACTAATTGGACAAACACAGTAATTATAACTTTACCAGTTTGTTAGTCATCATGTCTCTGTCACAAATGAAAGGATCGTAAAAAATGTTTCTAGATCCTGACTATATTGAAATATTGTCCCCATATGATAATGTTGAAATGGTTCTCTCTGCTATGTGTGGTGGCATTTTCACTTGGTTTTGTTCATATTTCATATTAGATTCATCATTTTGTGTTCCAGCTTTGATCACAGGGAACTTGCATCTAAGCATGCCTGTCTAGCACTTAGTTGTCCAGGCCATGTTACTCTACCTGATGTAGAAAACTGTCACAGAAAACAGTGGCAGAATGTAAGCGATGTTTAATTATTTTACAGATGCTACTTCTATCCTTGCTAAGAGATCTGTTACTTGTCGTAAGTGGAAATTAGGTTGACCTGACCTGATTTAATCTTAATATTCTTGCTGTTGCTTTCCTCTTTATTAGATCCTGGGCTTAAAAATATCTTAAGTGATTATTTGTTAGTCTGAGTTAGGCTGGCCCGCTGCAGGGTATGGTTGTGTGGTTGTTTTACCAAAATAAGCTTGGACTGAGCTGTTTTCCTCCTTGCACATAATTTGCTTGTTCCTTTTTCTTGTGTGGCACTGGTGTCCATAAAGCCACACAACAAGTAAAATTAAGGATTTGATCCAGAAGAATTAACACATCTGGGAGAGGGAAATAGGGAGAGATTTTGGTTCCTTGATCTGGCTTATTGCACAGTTGCAAAAGTGCCTGTGCTAACAGCAGGGAAATGACCAAATGTGTGGGACAAAGTATGACTGTCCTGCCCACTGGCTACCTACATATATGTGGGGTTAAAATTATTATCAGCTTCTCTTTCTCCCTGCTCAAACCAATATGGTGGTTACCTGTTTCCAGTCTTTTAGAACCTCTTATATACTTGAGGATGTAAAAAATACTTGCTAATGCCTTCAAATTACTTTATCCAGCTCCCTATGAGCTCTAGGCCATAGTAAATTTCATCAGGTTTGAAACCTAAATTTCATCAATTTATAAACCACTAACTTACCAAAGTAACCTCTAACTTGTTCTTTCCCTTTCCTAGCTTGAGTAAGAACTTTACCTCACTGTGTTAGTTCTCAGATGATCACTGGTAACCTTCTGAGGCTGCAGTTTCATGTTTGTTGATGAAACGGTATTCTAGTCCCAGTTGCCCTGGTGTTTGTCATGGGACTTCACCTTCCAAGTTGTGCTGGTACAAGTGGCTGGGAGTCAGTTTTGTGGATTAAATCAGGGAATTGATCCAATTTGAAAAAGTCATGTTTTATTAATTGTCTTTTTAAATCCAAATCCTTGAGGGGACAGCACACCAGTAAAAACAAGACAGGGACAGGGAATATCTTAAACTACTGACCACTTTCTATTGTGAAAACAAGCCCCTGCAAAGACTTAAGCAAAACAACTTCAGATTTACATGATTGCAGCTGAGATTAAAATCTGGCCTTGATGCATCAACCATCTGTTTCCATTCCAAGAAAAGAGACTCAGCAGGACTATTTGTAATTCTGAGGACAGGATTCTGGTTTCAGTCCTGTAGAAATATATCACAAATAACTCTACTGATGGATTTGGAGTTATTTTCTTGTTTATCCCAGTGTATAATGCTCAGGAACCTACCCTCCAGAAACTTACAGAATGAAAGGCATGCTTTGGGACAGACCTGGATTTCAGCCTCTTCAGGCTTACACCATTGTAACACCAGTGGTTCATACCAGTCTAGCTCAGAATATAGCCTTTTTTAAATAAGTATGGAATGCATATAATTTTGTCTCAACAACTTCAGAGGAGTGTACCTCACCACTGATGTCTTGGTAGTCCTAATTAAATGTGTCATTTTTTCACTTCTTGAATTTTGACCATATTTGAAGTGACCTGAACTGGGACTGTATTAAATCTGTGAAGGAAACACATGGATACCTCTATTTTTATTTTCTGCAAATCCAATTAAAAACAAATAAAAAAAGAAATTAAAATGAAATTAGATTAATTTAAATTGAAACATTCATCACTTGTGGATCTCATCTTGCTGACCATTTTTTGCTAGCAGTTACAGAAGAAGTTTTATTCTTAATAATATGGATAAGCATTTTGACTGGGTTGCTGAGTTTTCTGCTGTTCTCTTTTATTTGTTCCTATTACTTGTGTTTGGTACAGAGAGACATACATCGGTTGATGTTACCACAGGTATAATGAAGTATGCACTTCGGTTTCTGGGTAAGAATTAAGAAAACTGAGAACCAGTGTTTATAACACATACTGGAAGGACATGTTATGTACCTGTTGACTTTATAGCTAAAACAATATAGCAGAACATCAGAGATGATATGCCCTATTTTTTGTGTACATCTGTGGGCTTATGTTTGCAAAAAAAGTGCCACACCATTTGGAATGTCCTAAAGAAAATGTTGTCTTCTTGCCTGATTTGCAGAACTCTTCAAACTTGCACATAGCATAGGATATATTTGCTCAGTATATATTTTTTTTAGTAGTGTCTTTTTTGTCACACCATTCCCCCTTCCTGCCATGGTGCAGATTTACGTATAAAGCCAATTTAATGAATATGTCACAGAAAGAACATCGTTTTTTTGGCAGTCTCTGCTCTGAAACCCAAATATTGTGGATATTTGCAGATGTTCCTCTCTTTACATCTCCTCCTGCAGCAGCAACAAGTCTTGCACCGTCTCCTTCTGCATGACGACACAGGAACCACACAGGAACCACCTGTTTCCCTTGCAGGCTTAGCTTCAGTCTCTCTGCTTCTGTGACTTCAGCAAGCTTATCCTTCTTCAGCTTGCAAATTAACAGGCCTGATTCTCCACTCAACCTGTAGCAGATTTCCTAAAAGGCACCATCAACAGAGCTGGCTTCTTCCTTCTTTATGGACCAAAGTACATTCTAAACTAACTCCCTGAATGTCACTCAAGGACTGATACTGATTGGATCTCATTCATGGAAGCACATGTAACATCACACAGTACTGAAATAAGATACCACTGGTTAGTCTGTTAATCCACAGCCAATTTGTGGTTGTGGATTTTGTTGTTGTTAGGGTTTGTTTTGTTTTTCTCAAATACATCGTAGCACATTGTAAAGCACTACCATTTTCAAGTTCTTTTTCCAGAATTTGTCGTGAGTCACAATTGTCACTTTTGCAGGTCATCCACTGCAATCATAAGAAGAGAAAAAATGCAGGTATTGTATTTGGCATTCATTGGCATGTGTGATGTATGTATATTCTGCATATGTACTAGTTCTTTCTGACAGCTCCAGGGAATTTCTCAGTAGGTGTTAGTGGACTAATAGGAAGATTTTGGTGTCATCACCATCTTATGAGTGTCTTTAGTGGCTATATACGTGTGTGTTCATATGACATTCTGGTCATTAACCATGAGTCAACAGTATGCTGTGAAGGCTAACCACATAACTGCATTAGTAAAACTGTGGACAGCAGGTTGAGGAAAATGATTGTTCCTTACTATTTAGTTCTGTGTGATAGTTTCTGGAAATCTATGTCCTATTTGAGGCACTGTGGTACAAGAAAAATATTGACATATGGCAGGGCTATATTTTGGTATGATATGCATCTTACCAATGCATATCGGGAATGTTACCAATGTATACAAGTACCTGAAGGGAAGGTGCAAAAAGAATGGAACCAGGCTCTTTCCAGTGCTAGCCAGTGACAGGACAAGTGGCAATGGGCACCCATGGAAACACATGAGAGTCCCTCTGAATATTACTAATCATTATTTTTGCTGTGAGTATGACTGAGTCCTGATACAGGATATTCAGAGAGGTTGCAGTGTCTCCAGTCTTGCAGGTATTCAAACGTTATCTGGAGGTAGTCCTGGGCAACCAGCTCTAGGTGGCCTTGTGTCATGGTTTAAGGCCAGCTGGCAACCCAGAAACACTCAGCCACTCACTCATTCCCCACCCCTTCCTCTGCTGCCCTCCCGAAGGGATGAGGAGGAGAATCGAAAGAATGTAATTCTCACAGGTTGAGATAAGAACAGTCCAGTAACTAAGGTATAACACAAATCACTGCTGCTGCCACCAATAATAATAACGATAAGGGAAAGAACAATGGAAGAGAATACAACAGCTCACCACCCGCCAACTGATATCCAGCCCAACCCAAACAGAGATTTAGCCCTTCTGTGTAGTTGCCCCCAGTTTATATACTGGGCATGACATGCTATGGTATGGAATACCTCTTTGGCTAGCTTGGGTCAGGTGTCCTGTCTCTGCTTCCTCCCGGCTTCCCCTCCTCCCTGGCAGAGCAAACATTACTGAGCAACAACTAGAAACATCGGTGTTATCAGCACTGTTCCCAGGCTGAAAGTCAAAACCACAGCACTGCACCAGCTACCAAGAAGGAGAAAAATGACTGCTACTGCTGAACCCAGGATACCCTGCTTGAGCAGAAGTGTTGAATCAGGTTATCTTCAGAAGTCACTTGCAACCTCAGCCATGCTGTGATTCTGTGACATGCAGGAGCAAATCCAGTAAAGAACCAGAAAGATGATTAAAGAAGCATATGTTCTAGAAGGCTATCAATAAGATCATAGGGAGGGTGGGAAACAGTGAAACAGGGGCTTAGACCAATTATGAAATCTCCATCCTTAATATTTGACATTATAAATAATTTTGCTTTGTGTAAAAAAAAGTTTCCAATTGCCACTTTGAAATTGCCACTAAATTTCAATTTCAGTGAATGCTCCCTTATTCTTGTACTGAGAACATGTTATTTGTTATTGTGATTTTTTTCTTGTGTCCCCATTTGCTTGCTTTCTGTCTAAGGCAAACACAGGAGAGCCTTTCAGTGTGTTTCTACTAATTTTTATTTCAGTTTATTCTTCTATCCCTTTTTTGATAGTGGCACTTAAAATTGTGCAGTGTTGCAGATGACAAGTGGTCTATTAAATTAACTGAATTACAATGCATAGACATATATTAATGTATTTCTGTTCTGTTACCATTATGTTTTGTGCATAGCCCAGTAACTGCTTACTCTTTCTACCACCACCTCTTCATGAGTAATGGTCTTTTTGATCTATGTACAGTGTTTGTTGAGTCTTTGTCTGAGATACAGTCAGTTTAGGACCCAGGACAGTGAGCACTTCCAGTGATTTCCTTTAAAGTGTGCTAAAGAAATTTGCCAGCATTTGGTTTCATCTGCCATCATATTTTCTATTCACTCAACTTGCTTAAGGCCTCCAAAGTTTTTCACAGTTTCTCTGGTCTTGATCAACTTAAATAATTTTGGAATGTCAGCAGAACACTTTCCAGATTGTTGATAAACAACAGATGCCCAAGGATGGAACCTTGTGGCACACCATGAATAACCTCATGCCATAGCAACCATTTTTCTTTCTTTTTGTTTCTTATTACTTCACCATTTTTGATCTGTGCAACTGCTTTGTCTCCTCCTCTTTGCTTACTTAGCTTCTTCAGTTACTCTTTATAAAGTGTTTGGACAAAGGAATTTTGAGACATCCCTAAATCATGTCAGCCTTCACTTTTATCTACTATACTACTGTCTCAAAGAATTTTAACAGATTAGCTCCTTTCAGACCTTATAGTGTATAGATCCCATTATGTTCTAAGTATTTTATAGTCACCAGTGCAAATAATTTACCTGCTATTGAATGGAAACTATTGGTCTGCAATTCACAGGATGACTGCATATACTTTTACATAACTGCTTGTGCAAATACTGACCATCCTTCAGCCCTCAAGTATGACAGTGATCCTGCTCTCCCACTCGGGAAAGTGACATGTTGTTTGTATAAATGTACTGTCTTTCAGTACTGTACGTTCATATAAGCACACAGTACTACCACATTTAGTGCAATGAACACAGCAGACCACTGAGACATAAGGTTATGATACTGTAATTGCATGTGTTGTTACTAAACTTTTACTCTTTCCATTTGAATCTCAGTCTCCTCCCTTTCCTTCCATATTATCTTCATAACAACTTTAGACTCTTGCAAACTACCTGTACAAATGATAACAAGTCTTAAGTTATTCAAGGTAAGATTTTACACATACAAATTTGCAGCTGAGTCCAATACATTCATACACTTTGTTTTCCAAAATTCTTAACCCCAGACAAATCTGTCTGACCCATTTCCTATTCTCTGTTCTTTCTGAGGTCCACATTTCCTGCTTGTCTCTTTCAGCTTGTTAGTGTTAGATTCTCTAGCACTGATAATGTAATGTCTAGTCTATCTTAAGTACAGGGACTAATCTGGCTCTAAGAGAGCTTGATATACTGTATACCAACCAGGCTGTGCTGACTTCAGTGCTGTTAGATTAGTTAGTCTATAGCACCAGATGGCCTTCTGTCTTTTTGGCACTCTCACAAAATGGCCAGTCTTACTCTGCTGCTCCAGGAACGGTATTTGCACATGGAGAATGATGACTGCACTCAGAAACCTTCTCTTTTCTGCAAGGTCGGTTTGCATTTAGAACAGTGTCCTGGATGCTCAGGTAACGCACACTGATCCAATCTGCCTTTTTCAGATCAAGCAAGTATTCATCAGTATTAAGTGAAAGAATCTAACTTGACTTTTCTATTGCATCTGGAAATGAGGTTGTGATGTTTCCTATTCTGGGCACACCCCTAGATATACTGGAGCTCAGAATGAGCAAAGATGTCAGGAGCGTGCAGTAAGCAAAACAAGGTAGTAAAACGGGGAATACTTTGTTGCAGACATCTCGGGATTGGTCACCTTTGCTGTAAGCAGTTAGCACAAGTTACAGCCACGTTAAGCCTCCCTATTCCAAAGAAAAAAGTTAACTTCGCTTTGAAGAAGACAAAGCAATTATATATAATAATTATGGGCAGTAATGGTGGCATGTTCCACCTGCATCTCTCTAAGCACAACAACATATTCTTTTGCAAATTCTTGACATTTCTCCCTGTTCACCACACTAGGGAGAGATGATCTCCAGCAAGGAAGATAAATGGACTAAATAGGTGGAGATACAAGTCATGACAAGGAATTTGTAAAAATGTAGAAGTCAGACTGCAAACTTTAGTTTTCCCAGGAGGCAAGATCCTGAACTCTTGCACCTTGCCTCCTCAATGACCCTTACCTCAGCAGTCCTTTTTCCAAAATGACCTCACACTCGTCTGGTCACCTTCTGCCGAACCAAAGTGAGAAAACAAGATGGCATTAGATCTATTAACACATTAGCTCAAGTGAAATGGAGAGATGAGGAGTCAAGGCCTTGTCATGTTCTGTGTTGAGCTGATGCAACAAGGTCTGCTGGGGCCCTACTGGGGCAGTACTTGGCTAGGAGCAGTTTATTGTCCCTACTTTTATGCACTGCAGCTAATATGGATCATTTTGTGCCTCCCACAGTATATGACAAGACAAATGACTTGCAGTGAGCTTCTCCTGTACAAGTGGTCAACACACATTTCATTACAGAGCCAGCAACAGGTATATCAAAAGTGAAGACCTGGTACTTCATTAATTCACTTTCCTTCATGCTTTTTCCAGCTGTTCTTTTTTCAGTATTTAGTCAAATATTTAGTCAAATAAATCTCATTGCTGACTTTGACTGGCAAAGGATTCTTGATTTGCTTGCACAATATATTAGCATGTGGCTCACCTTCATCTAAGTGTACAGTGTGTTAGTGGTTGACTGGTTGACTCTACTTGTAGGCTTCCCCTCTCCATTTCTGAAAGATCTTGAGGAGTTTATGCCAAAAAAGGCTTTCCTATCCTATCTTATAAGTTTCCCTCTTTAAGCTTTTGAGGAAAAAGACTTTAAAAGAAAATCACATTTTTAGAAGCATATGCTTTTCATATCATATAGGAAGCAGTGGTTCATTTCTCAGTTATTTGAGATAAATGCTTTTGGAAGCAAAACCCTTAATCCTGAGGACTGTCTAGGCAAATTTGTCCATCATCATTCCTGGGAATTTCAAAGTGCCCATAGGGTATTCAACACCCAAGTACTGGGAAGTAGCTGTTTAAATCACTCTTAAGACTTTCTTAAAAACTGTAGTCTAGATGCAGCCAATGTCATCAGAACACTTTTTCCTTGAGGGAAAGAGAAGGGAGACTTTGGTGTTCCAATGTTCTGAAAAGTTCACTGAGTTATTTTTCCTCTGCAGGGACAAAGGTGCTGAAATAGCTTTATTTTAGCAAGTGTTTCCTAGTTCATTTGAACATTATTCCATGGTGATTTTCTATAAATATTGCTGTTTGCCTGCTCTTTCTTTCTTTTTTTCTGGTGTATGTTTTGGGTTTTTTTTTGAATGTGTGATAGATGTAAATTCACTATAACCTGCAAATTCTTATCTTTCTAATGTACAAAAGCAGCTGTTTGACGCTCATGTACATGACCTCAGCTTTTGCAGTATTCCTGGAGAGCACACAAAAAGAATTTGGAACACTCTCCTGACTGCATGATCTTCAAAAATGACCAAAACCCCCTTGAGCTATGAAGGAGAACATCCACAAATGGAACTCCAGGCTACACAGAAAGGTAATCTTTATTACCTTTAATATTACTGTATAATCCTTACCTGGATTATATGTTTTAACGTGGCTCTTTTTTCCAACTGTGTAGAAAAAAAAAAGTCTTAGCTACAACAATTTCAAAACAAAAAGAAAAACTTATCAAAAATATCTATCTTTTGCAAAGATTATTTTTCAGTTAGCACACTTCAGCATATGCTTCATCCCAAGTGCGGAAAGCAATTTACACAGTTGTAAGCAAGCAAGGATATTAGCATTTACTAGAGATTTTGATAGCGAGTGATAAGGGTTGGTACTATGAAGCAGGGGTATTTCATGAAACTTATGTCCTGCATTATAACCATGAAAATTTACTCCTAGCAGTTGGGGTACTACACAGTAAGTGACATAAAGACTTAGAAATAAAGACACTAAAAAGCTGTGAAATAAATAATTTATTCTTCTGACAGTCAAATTCTTCCTAGTACAGGCTCCTTTTGACTGGCTGAAAGGAAAAGAGGTCATGATACCTTTGCCTTCAAATCCCTGTTGCTTAGCTAAAGCATAGCACTGAGTTGAGAGAACAATGTTTGCATGTTGCAAAATTATGGAAACCAAGTGCAATGGAAGAGTGGATGTTAACTGAGTGAGAGAGTAGATTCTGAACAATAAAGCACTGGTGTATGACAGTGAAAACACAACACTGAAGTGGTATCATATCACATGGGCTTCTCTAGACAGAAAGACATTATGGGTTAGATAAAGTCAAACAGACAATGTTCTTTGATCGTCGTAGGCTCAGAGGGAGGTTGCTGGTAGAAGAGATTTTTCTGAAATACTGACAAGCTAAGTTATTGATTAATGCTATATATTCGCTTCCTCAGATAAACCCCCAGTTTTTCTTGCCTGGTAGGAAACAAAAAATTAAAAAAAAAAAAAGCCATTTTACTCAAATTTAGCTAAATAAATATTTTTAAAACTAAATTAACAGAGTTCCTATGCCAAGATTTCCTTTTTTTTTTAACATTATGGCCAGCCAAGGACCACCATCAATAATACAACTATCCCTATTTAGATCAATTGGCAAACATAAAACCCATCTGTGTGTTGCTTAACAGGTGACATTTTAGATCCATAGGGAGAAAAGCAAGCTTTGTACAGATGGACAATCGTTCATTGGACCCTTGCTAGCAGCAGAATATTTATCCAGCCACTGCCTGCCTACAGGCTCAATATTTGAAAGAGCCAGTGAAAAATGTTTCTGGTGGAGTATTTTCATGAGAAGCAAGTAGGAAGAGGAAGCAGAGGAAATTCTGTTAAAAATTGCTGGCTTACATCCACTAACAGTCCCGTTTTGATCAAGAACTGCAAGTTCTGGCAAGTGTTCTGGGAAGTGACTTGTTGCTACCCAAAGGTTTTAATTACTAAGAGAAATACTATTAAATTGTATTCATTCATAGGAAGGAGAGGAGTTCCTTCTGCTGACAGCAGTTCTGTAAGTTGGAATGGAAACTGGCAACTCCCATCCACTATGCCAGGCAGTGAAGGTCCTTTTTCTCCACTTTGGTCATCACTTCCTTTATTTTTTGTTTTACAGATGACAGAGAACAAGGAGGAGGTTATATGAAAATTTTAATTTAGATAAATAATGAAAATTTATGGGAAAGATGCCAGCATTTCAAAATGTGCTTTGCTAGGTCTGGTGAAAAACAGTCAGCCAGGCTGACTTGGTAGAGAAGAGGATAAGGGGAATGTCTTTTGCTGTGGAAAACACCGCAGAGATTCTGTGAGTTACTGTGGGTATGCTGTCCACGTAGTGAAGTGATCCTCTTGTCTGCAGGCTCACAGAAATTATTAAGTGACTAATGTAGTTTGCAGTAGCAGTTTGCTGATTTTTCCATAGTCAATGCAGGAACATGGGTATACAAACATCTTACTCCTTGAGCTTAGTAAAGGCATCTCCATGACAAGGCAGGCAGCATGTTCTTGGAGTGAGACAGCTGAAGCTGTGACTAGCACTACCTGCAGTTAGGTGAATAGTAATTCAGCCCTTGCTGTTTACATGTTAAATAGAATCATAGAATCACAGAATGGTTAGGGTTGGAAAGGACCTTAAGCTTCCTTGAACTTAAACACTGTATAGACTCACAAACCTAACATCATTTGTTGCAAGATACGCTTGCAGACCTGCCAACTCTCAAGCATTGTTATTGAGCTTCCTGACCATACCTGATACCTTTTCTCCTACCACTACGTTTAACCTACATGAAAAAAAGGAGTGAAAGATATAAGCACTATATATTTGATGTTAAAAAGTGGCTTATGACACCTTGGTCAGGTGCCAGGTCTTGCTGAACAGGGGACACATAAGATATTTATAATATCTATTATTGCTCTCAGAAGTGTAATAATTGCTTCAGGTTGCCCCTCAACACTTACAGGCTAAATTTTAAGATTAAAAAAACCTTTATGACAGCAGTTAAACTTCAACGAAAAGCCAATTGTGATGGACAAAATTGCCATTTCTATCACTACTATGATTAAAGTAAAAATATTACTGAATAAAATGACTTTTTATAAGATCTGAGGTAAAACAAAGAGACCAACCTTTGCCAATTTTGTATCATTTCCCTCGAATCATAGAATGGTTTGGGTTGGAAGAGACATTTAAAAATCATCTAGTCCAATCCCCCTGCCATGGGCAGGGACACCTTTCACTAGACCCAGTTGCTCAAAGCCCCGTCCAACCTGCCTTGAACACTGCCAGGGATGGGGCAGCCACAGCTTCTCTGGGCAACCTGTGCCAGTGCCTCACCACACTCATAAACCACTTCTTTCTTATGTCCAATCTTATCATACCCTCTTTAAGTTTAAAACCGTTGCCCCGTTTCCTACCACTACAGGTCTTGGTAAAAATTATCTCACTGTCTAACATAGATGGGCAAACTTTGCATATGCTTATTCCAGGGTTTAAAAAAGGGTCATGATCAGAATTATAGCTACTTATATAGGTAGGGCTGTTAAGAAAAGAATGTGAAGCAGATTTTCCTACAGGCCAGGAACTGAAATAGAGGTGGAAAATAAGGAGCAGACAGAAACATTCATGTTACATTTTAGAAAAAGAATTGAGAGTATCTGTAAAGTATTTGACTGTGGTTGTCATGTTTCTGAAATTGCCTACTGGGATTTTCTAAACCCTGTGCATTCATTGGTCAGATAGAGTGGGAGAAGTTGAAATCAGCACAAGATCAGCATCATACCTACAACAGCTCAGTTTTGATGGTGTTAGCCATTAGTTTTACTTATGTGCTGCTTTATGGCATTCTGATCTGCCAAGGATCATACATACAATGCAGATAAAGATGAATATGCACAAAAGGAGATTTTCATGTAGTTCTATCTTCCTTGTTACAAGGGAGACTGCTGCTTCAGATCTGCTTTAGGAAACACATGAACTCAAGAGGCTGCTGGTTAATCTGAGCAGGTCATTGCAAAATGCCCTTTGAGATCTTTGACATCAGCACCAGATACTTGGGCCTCCAGACAGCTCTGCTCTCATCTGCTCTTAGTGGCTGCCTCTCCTGCTCAGACTCCTTCTTTGTGTCCTGGTGAACATCATTCAGCAGTCCTGTCTTCCTATTTCTTTGCTGTTTGACAGTCAGCCATATCCCACTATGCATGTGTTGCAGGAGGCCTTTCTCCTGCTCCCTGTTCCTGGCAGGTGTGAGAGAGCCTTGGTTTACTAAATGTTCCTCTTAACCACCCACTTCTGCTTTCTTTTCCTTTGGAGACCATATGAGGCTTTCTCAACATGCTCCATTGTATTTTATATCTAAGTTCACTTCTTATTTTGTATTATGAATTCATTTGTTTTCTTTGGGTTTGCTAAGTGCTTAGTCTGTGCATGGATCATTAAGCTACTTCTAAACAGCTACAGCCAAACCTCAGCCAGAAGCCCCCGTTGAAGAAGTGGTATTTTTCTTGTTTGTTCTCTCTGCTCAAGGAAAGCAGTCGTGTTCGTATAATTCATGTTTTAAGTTTATCCAGTAAAAAATTGGATTCTTCAACTGGGATTTTTATTATTATTTTTTTTTTTGTGCTCCAAGTGTGAAAATCAGGTTTATCAGTTATTAACTTGTTTATTTTTTTAATGTATCTAGCTTTCTGTCACTGTTGATTTCACTATTTGCAAACTGGCTTTGTCATTTTATTGATAGCACTTGAGTGGAGAACTCTCTGATAATATATGCAAACTCACAGCTCTCAACAAGCTTTACAGCTCCATTAATGAGGGGATTAACAAGAGCACTGCAATGTATTTAACCTGCGGCACTAGCTCTGTTTCAATAAGACTTCAACAGCCTATTAAATGGAGTGGGGGCTCAATTAACCCAGACAAAGGCCACTCTACAGAACATGGCAGGGAGGACCACAGTTAGCATCTGCCTAAGCAGCTTGTTCTGAGCTGGAAATAAAGAGGGTGACATGTTCTCCCCCTGAGCTATGATATAACTGAAATGGTGATTCTAGTTCATCTGGGCTGACTGAATAGGTGACGGCATTGAAACCCACCACTATCTCGCCATATGACAGTTTGTAAAATCAGAGTGCACTCAACGGTCACCCCAGAGCCTCCTGCCTGATAGGACAGAAGTATTGTTCTGCGGTTGCTTGGTGGGAGCTTTTCTTAGCGCAAGGCTGCAGTGCTGGCGTGGTGTTATGTTTGGGCAGACAGGGAACATCGTGTCCGTAGATCTTTCAGGGAATGTTTCAACAATCTTCTGCTGAAGAGGGATTGGGTTTAGAGGTGTTACTGGTTTTAGTGTAATCTGGTGTTTCATTGGAGGTTAATATAGGAACTGAAAAATGACATGTAAGCAGGCTGGGAGAGGAGCAGGATTGTTTTAAAATGTGAATTGTGCAGGAGCAGTATGCCTACATTTCTTACCGACTCCTTGGTTAAATTTCAAGAGTATGTTTTAGAAGGTGCTATTCATGCTTAAGGTTAAGCTTGTGCTGGAAATGCTTTGCTGAGTAAAGATCTAATTCTTCCCTTGTTTTTGGGATGAGAAGAAAGGATTTTGCTTTTCCTGGGAAGAACTATCTGCAAAAATTAGCTGGTTTCTGAATACTGGCTATTATTTTATTCGATAAGTCTAGCTTTAGGTTTCTCAACAGATTTTGTTACAAACCACAGGTGTTTATGAAGAAATGTTCACTAGTGAAAGAATGGCATTAAGGTATTATGGTGCCCTGGTGTAAGAATGTAGTCGCCATGTTGCGATTATTTGCAAGAGAATTGAAAACAATAGAAAATGACACTTTTTTTCTATTAGAAAAAATAGAAAATAACAGCAATTTCTAGCTAACAACCAATTGAAACTACAACAAGCTTGTTACTACTACAGACTATGCTACAGAAAAAAAACATAGGGGACATCCATTTATTCCTGGGTTAAATGCAAATTCTATCAGAAAATACACATCTCTTTTTCTTTTTTAATCTGTAGCACTCCTATAGCACAACTCTGCTCCAAAGTGTGAGATGGTTTTCTTTCATTTCTTCCCTCCATTGAGGAATGCTGAGTGTTCATTAGAAATACACATGCACGTGAACGTACACCAAGCAGCAAGCCTTCTAGTGGCACATGCCATAATCTGGTGACAAAGGCCAATAAAAATACTTACATTATTAGCAGAATTAATTAAGGAGACAAGTCTACCAAAGTCAGTTGGAACAATTCTATGGGCTCTCTAGAGTGCATAGGTGAGTGGTAAATCCATGGCTTACCTGAGGATAAATGTATATAAATGCAACTCACCCATTTCTAGGTTGAACAATCCAAAATGCATCTGTTGCTTGTAGGTATCAAGCATGTGATA